>NC_064847.1:13299221-14016929 GCF_024166365.1 Elephas maximus indicus
CCTTTCTCCTCCTAGTCCTTGCCCCTGGGCTGCTGTGCCCTTTTACGGGCCTATCTAATCTTTGTGTTAGGAGCCTATCTAATCTTTGGTGAAGGGTGAGTCTCAGGCTTGACCTCATTACTGAGCTAAAGGGGTGTCAGGGACCTTACTGGCAGGGTTTCTCCCATCTATGACAGCCCAGTAAGTCTGGCCTTTTTTTGTGACTTAGGGATTTTTTTTTCTGCATTTTTTCTCCAGCTCTGTCCAGGACTCACTATTGTCATCCCCGTCACAGAGGATCATTGAAGGATTGCTGACAGGAAACTTCCCTAATATTGTGAATCATGAAAAGCTGACCAACCAAGAAGCTCAAAGAACCGCATAGAGGACAGACGGCAACAGTAAAACACCAAGGCCTGTCCTAATCACACTCTCTAAAACCAAAGACAAAGGCAAAATCCTGCGAGCAGCTCGAGGAAAACAAAAAGTCACACGCAGAGGACAAACAATAAGACTGAGCTCTGATTATTCGGCAGAACCATGCAGGCAAAAGGGCAATGGTTTGACATAGTAAACAAAACAAATTACCAACCAAGAATAAGATATCCTGCAGAACTCTCACTCAAATATGATGCTGAAATTAGGACATTTCCAGATAAGAAAGATTAAGGGACTCTGTAAAAACAGAACCAAAATGATACTAATTACTAAAGGGAGTCCTTAGGTCTTAGGAGAAACAATATCATACCACAGCCTGAATCTAGAATTCAAGAGTTTACTCGCCAGATACCAGTGTAGTAAAAGAACTCCCAACGACTATCCAGAAACAAAGGAATTACAACAGGAAACCAGAAATGTGAAACTCTAATAGACAATATGAGAAAAAAAAAAAGAGGGACTAATTGGTGGAGGTATAGAAGTTTTCATGCGGGGAATGGCAAGGCAACACCAAGGAATAATAGACTGGTTCAAGCAGGGGAAATTTCAAAGGAACCACAGAGTGCAAAAGAATACACATCTAAGTAAAGAAGAAAAGGATAAAGTCTCCGTGAAAACAAAATGTACAAAACCAAAAGCAATGACAGCAAAATCCAAAAGCAGAAGGAATTCAGCACAGGAGACTAAGGGGAACAAAGAAAACATCAGCACCACCAAAAAAGCACTTGAAAATGACAGCAAGAAACTGAAACCTAGCAACACTGACACAGAATGTAAACGGCCTAAATGCAACCCGAAAGAGTCAGAGAGCGACAGAATGGATTCCAAAAAAGGCCTATCAACATGCTGTCTACCAGAGGTGCCCCTTACAAACAAAGGAATCAATTCATTAAAAATCAAAAGATGGCAACAACTACGTCAAGCAAACGGCTATCAAAAAAGAGCAGAAGTGACAAGAGTCATTTTCAGAGAACAATAGACTTTAAAACAAAGTCTGCCATACGAGACAAAGTAGGGCATTACAGAAAGATGAAAGGGACGATCCACCGTGAAGACATAACCGTAACAAACATTTACGCACCCAACGAAGGACAGCATTCCAATAAACGTGAAACTCAGCTCTAAAGAGAGAAACTGACGGTTCCACAAGAACAGTAGGAGACTTCGACACACCACTCTTGGTGAAGCACAGAACATCTAGAAAGAAATTCAGCAAAGATATACAACAGCTCAAGGGCACAGTCAGCCAGCTTGACATATATGTCTTGAACTCACAGACGTATACGGAACACTCCAGCGAGCGGCAGCAAAATACACTTTCTTCTTCAATCCCATCGGGAATATTCTACACATCAGACCATGCCTTGCTCTTAAACACCAAGCAGCTCAACACCAAGCAGCCAAAGCCAAAGGAAGAAATGATGAAGCAAAAGAACTGAACACGTGATTTCAAAGTGCATCTCGAGAAGACAAAGTATTCTAATGCCATGCACAGAGCTGGAGATAGAAAACCAAAAGGGAAGAACACGCCTGCAATTTCTCCAGCTGAAAGAACTGAAGAAAAAAATCAAACCTTTACTTTCGGTAGTCAAGGATTCTACCGGAAAAATACTAAATGATGCTGGAAGAACCAAAAGATGGACTCAATACACAGAGTCATTCTATACCAAAAAGAACTGGTGGACAACGGACCATTTCATGAGGTAGGTAGCACATGATCAGGAAGGCATGGTACTGAAGGAGGTAATCCAAACCGCACTGAAGGCATTGGCAGAAACAGGAATTATAGCAGTGACGGATTTCCAGCTGAGATGTTTCAACAAACAGATGCAGTGCTGAAAGTGCTCGCTTTTCTACACCAAGAATATTGGAAGGGAACTACTTGGCCAGCCGACTGAAAGAGGTCCATATTTATGGCTATTCCCAAGAAAGGTGATCCAACCGAACGTGGAAATTATCGAACAACACCGGTAACACATGTAAAATTTTGCTGGAGATCATTCAAAAGTGGCTGCAGCAGTATATTGACACGGAACTGCCAGAAATTCAGGCCAGACTCAGAAGACGACGGCCAATCAGGGCCATCCATGCTGATGTCAGATGGATGCCGGCTGAAAGCACCAAATACCTGAAAGATGCTTCCCCGTGTTTTACTGAGTATTCTAAGGCATTCAAGTCTGTGAGTCATAACAAATTATGAATGACATTGTGAAGAATGGGAATTCCAGAACACTTAATTGTGCTCAAGAGGAAACTGTACACAGATCAATCAGCACTTTGGACAGAACAAGGGAATACTGAGTGGTTTCAATTCAGGAAAGCTGTGTGTCAGGGTTGTACCCTTTTCCCGCACCTATTCGAATGCGAATGCTGAGCAAATGATCCAAGAAGCTGGACTATATGGAGAAGAACGGGGCACTAGGATTGCAGGAAGACTCATTAACCACCTGCGCTATGGAGACGACACAACCTTGCTTGCCTAAAGCAAAGAGGACTTGAAGCACTTACTGATGAAGATCAAAGGCCACAAGCTTCAGTATTGATTCCACCGCAACATAAAGAAAAGAAAAATCTTCACCACTGGAGCAGGAGGCAAAATTCCGATAAATGGAGAAAAGACGGAAGTTTGGAAGGATTTCTTTTTACTTGGTTCTGCGTTCAGCACCCATGGAAGCAGTGGTGAGGAAATCAAAAGACGAACTGCTTTGGGCAAATCTCCTGTAAAGGACCTCTTTAAGGCGTTGAAAAGCAAAGATACCACCTTGAAGACGAAGGTGTGCCTGACCCAAGGAATGGTATTTCAATCACATCATATGCATGTGAAAACTGGACAATGAAGAAGGAAGACTGAAGAACTGACGCCTTTGAAGTGCGGCGTTGGTGAAGAATATTGCATGCAGCATGGACCGCCAAAAGAACGCACAAATCTGTCTTGGAAGAGGTAAAACCGGAATGCTTCTTCGAAACAAGGTTGGTGAGACTGCATCCGACATAGTTTGGACGCGTTGGCAGGGGAGATCAGTCCCCGGAGAAGGAAATCGTGCTTGGTACAGGACAGGGTCGGCTAAATAGAGGAAGGCCCTCCACGATGAGGACTGACACAGTGGCTGAAAGCACAGGCTCAAGGAAAAGAAGGATTTTAAGCATGGCGCAGGACAGTGAATTCTTTCCTCTGTGGTACCTCGGGTACCTATGAATTGGAAATAACTTGATGGCCCTTAACAACAACAAAAGCCGCAATAAAAAGACAAGTAATCCGATTTAAAACAGGGCAAAAGCAATGAACGGACACTTCACCGAAGTGTATGGTACCATCGGTTCCGCATCCTATGCCACCTCATGAAATGGTCGAATGTCGACCAGTTCTTTCGGGTATAATCACTCCGTGTATTCCTTGCATCTTGTTTAGACGCCTCCTGCATCATTTAATATGTTGCCCATAGAATCTTTCACCACTGCAACACAAGGCTTGAGTTTTCTCTTCCGTTCTTTCAGCTTGAGAAATGCCAAGCATGTTCTTCCCTTCTGGTTTTCTAACTCCAGGTTTCTGCACATGTTCCATTACTTTGTCTTCTCGAGCTGCTCTTTGAAATCTTCTCTTCAGCTTTTTTACTTCGTCATTTCTCCTTTTGCTTTAGCTGCCTGACGTTGCAGAGCAAATTTCAGAGTCTCTTCTGACATCCTTCTTGGTCTTGTATTTCTTTCCTGTCTTCTCAGTGACCTCTTGCTTTCTTCAGGGATGATGTCCTTGATGTCATTCCACAACTCGCCTAGTCTTCATTCATTAGTGTGCAATGTATCGAATCTCTTTCTGAGACGGTCTGTAAATTCAGGTAGGATACACTCAAGGTCGTACTTTGGCTCTCATCGACTTGTTCTCATTCTCTTCAGTTTCGACTTGAACTGGCCTATGTGCAGTTGATGGTCCGTTCCACAGCTGGTCCCTGACCTTGTTCCACCATCTCTTTTCATAGAGGTAGTTGTCATGATTCCCGTGTATTCTACCTGATGAGACCCATGTATGACCGTTTACCTCGCTGAAAAAGCTACTTGCCGTGAAGAAGTCGTTGATCGTGCAAAGCTCTGTCGTGCAATCTCTAACATGCTTTCTATCAACAATGTCAGATTTTCCAACACCTGATCTTTCTTCCTTTCCAGCTTTTGCATTGCGATCATCAGTAATTCTCAATGTATCCTGATGGCATGTTTGATCAATTTCAGTCTACAGAAGTTGGTAAAAATCCTCAATTTCTTCACCTTTGGCCTTAGCGGTCGGTGTGTAAATTTGAATAATGGATGTATTCACTGGTCTTCCGTGTTGGAGTAGGGGTATTAGCCTATCACCGACAATCTTGTACTTCAGGATAGATCCGGAAACGTTCTTTTGGACAAATCATTCCTCTTCAAGTTGTCATTCCTGGCATGGGAGATGAAATGATAGTCCCATTCAAAATGACCGATACCAATTCCAGTCATTTTGGCTCGCTCATGACGAGGATGTTGATCTTTATGCGTTCCACTTTAGTTTTGACAATTTCCAATCCTAGATTCATGCTTCTTTCATTCCGCGTTCTGATCGTTAATGAAGGTTCGCAGCTATTTCTTCCCATTTTGAATCGTGCCACTTCAGCAAATGAAGGTCCCTAAAGCCTGACGCCATCCACCTCATTAAGGACAGCTCCAACTGGATGAGGCAGCTCTTCCCGAGTTGTCTTTTGAGTGCCTTCTAACCTGGGAGGCTCATCTTCTGGCACTATATCAGTCAGTGTTCCGCTGCTATTCCTACGGTGTTCACTGGCTAGTTCTTTTCAGACGTCAAACGTGGAGTCCTTCTTCGTCTTGCAGCTCAGCTAAAACCTGTCAATCATGGGTGACCCTGTTCGGATCCTAATTCCAGTCGCACAGCTCCCAACATCACAGCAACACGCAAGCCTCCCCAGTACGACACACGGACAGACAGGTGGGCGATCACAACCATTAATGCAGAGAAATTCTACGAAGCTATTTGGCCTCATCCACAATTGAACTTCCTTATTAGTAGAGACTGCCAGGTAAAGCATTTTTTTTTCTGCGCCCTTATTGATTGAATTATACTGCAGATGAAGGTTTCCAGAGCGAAGCAGTTTCTCATTAAAGAGTTAGTACCCATATTACGTGATGGCGTTGTTTGAAAGCTTCACAACATGTCACCTGTCTCCCTTCTTAGCCTTGGGTTTCCTATCACCAGCTTTCCTCTGCCCTTTCTCCTCCTAGTCCTTGCCCCTGGGCTGCTGTGCCCTTTTACGGGCCTATCTAATCTTTGTGTTAGGAGCCTATCTAATCTTTGGTGAAGGGTGAGTCTCAGGCTTGACCTCATTACTGAGCTAAAGGGGTGTCAGGGACCTTACTGGCAGGGTTTCTCCCATCTATGACAGCCCAGTAAGTCTGGCCTTTTTTTGTGACTTAGGGATTTTTTTTTCTGCATTTTTTCTCCAGCTCTGTCCAGGACTCACTATTGTCATCCCCGTCACAGAGGATCATTGAAGGATTGCTGACAGGAAACTTCCCTAATATTGTGAATCATGAAAAGCTGACCAACCAAGAAGCTCAAAGAACCGCATAGAGGACAGACGGCAACAGTAAAACACCAAGGCCTGTCCTAATCACACTCTCTAAAACCAAAGACAAAGGCAAAATCCTGCGAGCAGCTCGAGGAAAACAAAAAGTCACACGCAGAGGACAAACAATAAGACTGAGCTCTGATTATTCGGCAGAACCATGCAGGCAAAAGGGCAATGGTTTGACATAGTAAACAAAACAAATTACCAACCAAGAATAAGATATCCTGCAGAACTCTCACTCAAATATGATGCTGAAATTAGGACATTTCCAGATAAGAAAGATTAAGGGACTCTGTAAAAACAGAACCAAAATGATACTAATTACTAAAGGGAGTCCTTAGGTCTTAGGAGAAACAATATCATACCACAGCCTGAATCTAGAATTCAAGAGTTTACTCGCCAGATACCAGTGTAGTAAAAGAACTCCCAACGACTATCCAGAAACAAAGGAATTACAACAGGAAACCAGAAATGTGAAACTCTAATAGACAATATGAGAAAAAAAAAAAGAGGGACTAATTGGTGGAGGTATAGAAGTTTTCATGCGGGGAATGGCAAGGCAACACCAAGGAATAATAGACTGGTTCAAGCAGGGGAAATTTCAAAGGAACCACAGAGTGCAAAAGAATACACATCTAAGTAAAGAAGAAAAGGATAAAGTCTCCGTGAAAACAAAATGTACAAAACCAAAAGCAATGACAGCAAAATCCAAAAGCAGAAGGAATTCAGCACAGGAGACTAAGGGGAACAAAGAAAACATCAGCACCACCAAAAAAGCACTTGAAAATGACAGCAAGAAACTGAAACCTAGCAACACTGACACAGAATGTAAACGGCCTAAATGCAACCCGAAAGAGTCAGAGAGCGACAGAATGGATTCCAAAAAAGGCCTATCAACATGCTGTCTACCAGAGGTGCCCCTTACAAACAAAGGAATCAATTCATTAAAAATCAAAAGATGGCAACAACTACGTCAAGCAAACGGCTATCAAAAAAGAGCAGAAGTGACAAGAGTCATTTTCAGAGAACAATACACTTTAAAACAAAGTCTGCCATACGAGACAAAGTAGGGCATTACAGAAAGATGAAAGGGACGATCCACCGTGAAGACATAACCGTAACAAACATTTACGCACCCAACGAAGGACAGCATTCCAATAAACGTGAAACTCAGCTCTAAAGAGAGAAACTGACGGTTCCACAAGAACAGTAGGAGACTTCGACACACCACTCTTGGTGAAGCACAGAACATCTAGAAAGAAATTCAGCAAAGATATACAACAGCTCAAGGGCACAGTCAGCCAGCTTGACATATATGTCTTGAACTCACAGACGTATACGGAACACTCCAGCGAGCGGCAGCAAAATACACTTTCTTCTTCAATCCCATCGGGAATATTCTACACATCAGACCATGCCTTGCTCTTAAACACCAAGCAGCTCAACACCAAGCAGCCAAAGCCAAAGGAAGAAATGATGAAGCAAAAGAACTGAACACGTGATTTCAAAGTGCATCTCGAGAAGACAAAGTATTCTAATGCCATGCACAGAGCTGGAGATAGAAAACCAAAAGGGAAGAACACGCCTGCAATTTCTCCAGCTGAAAGAACTGAAGAAAAAAATCAAACCTTTACTTTCGGTAGTCAAGGATTCTACCGGAAAAATACTAAATGATGCTGGAAGAACCAAAAGATGGACTCAATACACAGAGTCATTCTATACCAAAAAGAACTGGTGGACAACGGACCATTTCATGAGGTAGGTAGCACATGATCAGGAAGGCATGGTACTGAAGGAGGTAATCCAAACCGCACTGAAGGCATTGGCAGAAACAGGAATTATAGCAGTGACGGATTTCCAGCTGAGATGTTTCAACAAACAGATGCAGTGCTGAAAGTGCTCGCTTTTCTACACCAAGAATATTGGAAGGGAACTACTTGGCCAGCCGACTGAAAGAGGTCCATATTTATGGCTATTCCCAAGAAAGGTGATCCAACCGAACGTGGAAATTATCGAACAACACCGGTAACACATGTAAAATTTTGCTGGAGATCATTCAAAAGTGGCTGCAGCAGTATATTGACACGGAACTGCCAGAAATTCAGGCCAGACTCAGAAGACGACGGCCAATCAGGGCCATCCATGCTGATGTCAGATGGATGCCGGCTGAAAGCACCAAATACCTGAAAGATGCTTCCCCGTGTTTTACTGAGTATTCTAAGGCATTCAAGTCTGTGAGTCATAACAAATTATGAATGACATTGTGAAGAATGGGAATTCCAGAACACTTAATTGTGCTCAAGAGGAAACTGTACACAGATCAATCAGCACTTTGGACAGAACAAGGGAATACTGAGTGGTTTCAATTCAGGAAAGCTGTGTGTCAGGGTTGTACCCTTTTCCCGCACCTATTCGAATGCGAATGCTGAGCAAATGATCCAAGAAGCTGGACTATATGGAGAAGAACGGGGCACTAGGATTGCAGGAAGACTCATTAACCACCTGCGCTATGGAGACGACACAACCTTGCTTGCCTAAAGCAAAGAGGACTTGAAGCACTTACTGATGAAGATCAAAGGCCACAAGCTTCAGTATTGATTCCACCGCAACATAAAGAAAAGAAAAATCTTCACCACTGGAGCAGGAGGCAAAATTCCGATAAATGGAGAAAAGACGGAAGTTTGGAAGGATTTCTTTTTACTTGGTTCTGCGTTCAGCACCCATGGAAGCAGTGGTGAGGAAATCAAAAGACGAACTGCTTTGGGCAAATCTCCTGTAAAGGACCTCTTTAAGGCGTTGAAAAGCAAAGATACCACCTTGAAGACGAAGGTGTGCCTGACCCAAGGAATGGTATTTCAATCACATCATATGCATGTGAAAACTGGACAATGAAGAAGGAAGACTGAAGAACTGACGCCTTTGAAGTGCGGCGTTGGTGAAGAATATTGCATGCAGCATGGACCGCCAAAAGAACGCACAAATCTGTCTTGGAAGAGGTAAAACCGGAATGCTTCTTCGAAACAAGGTTGGTGAGACTGCATCCGACATAGTTTGGACGCGTTGGCAGGGGAGATCAGTCCCCGGAGAAGGAAATCGTGCTTGGTACAGGACAGGGTCGGCTAAATAGAGGAAGGCCCTCCACGATGAGGACTGACACAGTGGCTGAAAGCACAGGCTCAAGGAAAAGAAGGATTTTAAGCATGGCGCAGGACAGTGAATTCTTTCCTCTGTGGTACCTCGGGTACCTATGAATTGGAAATAACTTGATGGCCCTTAACAACAACAAAAGCCGCAATAAAAAGACAAGTAATCCGATTTAAAACAGGGCAAAAGCAATGAACGGACACTTCACCGAAGTGTATGGTACCATCGGTTCCGCATCCTATGCCACCTCATGAAATGGTCGAATGTCGACCAGTTCTTTCGGGTATAATCACTCCGTGTATTCCTTGCATCTTGTTTAGACGCCTCCTGCATCATTTAATATGTTGCCCATAGAATCTTTCACCACTGCAACACAAGGCTTGAGTTTTCTCTTCCGTTCTTTCAGCTTGAGAAATGCCAAGCATGTTCTTCCCTTCTGGTTTTCTAACTCCAGGTTTCTGCACATGTTCCATTACTTTGTCTTCTCGAGCTGCTCTTTGAAATCTTCTCTTCAGCTTTTTTACTTCGTCATTTCTCCTTTTGCTTTAGCTGCCTGACGTTGCAGAGCAAATTTCAGAGTCTCTTCTGACATCCTTCTTGGTCTTGTATTTCTTTCCTGTCTTCTCAGTGACCTCTTGCTTTCTTCAGGGATGATGTCCTTGATGTCATTCCACAACTCGCCTAGTCTTCATTCATTAGTGTGCAATGTATCGAATCTCTTTCTGAGACGGTCTGTAAATTCAGGTAGGATACACTCAAGGTCGTACTTTGGCTCTCATCGACTTGTTCTCATTCTCTTCAGTTTCGACTTGAACTGGCCTATGTGCAGTTGATGGTCCGTTCCACAGCTGGTCCCTGACCTTGTTCCACCATCTCTTTTCATAGAGGTAGTTGTCATGATTCCCGTGTATTCTACCTGATGAGACCCATGTATGACCGTTTACCTCGCTGAAAAAGCTACTTGCCGTGAAGAAGTCGTTGATCGTGCAAAGCTCTGTCGTGCAATCTCTAACATGCTTTCTATCAACAATGTCAGATTTTCCAACACCTGATCTTTCTTCCTTTCCAGCTTTTGCATTGCGATCATCAGTAATTCTCAATGTATCCTGATGGCATGTTTGATCAATTTCAGTCTACAGAAGTTGGTAAAAATCCTCAATTTCTTCACCTTTGGCCTTAGCGGTCGGTGTGTAAATTTGAATAATGGATGTATTCACTGGTCTTCCGTGTTGGAGTAGGGGTATTAGCCTATCACCGACAATCTTGTACTTCAGGATAGATCCGGAAACGTTCTTTTGGACAAATCATTCCTCTTCAAGTTGTCATTCCTGGCATGGGAGATGAAATGATAGTCCCATTCAAAATGACCGATACCAATTCCAGTCATTTTGGCTCGCTCATGACGAGGATGTTGATCTTTATGCGTTCCACTTTAGTTTTGACAATTTCCAATCCTAGATTCATGCTTCTTTCATTCCGCGTTCTGATCGTTAATGAAGGTTCGCAGCTATTTCTTCCCATTTTGAATCGTGCCACTTCAGCAAATGAAGGTCCCTAAAGCCTGACGCCATCCACCTCATTAAGGACAGCTCCAACTGGATGAGGCAGCTCTTCCCGAGTTGTCTTTTGAGTGCCTTCTAACCTGGGAGGCTCATCTTCTGGCACTATATCAGTCAGTGTTCCGCTGCTATTCCTACGGTGTTCACTGGCTAGTTCTTTTCAGACGTCAAACGTGGAGTCCTTCTTCGTCTTGCAGCTCAGCTAAAACCTGTCAATCATGGGTGACCCTGTTCGGATCCTAATTCCAGTCGCACAGCTCCCAACATCACAGCAACACGCAAGCCTCCCCAGTACGACACACGGACAGACAGGTGGGCGATCACAACCATTAATGCAGAGAAATTCTACGAAGCTATTTGGCCTCATCCACAATTGAACTTCCTTATTAGTAGAGACTGCCAGGTAAAGCATTTTTTTTTCTGCGCCCTTATTGATTGAATTATACTGCAGATGAAGGTTTCCAGAGCGAAGCAGTTTCTCATTAAAGAGTTAGTACCCATATTACGTGATGGCGTTGTTTGAAAGCTTCACAACATGTCACCTGTCTCCCTTCTTAGCCTTGGGTTTCCTATCACCAGCTTTCCTCTGCCCTTTCTCCTCCTAGTCCTTGCCCCTGGGCTGCTGTGCCCTTTTACGGGCCTATCTAATCTTTGTGTTAGGAGCCTATCTAATCTTTGGTGAAGGGTGAGTCTCAGGCTTGACCTCATTACTGAGCTAAAGGGGTGTCAGGGACCTTACTGGCAGGGTTTCTCCCATCTATGACAGCCCAGTAAGTCTGGCCTTTTTTTGTGACTTAGGGATTTTTTTTTCTGCATTTTTTCTCCAGCTCTGTCCAGGACTCACTATTGTCATCCCCGTCACAGAGGATCATTGAAGGATTGCTGACAGGAAACTTCCCTAATATTGTGAATCATGAAAAGCTGACCAACCAAGAAGCTCAAAGAACCGCATAGAGGACAGACGGCAACAGTAAAACACCAAGGCCTGTCCTAATCACACTCTCTAAAACCAAAGACAAAGGCAAAATCCTGCGAGCAGCTCGAGGAAAACAAAAAGTCACACGCAGAGGACAAACAATAAGACTGAGCTCTGATTATTCGGCAGAACCATGCAGGCAAAAGGGCAATGGTTTGACATAGTAAACAAAACAAATTACCAACCAAGAATAAGATATCCTGCAGAACTCTCACTCAAATATGATGCTGAAATTAGGACATTTCCAGATAAGAAAGATTAAGGGACTCTGTAAAAACAGAACCAAAATGATACTAATTACTAAAGGGAGTCCTTAGGTCTTAGGAGAAACAATATCATACCACAGCCTGAATCTAGAATTCAAGAGTTTACTCGCCAGATACCAGTGTAGTAAAAGAACTCCCAACGACTATCCAGAAACAAAGGAATTACAACAGGAAACCAGAAATGTGAAACTCTAATAGACAATATGAGAAAAAAAAAAAGAGGGACTAATTGGTGGAGGTATAGAAGTTTTCATGCGGGGAATGGCAAGGCAACACCAAGGAATAATAGACTGGTTCAAGCAGGGGAAATTTCAAAGGAACCACAGAGTGCAAAAGAATACACATCTAAGTAAAGAAGAAAAGGATAAAGTCTCCGTGAAAACAAAATGTACAAAACCAAAAGCAATGACAGCAAAATCCAAAAGCAGAAGGAATTCAGCACAGGAGACTAAGGGGAACAAAGAAAACATCAGCACCACCAAAAAAGCACTTGAAAATGACAGCAAGAAACTGAAACCTAGCAACACTGACACAGAATGTAAACGGCCTAAATGCAACCCGAAAGAGTCTGAGAGCGACAGAATGGATTCCAAAAAAGGCCTATCAACATGCTGTCTACCAGAGGTGCCCCTTACAAACAAAGGAATCAATTCATTAAAAATCAAAAGATGGCAACAACTACGTCAAGCAAACGGCTATCAAAAAAGAGCAGAAGTGACAAGAGTCATTTTCAGAGAACAATACACTTTAAAACAAAGTCTGCCATACGAGACAAAGTAGGGCATTACAGAAAGATGAAAGGGACGATCCACCGTGAAGACATAACCGTAACAAACATTTACGCACCCAACGAAGGACAGCATTCCAATAAACGTGAAACTCAGCTCTAAAGAGAGAAACTGACGGTTCCACAAGAACAGTAGGAGACTTCGACACACCACTCTTGGTGAAGCACAGAACATCTAGAAAGAAATTCAGCAAAGATATACAACAGCTCAAGGGCACAGTCAGCCAGCTTGACATATATGTCTTGAACTCACAGACGTATACGGAACACTCCAGCGAGCGGCAGCAAAATACACTTTCTTCTTCAATCCCATCGGGAATATTCTACACATCAGACCATGCCTTGCTCTTAAACACCAAGCAGCTCAACACCAAGCAGCCAAAGCCAAAGGAAGAAATGATGAAGCAAAAGAACTGAACACGTGATTTCAAAGTGCATCTCGAGAAGACAAAGTATTCTAATGCCATGCACAGAGCTGGAGATAGAAAACCAAAAGGGAAGAACACGCCTGCAATTTCTCCAGCTGAAAGAACTGAAGAAAAAAATCAAACCTTTACTTTCGGTAGTCAAGGATTCTACCGGAAAAATACTAAATGATGCTGGAAGAACCAAAAGATGGACTCAATACACAGAGTCATTCTATACCAAAAAGAACTGGTGGACAACGGACCATTTCATGAGGTAGGTAGCACATGATGAGGAAGGCATGGTACTGAAGGAGGTAATCCAAACCGCACTGAAGGCATTGGCAGAAACAGGAATTATAGCAGTGACGGATTTCCAGCTGAGATGTTTCAACAAACAGATGCAGTGCTGAAAGTGCTCGCTTTTCTACACCAAGAATATTGGAAGGGAACTACTTGGCCAGCCGACTGAAAGAGGTCCATATTTATGGCTATTCCCAAGAAAGGTGATCCAACCGAACGTGGAAATTATCGAACAACACCGGTAACACATGTAAAATTTTGCTGGAGATCATTCAAAAGTGGCTGCAGCAGTATATTGACACGGAACTGCCAGAAATTCAGGCCAGACTCAGAAGACGACGGCCAATCAGGGCCATCCATGCTGATGTCAGATGGATGCCGGCTGAAAGCACCAAATACCTGAAAGATGCTTCCCCGTGTTTTACTGAGTATTCTAAGGCATTCAAGTCTGTGAGTCATAACAAATTATGAATGACATTGTGAAGAATGGGAATTCCAGAACACTTAATTGTGCTCAAGAGGAAACTGTACACAGATCAATCAGCACTTTGGACAGAACAAGGGAATTCTGAGTGGTTTCAATTCAGGAAAGCTGTGTGTCAGGGTTGTACCCTTTTCCCGCACCTATTCGAATGCGAATGCTGAGCAAATGATCCAAGAAGCTGGACTATATGGAGAAGAACGGGGCACTAGGATTGCAGGAAGACTCATTAACCACCTGCGCTATGGAGACGACACAACCTTGCTTGCCTAAAGCAAAGAGGACTTGAAGCACTTACTGATGAAGATCAAAGGCCACAAGCTTCAGTATTGATTCCACCGCAACATAAAGAAAAGAAAAATCTTCACCACTGGAGCAGGAGGCAAAATTCCGATAAGTGGAGAAAAGACGGAAGTTTGGAAGGATTTCTTTTTACTTGGTTCTGCGTTCAGCACCCATGGAAGCAGTGGTGAGGAAATCAAAAGACGAACTGCTTTGGGCAAATCTCCTGTAAAGGACCTCTTTAAGGCGTTGAAAAGCAAAGATACCACCTTGAAGACGAAGGTGTGCCTGACCCAAGGAATGGTATTTCAATCACATCATATGCATGTGAAAACTGGACAATGAAGAAGGAAGACTGAAGAACTGACGCCTTTGAAGTGCGGCGTTGGTGAAGAATATTGCATGCAGCATGGACCGCCAAAAGAACGCACAAATCTGTCTTGGAAGAGGTAAAACCGGAATGCTTCTTCGAAACAAGGTTGGTGAGACTGCATCCGACATAGTTTGGACGCGTTGGCAGGGGAGATCAGTCCCCGGAGAAGGAAATCGTGCTTGGTACAGGACAGGGTCGGCTAAATAGAGGAAGGCCCTCCACGATGAGGACTGACACAGTGGCTGAAAGCACAGGCTCAAGGAAAAGAAGGATTTTAAGCATGGCGCAGGACAGTGAATTCTTTCCTCTGTGGTACCTCGGGTACCTATGAATTGGAAATAACTTGATGGCCCTTAACAACAACAAAAGCCGCAATAAAAAGACAAGTAATCCGATTTAAAACAGGGCAAAAGCAATGAACGGACACTTCACCGAAGTGTATGGTACCATCGGTTCCGCATCCTATGCCACCTCATGAAATGGTCGAATGTCGACCAGTTCTTTCGGGTATAATCACTCCGTGTATTCCTTGCATCTTGTTTAGACGCCTCCTGCATCATTTAATATGTTGCCCATAGAATCTTTCACCACTGCAACACAAGGCTTGAGTTTTCTCTTCCGTTCTTTCAGCTTGAGAAATGCCAAGCATGTTCTTCCCTTCTGGTTTTCTAACTCCAGGTTTCTGCACATGTTCCATTACTTTGTCTTCTCGAGCTGCTCTTTGAAATCTTCTCTTCAGCTTTTTTACTTCGTCATTTCTCCTTTTGCTTTAGCTGCCTGACGTTGCAGAGCAAATTTCAGAGTCTCTTCTGACATCCTTCTTGGTCTTGTATTTCTTTCCTGTCTTCTCAGTGACCTCTTGCTTTCTTCAGGGATGATGTCCTTGATGTCATTCCACAACTCGCCTAGTCTTCATTCATTAGTGTGCAATGTATCGAATCTCTTTCTGAGACGGTCTGTAAATTCAGGTAGGATACACTCAAGGTCGTACTTTGGCTCTCATCGACTTGTTCTCATTCTCTTCAGTTTCGACTTGAACTGGCCTATGTGCAGTTGATGGTCCGTTCCACAGCTGGTCCCTGACCTTGTTCCACCATCTCTTTTCATAGAGGTAGTTGTCATGATTCCCGTGTATTCTACCTGATGAGACCCATGTATGACCGTTTACCTCGCTGAAAAAGCTACTTGCCGTGAAGAAGTCGTTGATCGTGCAAAGCTCTGTCGTGCAATCTCTAACATGCTTTCTATCAACAATGTCAGATTTTCCAACACCTGATCTTTCTTCCTTTCCAGCTTTTGCATTGCGATCATCAGTAATTCTCAATGTATCCTGATGGCATGTTTGATCAATTTCAGTCTACAGAAGTTGGTAAAAATCCTCAATTTCTTCACCTTTGGCCTTAGCGGTCGGTGTGTAAATTTGAATAATGGATGTATTCACTGGTCTTCCGTGTTGGAGTAGGGGTATTAGCCTATCACCGACAATCTTGTACTTCAGGATAGATCCGGAAACGTTCTTTTGGACAAATCATTCCTCTTCAAGTTGTCATTCCTGGCATGGGAGATGAAATGATAGTCCCATTCAAAATGACCGATACCAATTCCAGTCATTTTGGCTCGCTCATGACGAGGATGTTGATCTTTATGCGTTCCACTTTAGTTTTGACAATTTCCAATCCTAGATTCATGCTTCTTTCATTCCGCGTTCTGATCGTTAATGAAGGTTCGCAGCTATTTCTTCCCATTTTGAATCGTGCCACTTCAGCAAATGAAGGTCCCTAAAGCCTGACGCCATCCACCTCATTAAGGACAGCTCCAACTGGATGAGGCAGCTCTTCCCGAGTTGTCTTTTGAGTGCCTTCTAACCTGGGAGGCTCATCTTCTGGCACTATATCAGTCAGTGTTCCGCTGCTATTCCTACGGTGTTCACTGGCTAGTTCTTTTCAGACGTCAAACGTGGAGTCCTTCTTCGTCTTGCAGCTCAGCTAAAACCTGTCAATCATGGGTGACCCTGTTCGGATCCTAATTCCAGTCGCACAGCTCCCAACATCACAGCAACACGCAAGCCTCCCCAGTACGACACACGGACAGACAGGTGGGCGATCACAACCATTAATGCAGAGAAATTCTACGAAGCTATTTGGCCTCATCCACAATTGAACTTCCTTATTAGTAGAGACTGCCAGGTAAAGCATTTTTTTTTCTGCGCCCTTATTGATTGAATTATACTGCAGATGAAGGTTTCCAGAGCGAAGCAGTTTCTCATTAAAGAGTTAGTACCCATATTACGTGATGGCGTTGTTTGAAAGCTTCACAACATGTCACCTGTCTCCCTTCTTAGCCTTGGGTTTCCTATCACCAGCTTTCCTCTGCCCTTTCTCCTCCTAGTCCTTGCCCCTGGGCTGCTGTGCCCTTTTACGGGCCTATCTAATCTTTGTGTTAGGAGCCTATCTAATCTTTGGTGAAGGGTGAGTCTCAGGCTTGACCTCATTACTGAGCTAAAGGGGTGTCAGGGACCTTACTGGCAGGGTTTCTCCCATCTATGACAGCCCAGTAAGTCTGGCCTTTTTTTGTGACTTAGGGATTTTTTTTTCTGCATTTTTTCTCCAGCTCTGTCCAGGACTCACTATTGTCATCCCCGTCACAGAGGATCATTGAAGGATTGCTGACAGGAAACTTCCCTAATATTGTGAATCATGAAAAGCTGACCAACCAAGAAGCTCAAAGAACCGCATAGAGGACAGACGGCAACAGTAAAACACCAAGGCCTGTCCTAATCACACTCTCTAAAACCAAAGACAAAGGCAAAATCCTGCGAGCAGCTCGAGGAAAACAAAAAGTCACACGCAGAGGACAAACAATAAGACTGAGCTCTGATTATTCGGCAGAACCATGCAGGCAAAAGGGCAATGGTTTGACATAGTAAACAAAACAAATTACCAACCAAGAATAAGATATCCTGCAGAACTCTCACTCAAATATGATGCTGAAATTAGGACATTTCCAGATAAGAAAGATTAAGGGACTCTGTAAAAACAGAACCAAAATGATACTAATTACTAAAGGGAGTCCTTAGGTCTTAGGAGAAACAATATCATACCACAGCCTGAATCTAGAATTCAAGAGTTTACTCGCCAGATACCAGTGTAGTAAAAGAACTCCCAACGACTATCCAGAAACAAAGGAATTACAACAGGAAACCAGAAATGTGAAACTCTAATAGACAATATGAGAAAAAAAAAAAGAGGGACTAATTGGTGGAGGTATAGAAGTTTTCATGCGGGGAATGGCAAGGCAACACCAAGGAATAATAGACTGGTTCAAGCAGGGGAAATTTCAAAGGAACCACAGAGTGCAAAAGAATACACATCTAAGTAAAGAAGAAAAGGATAAAGTCTCCGTGAAAACAAAATGTACAAAACCAAAAGCAATGACAGCAAAATCCAAAAGCAGAAGGAATTCAGCACAGGAGACTAAGGGGAACAAAGAAAACATCAGCACCACCAAAAAAGCACTTGAAAATGACAGCAAGAAACTGAAACCTAGCAACACTGACACAGAATGTAAACGGCCTAAATGCAACCCGAAAGAGTCTGAGAGCGACAGAATGGATTCCAAAAAAGGCCTATCAACATGCTGTCTACCAGAGGTGCCCCTTACAAACAAAGGAATCAATTCATTAAAAATCAAAAGATGGCAACAACTACGTCAAGCAAACGGCTATCAAAAAAGAGCAGAAGTGACAAGAGTCATTTTCAGAGAACAATACACTTTAAAACAAAGTCTGCCATACGAGACAAAGTAGGGCATTACAGAAAGATGAAAGGGACGATCCACCGTGAAGACATAACCGTAACAAACATTTACGCACCCAACGAAGGACAGCATTCCAATAAACGTGAAACTCAGCTCTAAAGAGAGAAACTGACGGTTCCACAAGAACAGTAGGAGACTTCGACACACCACTCTTGGTGAAGCACAGAACATCTAGAAAGAAATTCAGCAAAGATATACAACAGCTCAAGGGCACAGTCAGCCAGCTTGACATATATGTCTTGAACTCACAGACGTATACGGAACACTCCAGCGAGCGGCAGCAAAATACACTTTCTTCTTCAATCCCATCGGGAATATTCTACACATCAGACCATGCCTTGCTCTTAAACACCAAGCAGCTCAACACCAAGCAGCCAAAGCCAAAGGAAGAAATGATGAAGCAAAAGAACTGAACACGTGATTTCAAAGTGCATCTCGAGAAGACAAAGTATTCTAATGCCATGCACAGAGCTGGAGATAGAAAACCAAAAGGGAAGAACACGCCTGCAATTTCTCCAGCTGAAAGAACTGAAGAAAAAAATCAAACCTTTACTTTCGGTAGTCAAGGATTCTACCGGAAAAATACTAAATGATGCTGGAAGAACCAAAAGATGGACTCAATACACAGAGTCATTCTATACCAAAAAGAACTGGTGGACAACGGACCATTTCATGAGGTAGGTAGCACATGATGAGGAAGGCATGGTACTGAAGGAGGTAATCCAAACCGCACTGAAGGCATTGGCAGAAACAGGAATTATAGCAGTGACGGATTTCCAGCTGAGATGTTTCAACAAACAGATGCAGTGCTGAAAGTGCTCGCTTTTCTACACCAAGAATATTGGAAGGGAACTACTTGGCCAGCCGACTGAAAGAGGTCCATATTTATGGCTATTCCCAAGAAAGGTGATCCAACCGAACGTGGAAATTATCGAACAACACCGGTAACACATGTAAAATTTTGCTGGAGATCATTCAAAAGTGGCTGCAGCAGTATATTGACACGGAACTGCCAGAAATTCAGGCCAGACTCAGAAGACGACGGCCAATCAGGGCCATCCATGCTGATGTCAGATGGATGCCGGCTGAAAGCACCAAATACCTGAAAGATGCTTCCCCGTGTTTTACTGAGTATTCTAAGGCATTCAAGTCTGTGAGTCATAACAAATTATGAATGACATTGTGAAGAATGGGAATTCCAGAACACTTAATTGTGCTCAAGAGGAAACTGTACACAGATCAATCAGCACTTTGGACAGAACAAGGGAATTCTGAGTGGTTTCAATTCAGGAAAGCTGTGTGTCAGGGTTGTACCCTTTTCCCGCACCTATTCGAATGCGAATGCTGAGCAAATGATCCAAGAAGCTGGACTATATGGAGAAGAACGGGGCACTAGGATTGCAGGAAGACTCATTAACCACCTGCGCTATGGAGACGACACAACCTTGCTTGCCTAAAGCAAAGAGGACTTGAAGCACTTACTGATGAAGATCAAAGGCCACAAGCTTCAGTATTGATTCCACCGCAACATAAAGAAAAGAAAAATCTTCACCACTGGAGCAGGAGGCAAAATTCCGATAAGTGGAGAAAAGACGGAAGTTTGGAAGGATTTCTTTTTACTTGGTTCTGCGTTCAGCACCCATGGAAGCAGTGGTGAGGAAATCAAAAGACGAACTGCTTTGGGCAAATCTCCTGTAAAGGACCTCTTTAAGGCGTTGAAAAGCAAAGATACCACCTTGAAGACGAAGGTGTGCCTGACCCAAGGAATGGTATTTCAATCACATCATATGCATGTGAAAACTGGACAATGAAGAAGGAAGACTGAAGAACTGACGCCTTTGAAGTGCGGCGTTGGTGAAGAATATTGCATGCAGCATGGACCGCCAAAAGAACGCACAAATCTGTCTTGGAAGAGGTAAAACCGGAATGCTTCTTCGAAACAAGGTTGGTGAGACTGCATCCGACATAGTTTGGACGCGTTGGCAGGGGAGATCAGTCCCCGGAGAAGGAAATCGTGCTTGGTACAGGACAGGGTCGGCTAAATAGAGGAAGGCCCTCCACGATGAGGACTGACACAGTGGCTGAAAGCACAGGCTCAAGGAAAAGAAGGATTTTAAGCATGGCGCAGGACAGTGAATTCTTTCCTCTGTGGTACCTCGGGTACCTATGAATTGGAAATAACTTGATGGCCCTTAACAACAACAAAAGCCGCAATAAAAAGACAAGTAATCCGATTTAAAACAGGGCAAAAGCAATGAACGGACACTTCACCGAAGTGTATGGTACCATCGGTTCCGCATCCTATGCCACCTCATGAAATGGTCGAATGTCGACCAGTTCTTTCGGGTATAATCACTCCGTGTATTCCTTGCATCTTGTTTAGACGCCTCCTGCATCATTTAATATGTTGCCCATAGAATCTTTCACCACTGCAACACAAGGCTTGAGTTTTCTCTTCCGTTCTTTCAGCTTGAGAAATGCCAAGCATGTTCTTCCCTTCTGGTTTTCTAACTCCAGGTTTCTGCACATGTTCCATTACTTTGTCTTCTCGAGCTGCTCTTTGAAATCTTCTCTTCAGCTTTTTTACTTCGTCATTTCTCCTTTTGCTTTAGCTGCCTGACGTTGCAGAGCAAATTTCAGAGTCTCTTCTGACATCCTTCTTGGTCTTGTATTTCTTTCCTGTCTTCTCAGTGACCTCTTGCTTTCTTCAGGGATGATGTCCTTGATGTCATTCCACAACTCGCCTAGTCTTCATTCATTAGTGTGCAATGTATCGAATCTCTTTCTGAGACGGTCTGTAAATTCAGGTAGGATACACTCAAGGTCGTACTTTGGCTCTCATCGACTTGTTCTCATTCTCTTCAGTTTCGACTTGAACTGGCCTATGTGCAGTTGATGGTCCGTTCCACAGCTGGTCCCTGACCTTGTTCCACCATCTCTTTTCATAGAGGTAGTTGTCATGATTCCCGTGTATTCTACCTGATGAGACCCATGTATGACCGTTTACCTCGCTGAAAAAGCTACTTGCCGTGAAGAAGTCGTTGATCGTGCAAAGCTCTGTCGTGCAATCTCTAACATGCTTTCTATCAACAATGTCAGATTTTCCAACACCTGAGCTTTCTTCCTTTCCAGCTTTTGCATTGCGATCATCAGTAATTCTCAATGTATCCTGATGGCATGTTTGATCAATTTCAGTCTACAGAAGTTGGTAAAAATCCTCAATTTCTTCACCTTTGGCCTTAGCGGTCGGTGTGTAAATTTGAATAATGGATGTATTCACTGGTCTTCCGTGTTGGAGTAGGGGTATTAGCCTATCACCGACAATCTTGTACTTCAGGATAGATCCGGAAACGTTCTTTTGGACAAATCATTCCTCTTCAAGTTGTCATTCCTGGCATGGGAGATGAAATGATAGTCCCATTCAAAATGACCGATACCAATTCCAGTCATTTTGGCTCGCTCATGACGAGGATGTTGATCTTTATGCGTTCCACTTTAGTTTTGACAATTTCCAATCCTAGATTCATGCTTCTTTCATTCCGCGTTCTGATCGTTAATGAAGGTTCGCAGCTATTTCTTCCCATTTTGAATCGTGCCACTTCAGCAAATGAAGGTCCCTAAAGCCTGACGCCATCCACCTCATTAAGGACAGCTCCAACTGGATGAGGCAGCTCTTCCCGAGTTGTCTTTTGAGTGCCTTCTAACCTGGGAGGCTCATCTTCTGGCACTATATCAGTCAGTGTTCCGCTGCTATTCCTACGGTGTTCACTGGCTAGTTCTTTTCAGACGTCAAACGTGGAGTCCTTCTTCGTCTTGCAGCTCAGCTAAAACCTGTCAATCATGGGTGATCCTGTTCGGATCCTAATTCCAGTCGCACAGCTCCCAGCATCACAGCAACACGCAAGCCTCCCCAGTATGACACACGGACAGACAGGTGGGCGATCACAACCATTAATGCAGAGAAGTTCTACGAAGCTATTTGGCCTCATCCACAATTGAACTTCCTTATTAGTAGAGACTGCCAGGTAAAGCATTTTTTTTTCTGCGCCCTTATTGATTGAATTATATTGCAGATGAAGGTTTCCAGAGCGAAGCAGTTTCTCATTAAAGAGTTAGTACCCATATTACGTGATGGCGTTGTTTGAAAGCTTCACAACATGTCACCTGTCTCCCTTCTTAGCCTTGGGTTTCCTATCACCAGCTTTCCTCTGCCCTTTCTCCTCCTAGTCCTTGCCCCTGGGCTGCTGTGCCCTTTTACGGGCCTATCTAATCTTTGTGTTAGGAGCCTATCTAATCTTTGGTGAAGGGTGAGTCTCAGGCTTGACCTCATTACTGAGCTAAAGGGGTGTCAGGGACCTTACTGGCAGGGTTTCTCCCATCTATGACAGCCCAGTAAGTCTGGCCTTTTTTTGTGACTTAGGGATTTTTTTTTCTGCATTTTTTCTCCAGCTCTGTCCAGGACTCACTATTGTCATCCCCGTCACAGAGGATCATTGAAGGATTGCTGACAGGAAACTTCCCTAATATTGTGAATCATGAAAAGCTGACCAACCAAGAAGCTCAAAGAACCGCATAGAGGACAGACGGCAACAGTAAAACACCAAGGCCTGTCCTAATCACACTCTCTAAAACCAAAGACAAAGGCAAAATCCTGCGAACAGCTCGAGGAAAACAAAAAGTCACACGCAGAGGACAAACAATAAGACTGAGCTCTGATTATTCGGCAGAACCATGCAGGCAAAAGGGCAATGGTTTGACATAGTAAACAAAACAAATTACCAACCAAGAATAAGATATCCTGCAGAACTCTCACTCAAATATGATGCTGAAATTAGGACATTTCCAGATAAGAAAGATTAAGGGACTCTGTAAAAACAGAACCAAAATGATACTAATTACTAAAGGGAGTCCTTAGGTCTTAGGAGAAACAATATCATACCACAGCCTGAATCTAGAATTCAAGAGTTTACTCGCCAGATACCAGTGTAGTAAAAGAACTCCCAACGACTATCCAGAAACAAAGGAATTACAACAGGAAACCAGAAATGTGAAACTCTAATAGACAATATGAGAAAAAAAAAAAGAGGGACTAATTGGTGGAGGTATAGAAGTTTTCATGCGGGGAATGGCAAGGCAACACCAAGGAATAATAGACTGGTTCAAGCAGGGGAAATTTCAAAGGAACCACAGAGTGCAAAAGAATACACATCTAAGTAAAGAAGAAAAGGATAAAGTCTCCGTGAAAACAAAATGTACAAAACCAAAAGCAATGACAGCAAAATCCAAAAGCAGAAGGAATTCAGCACAGGAGACTAAGGGGAACAAAGAAAACATCAGCACCACCAAAAAAGCACTTGAAAATGACAGCAAGAAACTGAAACCTAGCAACACTGACACAGAATGTAAACGGCCTAAATGCAACCCGAAAGAGTCTGAGAGCGACAGAATGGATTCCAAAAAAGGCCTATCAACATGCTGTCTACCAGAGGTGCCCCTTACAAACAAAGGAATCAATTCATTAAAAATCAAAAGATGGCAACAACTACGTCAAGCAAACGGCTATCAAAAAAGAGCAGAAGTGACAAGAGTCATTTTCAGAGAACAATACACTTTAAAACAAAGTCTGCCATACGAGACAAAGTAGGGCATTACAGAAAGATGAAAGGGACGATCCACCGTGAAGACATAACCGTAACAAACATTTACGCACCCAACGAAGGACAGCATTCCAATAAACGTGAAACTCAGCTCTAAAGAGAGAAACTGACGGTTCCACAAGAACAGTAGGAGACTTCGACACACCACTCTTGGTGAAGCACAGAACATCTAGAAAGAAATTCAGCAAAGATATACAACAGCTCAAGGGCACAGTCAGCCAGCTTGACATATATGTCTTGAACTCACAGACGTATACGGAACACTCCAGCGAGCGGCAGCAAAATACACTTTCTTCTTCAATCCCATCGGGAATATTCTACACATCAGACCATGCCTTGCTCTTAAACACCAAGCAGCTCAACACCAAGCAGCCAAAGCCAAAGGAAGAAATGATGAAGCAAAAGAACTGAACACGTGATTTCAAAGTGCATCTCGAGAAGACAAAGTATTCTAATGCCATGCACAGAGCTGGAGATAGAAAACCAAAAGGGAAGAACACGCCTGCAATTTCTCCAGCTGAAAGAACTGAAGAAAAAAATCAAACCTTTACTTTCGGTAGTCAAGGATTCTACCGGAAAAATACTAAATGATGCTGGAAGAACCAAAAGATGGACTCAATACACAGAGTCATTCTATACCAAAAAGAACTGGTGGACAACGGACCATTTCATGAGGTAGGTAGCACATGATCAGGAAGGCATGGTACTGAAGGAGGTAATCCAAACCGCACTGAAGGCATTGGCAGAAACAGGAATTATAGCAGTGACGGATTTCCAGCTGAGATGTTTCAACAAACAGATGCAGTGCTGAAAGTGCTCGCTTTTCTACACCAAGAATATTGGAAGGGAACTACTTGGCCAGCCGACTGAAAGAGGTCCATATTTATGGCTATTCCCAAGAAAGGTGATCCAACCGAACGTGGAAATTATCGAACAACACCGGTAACACATGTAAAATTTTGCTGGAGATCATTCAAAAGTGGCTGCAGCAGTATATTGACACGGAACTGCCAGAAATTCAGGCCAGACTCAGAAGACGACGGCCAATCAGGGCCATCCATGCTGATGTCAGATGGATGCCGGCTGAAAGCACCAAATACCTGAAAGATGCTTCCCCGTGTTTTACTGAGTATTCTAAGGCATTCAAGTCTGTGAGTCATAACAAATTATGAATGACATTGTGAAGAATGGGAATTCCAGAACACTTAATTGTGCTCAAGAGGAAACTGTACACAGATCAATCAGCACTTTGGACAGAACAAGGGAATACTGAGTGGTTTCAATTCAGGAAAGCTGTGTGTCAGGGTTGTACCCTTTTCCCGCACCTATTCGAATGCGAATGCTGAGCAAATGATCCAAGAAGCTGGACTATATGGAGAAGAACGGGGCACTAGGATTGCAGGAAGACTCATTAACCACCTGCGCTATGGAGACGACACAACCTTGCTTGCCTAAAGCAAAGAGGACTTGAAGCACTTACTGATGAAGATCAAAGGCCACAAGCTTCAGTATTGATTCCACCGCAACATAAAGAAAAGAAAAATCTTCACCACTGGAGCAGGAGGCAAAATTCCGATAAATGGAGAAAAGACGGAAGTTTGGAAGGATTTCTTTTTACTTGGTTCTGCGTTCAGCACCCATGGAAGCAGTGGTGAGGAAATCAAAAGACGAACTGCTTTGGGCAAATCTCCTGTAAAGGACCTCTTTAAGGCGTTGAAAAGCAAAGATACCACCTTGAAGACGAAGGTGTGCCTGACCCAAGGAATGGTATTTCAATCACATCATATGCATGTGAAAACTGGACAATGAAGAAGGAAGACTGAAGAACTGACGCCTTTGAAGTGCGGCGTTGGTGAAGAATATTGCATGCAGCATGGACCGCCAAAAGAACGCACAAATCTGTCTTGGAAGAGGTAAAACCGGAATGCTTCTTCGAAACAAGGTTGGTGAGACTGCATCCGACATAGTTTGGACGCGTTGGCAGGGGAGATCAGTCCCCGGAGAAGGAAATCGTGCTTGGTACAGGACAGGGTCGGCTAAATAGAGGAAGGCCCTCCACGATGAGGACTGACACAGTGGCTGAAAGCACAGGCTCAAGGAAAAGAAGGATTTTAAGCATGGCGCAGGACAGTGAATTCTTTCCTCTGTGGTACCTCGGGTACCTATGAATTGGAAATAACTTGATGGCCCTTAACAACAACAAAAGCCGCAATAAAAAGACAAGTAATCCGATTTAAAACAGGGCAAAAGCAATGAACGGACACTTCACCGAAGTGTATGGTACCATCGGTTCCGCATCCTATGCCACCTCATGAAATGGTCGAATGTCGACCAGTTCTTTCGGGTATAATCACTCCGTGTATTCCTTGCATCTTGTTTAGACGCCTCCTGCATCATTTAATATGTTGCCCATAGAATCTTTCACCACTGCAACACAAGGCTTGAGTTTTCTCTTCCGTTCTTTCAGCTTGAGAAATGCCAAGCATGTTCTTCCCTTCTGGTTTTCTAACTCCAGGTTTCTGCACATGTTCCATTACTTTGTCTTCTCGAGCTGCTCTTTGAAATCTTCTCTTCAGCTTTTTTACTTCGTCATTTCTCCTTTTGCTTTAGCTGCCTGACGTTGCAGAGCAAATTTCAGAGTCTCTTCTGACATCCTTCTTGGTCTTGTATTTCTTTCCTGTCTTCTCAGTGACCTCTTGCTTTCTTCAGGGATGATGTCCTTGATGTCATTCCACAACTCGCCTAGTCTTCATTCATTAGTGTGCAATGTATCGAATCTCTTTCTGAGACGGTCTGTAAATTCAGGTAGGATACACTCAAGGTCGTACTTTGGCTCTCATCGACTTGTTCTCATTCTCTTCAGTTTCGACTTGAACTGGCCTATGTGCAGTTGATGGTCCGTTCCACAGCTGGTCCCTGACCTTGTTCCACCATCTCTTTTCATAGAGGTAGTTGTCATGATTCCCGTGTATTCTACCTGATGAGACCCATGTATGACCGTTTACCTCGCTGAAAAAGCTACTTGCCGTGAAGAAGTCGTTGATCGTGCAAAGCTCTGTCGTGCAATCTCTAACATGCTTTCTATCAACAATGTCAGATTTTCCAACACCTGATCTTTCTTCCTTTCCAGCTTTTGCATTGCGATCATCAGTAATTGTCAATGTATCCTGATGGCATGTTTGATCAATTTCAGTCTACAGAAGTTGGTAAAAATCCTCAATTTCTTCACCTTTGGCCTTAGCGGTCGGTGTGTAAATTTGAATAATGGATGTATTCACTGGTCTTCCGTGTTGGAGTAGGGGTATTAGCCTATCACCGACAATCTTGTACTTCAGGATAGATCCGGAAACGTTCTTTTGGACAAATCATTCCTCTTCAAGTTGTCATTCCTGGCATGGGAGATGAAATGATAGTCCCATTCAAAATGACCGATACCAATTCCAGTCATTTTGGCTCGCTCATGACGAGGATGTTGATCTTTATGCGTTCCACTTTAGTTTTGACAATTTCCAATCCTAGATTCATGCTTCTTTCATTCCGCGTTCTGATCGTTAATGAAGGTTCGCAGCTATTTCTTCCCATTTTGAATCGTGCCACTTCAGCAAATGAAGGTCCCTAAAGCCTGACGCCATCCACCTCATTAAGGACAGCTCCAACTGGATGAGGCAGCTCTTCCCGAGTTGTCTTTTGAGTGCCTTCTAACCTGGGAGGCTCATCTTCTGGCACTATATCAGTCAGTGTTCCGCTGCTATTCCTACGGTGTTCACTGGCTAGTTCTTTTCAGACGTCAAACGTGGAGTCCTTCTTCGTCTTGCAGCTCAGCTAAAACCTGTCAATCATGGGTGACCCTGTTCGGATCCTAATTCCAGTCGCACAGCTCCCAACATCACAGCAACACGCAAGCCTCCCCAGTACGACACACGGACAGACAGGTGGGCGATCACAACCATTAATGCAGAGAAATTCTACGAAGCTATTTGGCCTCATCCACAATTGAACTTCCTTATTAGTAGAGACTGCCAGGTAAAGCATTTTTTTTTCTGCGCCCTTATTGATTGAATTATACTGCAGATGAAGGTTTCCAGAGCGAAGCAGTTTCTCATTAAAGAGTTAGTACCCATATTACGTGATGGCGTTGTTTGAAAGCTTCACAACATGTCACCTGTCTCCCTTCTTAGCCTTGGGTTTCCTATCACCAGCTTTCCTCTGCCCTTTCTCCTCCTAGTCCTTGCCCCTGGGCTGCTGTGCCCTTTTACGGGCCTATCTAATCTTTGTGTTAGGAGCCTATCTAATCTTTGGTGAAGGGTGAGTCTCAGGCTTGACCTCATTACTGAGCTAAAGGGGTGTCAGGGACCTTACTGGCAGGGTTTCTCCCATCTATGACAGCCCAGTAAGTCTGGCCTTTTTTTGTGACTTAGGGATTTTTTTTTCTGCATTTTTTCTCCAGCTCTGTCCAGGACTCACTATTGTCATCCCCGTCACAGAGGATCATTGAAGGATTGCTGACAGGAAACTTCCCTAATATTGTGAATCATGAAAAGCTGACCAACCAAGAAGCTCAAAGAACCGCATAGAGGACAGACGGCAACAGTAAAACACCAAGGCCTGTCCTAATCACACTCTCTAAAACCAAAGACAAAGGCAAAATCCTGCGAGCAGCTCGAGGAAAACAAAAAGTCACACGCAGAGGACAAACAATAAGACTGAGCTCTGATTATTCGGCAGAACCATGCAGGCAAAAGGGCAATGGTTTGACATAGTAAACAAAACAAATTACCAACCAAGAATAAGATATCCTGCAGAACTCTCACTCAAATATGATGCTGAAATTAGGACATTTCCAGATAAGAAAGATTAAGGGACTCTGTAAAAACAGAACCAAAATGATACTAATTACTAAAGGGAGTCCTTAGGTCTTAGGAGAAACAATATCATACCACAGCCTGAATCTAGAATTCAAGAGTTTACTCGCCAGATACCAGTGTAGTAAAAGAACTCCCAACGACTATCCAGAAACAAAGGAATTACAACAGGAAACCAGAAATGTGAAACTCTAATAGACAATATGAGAAAAAAAAAAAGAGGGACTAATTGGTGGAGGTATAGAAGTTTTCATGCGGGGAATGGCAAGGCAACACCAAGGAATAATAGACTGGTTCAAGCAGGGGAAATTTCAAAGGAACCACAGAGTGCAAAAGAATACACATCTAAGTAAAGAAGAAAAGGATAAAGTCTCCGTGAAAACAAAATGTACAAAACCAAAAGCAATGACAGCAAAATCCAAAAGCAGAAGGAATTCAGCACAGGAGACTAAGGGGAACAAAGAAAACATCAGCACCACCAAAAAAGCACTTGAAAATGACAGCAAGAAACTGAAACCTAGCAACACTGACACAGAATGTAAACGGCCTAAATGCAACCCGAAAGAGTCTGAGAGCGACAGAATGGATTCCAAAAAAGGCCTATCAACATGCTGTCTACCAGAGGTGCCCCTTACAAACAAAGGAATCAATTCATTAAAAATCAAAAGATGGCAACAACTACGTCAAGCAAACGGCTATCAAAAAAGAGCAGAAGTGACAAGAGTCATTTTCAGAGAACAATACACTTTAAAACAAAGTCTGCCATACGAGACAAAGTAGGGCATTACAGAAAGATGAAAGGGACGATCCACCGTGAAGACATAACCGTAACAAACATTTACGCACCCAACGAAGGACAGCATTCCAATAAACGTGAAACTCAGCTCTAAAGAGAGAAACTGACGGTTCCACAAGAACAGTAGGAGACTTCGACACACCACTCTTGGTGAAGCACAGAACATCTAGAAAGAAATTCAGCAAAGATATACAACAGCTCAAGGGCACAGTCAGCCAGCTTGACATATATGTCTTGAACTCACAGACGTATACGGAACACTCCAGCGAGCGGCAGCAAAATACACTTTCTTCTTCAATCCCATCGGGAATATTCTACACATCAGACCATGCCTTGCTCTTAAACACCAAGCAGCTCAACACCAAGCAGCCAAAGCCAAAGGAAGAAATGATGAAGCAAAAGAACTGAACACGTGATTTCAAAGTGCATCTCGAGAAGACAAAGTATTCTAATGCCATGCACAGAGCTGGAGATAGAAAACCAAAAGGGAAGAACACGCCTGCAATTTCTCCAGCTGAAAGAACTGAAGAAAAAAATCAAACCTTTACTTTCGGTAGTCAAGGATTCTACCGGAAAAATACTAAATGATGCTGGAAGAACCAAAAGATGGACTCAATACACAGAGTCATTCTATACCAAAAAGAACTGGTGGACAACGGACCATTTCATGAGGTAGGTAGCACATGATGAGGAAGGCATGGTACTGAAGGAGGTAATCCAAACCGCACTGAAGGCATTGGCAGAAACAGGAATTATAGCAGTGACGGATTTCCAGCTGAGATGTTTCAACAAACAGATGCAGTGCTGAAAGTGCTCGCTTTTCTACACCAAGAATATTGGAAGGGAACTACTTGGCCAGCCGACTGAAAGAGGTCCATATTTATGGCTATTCCCAAGAAAGGTGATCCAACCGAACGTGGAAATTATCGAACAACACCGGTAACACATGTAAAATTTTGCTGGAGATCATTCAAAAGTGGCTGCAGCAGTATATTGACACGGAACTGCCAGAAATTCAGGCCAGACTCAGAAGACGACGGCCAATCAGGGCCATCCATGCTGATGTCAGATGGATGCCGGCTGAAAGCACCAAATACCTGAAAGATGCTTCCCCGTGTTTTACTGAGTATTCTAAGGCATTCAAGTCTGTGAGTCATAACAAATTATGAATGACATTGTGAAGAATGGGAATTCCAGAACACTTAATTGTGCTCAAGAGGAAACTGTACACAGATCAATCAGCACTTTGGACAGAACAAGGGAATTCTGAGTGGTTTCAATTCAGGAAAGCTGTGTGTCAGGGTTGTACCCTTTTCCCGCACCTATTCGAATGCGAATGCTGAGCAAATGATCCAAGAAGCTGGACTATATGGAGAAGAACGGGGCACTAGGATTGCAGGAAGACTCATTAACCACCTGCGCTATGGAGACGACACAACCTTGCTTGCCTAAAGCAAAGAGGACTTGAAGCACTTACTGATGAAGATCAAAGGCCACAAGCTTCAGTATTGATTCCACCGCAACATAAAGAAAAGAAAAATCTTCACCACTGGAGCAGGAGGCAAAATTCCGATAAGTGGAGAAAAGACGGAAGTTTGGAAGGATTTCTTTTTACTTGGTTCTGCGTTCAGCACCCATGGAAGCAGTGGTGAGGAAATCAAAAGACGAACTGCTTTGGGCAAATCTCCTGTAAAGGACCTCTTTAAGGCGTTGAAAAGCAAAGATACCACCTTGAAGACGAAGGTGTGCCTGACCCAAGGAATGGTATTTCAATCACATCATATGCATGTGAAAACTGGACAATGAAGAAGGAAGACTGAAGAACTGACGCCTTTGAAGTGCGGCGTTGGTGAAGAATATTGCATGCAGCATGGACCGCCAAAAGAACGCACAAATCTGTCTTGGAAGAGGTAAAACCGGAATGCTTCTTCGAAACAAGGTTGGTGAGACTGCATCCGACATAGTTTGGACGCGTTGGCAGGGGAGATCAGTCCCCGGAGAAGGAAATCGTGCTTGGTACAGGACAGGGTCGGCTAAATAGAGGAAGGCCCTCCACGATGAGGACTGACACAGTGGCTGAAAGCACAGGCTCAAGGAAAAGAAGGATTTTAAGCATGGCGCAGGACAGTGAATTCTTTCCTCTGTGGTACCTCGGGTACCTATGAATTGGAAATAACTTGATGGCCCTTAACAACAACAAAAGCCGCAATAAAAAGACAAGTAATCCGATTTAAAACAGGGCAAAAGCAATGAACGGACACTTCACCGAAGTGTATGGTACCATCGGTTCCGCATCCTATGCCACCTCATGAAATGGTCGAATGTCGACCAGTTCTTTCGGGTATAATCACTCCGTGTATTCCCTGCATCTTGTTTAGACGCCTCCTGCATCATTTAATATGTTGCCCATAGAATCTTTCACCACTGCAACACAAGGCTTGAGTTTTCTCTTCCGTTCTTTCAGCTTGAGAAATGCCAAGCATGTTCTTCCCTTCTGGTTTTCTAACTCCAGGTTTCTGCACATGTTCCATTACTTTGTCTTCTCGAGCTGCTCTTTGAAATCTTCTCTTCAGCTTTTTTACTTCGTCATTTCTCCTTTTGCTTTAGCTGCCTGACGTTGCAGAGCAAATTTCAGAGTCTCTTCTGACATCCTTCTTGGTCTTGTATTTCTTTCCTGTCTTCTCAGTGACCTCTTGCTTTCTTCAGGGATGATGTCCTTGATGTCATTCCACAACTCGCCTAGTCTTCATTCATTAGTGTGCAATGTATCGAATCTCTTTCTGAGACGGTCTGTAAATTCAGGTAGGATACACTCAAGGTCGTACTTTGGCTCTCATCGACTTGTTCTCATTCTCTTCAGTTTCGACTTGAACTGGCCTATGTGCAGTTGATGGTCCGTTCCACAGCTGGTCCCTGACCTTGTTCCACCATCTCTTTTCATAGAGGTAGTTGTCATGATTCCCGTGTATTCTACCTGATGAGACCCATGTATGACCGTTTACCTCGCTGAAAAAGCTACTTGCCGTGAAGAAGTCGTTGATCGTGCAAAGCTCTGTCGTGCAATCTCTAACATGCTTTCTATCAACAATGTCAGATTTTCCAACACCTGAGCTTTCTTCCTTTCCAGCTTTTGCATTGCGATCATCAGTAATTCTCAATGTATCCTGATGGCATGTTTGATCAATTTCAGTCTACAGAAGTTGGTAAAAATCCTCAATTTCTTCACCTTTGGCCTTAGCGGTCGGTGTGTAAATTTGAATAATGGATGTATTCACTGGTCTTCCGTGTTGGAGTAGGGGTATTAGCCTATCACCGACAATCTTGTACTTCAGGATAGATCCGGAAACGTTCTTTTGGACAAATCATTCCTCTTCAAGTTGTCATTCCTGGCATGGGAGATGAAATGATAGTCCCATTCAAAATGACCGATACCAATTCCAGTCATTTTGGCTCGCTCATGACGAGGATGTTGATCTTTATGCGTTCCACTTTAGTTTTGACAATTTCCAATCCTAGATTCATGCTTCTTTCATTCCGCGTTCTGATCGTTAATGAAGGTTCGCAGCTATTTCTTCCCATTTTGAATCGTGCCACTTCAGCAAATGAAGGTCCCTAAAGCCTGACGCCATCCACCTCATTAAGGACAGCTCCAACTGGATGAGGCAGCTCTTCCCGAGTTGTCTTTTGAGTGCCTTCTAACCTGGGAGGCTCATCTTCTGGCACTATATCAGTCAGTGTTCCGCTGCTATTCCTACGGTGTTCACTGGCTAGTTCTTTTCAGACGTCAAACGTGGAGTCCTTCTTCGTCTTGCAGCTCAGCTAAAACCTGTCAATCATGGGTGACCCTGTTCGGATCCTAATTCCAGTCGCACAGCTCCCAACATCACAGCAACACGCAAGCCTCCCCAGTACGACACACGGACAGACAGGTGGGCGATCACAACCATTAATGCAGAGAAATTCTACGAAGCTATTTGGCCTCATCCACAATTGAACTTCCTTATTAGTAGAGACTGCCAGGTAAAGCATTTTTTTTTCTGCGCCCTTATTGATTGAATTATACTGCAGATGAAGGTTTCCAGAGCGAAGCAGTTTCTCATTAAAGAGTTAGTACCCATATTACGTGATGGCGTTGTTTGAAAGCTTCACAACATGTCACCTGTCTCCCTTCTTAGCCTTGGGTTTCCTATCACCAGCTTTCCTCTGCCCTTTCTCCTCCTAGTCCTTGCCCCTGGGCTGCTGTGCCCTTTTACGGGCCTATCTAATCTTTGTGTTAGGAGCCTATCTAATCTTTGGTGAAGGGTGAGTCTCAGGCTTGACCTCATTACTGAGCTAAAGGGGTGTCAGGGACCTTACTGGCAGGGTTTCTCCCATCTATGACAGCCCAGTAAGTCTGGCCTTTTTTTGTGACTTAGGGATTTTTTTTTCTGCATTTTTTCTCCAGCTCTGTCCAGGACTCACTATTGTCATCCCCGTCACAGAGGATCATTGAAGGATTGCTGACAGGAAACTTCCCTAATATTGTGAATCATGAAAAGCTGACCAACCAAGAAGCTCAAAGAACCGCATAGAGGACAGACGGCAACAGTAAAACACCAAGGCCTGTCCTAATCACACTCTCTAAAACCAAAGACAAAGGCAAAATCCTGCGAGCAGCTCGAGGAAAACAAAAAGTCACACGCAGAGGACAAACAATAAGACTGAGCTCTGATTATTCGGCAGAACCATGCAGGCAAAAGGGCAATGGTTTGACATAGTAAACAAAACAAATTACCAACCAAGAATAAGATATCCTGCAGAACTCTCACTCAAATATGATGCTGAAATTAGGACATTTCCAGATAAGAAAGATTAAGGGACTCTGTAAAAACAGAACCAAAATGATACTAATTACTAAAGGGAGTCCTTAGGTCTTAGGAGAAACAATATCATACCACAGCCTGAATCTAGAATTCAAGAGTTTACTCGCCAGATACCAGTGTAGTAAAAGAACTCCCAACGACTATCCAGAAACAAAGGAATTACAACAGGAAACCAGAAATGTGAAACTCTAATAGACAATATGAGAAAAAAAAAAAGAGGGACTAATTGGTGGAGGTATAGAAGTTTTCATGCGGGGAATGGCAAGGCAACACCAAGGAATAATAGACTGGTTCAAGCAGGGGAAATTTCAAAGGAACCACAGAGTGCAAAAGAATACACATCTAAGTAAAGAAGAAAAGGATAAAGTCTCCGTGAAAACAAAATGTACAAAACCAAAAGCAATGACAGCAAAATCCAAAAGCAGAAGGAATTCAGCACAGGAGACTAAGGGGAACAAAGAAAACATCAGCACCACCAAAAAAGCACTTGAAAATGACAGCAAGAAACTGAAACCTAGCAACACTGACACAGAATGTAAACGGCCTAAATGCAACCCGAAAGAGTCTGAGAGCGACAGAATGGATTCCAAAAAAGGCCTATCAACATGCTGTCTACCAGAGGTGCCCCTTACAAACAAAGGAATCAATTCATTAAAAATCAAAAGATGGCAACAACTACGTCAAGCAAACGGCTATCAAAAAAGAGCAGAAGTGACAAGAGTCATTTTCAGAGAACAATACACTTTAAAACAAAGTCTGCCATACGAGACAAAGTAGGGCATTACAGAAAGATGAAAGGGACGATCCACCGTGAAGACATAACCGTAACAAACATTTACGCACCCAACGAAGGACAGCATTCCAATAAACGTGAAACTCAGCTCTAAAGAGAGAAACTGACGGTTCCACAAGAACAGTAGGAGACTTCGACACACCACTCTTCGTGAAGCACAGAACATCTAGAAAGAAATTCAGCAAAGATATACAACAGCTCAAGGGCACAGTCAGCCAGCTTGACATATATGTCTTGAACTCACAGACGTATACGGAACACTCCAGCGAGCGGCAGCAAAATACACTTTCTTCTTCAATCCCATCGGGAATATTCTACACATCAGACCATGCCTTGCTCTTAAACACCAAGCAGCTCAACACCAAGCAGCCAAAGCCAAAGGAAGAAATGATGAAGCAAAAGAACTGAACACGTGATTTCAAAGTGCATCTCGAGAAGACAAAGTATTCTAATGCCATGCACAGAGCTGGAGATAGAAAACCAAAAGGGAAGAACACGCCTGCAATTTCTCCAGCTGAAAGAACTGAAGAAAAAAATCAAACCTTTACTTTCGGTAGTCAAGGATTCTACCGGAAAAATACTAAATGATGCTGGAAGAACCAAAAGATGGACTCAATACACAGAGTCATTCTATACCAAAAAGAACTGGTGGACAACGGACCATTTCATGAGGTAGGTAGCACATGATGAGGAAGGCATGGTACTGAAGGAGGTAATCCAAACCGCACTGAAGGCATTGGCAGAAACAGGAATTATAGCAGTGACGGATTTCCAGCTGAGATGTTTCAACAAACAGATGCAGTGCTGAAAGTGCTCGCTTTTCTACACCAAGAATATTGGAAGGGAACTACTTGGCCAGCCGACTGAAAGAGGTCCATATTTATGGCTATTCCCAAGAAAGGTGATCCAACCGAACGTGGAAATTATCGAACAACACCGGTAACACATGTAAAATTTTGCTGGAGATCATTCAAAAGTGGCTGCAGCAGTATATTGACACGGAACTGCCAGAAATTCAGGCCAGACTCAGAAGACGACGGCCAATCAGGGCCATCCATGCTGATGTCAGATGGATGCCGGCTGAAAGCACCAAATACCTGAAAGATGCTTCCCCGTGTTTTACTGAGTATTCTAAGGCATTCAAGTCTGTGAGTCATAACAAATTATGAATGACATTGTGAAGAATGGGAATTCCAGAACACTTAATTGTGCTCAAGAGGAAACTGTACACAGATCAATCAGCACTTTGGACAGAACAAGGGAATTCTGAGTGGTTTCAATTCAGGAAAGCTGTGTGTCAGGGTTGTACCCTTTTCCCGCACCTATTCGAATGCGAATGCTGAGCAAATGATCCAAGAAGCTGGACTATATGGAGAAGAACGGGGCACTAGGATTGCAGGAAGACTCATTAACCACCTGCGCTATGGAGACGACACAACCTTGCTTGCCTAAAGCAAAGAGGACTTGAAGCACTTACTGATGAAGATCAAAGGCCACAAGCTTCAGTATTGATTCCACCGCAACATAAAGAAAAGAAAAATCTTCACCACTGGAGCAGGAGGCAAAATTCCGATAAGTGGAGAAAAGACGGAAGTTTGGAAGGATTTCTTTTTACTTGGTTCTGCGTTCAGCACCCATGGAAGCAGTGGTGAGGAAATCAAAAGACGAACTGCTTTGGGCAAATCTCCTGTAAAGGACCTCTTTAAGGCGTTGAAAAGCAAAGATACCACCTTGAAGACGAAGGTGTGCCTGACCCAAGGAATGGTATTTCAATCACATCATATGCATGTGAAAACTGGACAATGAAGAAGGAAGACTGAAGAACTGACGCCTTTGAAGTGCGGCGTTGGTGAAGAATATTGCATGCAGCATGGACCGCCAAAAGAACGCACAAATCTGTCTTGGAAGAGGTAAAACCGGAATGCTTCTTCGAAACAAGGTTGGTGAGACTGCATCCGACATAGTTTGGACGCGTTGGCAGGGGAGATCAGTCCCCGGAGAAGGAAATCGTGCTTGGTACAGGACAGGGTCGGCTAAATAGAGGAAGGCCCTCCACGATGAGGACTGACACAGTGGCTGAAAGCACAGGCTCAAGGAAAAGAAGGATTTTAAGCATGGCGCAGGACAGTGAATTCTTTCCTCTGTGGTACCTCGGGTACCTATGAATTGGAAATAACTTGATGGCCCTTAACAACAACAAAAGCCGCAATAAAAAGACAAGTAATCCGATTTAAAACAGGGCAAAAGCAATGAACGGACACTTCACCGAAGTGTATGGTACCATCGGTTCCGCATCCTATGCCACCTCATGAAATGGTCGAATGTCGACCAGTTCTTTCGGGTATAATCACTCCGTGTATTCCTTGCATCTTGTTTAGACGCCTCCTGCATCATTTAATATGTTGCCCATAGAATCTTTCACCACTGCAACACAAGGCTTGAGTTTTCTCTTCCGTTCTTTCAGCTTGAGAAATGCCAAGCATGTTCTTCCCTTCTGGTTTTCTAACTCCAGGTTTCTGCACATGTTCCATTACTTTGTCTTCTCGAGCTGCTCTTTGAAATCTTCTCTTCAGCTTTTTTACTTCGTCATTTCTCCTTTTGCTTTAGCTGCCTGACGTTGCAGAGCAAATTTCAGAGTCTCTTCTGACATCCTTCTTGGTCTTGTATTTCTTTCCTGTCTTCTCAGTGACCTCTTGCTTTCTTCAGGGATGATGTCCTTGATGTCATTCCACAACTCGCCTAGTCTTCATTCATTAGTGTGCAATGTATCGAATCTCTTTCTGAGACGGTCTGTAAATTCAGGTAGGATACACTCAAGGTCGTACTTTGGCTCTCATCGACTTGTTCTCATTCTCTTCAGTTTCGACTTGAACTGGCCTATGTGCAGTTGATGGTCCGTTCCACAGCTGGTCCCTGACCTTGTTCCACCATCTCTTTTCATAGAGGTAGTTGTCATGATTCCCGTGTATTCTACCTGATGAGACCCATGTATGACCGTTTACCTCGCTGAAAAAGCTACTTGCCGTGAAGAAGTCGTTGATCGTGCAAAGCTCTGTCGTGCAATCTCTAACATGCTTTCTATCAACAATGTCAGATTTTCCAACACCTGATCTTTCTTCCTTTCCAGCTTTTGCATTGCGATCATCAGTAATTGTCAATGTATCCTGATGGCATGTTTGATCAATTTCAGTCTACAGAAGTTGGTAAAAATCCTCAATTTCTTCACCTTTGGCCTTAGCGGTCGGTGTGTAAATTTGAATAATGGATGTATTCACTGGTCTTCCGTGTTGGAGTAGGGGTATTAGCCTATCACCGACAATCTTGTACTTCAGGATAGATCCGGAAACGTTCTTTTGGACAAATCATTCCTCTTCAAGTTGTCATTCCTGGCATGGGAGATGAAATGATAGTCCCATTCAAAATGACCGATACCAGTTCCAGTCATTTTGGCTCGCTCATGACGAGGATGTTGATCTTTATGCGTTCCACTTTAGTTTTGACAATTTCCAATCCTAGATTCATGCTTCTTTCATTCCGCGTTCTGATCGTTAATGAAGGTTCGCAGCTATTTCTTCCCATTTTGAATCGTGCCACTTCAGCAAATGAAGGTCCCTAAAGCCTGACGCCATCCACCTCATTAAGGACAGCTCCAACTGGATGAGGCAGCTCTTCCCGAGTTGTCTTTTGAGTGCCTTCTAACCTGGGAGGCTCATCTTCTGGCACTATATCAGTCAGTGTTCCGCTGCTATTCCTACGGTGTTCACTGGCTAGTTCTTTTCAGACGTCAAACGTGGAGTCCTTCTTCGTCTTGCAGCTCAGCTAAAACCTGTCAATCATGGGTGACCCTGTTCGGATCCTAATTCCAGTCGCACAGCTCCCAACATCACAGCAACACGCAAGCCTCCCCAGTACGACACACGGACAGACAGGTGGGCGATCACAACCATTAATGCAGAGAAATTCTACGAAGCTATTTGGCCTCATCCACAATTGAACTTCCTTATTAGTAGAGACTGCCAGGTAAAGCATTTTTTTTTCTGCGCCCTTATTGATTGAATTATACTGCAGATGAAGGTTTCCAGAGCGAAGCAGTTTCTCATTAAAGAGTTAGTACCCATATTACGTGATGGCGTTGTTTGAAAGCTTCACAACATGTCACCTGTCTCCCTTCTTAGCCTTGGGTTTCCTATCACCAGCTTTCCTCTGCCCTTTCTCCTCCTAGTCCTTGCCCCTGGGCTGCTGTGCCCTTTTACGGGCCTATCTAATCTTTGTGTTAGGAGCCTATCTAATCTTTGGTGAAGGGTGAGTCTCAGGCTTGACCTCATTACTGAGCTAAAGGGGTGTCAGGGACCTTACTGGCAGGGTTTCTCCCATCTATGACAGCCCAGTAAGTCTGGCCTTTTTTTGTGACTTAGGGATTTTTTTTTCTGCATTTTTTCTCCAGCTCTGTCCAGGACTCACTATTGTCATCCCCGTCACAGAGGATCATTGAAGGATTGCTGACAGGAAACTTCCCTAATATTGTGAATCATGAAAAGCTGACCAACCAAGAAGCTCAAAGAACCGCATAGAGGACAGACGGCAACAGTAAAACACCAAGGCCTGTCCTAATCACACTCTCTAAAACCAAAGACAAAGGCAAAATCCTGCGAGCAGCTCGAGGAAAACAAAAAGTCACACGCAGAGGACAAACAATAAGACTGAGCTCTGATTATTCGGCAGAACCATGCAGGCAAAAGGGCAATGGTTTGACATAGTAAACAAAACAAATTACCAACCAAGAATAAGATATCCTGCAGAACTCTCACTCAAATATGATGCTGAAATTAGGACATTTCCAGATAAGAAAGATTAAGGGACTCTGTAAAAACAGAACCAAAATGATACTAATTACTAAAGGGAGTCCTTAGGTCTTAGGAGAAACAATATCATACCACAGCCTGAATCTAGAATTCAAGAGTTTACTCGCCAGATACCAGTGTAGTAAAAGAACTCCCAACGACTATCCAGAAACAAAGGAATTACAACAGGAAACCAGAAATGTGAAACTCTAATAGACAATATGAGAAAAAAAAAAAGAGGGACTAATTGGTGGAGGTATAGAAGTTTTCATGCGGGGAATGGCAAGGCAACACCAAGGAATAATAGACTGGTTCAAGCAGGGGAAATTTCAAAGGAACCACAGAGTGCAAAAGAATACACATCTAAGTAAAGAAGAAAAGGATAAAGTCTCCGTGAAAACAAAATGTACAAAACCAAAAGCAATGACAGCAAAATCCAAAAGCAGAAGGAATTCAGCACAGGAGACTAAGGGGAACAAAGAAAACATCAGCACCACCAAAAAAGCACTTGAAAATGACAGCAAGAAACTGAAACCTAGCAACACTGACACAGAATGTAAACGGCCTAAATGCAACCCGAAAGAGTCTGAGAGCGACAGAATGGATTCCAAAAAAGGCCTATCAACATGCTGTCTACCAGAGGTGCCCCTTACAAACAAAGGAATCAATTCATTAAAAATCAAAAGATGGCAACAACTACGTCAAGCAAACGGCTATCAAAAAAGAGCAGAAGTGACAAGAGTCATTTTCAGAGAACAATACACTTTAAAACAAAGTCTGCCATACGAGACAAAGTAGGGCATTACAGAAAGATGAAAGGGACGATCCACCGTGAAGACATAACCGTAACAAACATTTACGCACCCAACGAAGGACAGCATTCCAATAAACGTGAAACTCAGCTCTAAAGAGAGAAACTGACGGTTCCACAAGAACAGTAGGAGACTTCGACACACCACTCTTGGTGAAGCACAGAACATCTAGAAAGAAATTCAGCAAAGATATACAACAGCTCAAGGGCACAGTCAGCCAGCTTGACATATATGTCTTGAACTCACAGACGTATACGGAACACTCCAGCGAGCGGCAGCAAAATACACTTTCTTCTTCAATCCCATCGGGAATATTCTACACATCAGACCATGCCTTGCTCTTAAACACCAAGCAGCTCAACACCAAGCAGCCAAAGCCAAAGGAAGAAATGATGAAGCAAAAGAACTGAACACGTGATTTCAAAGTGCATCTCGAGAAGACAAAGTATTCTAATGCCATGCACAGAGCTGGAGATAGAAAACCAAAAGGGAAGAACACGCCTGCAATTTCTCCAGCTGAAAGAACTGAAGAAAAAAATCAAACCTTTACTTTCGGTAGTCAAGGATTCTACCGGAAAAATACTAAATGATGCTGGAAGAACCAAAAGATGGACTCAATACACAGAGTCATTCTATACCAAAAAGAACTGGTGGACAACGGACCATTTCATGAGGTAGGTAGCACATGATGAGGAAGGCATGGTACTGAAGGAGGTAATCCAAACCGCACTGAAGGCATTGGCAGAAACAGGAATTATAGCAGTGACGGATTTCCAGCTGAGATGTTTCAACAAACAGATGCAGTGCTGAAAGTGCTCGCTTTTCTACACCAAGAATATTGGAAGGGAACTACTTGGCCAGCCGACTGAAAGAGGTCCATATTTATGGCTATTCCCAAGAAAGGTGATCCAACCGAACGTGGAAATTATCGAACAACACCGGTAACACATGTAAAATTTTGCTGGAGATCATTCAAAAGTGGCTGCAGCAGTATATTGACACGGAACTGCCAGAAATTCAGGCCAGACTCAGAAGACGACGGCCAATCAGGGCCATCCATGCTGATGTCAGATGGATGCCGGCTGAAAGCACCAAATACCTGAAAGATGCTTCCCCGTGTTTTACTGAGTATTCTAAGGCATTCAAGTCTGTGAGTCATAACAAATTATGAATGACATTGTGAAGAATGGGAGTTCCAGAACACTTAATTGTGCTCAAGAGGAAACTGTACACAGATCAATCAGCACTTTGGACAGAACAAGGGAATTCTGAGTGGTTTCAATTCAGGAAAGCTGTGTGTCAGGGTTGTACCCTTTTCCCGCACCTATTCGAATGCGAATGCTGAGCAAATGATCCAAGAAGCTGGACTATATGGAGAAGAACGGGGCACTAGGATTGCAGGAAGACTCATTAACCACCTGCGCTATGGAGACGACACAACCTTGCTTGCCTAAAGCAAAGAGGACTTGAAGCACTTACTGATGAAGATCAAAGGCCACAAGCTTCAGTATTGATTCCACCGCAACATAAAGAAAAGAAAAATCTTCACCACTGGAGCAGGAGGCAAAATTCCGATAAGTGGAGAAAAGACGGAAGTTTGGAAGGATTTCTTTTTACTTGGTTCTGCGTTCAGCACCCATGGAAGCAGTGGTGAGGAAATCAAAAGACGAACTGCTTTGGGCAAATCTCCTGTAAAGGACCTCTTTAAGGCGTTGAAAAGCAAAGATACCACCTTGAAGACGAAGGTGTGCCTGACCCAAGGAATGGTATTTCAATCACATCATATGCATGTGAAAACTGGACAATGAAGAAGGAAGACTGAAGAACTGACGCCTTTGAAGTGCGGCGTTGGTGAAGAATATTGCATGCAGCATGGACCGCCAAAAGAACGCACAAATCTGTCTTGGAAGAGGTAAAACCGGAATGCTTCTTCGAAACAAGGTTGGTGAGACTGCATCCGACATAGTTTGGACGCGTTGGCAGGGGAGATCAGTCCCCGGAGAAGGAAATCGTGCTTGGTACAGGACAGGGTCGGCTAAATAGAGGAAGGCCCTCCACGATGAGGACTGACACAGTGGCTGAAAGCACAGGCTCAAGGAAAAGAAGGATTTTAAGCATGGCGCAGGACAGTGAATTCTTTCCTCTGTGGTACCTCGGGTACCTATGAATTGGAAATAACTTGATGGCCCTTAACAACAACAAAAGCCGCAATAAAAAGACAAGTAATCCGATTTAAAACAGGGCAAAAGCAATGAACGGACACTTCACCGAAGTGTATGGTACCATCGGTTCCGCATCCTATGCCACCTCATGAAATGGTCGAATGTCGACCAGTTCTTTCGGGTATAATCACTCCGTGTATTCCCTGCATCTTGTTTAGACGCCTCCTGCATCATTTAATATGTTGCCCATAGAATCTTTCACCACTGCAACACAAGGCTTGAGTTTTCTCTTCCGTTCTTTCAGCTTGAGAAATGCCAAGCATGTTCTTCCCTTCTGGTTTTCTAACTCCAGGTTTCTGCACATGTTCCATTACTTTGTCTTCTCGAGCTGCTCTTTGAAATCTTCTCTTCAGCTTTTTTACTTCGTCATTTCTCCTTTTGCTTTAGCTGCCTGACGTTGCAGAGCAAATTTCAGAGTCTCTTCTGACATCCTTCTTGGTCTTGTATTTCTTTCCTGTCTTCTCAGTGACCTCTTGCTTTCTTCAGGGATGATGTCCTTGATGTCATTCCACAACTCGCCTAGTCTTCATTCATTAGTGTGCAATGTATCGAATCTCTTTCTGAGACGGTCTGTAAATTCAGGTAGGATACACTCAAGGTCGTACTTTGGCTCTCATCGACTTGTTCTCATTCTCTTCAGTTTCGACTTGAACTGGCCTATGTGCAGTTGATGGTCCGTTCCACAGCTGGTCCCTGACCTTGTTCCACCATCTCTTTTCATAGAGGTAGTTGTCATGATTCCCGTGTATTCTACCTGATGAGACCCATGTATGACCGTTTACCTCGCTGAAAAAGCTACTTGCCGTGAAGAAGTCGTTGATCGTGCAAAGCTCTGTCCTGCAATCTCTAACATGCTTTCTATCAACAATGTCAGATTTTCCAACACCTGATCTTTCTTCCTTTCCAGCTTTTGCATTGCGATCATCAGTAATTGTCAATGTATCCTGATGGCATGTTTGATCAATTTCAGTCTACAGAAGTTGGTAAAAATCCTCAATTTCTTCACCTTTGGCCTTAGCGGTCGGTGTGTAAATTTGAATAATGGATGTATTCACTGGTCTTCCGTGTTGGAGTAGGGGTATTAGCCTATCACCGACAATCTTGTACTTCAGGATAGATCCGGAAACGTTCTTTTGGACAAATCATTCCTCTTCAAGTTGTCATTCCTGGCATGGGAGATGAAATGATAGTCCCATTCAAAATGACCGATACCAATTCCAGTCATTTTGGCTCGCTCATGACGAGGATGTTGATCTTTATGCGTTCCACTTTAGTTTTGACAATTTCCAATCCTAGATTCATGCTTCTTTCATTCCGCGTTCTGATCGTTAATGAAGGTTCGCAGCTATTTCTTCCCATTTTGAATCGTGCCACTTCAGCAAATGAAGGTCCCTAAAGCCTGACGCCATCCACCTCATTAAGGACAGCTCCAACTGGATGAGGCAGCTCTTCCCGAGTTGTCTTTTGAGTGCCTTCTAACCTGGGAGGCTCATCTTCTGGCACTATATCAGTCAGTGTTCCGCTGCTATTCCTACGGTGTTCACTGGCTAGTTCTTTTCAGACGTCAAACGTGGAGTCCTTCTTCGTCTTGCAGCTCAGCTAAAACCTGTCAATCATGGGTGACCCTGTTCGGATCCTAATTCCAGTCGCACAGCTCCCAACATCACAGCAACACGCAAGCCTCCCCAGTACGACACACGGACAGACAGGTGGGCGATCACAACCATTAATGCAGAGAAATTCTACGAAGCTATTTGGCCTCATCCACAATTGAACTTCCTTATTAGTAGAGACTGCCAGGTAAAGCATTTTTTTTTCTGCGCCCTTATTGATTGAATTATACTGCAGATGAAGGTTTCCAGAGCGAAGCAGTTTCTCATTAAAGAGTTAGTACCCATATTACGTGATGGCGTTGTTTGAAAGCTTCACAACATGTCACCTGTCTCCCTTCTTAGCCTTGGGTTTCCTATCACCAGCTTTCCTCTGCCCTTTCTCCTCCTAGTCCTTGCCCCTGGGCTGCTGTGCCCTTTTACGGGCCTATCTAATCTTTGTGTTAGGAGCCTATCTAATCTTTGGTGAAGGGTGAGTCTCAGGCTTGACCTCATTACTGAGCTAAAGGGGTGTCAGGGACCTTACTGGCAGGGTTTCTCCCATCTATGACAGCCCAGTAAGTCTGGCCTTTTTTTGTGACTTAGGGATTTTTTTTTCTGCATTTTTTCTCCAGCTCTGTCCAGGACTCACTATTGTCATCCCCGTCACAGAGGATCATTGAAGGATTGCTGACAGGAAACTTCCCTAATATTGTGAATCATGAAAAGCTGACCAACCAAGAAGCTCAAAGAACCGCATAGAGGACAGACGGCAACAGTAAAACACCAAGGCCTGTCCTAATCACACTCTCTAAAACCAAAGACAAAGGCAAAATCCTGCGAGCAGCTCGAGGAAAACAAAAAGTCACACGCAGAGGACAAACAATAAGACTGAGCTCTGATTATTCGGCAGAACCATGCAGGCAAAAGGGCAATGGTTTGACATAGTAAACAAAACAAATTACCAACCAAGAATAAGATATCCTGCAGAACTCTCACTCAAATATGATGCTGAAATTAGGACATTTCCAGATAAGAAAGATTAAGGGACTCTGTAAAAACAGAACCAAAATGATACTAATTACTAAAGGGAGTCCTTAGGTCTTAGGAGAAACAATATCATACCACAGCCTGAATCTAGAATTCAAGAGTTTACTCGCCAGATACCAGTGTAGTAAAAGAACTCCCAACGACTATCCAGAAACAAAGGAATTACAACAGGAAACCAGAAATGTGAAACTCTAATAGACAATATGAGAAAAAAAAAAAGAGGGACTAATTGGTGGAGGTATAGAAGTTTTCATGCGGGGAATGGCAAGGCAACACCAAGGAATAATAGACTGGTTCAAGCAGGGGAAATTTCAAAGGAACCACAGAGTGCAAAAGAATACACATCTAAGTAAAGAAGAAAAGGATAAAGTCTCCGTGAAAACAAAATGTACAAAACCAAAAGCAATGACAGCAAAATCCAAAAGCAGAAGGAATTCAGCACAGGAGACTAAGGGGAACAAAGAAAACATCAGCACCACCAAAAAAGCACTTGAAAATGACAGCAAGAAACTGAAACCTAGCAACACTGACACAGAATGTAAACGGCCTAAATGCAACCCGAAAGAGTCTGAGAGCGACAGAATGGATTCCAAAAAAGGCCTATCAACATGCTGTCTACCAGAGGTGCCCCTTACAAACAAAGGAATCAATTCATTAAAAATCAAAAGATGGCAACAACTACGTCAAGCAAACGGCTATCAAAAAAGAGCAGAAGTGACAAGAGTCATTTTCAGAGAACAATACACTTTAAAACAAAGTCTGCCATACGAGACAAAGTAGGGCATTACAGAAAGATGAAAGGGACGATCCACCGTGAAGACATAACCGTAACAAACATTTACGCACCCAACGAAGGACAGCATTCCAATAAACGTGAAACTCAGCTCTAAAGAGAGAAACTGACGGTTCCACAAGAACAGTAGGAGACTTCGACACACCACTCTTGGTGAAGCACAGAACATCTAGAAAGAAATTCAGCAAAGATATACAACAGCTCAAGGGCACAGTCAGCCAGCTTGACATATATGTCTTGAACTCACAGACGTATACGGAACACTCCAGCGAGCGGCAGCAAAATACACTTTCTTCTTCAATCCCATCGGGAATATTCTACACATCAGACCATGCCTTGCTCTTAAACACCAAGCAGCTCAACACCAAGCAGCCAAAGCCAAAGGAAGAAATGATGAAGCAAAAGAACTGAACACGTGATTTCAAAGTGCATCTCGAGAAGACAAAGTATTCTAATGCCATGCACAGAGCTGGAGATAGAAAACCAAAAGGGAAGAACACGCCTGCAATTTCTCCAGCTGAAAGAACTGAAGAAAAAAATCAAACCTTTACTTTCGGTAGTCAAGGATTCTACCGGAAAAATACTAAATGATGCTGGAAGAACCAAAAGATGGACTCAATACACAGAGTCATTCTATACCAAAAAGAACTGGTGGACAACGGACCATTTCATGAGGTAGGTAGCACATGATGAGGAAGGCATGGTACTGAAGGAGGTAATCCAAACCGCACTGAAGGCATTGGCAGAAACAGGAATTATAGCAGTGACGGATTTCCAGCTGAGATGTTTCAACAAACAGATGCAGTGCTGAAAGTGCTCGCTTTTCTACACCAAGAATATTGGAAGGGAACTACTTGGCCAGCCGACTGAAAGAGGTCCATATTTATGGCTATTCCCAAGAAAGGTGATCCAACCGAACGTGGAAATTATCGAACAACACCGGTAACACATGTAAAATTTTGCTGGAGATCATTCAAAAGTGGCTGCAGCAGTATATTGACACGGAACTGCCAGAAATTCAGGCCAGACTCAGAAGACGACGGCCAATCAGGGCCATCCATGCTGATGTCAGATGGATGCCGGCTGAAAGCACCAAATACCTGAAAGATGCTTCCCCGTGTTTTACTGAGTATTCTAAGGCATTCAAGTCTGTGAGTCATAACAAATTATGAATGACATTGTGAAGAATGGGAATTCCAGAACACTTAATTGTGCTCAAGAGGAAACTGTACACAGATCAATCAGCACTTTGGACAGAACAAGGGAATTCTGAGTGGTTTCAATTCAGGAAAGCTGTGTGTCAGGGTTGTACCCTTTTCCCGCACCTATTCGAATGCGAATGCTGAGCAAATGATCCAAGAAGCTGGACTATATGGAGAAGAACGGGGCACTAGGATTGCAGGAAGACTCATTAACCACCTGCGCTATGGAGACGACACAACCTTGCTTGCCTAAAGCAAAGAGGACTTGAAGCACTTACTGATGAAGATCAAAGGCCACAAGCTTCAGTATTGATTCCACCGCAACATAAAGAAAAGAAAAATCTTCACCACTGGAGCAGGAGGCAAAATTCCGATAAGTGGAGAAAAGACGGAAGTTTGGAAGGATTTCTTTTTACTTGGTTCTGCGTTCAGCACCCATGGAAGCAGTGGTGAGGAAATCAAAAGACGAACTGCTTTGGGCAAATCTCCTGTAAAGGACCTCTTTAAGGCGTTGAAAAGCAAAGATACCACCTTGAAGACGAAGGTGTGCCTGACCCAAGGAATGGTATTTCAATCACATCATATGCATGTGAAAACTGGACAATGAAGAAGGAAGACTGAAGAACTGACGCCTTTGAAGTGCGGCGTTGGTGAAGAATATTGCATGCAGCATGGACCGCCAAAAGAACGCACAAATCTGTCTTGGAAGAGGTAAAACCGGAATGCTTCTTCGAAACAAGGTTGGTGAGACTGCATCCGACATAGTTTGGACGCGTTGGCAGGGGAGATCAGTCCCCGGAGAAGGAAATCGTGCTTGGTACAGGACAGGGTCGGCTAAATAGAGGAAGGCCCTCCACGATGAGGACTGACACAGTGGCTGAAAGCACAGGCTCAAGGAAAAGAAGGATTTTAAGCATGGCGCAGGACAGTGAATTCTTTCCTCTGTGGTACCTCGGGTACCTATGAATTGGAAATAACTTGATGGCCCTTAACAACAACAAAAGCCGCAATAAAAAGACAAGTAATCCGATTTAAAACAGGGCAAAAGCAATGAACGGACACTTCACCGAAGTGTATGGTACCATCGGTTCCGCATCCTATGCCACCTCATGAAATGGTCGAATGTCGACCAGTTCTTTCGGGTATAATCACTCCGTGTATTCCTTGCATCTTGTTTAGACGCCTCCTGCATCATTTAATATGTTGCCCATAGAATCTTTCACCACTGCAACACAAGGCTTGAGTTTTCTCTTCCGTTCTTTCAGCTTGAGAAATGCCAAGCATGTTCTTCCCTTCTGGTTTTCTAACTCCAGGTTTCTGCACATGTTCCATTACTTTGTCTTCTCGAGCTGCTCTTTGAAATCTTCTCTTCAGCTTTTTTACTTCGTCATTTCTCCTTTTGCTTTAGCTGCCTGACGTTGCAGAGCAAATTTCAGAGTCTCTTCTGACATCCTTCTTGGTCTTGTATTTCTTTCCTGTCTTCTCAGTGACCTCTTGCTTTCTTCAGGGATGATGTCCTTGATGTCATTCCACAACTCGCCTAGTCTTCATTCATTAGTGTGCAATGTATCGAATCTCTTTCTGAGACGGTCTGTAAATTCAGGTAGGATACACTCAAGGTCGTACTTTGGCTCTCATCGACTTGTTCTCATTCTCTTCAGTTTCGACTTGAACTGGCCTATGTGCAGTTGATGGTCCGTTCCACAGCTGGTCCCTGACCTTGTTCCACCATCTCTTTTCATAGAGGTAGTTGTCATGATTCCCGTGTATTCTACCTGATGAGACCCATGTATGACCGTTTACCTCGCTGAAAAAGCTACTTGCCGTGAAGAAGTCGTTGATCGTGCAAAGCTCTGTCGTGCAATCTCTAACATGCTTTCTATCAACAATGTCAGATTTTCCAACACCTGATCTTTCTTCCTTTCCAGCTTTTGCATTGCGATCATCAGTAATTGTCAATGTATCCTGATGGCATGTTTGATCAATTTCAGTCTACAGAAGTTGGTAAAAATCCTCAATTTCTTCACCTTTGGCCTTAGCGGTCGGTGTGTAAATTTGAATAATGGATGTATTCACTGGTCTTCCGTGTTGGAGTAGGGGTATTAGCCTATCACCGACAATCTTGTACTTCAGGATAGATCCGGAAACGTTCTTTTGGACAAATCATTCCTCTTCAAGTTGTCATTCCTGGCATGGGAGATGAAATGATAGTCCCATTCAAAATGACCGATACCAATTCCAGTCATTTTGGCTCGCTCATGACGAGGATGTTGATCTTTATGCGTTCCACTTTAGTTTTGACAATTTCCAATCCTAGATTCATGCTTCTTTCATTCCGCGTTCTGATCGTTAATGAAGGTTCGCAGCTATTTCTTCCCATTTTGAATCGTGCCACTTCAGCAAATGAAGGTCCCTAAAGCCTGACGCCATCCACCTCATTAAGGACAGCTCCAACTGGATGAGGCAGCTCTTCCCGAGTTGTCTTTTGAGTGCCTTCTAACCTGGGAGGCTCATCTTCTGGCACTATATCAGTCAGTGTTCCGCTGCTATTCCTACGGTGTTCACTGGCTAGTTCTTTTCAGACGTCAAACGTGGAGTCCTTCTTCGTCTTGCAGCTCAGCTAAAACCTGTCAATCATGGGTGACCCTGTTCGGATCCTAATTCCAGTCGCACAGCTCCCAACATCACAGCAACACGCAAGCCTCCCCAGTACGACACACGGACAGACAGGTGGGCGATCACAACCATTAATGCAGAGAAATTCTACGAAGCTATTTGGCCTCATCCACAATTGAACTTCCTTATTAGTAGAGACTGCCAGGTAAAGCATTTTTTTTTCTGCGCCCTTATTGATTGAATTATACTGCAGATGAAGGTTTCCAGAGCGAAGCAGTTTCTCATTAAAGAGTTAGTACCCATATTACGTGATGGCGTTGTTTGAAAGCTTCACAACATGTCACCTGTCTCCCTTCTTAGCCTTGGGTTTCCTATCACCAGCTTTCCTCTGCCCTTTCTCCTCCTAGTCCTTGCCCCTGGGCTGCTGTGCCCTTTTACGGGCCTATCTAATCTTTGTGTTAGGAGCCTATCTAATCTTTGGTGAAGGGTGAGTCTCAGGCTTGACCTCATTACTGAGCTAAAGGGGTGTCAGGGACCTTACTGGCAGGGTTTCTCCCATCTATGACAGCCCAGTAAGTCTGGCCTTTTTTTGTGACTTAGGGATTTTTTTTTCTGCATTTTTTCTCCAGCTCTGTCCAGGACTCACTATTGTCATCCCCGTCACAGAGGATCATTGAAGGATTGCTGACAGGAAACTTCCCTAATATTGTGAATCATGAAAAGCTGACCAACCAAGAAGCTCAAAGAACCGCATAGAGGACAGACGGCAACAGTAAAACACCAAGGCCTGTCCTAATCACACTCTCTAAAACCAAAGACAAAGGCAAAATCCTGCGAGCAGCTCGAGGAAAACAAAAAGTCACACGCAGAGGACAAACAATAAGACTGAGCTCTGATTATTCGGCAGAACCATGCAGGCAAAAGGGCAATGGTTTGACATAGTAAACAAAACAAATTACCAACCAAGAATAAGATATCCTGCAGAACTCTCACTCAAATATGATGCTGAAATTAGGACATTTCCAGATAAGAAAGATTAAGGGACTCTGTAAAAACAGAACCAAAATGATACTAATTACTAAAGGGAGTCCTTAGGTCTTAGGAGAAACAATATCATACCACAGCCTGAATCTAGAATTCAAGAGTTTACTCGCCAGATACCAGTGTAGTAAAAGAACTCCCAACGACTATCCAGAAACAAAGGAATTACAACAGGAAACCAGAAATGTGAAACTCTAATAGACAATATGAGAAAAAAAAAAAGAGGGACTAATTGGTGGAGGTATAGAAGTTTTCATGCGGGGAATGGCAAGGCAACACCAAGGAATAATAGACTGGTTCAAGCAGGGGAAATTTCAAAGGAACCACAGAGTGCAAAAGAATACACATCTAAGTAAAGAAGAAAAGGATAAAGTCTCCGTGAAAACAAAATGTACAAAACCAAAAGCAATGACAGCAAAATCCAAAAGCAGAAGGAATTCAGCACAGGAGACTAAGGGGAACAAAGAAAACATCAGCACCACCAAAAAAGCACTTGAAAATGACAGCAAGAAACTGAAACCTAGCAACACTGACACAGAATGTAAACGGCCTAAATGCAACCCGAAAGAGTCTGAGAGCGACAGAATGGATTCCAAAAAAGGCCTATCAACATGCTGTCTACCAGAGGTGCCCCTTACAAACAAAGGAATCAATTCATTAAAAATCAAAAGATGGCAACAACTACGTCAAGCAAACGGCTATCAAAAAAGAGCAGAAGTGACAAGAGTCATTTTCAGAGAACAATACACTTTAAAACAAAGTCTGCCATACGAGACAAAGTAGGGCATTACAGAAAGATGAAAGGGACGATCCACCGTGAAGACATAACCGTAACAAACATTTACGCACCCAACGAAGGACAGCATTCCAATAAACGTGAAACTCAGCTCTAAAGAGAGAAACTGACGGTTCCACAAGAACAGTAGGAGACTTCGACACACCACTCTTGGTGAAGCACAGAACATCTAGAAAGAAATTCAGCAAAGATATACAACAGCTCAAGGGCACAGTCAGCCAGCTTGACATATATGTCTTGAACTCACAGACGTATACGGAACACTCCAGCGAGCGGCAGCAAAATACACTTTCTTCTTCAATCCCATCGGGAATATTCTACACATCAGACCATGCCTTGCTCTTAAACACCAAGCAGCTCAACACCAAGCAGCCAAAGCCAAAGGAAGAAATGATGAAGCAAAAGAACTGAACACGTGATTTCAAAGTGCATCTCGAGAAGACAAAGTATTCTAATGCCATGCACAGAGCTGGAGATAGAAAACCAAAAGGGAAGAACACGCCTGCAATTTCTCCAGCTGAAAGAACTGAAGAAAAAAATCAAACCTTTACTTTCGGTAGTCAAGGATTCTACCGGAAAAATACTAAATGATGCTGGAAGAACCAAAAGATGGACTCAATACACAGAGTCATTCTATACCAAAAAGAACTGGTGGACAACGGACCATTTCATGAGGTAGGTAGCACATGATGAGGAAGGCATGGTACTGAAGGAGGTAATCCAAACCGCACTGAAGGCATTGGCAGAAACAGGAATTATAGCAGTGACGGATTTCCAGCTGAGATGTTTCAACAAACAGATGCAGTGCTGAAAGTGCTCGCTTTTCTACACCAAGAATATTGGAAGGGAACTACTTGGCCAGCCGACTGAAAGAGGTCCATATTTATGGCTATTCCCAAGAAAGGTGATCCAACCGAACGTGGAAATTATCGAACAACACCGGTAACACATGTAAAATTTTGCTGGAGATCATTCAAAAGTGGCTGCAGCAGTATATTGACACGGAACTGCCAGAAATTCAGGCCAGACTCAGAAGACGACGGCCAATCAGGGCCATCCATGCTGATGTCAGATGGATGCCGGCTGAAAGCACCAAATACCTGAAAGATGCTTCCCCGTGTTTTACTGAGTATTCTAAGGCATTCAAGTCTGTGAGTCATAACAAATTATGAATGACATTGTGAAGAATGGGAATTCCAGAACACTTAATTGTGCTCAAGAGGAAACTGTACACAGATCAATCAGCACTTTGGACAGAACAAGGGAATTCTGAGTGGTTTCAATTCAGGAAAGCTGTGTGTCAGGGTTGTACCCTTTTCCCGCACCTATTCGAATGCGAATGCTGAGCAAATGATCCAAGAAGCTGGACTATATGGAGAAGAACGGGGCACTAGGATTGCAGGAAGACTCATTAACCACCTGCGCTATGGAGACGACACAACCTTGCTTGCCTAAAGCAAAGAGGACTTGAAGCACTTACTGATGAAGATCAAAGGCCACAAGCTTCAGTATTGATTCCACCGCAACATAAAGAAAAGAAAAATCTTCACCACTGGAGCAGGAGGCAAAATTCCGATAAGTGGAGAAAAGACGGAAGTTTGGAAGGATTTCTTTTTACTTGGTTCTGCGTTCAGCACCCATGGAAGCAGTGGTGAGGAAATCAAAAGACGAACTGCTTTGGGCAAATCTCCTGTAAAGGACCTCTTTAAGGCGTTGAAAAGCAAAGATACCACCTTGAAGACGAAGGTGTGCCTGACCCAAGGAATGGTATTTCAATCACATCATATGCATGTGAAAACTGGACAATGAAGAAGGAAGACTGAAGAACTGACGCCTTTGAAGTGCGGCGTTGGTGAAGAATATTGCATGCAGCATGGACCGCCAAAAGAACGCACAAATCTGTCTTGGAAGAGGTAAAACCGGAATGCTTCTTCGAAACAAGGTTGGTGAGACTGCATCCGACATAGTTTGGACGCGTTGGCAGGGGAGATCAGTCCCCGGAGAAGGAAATCGTGCTTGGTACAGGACAGGGTCGGCTAAATAGAGGAAGGCCCTCCACGATGAGGACTGACACAGTGGCTGAAAGCACAGGCTCAAGGAAAAGAAGGATTTTAAGCATGGCGCAGGACAGTGAATTCTTTCCTCTGTGGTACCTCGGGTACCTATGAATTGGAAATAACTTGATGGCCCTTAACAACAACAAAAGCCGCAATAAAAAGACAAGTAATCCGATTTAAAACAGGGCAAAAGCAATGAACGGACACTTCACCGAAGTGTATGGTACCATCGGTTCCGCATCCTATGCCACCTCATGAAATGGTCGAATGTCGACCAGTTCTTTCGGGTATAATCACTCCGTGTATTCCTTGCATCTTGTTTAGACGCCTCCTGCATCATTTAATATGTTGCCCATAGAATCTTTCACCACTGCAACACAAGGCTTGAGTTTTCTCTTCCGTTCTTTCAGCTTGAGAAATGCCAAGCATGTTCTTCCCTTCTGGTTTTCTAACTCCAGGTTTCTGCACATGTTCCATTACTTTGTCTTCTCGAGCTGCTCTTTGAAATCTTCTCTTCAGCTTTTTTACTTCGTCATTTCTCCTTTTGCTTTAGCTGCCTGACGTTGCAGAGCAAATTTCAGAGTCTCTTCTGACATCCTTCTTGGTCTTGTATTTCTTTCCTGTCTTCTCAGTGACCTCTTGCTTTCTTCAGGGATGATGTCCTTGATGTCATTCCACAACTCGCCTAGTCTTCATTCATTAGTGTGCAATGTATCGAATCTCTTTCTGAGACGGTCTGTAAATTCAGGTAGGATACACTCAAGGTCGTACTTTGGCTCTCATCGACTTGTTCTCATTCTCTTCAGTTTCGACTTGAACTGGCCTATGTGCAGTTGATGGTCCGTTCCACAGCTGGTCCCTGACCTTGTTCCACCATCTCTTTTCATAGAGGTAGTTGTCATGATTCCCGTGTATTCTACCTGATGAGACCCATGTATGACCGTTTACCTCGCTGAAAAAGCTACTTGCCGTGAAGAAGTCGTTGATCGTGCAAAGCTCTGTCGTGCAATCTCTAACATGCTTTCTATCAACAATGTCAGATTTTCCAACACCTGATCTTTCTTCCTTTCCAGCTTTTGCATTGCGATCATCAGTAATTCTCAATGTATCCTGATGGCATGTTTGATCAATTTCAGTCTACAGAAGTTGGTAAAAATCCTCAATTTCTTCACCTTTGGCCTTAGCGGTCGGTGTGTAAATTTGAATAATGGATGTATTCACTGGTCTTCCGTGTTGGAGTAGGGGTATTAGCCTATCACCGACAATCTTGTACTTCAGGATAGATCCGGAAACGTTCTTTTGGACAAATCATTCCTCTTCAAGTTGTCATTCCTGGCATGGGAGATGAAATGATAGTCCCATTCAAAATGACCGATACCAATTCCAGTCATTTTGGCTCGCTCATGACGAGGATGTTGATCTTTATGCGTTCCACTTTAGTTTTGACAATTTCCAATCCTAGATTCATGCTTCTTTCATTCCGCGTTCTGATCGTTAATGAAGGTTCGCAGCTATTTCTTCCCATTTTGAATCGTGCCACTTCAGCAAATGAAGGTCCCTAAAGCCTGACGCCATCCACCTCATTAAGGACAGCTCCAACTGGATGAGGCAGCTCTTCCCGAGTTGTCTTTTGAGTGCCTTCTAACCTGGGAGGCTCATCTTCTGGCACTATATCAGTCAGTGTTCCGCTGCTATTCCTACGGTGTTCACTGGCTAGTTCTTTTCAGACGTCAAACGTGGAGTCCTTCTTCGTCTTGCAGCTCAGCTAAAACCTGTCAATCATGGGTGACCCTGTTCGGATCCTAATTCCAGTCGCACAGCTCCCAACATCACAGCAACACGCAAGCCTCCCCAGTACGACACACGGACAGACAGGTGGGCGATCACAACCATTAATGCAGAGAAATTCTACGAAGCTATTTGGCCTCATCCACAATTGAACTTCCTTATTAGTAGAGACTGCCAGGTAAAGCATTTTTTTTTCTGCGCCCTTATTGATTGAATTATACTGCAGATGAAGGTTTCCAGAGCGAAGCAGTTTCTCATTAAAGAGTTAGTACCCATATTACGTGATGGCGTTGTTTGAAAGCTTCACAACATGTCACCTGTCTCCCTTCTTAGCCTTGGGTTTCCTATCACCAGCTTTCCTCTGCCCTTTCTCCTCCTAGTCCTTGCCCCTGGGCTGCTGTGCCCTTTTACGGGCCTATCTAATCTTTGTGTTAGGAGCCTATCTAATCTTTGGTGAAGGGTGAGTCTCAGGCTTGACCTCATTACTGAGCTAAAGGGGTGTCAGGGACCTTACTGGCAGGGTTTCTCCCATCTATGACAGCCCAGTAAGTCTGGCCTTTTTTTGTGACTTAGGGATTTTTTTTTCTGCATTTTTTCTCCAGCTCTGTCCAGGACTCACTATTGTCATCCCCGTCACAGAGGATCATTGAAGGATTGCTGACAGGAAACTTCCCTAATATTGTGAATCATGAAAAGCTGACCAACCAAGAAGCTCAAAGAACCGCATAGAGGACAGACGGCAACAGTAAAACACCAAGGCCTGTCCTAATCACACTCTCTAAAACCAAAGACAAAGGCAAAATCCTGCGAGCAGCTCGAGGAAAACAAAAAGTCACACGCAGAGGACAAACAATAAGACTGAGCTCTGATTATTCGGCAGAACCATGCAGGCAAAAGGGCAATGGTTTGACATAGTAAACAAAACAAATTACCAACCAAGAATAAGATATCCTGCAGAACTCTCACTCAAATATGATGCTGAAATTAGGACATTTCCAGATAAGAAAGATTAAGGGACTCTGTAAAAACAGAACCAAAATGATACTAATTACTAAAGGGAGTCCTTAGGTCTTAGGAGAAACAATATCATACCACAGCCTGAATCTAGAATTCAAGAGTTTACTCGCCAGATACCAGTGTAGTAAAAGAACTCCCAACGACTATCCAGAAACAAAGGAATTACAACAGGAAACCAGAAATGTGAAACTCTAATAGACAATATGAGAAAAAAAAAAAGAGGGACTAATTGGTGGAGGTATAGAAGTTTTCATGCGGGGAATGGCAAGGCAACACCAAGGAATAATAGACTGGTTCAAGCAGGGGAAATTTCAAAGGAACCACAGAGTGCAAAAGAATACACATCTAAGTAAAGAAGAAAAGGATAAAGTCTCCGTGAAAACAAAATGTACAAAACCAAAAGCAATGACAGCAAAATCCAAAAGCAGAAGGAATTCAGCACAGGAGACTAAGGGGAACAAAGAAAACATCAGCACCACCAAAAAAGCACTTGAAAATGACAGCAAGAAACTGAAACCTAGCAACACTGACACAGAATGTAAACGGCCTAAATGCAACCCGAAAGAGTCTGAGAGCGACAGAATGGATTCCAAAAAAGGCCTATCAACATGCTGTCTACCAGAGGTGCCCCTTACAAACAAAGGAATCAATTCATTAAAAATCAAAAGATGGCAACAACTACGTCAAGCAAACGGCTATCAAAAAAGAGCAGAAGTGACAAGAGTCATTTTCAGAGAACAATAGACTTTAAAACAAAGTCTGCCATACGAGACAAAGTAGGGCATTACAGAAAGATGAAAGGGACGATCCACCGTGAAGACATAACCGTAACAAACATTTACGCACCCAACGAAGGACAGCATTCCAATAAACGTGAAACTCAGCTCTAAAGAGAGAAACTGACGGTTCCACAAGAACAGTAGGAGACTTCGACACACCACTCTTGGTGAAGCACAGAACATCTAGAAAGAAATTCAGCAAAGATATACAACAGCTCAAGGGCACAGTCAGCCAGCTTGACATATATGTCTTGAACTCACAGACGTATACGGAACACTCCAGCGAGCGGCAGCAAAATACACTTTCTTCTTCAATCCCATCGGGAATATTCTACACATCAGACCATGCCTTGCTCTTAAACACCAAGCAGCTCAACACCAAGCAGCCAAAGCCAAAGGAAGAAATGATGAAGCAAAAGAACTGAACACGTGATTTCAAAGTGCATCTCGAGAAGACAAAGTATTCTAATGCCATGCACAGAGCTGGAGATAGAAAACCAAAAGGGAAGAACACGCCTGCAATTTCTCCAGCTGAAAGAACTGAAGAAAAAAATCAAACCTTTACTTTCGGTAGTCAAGGATTCTACCGGAAAAATACTAAATGATGCTGGAAGAACCAAAAGATGGACTCAATACACAGAGTCATTCTATACCAAAAAGAACTGGTGGACAACGGACCATTTCATGAGGTAGGTAGCACATGATGAGGAAGGCATGGTACTGAAGGAGGTAATCCAAACCGCACTGAAGGCATTGGCAGAAACAGGAATTATAGCAGTGACGGATTTCCAGCTGAGATGTTTCAACAAACAGATGCAGTGCTGAAAGTGCTCGCTTTTCTACACCAAGAATATTGGAAGGGAACTACTTGGCCAGCCGACTGAAAGAGGTCCATATTTATGGCTATTCCCAAGAAAGGTGATCCAACCGAACGTGGAAATTATCGAACAACACCGGTAACACATGTAAAATTTTGCTGGAGATCATTCAAAAGTGGCTGCAGCAGTATATTGACACGGAACTGCCAGAAATTCAGGCCAGACTCAGAAGACGACGGCCAATCAGGGCCATCCATGCTGATGTCAGATGGATGCCGGCTGAAAGCACCAAATACCTGAAAGATGCTTCCCCGTGTTTTACTGAGTATTCTAAGGCATTCAAGTCTGTGAGTCATAACAAATTATGAATGACATTGTGAAGAATGGGAATTCCAGAACACTTAATTGTGCTCAAGAGGAAACTGTACACAGATCAATCAGCACTTTGGACAGAACAAGGGAATTCTGAGTGGTTTCAATTCAGGAAAGCTGTGTGTCAGGGTTGTACCCTTTTCCCGCACCTATTCGAATGCGAATGCTGAGCAAATGATCCAAGAAGCTGGACTATATGGAGAAGAACGGGGCACTAGGATTGCAGGAAGACTCATTAACCACCTGCGCTATGGAGACGACACAACCTTGCTTGCCTAAAGCAAAGAGGACTTGAAGCACTTACTGATGAAGATCAAAGGCCACAAGCTTCAGTATTGATTCCACCGCAACATAAAGAAAAGAAAAATCTTCACCACTGGAGCAGGAGGCAAAATTCCGATAAGTGGAGAAAAGACGGAAGTTTGGAAGGATTTCTTTTTACTTGGTTCTGCGTTCAGCACCCATGGAAGCAGTGGTGAGGAAATCAAAAGACGAACTGCTTTGGGCAAATCTCCTGTAAAGGACCTCTTTAAGGCGTTGAAAAGCAAAGATACCACCTTGAAGACGAAGGTGTGCCTGACCCAAGGAATGGTATTTCAATCACATCATATGCATGTGAAAACTGGACAATGAAGAAGGAAGACTGAAGAACTGACGCCTTTGAAGTGCGGCGTTGGTGAAGAATATTGCATGCAGCATGGACCGCCAAAAGAACGCACAAATCTGTCTTGGAAGAGGTAAAACCGGAATGCTTCTTCGAAACAAGGTTGGTGAGACTGCATCCGACATAGTTTGGACGCGTTGGCAGGGGAGATCAGTCCCCGGAGAAGGAAATCGTGCTTGGTACAGGACAGGGTCGGCTAAATAGAGGAAGGCCCTCCACGATGAGGACTGACACAGTGGCTGAAAGCACAGGCTCAAGGAAAAGAAGGATTTTAAGCATGGCGCAGGACAGTGAATTCTTTCCTCTGTGGTACCTCGGGTACCCATGAATTGGAAATAACTTGATGGCCCTTAACAACAACAAAAGCTGCAATAAAAAGACAAGTAATCCGATTTAAAACAGGGCAAAAGCAATGAACGGACACTTCACCGAAGTGTATGGTACCATCGGTTCCGCATCCTATGCCACCTCATGAAATGGTCGAATGTCGACCAGTTCTTTCGGGTATAATCACTCCGTGTATTCCTTGCATCTTGTTTAGACGCCTCCTGCATCATTTAATATGTTGCCCATAGAATCTTTCACCACTGCAACACAAGGCTTGAGTTTTCTCTTCCGTTCTTTCAGCTTGAGAAATGCCAAGCATGTTCTTCCCTTCTGGTTTTCTAACTCCAGGTTTCTGCACATGTTCCATTACTTTGTCTTCTCGAGCTGCTCTTTGAAATCTTCTCTTCAGCTTTTTTACTTCGTCATTTCTCCTTTTGCTTTAGCTGCCTGACGTTGCAGAGCAAATTTCAGAGTCTCTTCTGACATCCTTCTTGGTCTTGTATTTCTTTCCTGTCTTCTCAGTGACCTCTTGCTTTCTTCAGGGATGATGTCCTTGATGTCATTCCACAACTCGCCTAGTCTTCATTCATTAGTGTGCAATGTATCGAATCTCTTTCTGAGACGGTCTGTAAATTCAGGTAGGATACACTCAAGGTCGTACTTTGGCTCTCATCGACTTGTTCTCATTCTCTTCAGTTTCGACTTGAACTGGCCTATGTGCAGTTGATGGTCCGTTCCACAGCTGGTCCCTGACCTTGTTCCACCATCTCTTTTCATAGAGGTAGTTGTCATGATTCCCGTGTATTCTACCTGATGAGACCCATGTATGACCGTTTACCTCGCTGAAAAAGCTACTTGCCGTGAAGAAGTCGTTGATCGTGCAAAGCTCTGTCGTGCAATCTCTAACATGCTTTCTATCAACAATGTCAGATTTTCCAACACCTGATCTTTCTTCCTTTCCAGCTTTTGCATTGCGATCATCAGTAATTCTCAATGTATCCTGATGGCATGTTTGATCAATTTCAGTCTACAGAAGTTGGTAAAAATCCTCAATTTCTTCACCTTTGGCCTTAGCGGTCGGTGTGTAAATTTGAATAATGGATGTATTCACTGGTCTTCCGTGTTGGAGTAGGGGTATTAGCCTATCACCGACAATCTTGTACTTCAGGATAGATCCGGAAACGTTCTTTTGGACAAATCATTCCTCTTCAAGTTGTCATTCCTGGCATGGGAGATGAAATGATAGTCCCATTCAAAATGACCGATACCAATTCCAGTCATTTTGGCTCGCTCATGACGAGGATGTTGATCTTTATGCGTTCCACTTTAGTTTTGACAATTTCCAATCCTAGATTCATGCTTCTTTCATTCCGCGTTCTGATCGTTAATGAAGGTTCGCAGCTATTTCTTCCCATTTTGAATCGTGCCACTTCAGCAAATGAAGGTCCCTAAAGCCTGACGCCATCCACCTCATTAAGGACAGCTCCAACTGGATGAGGCAGCTCTTCCCGAGTTGTCTTTTGAGTGCCTTCTAACCTGGGAGGCTCATCTTCTGGCACTATATCAGTCAGTGTTCCGCTGCTATTCCTACGGTGTTCACTGGCTAGTTCTTTTCAGACGTCAAACGTGGAGTCCTTCTTCGTCTTGCAGCTCAGCTAAAACCTGTCAATCATGGGTGACCCTGTTCGGATCCTAATTCCAGTCGCACAGCTCCCAACATCACAGCAACACGCAAGCCTCCCCAGTACGACACACGGACAGACAGGTGGGCGATCACAACCATTAATGCAGAGAAATTCTACGAAGCTATTTGGCCTCATCCACAATTGAACTTCCTTATTAGTAGAGACTGCCAGGTAAAGCATTTTTTTTTCTGCGCCCTTATTGATTGAATTATACTGCAGATGAAGGTTTCCAGAGCGAAGCAGTTTCTCATTAAAGAGTTAGTACCCATATTACGTGATGGCGTTGTTTGAAAGCTTCACAACATGTCACCTGTCTCCCTTCTTAGCCTTGGGTTTCCTATCACCAGCTTTCCTCTGCCCTTTCTCCTCCTAGTCCTTGCCCCTGGGCTGCTGTGCCCTTTTACGGGCCTATCTAATCTTTGTGTTAGGAGCCTATCTAATCTTTGGTGAAGGGTGAGTCTCAGGCTTGACCTCATTACTGAGCTAAAGGGGTGTCAGGGACCTTACTGGCAGGGTTTCTCCCATCTATGACAGCCCAGTAAGTCTGGCCTTTTTTTGTGACTTAGGGATTTTTTTTTCTGCATTTTTTCTCCAGCTCTGTCCAGGACTCACTATTGTCATCCCCGTCACAGAGGATCATTGAAGGATTGCTGACAGGAAACTTCCCTAATATTGTGAATCATGAAAAGCTGACCAACCAAGAAGCTCAAAGAACCGCATAGAGGACAGACGGCAACAGTAAAACACCAAGGCCTGTCCTAATCACACTCTCTAAAACCAAAGACAAAGGCAAAATCCTGCGAGCAGCTCGAGGAAAACAAAAAGTCACACGCAGAGGACAAACAATAAGACTGAGCTCTGATTATTCGGCAGAACCATGCAGGCAAAAGGGCAATGGTTTGACATAGTAAACAAAACAAATTACCAACCAAGAATAAGATATCCTGCAGAACTCTCACTCAAATATGATGCTGAAATTAGGACATTTCCAGATAAGAAAGATTAAGGGACTCTGTAAAAACAGAACCAAAATGATACTAATTACTAAAGGGAGTCCTTAGGTCTTAGGAGAAACAATATCATACCACAGCCTGAATCTAGAATTCAAGAGTTTACTCGCCAGATACCAGTGTAGTAAAAGAACTCCCAACGACTATCCAGAAACAAAGGAATTACAACAGGAAACCAGAAATGTGAAACTCTAATAGACAATATGAGAAAAAAAAAAAAAGAGGGACTAATTGGTGGAGGTATAGAAGTTTTCATGCGGGGAATGGCAAGGCAACACCAAGGAATAATAGACTGGTTCAAGCAGGGGAAATTTCAAAGGAACCACAGAGTGCAAAAGAATACACATCTAAGTAAAGAAGAAAAGGATAAAGTCTCCGTGAAAACAAAATGTACAAAACCAACAGCAATGACAGCAAAATCCAAAAGCAGAAGGAATTCAGCACAGGAGACTAAGGGGAACAAAGAAAACATCAGCACCACCAAAAAAGCACTTGAAAATGACAGCAAGAAACTGAAACCTAGCAACACTGACACAGAATGTAAACGGCCTAAATGCAACCCGAAAGAGTCTGAGAGCGACAGAATGGATTCCAAAAAAGGCCTATCAACATGCTGTCTACCAGAGGTGCCCCTTACAAACAAAGGAATCAATTCATTAAAAATCAAAAGATGGCAACAACTACGTCAAGCAAACGGCTATCAAAAAAGAGCAGAAGTGACAAGAGTCATTTCAGAGAACAATAGACTTTAAAACAAAGTCTGCCATACGAGACAAAGTAGGGCATTACAGAAAGATGAAAGGGACGATCCACCGTGAAGACATAACCGTAACAAACATTTACGCACCCAACGCAGGACAGCATTCCAATAAACGTGAAACTCAGCTCTAAAGAGAGAAACTGACGGTTCCACAAGAACAGTAGGAGACTTCGACACACCACTCTTGGTGAAGCACAGAACATCTAGAAAGAAATTCAGCAAAGATATACAACAGCTCAAGGGCACAGTCAGCCAGCTTGACATATATGTCTTGAACTCACAGACGTATACGGAACACTCCAGCGAGCGGCAGCAAAATACACTTTCTTCTTCAATCCCATCGGGAATATTCTACACATCAGACCATGCCTTGCTCTTAAACACCAAGCAGCTCAACACCAAGCAGCCAAAGCCAAAGGAAGAAATGATGAAGCAAAAGAACTGAACACGTGATTTCAAAGTGCATCTCGAGAAGACAAAGTATTCTAATGCCATGCACAGAGCTGGAGATAGAAAACCAAAAGGGAAGAACACGCCTGCAATTTCTCCAGCTGAAAGAACTGAAGAAAAAAATCAAACCTTTACTTTCGGTAGTCAAGGATTCTACCGGAAAAATACTAAATGATGCTGGAAGAACCAAAAGATGGACTCAATACACAGAGTCATTCTATACCAAAAAGAACTGGTGGACAACGGACCATTTCATGAGGTAGGTAGCACATGATGAGGAAGGCATGGTACTGAAGGAGGTAATCCAAACCGCACTGAAGGCATTGGCAGAAACAGGAATTATAGCAGTGACGGATTTCCAGCTGAGATGTTTCAACAAACAGATGCAGTGCTGAAAGTGCTCGCTTTTCTACACCAAGAATATTGGAAGGGAACTACTTGGCCAGCCGACTGAAAGAGGTCCATATTTATGGCTATTCCCAAGAAAGGTGATCCAACCGAACGTGGAAATTATCGAACAACACCGGTAACACATGTAAAATTTTGCTGGAGATCATTCAAAAGTGGCTGCAGCAGTATATTGACACGGAACTGCCAGAAATTCAGGCCAGACTCAGAAGACGACGGCCAATCAGGGCCATCCATGCTGATGTCAGATGGATGCCGGCTGAAAGCACCAAATACCTGAAAGATGCTTCCCCGTGTTTTACTGAGTATTCTAAGGCATTCAAGTCTGTGAGTCATAACAAATTATGAATGACATTGTGAAGAATGGGAATTCCAGAACACTTAATTGTGCTCAAGAGGAAACTGTACACAGATCAATCAGCACTTTGGACAGAACAAGGGAATTCTGAGTGGTTTCAATTCAGGAAAGCTGTGTGTCAGGGTTGTACCCTTTTCCCGCACCTATTCGAATGCGAATGCTGAGCAAATGATCCAAGAAGCTGGACTATATGGAGAAGAACGGGGCACTAGGATTGCAGGAAGACTCATTAACCACCTGCGCTATGGAGACGACACAACCTTGCTTGCCTAAAGCAAAGAGGACTTGAAGCACTTACTGATGAAGATCAAAGGCCACAAGCTTCAGTATTGATTCCACCGCAACATAAAGAAAAGAAAAATCTTCACCACTGGAGCAGGAGGCAAAATTCCGATAAGTGGAGAAAAGACGGAAGTTTGGAAGGATTTCTTTTTACTTGGTTCTGCGTTCAGCACCCATGGAAGCAGTGGTGAGGAAATCAAAAGACGAACTGCTTTGGGCAAATCTCCTGTAAAGGACCTCTTTAAGGCGTTGAAAAGCAAAGATACCACCTTGAAGACGAAGGTGTGCCTGACCCAAGGAATGGTATTTCAATCACATCATATGCATGTGAAAACTGGACAATGAAGAAGGAAGACTGAAGAACTGACGCCTTTGAAGTGCGGCGTTGGTGAAGAATATTGCATGCAGCATGGACCGCCAAAAGAACGCACAAATCTGTCTTGGAAGAGGTAAAACCGGAATGCTTCTTCGAAACAAGGTTGGTGAGACTGCATCCGACATAGTTTGGACGCGTTGGCAGGGGAGATCAGTCCCCGGAGAAGGAAATCGTGCTTGGTACAGGACAGGGTCGGCTAAATAGAGGAAGGCCCTCCACGATGAGGACTGACACAGTGGCTGAAAGCACAGGCTCAAGGAAAAGAAGGATTTTAAGCATGGCGCAGGACAGTGAATTCTTTCCTCTGTGGTACCTCGGGTACCCATGAATTGGAAATAACTTGATGGCCCTTAACAACAACAAAAGCTGCAATAAAAAGACAAGTAATCCGATTTAAAACAGGGCAAAAGCAATGAACGGACACTTCACCGAAGTGTATGGTACCATCGGTTCCGCATCCTATGCCACCTCATGAAATGGTCGAATGTCGACCAGTTCTTTCGGGTATAATCACTCCGTGTATTCCTTGCATCTTGTTTAGACGCCTCCTGCATCATTTAATATGTTGCCCATAGAATCTTTCACCACTGCAACACAAGGCTTGAGTTTTCTCTTCCGTTCTTTCAGCTTGAGAAATGCCAAGCATGTTCTTCCCTTCTGGTTTTCTAACTCCAGGTTTCTGCACATGTTCCATTACTTTGTCTTCTCGAGCTGCTCTTTGAAATCTTCTCTTCAGCTTTTTTACTTCGTCATTTCTCCTTTTGCTTTAGCTGCCTGACGTTGCAGAGCAAATTTCAGAGTCTCTTCTGACATCCTTCTTGGTCTTGTATTTCTTTCCTGTCTTCTCAGTGACCTCTTGCTTTCTTCAGGGATGATGTCCTTGATGTCATTCCACAACTCGCCTAGTCTTCATTCATTAGTGTGCAATGTATCGAATCTCTTTCTGAGACGGTCTGTAAATTCAGGTAGGATACACTCAAGGTCGTACTTTGGCTCTCATCGACTTGTTCTCATTCTCTTCAGTTTCGACTTGAACTGGCCTATGTGCAGTTGATGGTCCGTTCCACAGCTGGTCCCTGACCTTGTTCCACCATCTCTTTTCATAGAGGTAGTTGTCATGATTCCCGTGTATTCTACCTGATGAGACCCATGTATGACCGTTTACCTCGCTGAAAAAGCTACTTGCCGTGAAGAAGTCGTTGATCGTGCAAAGCTCTGTCGTGCAATCTCTAACATGCTTTCTGTCAACAATGTCAGATTTTCCAACACCTGATCTTTCTTCCTTTCCAGCTTTTGCATTGCGATCATCAGTAATTCTCAATGTATCCTGATGGCATGTTTGATCAATTTCAGTCTACAGAAGTTGGTAAAAATCCTCAATTTCTTCACCTTTGGCCTTAGCGGTCGGTGTGTAAATTTGAATAATGGATGTATTCACTGGTCTTCCGTGTTGGAGTAGGGGTATTAGCCTATCACCGACAATCTTGTACTTCAGGATAGATCCGGAAACGTTCTTTTGGACAAATCATTCCTCTTCAAGTTGTCATTCCTGGCATGGGAGATGAAATGATAGTCCCATTCAAAATGACCGATACCAATTCCAGTCATTTTGGCTCGCTCATGACGAGGATGTTGATCTTTATGCGTTCCACTTTAGTTTTGACAATTTCCAATCCTAGATTCATGCTTCTTTCATTCCGCGTTCTGATCGTTAATGAAGGTTCGCAGCTATTTCTTCCCATTTTGAATCGTGCCACTTCAGCAAATGAAGGTCCCTAAAGCCTGACGCCATCCACCTCATTAAGGACAGCTCCAACTGGATGAGGCAGCTCTTCCCGAGTTGTCTTTTGAGTGCCTTCTAACCTGGGAGGCTCATCTTCTGGCACTATATCAGTCAGTGTTCCGCTGCTATTCCTACGGTGTTCACTGGCTAGTTCTTTTCAGACGTCAAACGTGGAGTCCTTCTTCGTCTTGCAGCTCAGCTAAAACCTGTCAATCATGGGTGACCCTGTTCGGATCCTAATTCCAGTCGCACAGCTCCCAACATCACAGCAACACGCAAGCCTCCCCAGTACGACACACGGACAGACAGGTGGGCGATCACAACCATTAATGCAGAGAAATTCTACGAAGCTATTTGGCCTCATCCACAATTGAACTTCCTTATTAGTAGAGACTGCCAGGTAAAGCATTTTTTTTTCTGCGCCCTTATTGATTGAATTATACTGCAGATGAAGGTTTCCAGAGCGAAGCAGTTTCTCATTAAAGAGTTAGTACCCATATTACGTGATGGCGTTGTTTGAAAGCTTCACAACATGTCACCTGTCTCCCTTCTTAGCCTTGGGTTTCCTATCACCAGCTTTCCTCTGCCCTTTCTCCTCCTAGTCCTTGCCCCTGGGCTGCTGTGCCCTTTTACGGGCCTATCTAATCTTTGTGTTAGGAGCCTATCTAATCTTTGGTGAAGGGTGAGTCTCAGGCTTGACCTCATTACTGAGCTAAAGGGGTGTCAGGGACCTTACTGGCAGGGTTTCTCCCATCTATGACAGCCCAGTAAGTCTGGCCTTTTTTTGTGACTTAGGGATTTTTTTTTCTGCATTTTTTCTCCAGCTCTGTCCAGGACTCACTATTGTCATCCCCGTCACAGAGGATCATTGAAGGATTGCTGACAGGAAACTTCCCTAATATTGTGAATCATGAAAAGCTGACCAACCAAGAAGCTCAAAGAACCGCATAGAGGACAGACGGCAACAGTAAAACACCAAGGCCTGTCCTAATCACACTCTCTAAAACCAAAGACAAAGGCAAAATCCTGTGAGCAGCTCGAGGAAAACAAAAAGTCACACGCAGAGGACAAACAATAAGACTGAGCTCTGATTATTCGGCAGAACCATGCAGGCAAAAGGGCAATGGTTTGACATAGTAAACAAAACAAATTACCAACCAAGAATAAGATATCCTGCAGAACTCTCACTCAAATATGATGCTGAAATTAGGACATTTCCAGATAAGAAAGATTAAGGGACTCTGTAAAAACAGAACCAAAATGATACTAATTACTAAAGGGAGTCCTTAGGTCTTAGGAGAAACAATATCATACCACAGCCTGAATCTAGAATTCAAGAGTTTACTCGCCAGATACCAGTGTAGTAAAAGAACTCCCAACGACTATCCAGAAACAAAGGAATTACAACAGGAAACCAGAAATGTGAAACTCTAATAGACAATATGAGAAAAAAAAAAAAAGAGGGACTAATTGGTGGAGGTATAGAAGTTTTCATGCGGGGAATGGCAAGGCAACACCAAGGAATAATAGACTGGTTCAAGCAGGGGAAATTTCAAAGGAACCACAGAGTGCAAAAGAATACACATCTAAGTAAAGAAGAAAAGGATAAAGTCTCCGTGAAAACAAAATGTACAAAACCAACAGCAATGACAGCAAAATCCAAAAGCAGAAGGAATTCAGCACAGGAGACTAAGGGGAACAAAGAAAACATCAGCACCACCAAAAAAGCACTTGAAAATGACAGCAAGAAACTGAAACCTAGCAACACTGACACAGAATGTAAACGGCCTAAATGCAACCCGAAAGAGTCTGAGAGCGACAGAATGGATTCCAAAAAAGGCCTATCAACATGCTGTCTACCAGAGGTGCCCCTTACAAACAAAGGAATCAATTCATTAAAAATCAAAAGATGGCAACAACTACGTCAAGCAAACGGCTATCAAAAAAGAGCAGAAGTGACAAGAGTCATTTCAGAGAACAATAGACTTTAAAACAAAGTCTGCCATACGAGACAAAGAAGGGCATTACAGAAAGATGAAAGGGACGATCCACCGTGAAGACATAACCGTAACAAACATTTACGCACCCAACGAAGGACAGCATTCCAATAAACGTGAAACTCAGCTCTAAAGAGAGAAACTGACGGTTCCACAAGAACAGTAGGAGACTTCGACACACCACTCTTGGTGAAGCACAGAACATCTAGAAAGAAATTCAGCAAAGATATACAACAGCTCAAGGGCACAGTCAGCCAGCTTGACATATATGTCTTGAACTCACAGACGTATACGGAACACTCCAGCGAGCGGCAGCAAAATACACTTTCTTCTTCAATCCCATCGGGAATATTCTACACATCAGACCATGCCTTGCTCTTAAACACCAAGCAGCTCAACACCAAGCAGCCAAAGCCAAAGGAAGAAATGATGAAGCAAAAGAACTGAACAAGTGATTTCAAAGTGCATCTCGAGAAGACAAAGTATTCTAATGCCATGCACAGAGCTGGAGATAGAAAACCAAAAGGGAAGAACACGCCTGCAATTTCTCCAGCTGAAAGAACTGAAGAAAAAAATCAAACCTTTACTTTCGGTAGTCAAGGAGTCTACCGGAAAAATACTAAATGATGCTGGAAGAACCAAAAGATGGACTCAATACACAGAGTCATTCTATACCAAAAAGAACTGGTGGACAACGGACCATTTCATGAGGTAGGTAGCACATGATGAGGAAGGCATGGTACTGAAGGAGGTAATCCAAACCGCACTGAAGGCATTGGCAGAAACAGGAATTATAGCAGTGACGGATTTCCAGCTGAGATGTTTCAACAAACAGATGCAGTGCTGAAAGTGCTCGCTTTTCTACACCAAGAATATTGGAAGGGAACTACTTGGCCAGCTGACTGAAAGAGGTCCATATTTATGGCTATTCCCAAGAAAGGTGATCCGACCGAACGTGGAAATTATCGAACAACACCAGTAACACATGTAAAATTTTGCTGGAGATCATTCAAAAGTGGCTGCAGCAGTATATTGACACGGAACTGCCAGAAATTCAGGCCAGACTCAGAAGACGACGGCCAATCAGGGCCATCCATGCTGATGTCAGATGGATGCCGGCTGAAAGCACCAAATACCTGAAAGATGCTTCCCCGTGTTTTACTGAGTATTCTAAGGCATTCAAGTCTGTGAGTCATAACAAATTATGAATGACATTGTGAAGAATGGGAATTCCAGAACACTTAATTGTGCTCAAGAGGAAACTGTACACAGATCAATCAGCACTTTGGACAGAACAAGGGAATTCTGAGTGGTTTCAATTCAGGAAAGCTGTGTGTCAGGGTTGTACCCTTTTCCCGCACCTATTCGAATGCGAATGCTGAGCAAATGATCCAAGAAGCTGGACTATATGGAGAAGAACGGGGCACTAGGATTGCAGGAAGACTCATTAACCACCTGCGCTATGGAGACGACACAAGCTTGCTTGCCTAAAGCAAAGAGGACTTGAAGCACTTACTGATGAAGATCAAAGGCCACAAGCTTCAGTATTGATTCCACCGCAACATAAAGAAAAGAAAAATCTTCACCACTGGAGCAGGAGGCAAAATTCCGATAAATGGAGAAAAGACGGAAGTTTGGAAGGATTTCTTTTTACTTGGTTCTGCGTTCAGCACCCATGGAAGCAGTGGTGAGGAAATCAAAAGACGAACTGCTTTGGGCAAATCTCCTGTAAAGGACCTCTTTAAGGCGTTGAAAAGCAAAGATACCACCTTGAAGACGAAGGTGTGCCTGACCCAAGGAATGGTATTTCAATCACATCATATGCATGTGAAAACTGGACAATGAAGAAGGAAGACTGAAGAACTGACGCCTTTGAAGTGCGGCGTTGGTGAAGAATATTGCATGCAGCATGGACCGCCAAAAGAACGCACAAATCTGTCTTGGAAGAGGTAAAACCGGAATGCTTCTTCGAAACAAGGTTGGTGAGACTGCATCCGACATAGTTTGGACGCGTTGGCAGGGGAGATCAGTCCCCGGAGAAGGAAATCGTGCTTGGTACAGGACAGGGTCGGCTAAATAGAGGAAGGCCCTCCACGATGAGGACTGACACAGTGGCTGAAAGCACAGGCTCAAGGAAAAGAAGGATTTTAAGCATGGCGCAGGACAGTGAATTCTTTCCTCTGTGGTACCTCGGGTACCTATGAATTGGAAATAACTTGATGGCCCTTAACAACAACAAAAGCCGCAATAAAAAGACAAGTAATCCGATTTAAAACAGGGCAAAAGCAATGAACGGACACTTCACCGAAGTGTATGGTACCATCGGTTCCGCATCCTATGCCACCTCATGAAATGGTCGAATGTCGACCAGTTCTTTCGGGTATAATCACTCCGTGTATTCCTTGCATCTTGTTTAGACGCCTCCTGCATCATTTAATATGTTGCCCATAGAATCTTTCACCACTGCAACACAAGGCTTGAGTTTTCTCTTCCGTTCTTTCAGCTTGAGAAATGCCAAGCATGTTCTTCCCTTCTGGTTTTCTAACTCCAGGTTTCTGCACATGTTCCATTACTTTGTCTTCTCGAGCTGCTCTTTGAAATCTTCTCTTCAGCTTTTTTACTTCGTCATTTCTCCTTTTGCTTTAGCTGCCTGACGTTGCAGAGCAAATTTCAGAGTCTCTTCTGACATCCTTCTTGGTCTTGTATTTCTTTCCTGTCTTCTCAGTGACCTCTTGCTTTCTTCAGGGATGATGTCCTTGATGTCATTCCACAACTCGCCTAGTCTTCATTCATTAGTGTGCAATGTATCGAATCTCTTTCTGAGACGGTCTGTAAATTCAGGTAGGATACACTCAAGGTCGTACTTTGGCTCTCATCGACTTGTTCTCATTCTCTTCAGTTTCGACTTGAACTGGCCTATGTGCAGTTGATGGTCCGTTCCACAGCTGGTCCCTGACCTTGTTCCACCATCTCTTTTCATAGAGGTAGTTGTCATGATTCCCGTGTATTCTACCTGATGAGACCCATGTATGACCGTTTACCTCGCTGAAAAAGCTACTTGCCGTGAAGAAGTCGTTGATCGTGCAAAGCTCTGTCGTGCAATCTCTAACATGCTTTCTATCAACAATGTCAGATTTTCCAACACCTGATCTTTCTTCCTTTCCAGCTTTTGCATTGCGATCATCAGTAATTCTCAATGTATCCTGATGGCATGTTTGATCAATTTCAGTCTACAGAAGTTGGTAAAAATCCTCAATTTCTTCACCTTTGGCCTTAGCGGTCGGTGTGTAAATTTGAATAATGGATGTATTCACTGGTCTTCCGTGTTGGAGTAGGGGTATTAGCCTATCACCGACAATCTTGTACTTCAGGATAGATCCGGAAACGTTCTTTTGGACAAATCATTCCTCTTCAAGTTGTCATTCCTGGCATGGGAGATGAAATGATAGTCCCATTCAAAATGACCGATACCAATTCCAGTCATTTTGGCTCGCTCATGACGAGGATGTTGATCTTTATGCGTTCCACTTTAGTTTTGACAATTTCCAATCCTAGATTCATGCTTCTTTCATTCCGCGTTCTGATCGTTAATGAAGGTTCGCAGCTATTTCTTCCCATTTTGAATCGTGCCACTTCAGCAAATGAAGGTCCCTAAAGCCTGACGCCATCCACCTCATTAAGGACAGCTCCAACTGGATGAGGCAGCTCTTCCCGAGTTGTCTTTTGAGTGCCTTCTAACCTGGGAGGCTCATCTTCTGGCACTATATCAGTCAGTGTTCCGCTGCTATTCCTACGGTGTTCACTGGCTAGTTCTTTTCAGACGTCAAACGTGGAGTCCTTCTTCGTCTTGCAGCTCAGCTAAAACCTGTCAATCATGGGTGACCCTGTTCGGATCCTAATTCCAGTCGCACAGCTCCCAACATCACAGCAACACGCAAGCCTCCCCAGTACGACACACGGACAGACAGGTGGGCGATCACAACCATTAATGCAGAGAAATTCTACGAAGCTATTTGGCCTCATCCACAATTGAACTTCCTTATTAGTAGAGACTGCCAGGTAAAGCATTTTTTTTTTCTGCGCCCTTATTGATTGAATTATACTGCAGATGAAGGTTTCCAGAGCGAAGCAGTTTCTCATTAAAGAGTTAGTACCCATATTACGTGATGGCGTTGTTTGAAAGCTTCACAACATGTCACCTGTCTCCCTTCTTAGCCTTGGGTTTCCTATCACCAGCTTTCCTCTGCCCTTTCTCCTCCTAGTCCTTGCCCCTGGGCTGCTGTGCCCTTTTACGGGCCTATCTAATCTTTGTGTTAGGAGCCTATCTAATCTTTGGTGAAGGGTGAGTCTCAGGCTTGACCTCATTACTGAGCTAAAGGGGTGTCAGGGACCTTACTGGCAGGGTTTCTCCCATCTATGACAGCCCAGTAAGTCTGGCCTTTTTTTGTGACTTAGGGATTTTTTTTTCTGCATTTTTTCTCCAGCTCTGTCCAGGACTCACTATTGTCATCCCCGTCACAGAGGATCATTGAAGGATTGCTGACAGGAAACTTCCCTAATATTGTGAATCATGAAAAGCTGACCAACCAAGAAGCTCAAAGAACCGCATAGAGGACAGACGGCAACAGTAAAACACCAAGGCCTGTCCTAATCACACTCTCTAAAACCAAAGACAAAGGCAAAATCCTGCGAGCAGCTCGAGGAAAACAAAAAGTCACACGCAGAGGACAAACAATAAGACTGAGCTCTGATTATTCGGCAGAACCATGCAGGCAAAAGGGCAATGGTTTGACATAGTAAACAAAACAAATTACCAACCAAGAATAAGATATCCTGCAGAACTCTCACTCAAATATGATGCTGAAATTAGGACATTTCCAGATAAGAAAGATTAAGGGACTCTGTAAAAACAGAACCAAAATGATACTAATTACTAAAGGGAGTCCTTAGGTCTTAGGAGAAACAATATCATACCACAGCCTGAATCTAGAATTCAAGAGTTTACTCGCCAGATACCAGTGTAGTAAAAGAACTCCCAACGACTATCCAGAAACAAAGGAATTACAACAGGAAACCAGAAATGTGAAACTCTAATAGACAATATGAGAAAAAAAAAAAAGAGGGACTAATTGGTGGAGGTATAGAAGTTTTCATGCGGGGAATGGCAAGGCAACACCAAGGAATAATAGACTGGTTCAAGCAGGGGAAATTTCAAAGGAACCACAGAGTGCAAAAGAATACACATCTAAGTAAAGAAGAAAAGGATAAAGTCTCCGTGAAAACAAAATGTACAAAACCAACAGCAATGACAGCAAAATCCAAAAGCAGAAGGAATTCAGCACAGGAGACTAAGGGGAACAAAGAAAACATCAGCACCACCAAAAAAGCACTTGAAAATGACAGCAAGAAACTGAAACCTAGCAACACTGACACAGAATGTAAACGGCCTAAATGCAACCCGAAAGAGTCTGAGAGCGACAGAATGGATTCCAAAAAAGGCCTATCAACATGCTGTCTACCAGAGGTGCCCCTTACAAACAAAGGAATCAATTCATTAAAAATCAAAAGATGGCAACAACTACGTCAAGCAAACGGCTATCAAAAAAGAGCAGAAGTGACAAGAGTCATTTTCAGAGAACAATAGACTTTAAAACAAAGTCTGCCATACGAGACAAAGTAGGGCATTACAGAAAGATGAAAGGGACGATCCACCGTGAAGACATAACCGTAACAAACATTTACGCACCCAACGAAGGACAGCATTCCAATAAACGTGAAACTCAGCTCTAAAGAGAGAAACTGACGGTTCCACAAGAACAGTAGGAGACTTCGACACACCACTCTTGGTGAAGCACAGAACATCTAGAAAGAAATTCAGCAAAGATATACAACAGCTCAAGGGCACAGTCAGCCAGCTTGACATATATGTCTTGAACTCACAGACGTATACGGAACACTCCAGCGAGCGGCAGCAAAATACACTTTCTTCTTCAATCCCATCGGGAATATTCTACACATCAGACCATGCCTTGCTCTTAAACACCAAGCAGCTCAACACCAAGCAGCCAAAGCCAAAGGAAGAAATGATGAAGCAAAAGAACTGAACACGTGATTTCAAAGTGCATCTCGAGAAGACAAAGTATTCTAATGCCATGCACAGAGCTGGAGATAGAAAACCAAAAGGGAAGAACACGCCTGCAATTTCTCCAGCTGAAAGAACTGAAGAAAAAAATCAAACCTTTACTTTCGGTAGTCAAGGATTCTACCGGAAAAATACTAAATGATGCTGGAAGAACCAAAAGATGGACTCAATACACAGAGTCATTCTATACCAAAAAGAACTGGTGGACAACGGACCATTTCATGAGGTAGGTAGCACATGATGAGGAAGGCATGGTACTGAAGGAGGTAATCCAAACCGCACTGAAGGCATTGGCAGAAACAGGAATTATAGCAGTGACGGATTTCCAGCTGAGATGTTTCAACAAACAGATGCAGTGCTGAAAGTGCTCGCTTTTCTACACCAAGAATATTGGAAGGGAACTACTTGGCCAGCCGACTGAAAGAGGTCCATATTTATGGCTATTCCCAAGAAAGGTGATCCGACCGAACGTGGAAATTATCGAACAACACCAGTAACACATGTAAAATTTTGCTGGAGATCATTCAAAAGTGGCTGCAGCAGTATATTGACACGGAACTGCCAGAAATTCAGGCCAGACTCAGAAGACGACGGCCAATCAGGGCCATCCATGCTGATGTCAGATGGATGCCGGCTGAAAGCACCAAATACCTGAAAGATGCTTCCCCGTGTTTTACTGAGTATTCTAAGGCATTCAAGTCTGTGAGTCATAACAAATTATGAATGACATTGTGAAGAATGGGAATTCCAGAACACTTAATTGTGCTCAAGAGGAAACTGTACACAGATCAATCAGCACTTTGGACAGAACAAGGGAATTCTGAGTGGTTTCAATTCAGGAAAGCTGTGTGTCAGGGTTGTACCCTTTTCCCGCACCTATTCGAATGCGAATGCTGAGCAAATGATCCAAGAAGCTGGACTATATGGAGAAGAACGGGGCACTAGGATTGCAGGAAGACTCATTAACCACCTGCGCTATGGAGACGACACAACCTTGCTTGCCTAAAGCAAAGAGGACTTGAAGCACTTACTGATGAAGATCAAAGGCCACAAGCTTCAGTATTGATTACACCGCAACATAAAGAAAAGAAAAATCTTCACCACTGGAGCAGGAGGCAAAATTCCGATAAATGGAGAAAAGACGGAAGTTTGGAAGGATTTCTTTTTACTTGGTTCTGCGTTCAGCACCCATGGAAGCAGTGGTGAGGAAATCAAAAGACGAACTGCTTTGGGCAAATCTCCTGTAAAGGACCTCTTTAAGGCGTTGAAAAGCAAAGATACCACCTTGAAGACGAAGGTGTGCCTGACCCAAGGAATGGTATTTCAATCACATCATATGCATGTGAAAACTGGACAATGAAGAAGGAAGACTGAAGAACTGACGCCTTTGAAGTGCGGCGTTGGTGAAGAATATTGCATGCAGCATGGACCGCCAAAAGAACGCACAAATCTGTCTTGGAAGAGGTAAAACCGGAATGCTTCTTCGAAACAAGGTTGGTGAGACTGCATCCGACATAGTTTGGACGCGTTGGCAGGGGAGATCAGTCCCCGGAGAAGGAAATCGTGCTTGGTACAGGACAGGGTCGGCTAAATAGAGGAAGGCCCTCCACGATGAGGACTGACACAGTGGCTGAAAGCACAGGCTCAAGGAAAAGAAGGATTTTAAGCATGGCGCAGGACAGTGAATTCTTTCCTCTGTGGTACCTCGGGTACCCATGAATTGGAAATAACTTGATGGCCCTTAACAACAACAAAAGCTGCAATAAAAAGACAAGTAATCCGATTTAAAACAGGGCAAAAGCAATGAACGGACACTTCACCGAAGTGTATGGTACCATCGGTTCCGCATCCTATGCCACCTCATGAAATGGTCGAATGTCGACCAGTTCTTTCGGGTATAATCACTCCGTGTATTCCTTGCATCTTGTTTAGACGCCTCCTGCATCATTTAATATGTTGCCCATAGAATCTTTCACCACTGCAACACAAGGCTTGAGTTTTCTCTTCCGTTCTTTCAGCTTGAGAAATGCCAAGCATGTTCTTCCCTTCTGGTTTTCTAACTCCAGGTTTCTGCACATGTTCCATTACTTTGTCTTCTCGAGCTGCTCTTTGAAATCTTCTCTTCAGCTTTTTTACTTCGTCATTTCTCCTTTTGCTTTAGCTGCCTGACGTTGCAGAGCAAATTTCAGAGTCTCTTCTGACATCCTTCTTGGTCTTGTATTTCTTTCCTGTCTTCTCAGTGACCTCTTGCTTTCTTCAGGGATGATGTCCTTGATGTCATTCCACAACTCGCCTAGTCTTCATTCATTAGTGTGTAATGTATCGAATCTCTTTCTGAGACGGTCTGTAAATTCAGGTAGGATACACTCAAGGTCGTACTTTGGCTCTCATCGACTTGTTCTCATTCTCTTCAGTTTCGACTTGAACTGGCCTATGTGCAGTTGATGGTCCGTTCCACAGCTGGTCCCTGACCTTGTTCCACCATCTCTTTTCATAGAGGTAGTTGTCATGATTCCCGTGTATTCTACCTGATGAGACCCATGTATGACCGTTTACCTCGCTGAAAAAGCTACTTGCCGTGAAGAAGTCGTTGATCGTGCAAAGCTCTGTCCTGCAATCTCTAACATGCTTTCTATCAACAATGTCAGATTTTCCAACACCTGATCTTTCTTCCTTTCCAGCTTTTGCATTGCGATCATCAGTAATTCTCAATGTATCCTGATGGCATGTTTGATCAATTTCAGTCTACAGAAGTTGGTAAAAATCCTCAATTTCTTCACCTTTGGCCTTAGCGGTCGGTGTGTAAATTTGAATAATGGATGTATTCACTGGTCTTCCGTGTTGGAGTAGGGGTATTAGCCTATCACCGACAATCTTGTACTTCAGGATAGATCCGGAAACGTTCTTTTGGACAAATCATTCCTCTTCAAGTTGTCATTCCTGGCATGGGAGATGAAATGATAGTCCCATTCAAAATGACCGATACCAATTCCAGTCATTTTGGCTCGCTCATGACGAGGATGTTGATCTTTATGCGTTCCACTTTAGTTTTGACAATTTCCAATCCTAGATTCATGCTTCTTTCATTCCACGTTCTGATCGTTAATGAAGGTTCGCAGCTATTTCTTCCCATTTTGAATCGTGCCACTTCAGCAAATGAAGGTCCCTAAAGCCTGACGCCATCCACCTCATTAAGGACAGCTCCAACTGGATGAGGCAGCTCTTCCCGAGTTGTCTTTTGAGTGCCTTCTAACCTGGGAGGCTCATCTTCTGGCACTATATCAGTCAGTGTTCCGCTGCTATTCCTACGGTGTTCACTGGCTAGTTCTTTTCAGACGTCAAACGTGGAGTCCTTCTTCGTCTTGCAGCTCAGCTAAAACCTGTCAATCATGGGTGACCCTGTTCGGATCCTAATTCCAGTCGCACAGCTCCCAACATCACAGCAACACGCAAGCCTCCCCAGTACGACACACGGACAGACAGGTGGGCGATCACAACCATTAATGCAGAGAAATTCTACGAAGCTATTTGGCCTCATCCACAATTGAACTTCCTTATTAGTAGAGACTGCCAGGTAAAGCATTTTTTTTTTCTGCGCCCTTATTGATTGAATTATACTGCAGATGAAGGTTTCCAGAGCGAAGCAGTTTCTCATTAAAGAGTTAGTACCCATATTACGTGATGGCGTTGTTTGAAAGCTTCACAACATGTCACCTGTCTCCCTTCTTAGCCTTGGGTTTCCTATCACCAGCTTTCCTCTGCCCTTTCTCCTCCTAGTCCTTGCCCCTGGGCTGCTGTGCCCTTTTACGGGCCTATCTAATCTTTGTGTTAGGAGCCTATCTAATCTTTGGTGAAGGGTGAGTCTCAGGCTTGACCTCATTACTGAGCTAAAGGGGTGTCAGGGACCTTACTGGCAGGGTTTCTCCCATCTATGACAGCCCAGTAAGTCTGGCCTTTTTTTGTGACTTAGGGATTTTTTTTTCTGCATTTTTTCTCCAGCTCTGTCCAGGACTCACTATTGTCATCCCCGTCACAGAGGATCATTGAAGGATTGCTGACAGGAAACTTCCCTAATATTGTGAATCATGAAAAGCTGACCAACCAAGAAGCTCAAAGAACCGCATAGAGGACAGACGGCAACAGTAAAACACCAAGGCCTGTCCTAATCACACTCTCTAAAACCAAAGACAAAGGCAAAATCCTGCGAGCAGCTCGAGGAAAACAAAAAGTCACACGCAGAGGACAAACAATAAGACTGAGCTCTGATTATTCGGCAGAACCATGCAGGCAAAAGGGCAATGGTTTGACATAGTAAACAAAACAAATTACCAACCAAGAATAAGATATCCTGCAGAACTCTCACTCAAATATGATGCTGAAATTAGGACATTTCCAGATAAGAAAGATTAAGGGACTCTGTAAAAACAGAACCAAAATGATACTAATTACTAAAGGGAGTCCTTAGGTCTTAGGAGAAACAATATCATACCACAGCCTGAATCTAGAATTCAAGAGTTTACTCGCCAGATACCAGTGTAGTAAAAGAACTCCCAACGACTATCCAGAAACAAAGGAATTACAACAGGAAACCAGAAATGTGAAACTCTAATAGACAATATGAGAAAAAAAAAAAAGAGGGACTAATTGGTGGAGGTATAGAAGTTTTCATGCGGGGAATGGCAAGGCAACACCAAGGAATAATAGACTGGTTCAAGCAGGGGAAATTTCAAAGGAACCACAGAGTGCAAAAGAATACACATCTAAGTAAAGAAGAAAAGGATAAAGTCTCCGTGAAAACAAAATGTACAAAACCAACAGCAATGACAGCAAAATCCAAAAGCAGAAGGAATTCAGCACAGGAGACTAAGGGGAACAAAGAAAACATCAGCACCACCAAAAAAGCACTTGAAAATGACAGCAAGAAACTGAAACCTAGCAACACTGACACAGAATGTAAACGGCCTAAATGCAACCCGAAAGAGTCTGAGAGCGACAGAATGGATTCCAAAAAAGGCCTATCAACATGCTGTCTACCAGAGGTGCCCCTTACAAACAAAGGAATCAATTCATTAAAAATCAAAAGATGGCAACAACTACGTCAAGCAAACGGCTATCAAAAAAGAGCAGAAGTGACAAGAGTCATTTTCAGAGAACAATAGACTTTAAAACAAAGTCTGCCATACGAGACAAAGTAGGGCATTACAGAAAGATGAAAGGGACGATCCACCGTGAAGACATAACCGTAACAAACATTTACGCACCCAACGAAGGACAGCATTCCAATAAACGTGAAACTCAGCTCTAAAGAGAGAAACTGACGGTTCCACAAGAACAGTAGGAGACTTCGACACACCACTCTTGGTGAAGCACAGAACATCTAGAAAGAAATTCAGCAAAGATATACAACAGCTCAAGGGCACAGTCAGCCAGCTTGACATATATGTCTTGAACTCACAGACGTATACGGAACACTCCAGCGAGCGGCAGCAAAATACACTTTCTTCTTCAATCCCATCGGGAATATTCTACACATCAGACCATGCCTTGCTCTTAAACACCAAGCAGCTCAACACCAAGCAGCCAAAGCCAAAGGAAGAAATGATGAAGCAAAAGAACTGAACACGTGATTTCAAAGTGCATCTCGAGAAGACAAAGTATTCTAATGCCATGCACAGAGCTGGAGATAGAAAACCAAAAGGGAAGAACACGCCTGCAATTTCTCCAGCTGAAAGAACTGAAGAAAAAAATCAAACCTTTACTTTCGGTAGTCAAGGATTCTACCGGAAAAATACTAAATGATGCTGGAAGAACCAAAAGATGGACTCAATACACAGAGTCATTCTATACCAAAAAGAACTGGTGGACAACGGACCATTTCATGAGGTAGGTAGCACATGATGAGGAAGGCATGGTACTGAAGGAGGTAATCCAAACCGCACTGAAGGCATTGGCAGAAACAGGAATTATAGCAGTGACGGATTTCCAGCTGAGATGTTTCAACAAACAGATGCAGTGCTGAAAGTGCTCGCTTTTCTACACCAAGAATATTGGAAGGGAACTACTTGGCCAGCCGACTGAAAGAGGTCCATATTTATGGCTATTCCCAAGAAAGGTGATCCGACCGAACGTGGAAATTATCGAACAACACCAGTAACACATGTAAAATTTTGCTGGAGATCATTCAAAAGTGGCTGCAGCAGTATATTGACACGGAACTGCCAGAAATTCAGGCCAGACTCAGAAGACGACGGCCAATCAGGGCCATCCATGCTGATGTCAGATGGATGCCGGCTGAAAGCACCAAATACCTGAAAGATGCTTCCCCGTGTTTTACTGAGTATTCTAAGGCATTCAAGTCTGTGAGTCATAACAAATTATGAATGACATTGTGAAGAATGGGAATTCCAGAACACTTAATTGTGCTCAAGAGGAAACTGTACACAGATCAATCAGCACTTTGGACAGAACAAGGGAATTCTGAGTGGTTTCAATTCAGGAAAGCTGTGTGTCAGGGTTGTACCCTTTTCCCGCACCTATTCGAATGCGAATGCTGAGCAAATGATCCAAGAAGCTGGACTATATGGAGAAGAACGGGGCACTAGGATTGCAGGAAGACTCATTAACCACCTGCGCTATGGAGACGACACAACCTTGCTTGCCTAAAGCAAAGAGGACTTGAAGCACTTACTGATGAAGATCAAAGGCCACAAGCTTCAGTATTGATTACACCGCAACATAAAGAAAAGAAAAATCTTCACCACTGGAGCAGGAGGCAAAATTCCGATAAATGGAGAAAAGACGGAAGTTTGGAAGGATTTCTTTTTACTTGGTTCTGCGTTCAGCACCCATGGAAGCAGTGGTGAGGAAATCAAAAGACGAACTGCTTTGGGCAAATCTCCTGTAAAGGACCTCTTTAAGGCGTTGAAAAGCAAAGATACCACCTTGAAGACGAAGGTGTGCCTGACCCAAGGAATGGTATTTCAATCACATCATATGCATGTGAAAACTGGACAATGAAGAAGGAAGACTGAAGAACTGACGCCTTTGAAGTGCGGCGTTGGTGAAGAATATTGCATGCAGCATGGACCGCCAAAAGAACGCACAAATCTGTCTTGGAAGAGGTAAAACCGGAATGCTTCTTCGAAACAAGGTTGGTGAGACTGCATCCGACATAGTTTGGACGCGTTGGCAGGGGAGATCAGTCCCCGGAGAAGGAAATCGTGCTTGGTACAGGACAGGGTCGGCTAAATAGAGGAAGGCCCTCCACGATGAGGACTGACACAGTGGCTGAAAGCACAGGCTCAAGGAAAAGAAGGATTTTAAGCATGGCGCAGGACAGTGAATTCTTTCCTCTGTGGTACCTCGGGTACCCATGAATTGGAAATAACTTGATGGCCCTTAACAACAACAAAAGCTGCAATAAAAAGACAAGTAATCCGATTTAAAACAGGGCAAAAGCAATGAACGGACACTTCACCGAAGTGTATGGTACCATCGGTTCCGCATCCTATGCCACCTCATGAAATGGTCGAATGTCGACCAGTTCTTTCGGGTATAATCACTCCGTGTATTCCTTGCATCTTGTTTAGACGCCTCCTGCATCATTTAATATGTTGCCCATAGAATCTTTCACCACTGCAACACAAGGCTTGAGTTTTCTCTTCCGTTCTTTCAGCTTGAGAAATGCCAAGCATGTTCTTCCCTTCTGGTTTTCTAACTCCAGGTTTCTGCACATGTTCCATTACTTTGTCTTCTCGAGCTGCTCTTTGAAATCTTCTCTTCAGCTTTTTTACTTCGTCATTTCTCCTTTTGCTTTAGCTGCCTGACGTTGCAGAGCAAATTTCAGAGTCTCTTCTGACATCCTTCTTGGTCTTGTATTTCTTTCCTGTCTTCTCAGTGACCTCTTGCTTTCTTCAGGGATGATGTCCTTGATGTCATTCCACAACTCGCCTAGTCTTCATTCATTAGTGTGTAATGTATCGAATCTCTTTCTGAGACGGTCTGTAAATTCAGGTAGGATACACTCAAGGTCGTACTTTGGCTCTCATCGACTTGTTCTCATTCTCTTCAGTTTCGACTTGAACTGGCCTATGTGCAGTTGATGGTCCGTTCCACAGCTGGTCCCTGACCTTGTTCCACCATCTCTTTTCATAGAGGTAGTTGTCATGATTCCCGTGTATTCTACCTGATGAGACCCATGTATGACCGTTTACCTCGCTGAAAAAGCTACTTGCCGTGAAGAAGTCGTTGATCGTGCAAAGCTCTGTCCTGCAATCTCTAACATGCTTTCTATCAACAATGTCAGATTTTCCAACACCTGATCTTTCTTCCTTTCCAGCTTTTGCATTGCGATCATCAGTAATTGTCAATGTATCCTGATGGCATGTTTGATCAATTTCAGTCTACAGAAGTTGGTAAAAATCCTCAATTTCTTCACCTTTGGCCTTAGCGGTCGGTGTGTAAATTTGAATAATGGATGTATTCACTGGTCTTCCGTGTTGGAGTAGGGGTATTAGCCTATCACCGACAATCTTGTACTTCAGGATAGATCCGGAAACGTTCTTTTGGACAAATCATTCCTCTTCAAGTTGTCATTCCTGGCATGGGAGATGAAATGATAGTCCCATTCAAAATGACCGATACCAATTCCAGTCATTTTGGCTCGCTCATGACGAGGATGTTGATCTTTATGCGTTCCACTTTAGTTTTGACAATTTCCAATCCTAGATTCATGCTTCTTTCATTCCGCGTTCTGATCGTTAATGAAGGTTCGCAGCTATTTCTTCCCATTTTGAATCGTGCCACTTCAGCAAATGAAGGTCCCTAAAGCCTGACGCCATCCACCTCATTAAGGACAGCTCCAACTGGATGAGGCAGCTCTTCCCGAGTTGTCTTTTGAGTGCCTTCTAACCTGGGAGGCTCATCTTCTGGCACTATATCAGTCAGTGTTCCGCTGCTATTCCTACGGTGTTCACTGGCTAGTTCTTTTCAGACGTCAAACGTGGAGTCCTTCTTCGTCTTGCAGCTCAGCTAAAACCTGTCAATCATGGGTGACCCTGTTCGGATCCTAATTCCAGTCGCACAGCTCCCAACATCACAGCAACACGCAAGCCTCCCCAGTACGACACACGGACAGACAGGTGGGCGATCACAACCATTAATGCAGAGAAATTCTACGAAGCTATTTGGCCTCATCCACAATTGAACTTCCTTATTAGTAGAGACTGCCAGGTAAAGCATTTTTTTTTTCTGCGCCCTTATTGATTGAATTATACTGCAGATGAAGGTTTCCAGAGCGAAGCAGTTTCTCATTAAAGAGTTAGTACCCATATTACGTGATGGCGTTGTTTGAAAGCTTCACAACATGTCACCTGTCTCCCTTCTTAGCCTTGGGTTTCCTATCACCAGCTTTCCTCTGCCCTTTCTCCTCCTAGTCCTTGCCCCTGGGCTGCTGTGCCCTTTTACGGGCCTATCTAATCTTTGTGTTAGGAGCCTATCTAATCTTTGGTGAAGGGTGAGTCTCAGGCTTGACCTCATTACTGAGCTAAAGGGGTGTCAGGGACCTTACTGGCAGGGTTTCTCCCATCTATGACAGCCCAGTAAGTCTGGCCTTTTTTTGTGACTTAGGGATTTTTTTTTCTGCATTTTTTCTCCAGCTCTGTCCAGGACTCACTATTGTCATCCCCGTCACAGAGGATCATTGAAGGATTGCTGACAGGAAACTTCCCTAATATTGTGAATCATGAAAAGCTGACCAACCAAGAAGCTCAAAGAACCGCATAGAGGACAGACGGCAACAGTAAAACACCAAGGCCTGTCCTAATCACACTCTCTAAAACCAAAGACAAAGGCAAAATCCTGCGAGCAGCTCGAGGAAAACAAAAAGTCACACGCAGAGGACAAACAATAAGACTGAGCTCTGATTATTCGGCAGAACCATGCAGGCAAAAGGGCAATGGTTTGACATAGTAAACAAAACAAATTACCAACCAAGAATAAGATATCCTGCAGAACTCTCACTCAAATATGATGCTGAAATTAGGACATTTCCAGATAAGAAAGATTAAGGGACTCTGTAAAAACAGAACCAAAATGATACTAATTACTAAAGGGAGTCCTTAGGTCTTAGGAGAAACAATATCATACCACAGCCTGAATCTAGAATTCAAGAGTTTACTCGCCAGATACCAGTGTAGTAAAAGAACTCCCAACGACTATCCAGAAACAAAGGAATTACAACAGGAAACCAGAAATGTGAAACTCTAATAGACAATATGAGAAAAAAAAAAAAAGAGGGACTAATTGGTGGAGGTATAGAAGTTTTCATGCGGGGAATGGCAAGGCAACACCAAGGAATAATAGACTGGTTCAAGCAGGGGAAATTTCAAAGGAACCACAGAGTGCAAAAGAATACACATCTAAGTAAAGAAGAAAAGGATAAAGTCTCCGTGAAAACAAAATGTACAAAACCAACAGCAATGACAGCAAAATCCAAAAGCAGAAGGAATTCAGCACAGGAGACTAAGGGGAACAAAGAAAACATCAGCACCACCAAAAAAGCACTTGAAAATGACAGCAAGAAACTGAAACCTAGCAACACTGACACAGAATGTAAACGGCCTAAATGCAACCCGAAAGAGTCTGAGAGCGACAGAATGGATTCCAAAAAAGGCCTATCAACATGCCCCTTACAAACAAAGGAATCAATTCATTAAAAATCAAAAGATGGCAACAACTACGTCAAGCAAACGGCTATCAAAAAAGAGCAGAAGTGACAAGAGTCATTTCAGAGAACAATAGACTTTAAAACAAAGTCTGCCATACGAGACAAAGTAGGGCATTACAGAAAGATGAAAGGGACGATCCACCGTGAAGACATAACCGTAACAAACATTTACGCACCCAACGAAGGACAGCATTCCAATAAACGTGAAACTCAGCTCTAAAGAGAGAAACTGACGGTTCCACAAGAACAGTAGGAGACTTCGACACACCACTCTTGGTGAAGCACAGAACATCTAGAAAGAAATTCAGCAAAGATATACAACAGCTCAAGGGCACAGTCAGCCAGCTTGACATATATGTCTTGAACTCACAGACGTATACGGAACACTCCAGCGAGCGGCAGCAAAATACACTTTCTTCTTCAATCCCATCGGGAATATTCTACACATCAGACCATGCCTTGCTCTTAAACACCAAGCAGCTCAACACCAAGCAGCCAAAGCCAAAGGAAGAAATGATGAAGCAAAAGAACTGAACACGTGATTTCAAAGTGCATCTCGAGAAGACAAAGTATTCTAATGCCATGCACAGAGCTGGAGATAGAAAACCAAAAGGGAAGAACACGCCTGCAATTTCTCCAGCTGAAAGAACTGAAGAAAAAAATCAAACCTTTACTTTCGGTAGTCAAGGATTCTACCGGAAAAATACTAAAAGATGCTGGAAGAACCAAAAGATGGACTCAATACACAGAGTCATTCTATACCAAAAAGAACTGGTGGACAACGGACCATTTCATGAGGTAGGTAGCACATGATGAGGAAGGCATGGTACTGAAGGAGGTAATCCAAACCGCACTGAAGGCATTGGCAGAAACAGGAATTATAGCAGTGACGGATTTCCAGCTGAGATGTTTCAACAAACAGATGCAGTGCTGAAAGTGCTCGCTTTTCTACACCAAGAATATTGGAAGGGAACTACTTGGCCAGCCGACTGAAAGAGGTCCATATTTATGGCTATTCCCAAGAAAGGTGATCCGACCGAACGTGGAAATTATCGAACAACACCAGTAACACATGTAAAATTTTGCTGGAGATCATTCAAAAGTGGCTGCAGCAGTATATTGACACGGAACTGCCAGAAATTCAGGCCAGACTCAGAAGACGACGGCCAATCAGGGCCATCCATGCTGATGTCAGATGGATGCCGGCTGAAAGCACCAAATACCTGAAAGATGCTTCCCCGTGTTTTACTGAGTATTCTAAGGCATTCAAGTCTGTGAGTCATAACAAATTATGAATGACATTGTGAAGAATGGGAATTCCAGAACACTTAATTGTGCTCAAGAGGAAACTGTACACAGATCAATCAGCACTTTGGACAGAACAAGGGAATTCTGAGTGGTTTCAATTCAGGAAAGCTGTGTGTCAGGGTTGTACCCTTTTCCCGCACCTATTCGAATGCGAATGCTGAGCAAATGATCCAAGAAGCTGGACTATATGGAGAAGAACGGGGCACTAGGATTGCAGGAAGACTCATTAACCACCTGCGCTATGGAGACGACACAACCTTGCTTGCCTAAAGCAAAGAGGACTTGAAGCACTTACTGATGAAGATCAAAGGCCACAAGCTTCAGTATTGATTACACCGCAACATAAAGAAAAGAAAAATCTTCACCACTGGAGCAGGAGGCAAAATTCCGATAAATGGAGAAAAGACGGAAGTTTGGAAGGATTTCTTTTTACTTGGTTCTGCGTTCAGCACCCATGGAAGCAGTGGTGAGGAAATCAAAAGACGAACTGCTTTGGGCAAATCTCCTGTAAAGGACCTCTTTAAGGCGTTGAAAAGCAAAGATACCACCTTGAAGACGAAGGTGTGCCTGACCCAAGGAATGGTATTTCAATCACATCATATGCATGTGAAAACTGGACAATGAAGAAGGAAGACTGAAGAACTGACGCCTTTGAAGTGCGGCGTTGGTGAAGAATATTGCATGCAGCATGGACCGCCAAAAGAACGCACAAATCTGTCTTGGAAGAGGTAAAACCGGAATGCTTCTTCGAAACAAGGTTGGTGAGACTGCATCCGACATAGTTTGGACGCGTTGGCAGGGGAGATCAATCCCCGGAGAAGGAAATCGTGCTTGGTACAGGACAGGGTCGGCTAAATAGAGGAAGGCCCTCCACGATGAGGACTGACACAGTGGCTGAAAGCACAGGCTCAAGGAAAAGAAGGATTTTAAGCATGGCGCAGGACAGTGAATTCTTTCCTCTGTGGTACCTCGGGTACCCATGAATTGGAAATAACTTGATGGCCCTTAACAACAACAAAAGCTGCAATAAAAAGACAAGTAATCCGATTTAAAACAGGGCAAAAGCAATGAACGGACACTTCACCGAAGTGTATGGTACCATCGGTTCCGCATCCTATGCCACCTCATGAAATGGTCGAATGTCGACCAGTTCTTTCGGGTATAATCACTCCGTGTATTCCTTGCATCTTGTTTAGACGCCTCCTGCATCATTTAATATGTTGCCCATAGAATCTTTCACCACTGCAACACAAGGCTTGAGTTTTCTCTTCCGTTCTTTCAGCTTGAGAAATGCCAAGCATGTTCTTCCCTTCTGGTTTTCTAACTCCAGGTTTCTGCACATGTTCCATTACTTTGTCTTCTCGAGCTGCTCTTTGAAATCTTCTCTTCAGCTTTTTTACTTCGTCATTTCTCCTTTTGCTTTAGCTGCCTGACGTTGCAGAGCAAATTTCAGAGTCTCTTCTGACATCCTTCTTGGTCTTGTATTTCTTTCCTGTCTTCTCAGTGACCTCTTGCTTTCTTCAGGGATGATGTCCTTGATGTCATTCCACAACTCGCCTAGTCTTCATTCATTAGTGTGCAATGTATCGAATCTCTTTCTGAGACGGTCTGTAAATTCAGGTAGGATACACTCAAGGTCGTACTTTGGCTCTCATCGACTTGTTCTCATTCTCTTCAGTTTCGACTTGAACTGGCCTATGTGCAGTTGATGGTCCGTTCCACAGCTGGTCCCTGACCTTGTTCCACCATCTCTTTTCATAGAGGTAGTTGTCATGATTCCCGTGTATTCTACCTGATGAGACCCATGTATGACCGTTTACCTCGCTGAAAAAGCTACTTGCCGTGAAGAAGTCGTTGATCGTGCAAAGCTCTGTCCTGCAATCTCTAACATGCTTTCTATCAACAATGTCAGATTTTCCAACACCTGATCTTTCTTCCTTTCCAGCTTTTGCATTGCGATCATCAGTAATTGTCAATGTATCCTGATGGCATGTTTGATCAATTTCAGTCTACAGAAGTTGGTAAAAATCCTCAATTTCTTCACCTTTGGCCTTAGCGGTCGGTGTGTAAATTTGAATAATGGATGTATTCACTGGTCTTCCGTGTTGGAGTAGGGGTATTAGCCTATCACCGACAATCTTGTACTTCAGGATAGATCCGGAAACGTTCTTTTGGACAAATCATTCCTCTTCAAGTTGTCATTCCTGGCATGGGAGATGAAATGATAGTCCCATTCAAAATGACCGATACCAATTCCAGTCATTTTGGCTCGCTCATGACGAGGATGTTGATCTTTATGCGTTCCACTTTAGTTTTGACAATTTCCAATCCTAGATTCATGCTTCTTTCATTCCGCGTTCTGATCGTTAATGAAGGTTCGCAGCTATTTCTTCCCATTTTGAATCGTGCCACTTCAGCAAATGAAGGTCCCTAAAGCCTGACGCCATCCACCTCATTAAGGACAGCTCCAACTGGATGAGGCAGCTCTTCCCGAGTTGTCTTTTGAGTGCCTTCTAACCTGGGAGGCTCATCTTCTGGCACTATATCAGTCAGTGTTCCGCTGCTATTCCTACGGTGTTCACTGGCTAGTTCTTTTCAGACGTCAAACGTGGAGTCCTTCTTCGTCTTGCAGCTCAGCTAAAACCTGTCAATCATGGGTGACCCTGTTCGGATCCTAATTCCAGTCGCACAGCTCCCAACATCACAGCAACACGCAAGCCTCCCCAGTACGACACACGGACAGACAGGTGGGCGATCACAACCATTAATGCAGAGAAATTCTACGAAGCTATTTGGCCTCATCCACAATTGAACTTCCTTATTAGTAGAGACTGCCAGGTAAAGCATTTTTTTTTTCTGCGCCCTTATTGATTGAATTATACTGCAGATGAAGGTTTCCAGAGCGAAGCAGTTTCTCATTAAAGAGTTAGTACCCATATTACGTGATGGCGTTGTTTGAAAGCTTCACAACATGTCACCTGTCTCCCTTCTTAGCCTTGGGTTTCCTATCACCAGCTTTCCTCTGCCCTTTCTCCTCCTAGTCCTTGCCCCTGGGCTGCTGTGCCCTTTTACGGGCCTATCTAATCTTTGTGTTAGGAGCCTATCTAATCTTTGGTGAAGGGTGAGTCTCAGGCTTGACCTCATTACTGAGCTAAAGGGGTGTCAGGGACCTTACTGGCAGGGTTTCTCCCATCTATGACAGCCCAGTAAGTCTGGCCTTTTTTTGTGACTTAGGGATTTTTTTTTCTGCATTTTTTCTCCAGCTCTGTCCAGGACTCACTATTGTCATCCCCGTCACAGAGGATCATTGAAGGATTGCTGACAGGAAACTTCCCTAATATTGTGAATCATGAAAAGCTGACCAACCAAGAAGCTCAAAGAACCGCATAGAGGACAGACGGCAACAGTAAAACACCAAGGCCTGTCCTAATCACACTCTCTAAAACCAAAGACAAAGGCAAAATCCTGCGAGCAGCTCGAGGAAAACAAAAAGTCACACGCAGAGGACAAACAATAAGACTGAGCTCTGATTATTCGGCAGAACCATGCAGGCAAAAGGGCAATGGTTTGACATAGTAAACAAAACAAATTACCAACCAAGAATAAGATATCCTGCAGAACTCTCACTCAAATATGATGCTGAAATTAGGACATTTCCAGATAAGAAAGATTAAGGGACTCTGTAAAAACAGAACCAAAATGATACTAATTACTAAAGGGAGTCCTTAGGTCTTAGGAGAAACAATATCATACCACAGCCTGAATCTAGAATTCAAGAGTTTACTCGCCAGATACCAGTGTAGTAAAAGAACTCCCAACGACTATCCAGAAACAAAGGAATTACAACAGGAAACCAGAAATGTGAAACTCTAATAGACAATATGAGAAAAAAAAAAAAAAAGAGGGACTAATTGGTGGAGGTATAGAAGTTTTCATGCGGGGAATGGCAAGGCAACACCAAGGAATAATAGACTGGTTCAAGCAGGGGAAATTTCAAAGGAACCACAGAGTGCAAAAGAATACACATCTAAGTAAAGAAGAAAAGGATAAAGTCTCCGTGAAAACAAAATGTACAAAACCAACAGCAATGACAGCAAAATCCAAAAGCAGAAGGAATTCAGCACAGGAGACTAAGGGGAACAAAGAAAACATCAGCACCACCAAAAAAGCACTTGAAAATGACAGCAAGAAACTGAAACCTAGCAACACTGACACAGAATGTAAACGGCCTAAATGCAACCCGAAAGAGTCTGAGAGCTACAGAATGGATTCCAAAAAAGGCCTATCAACATGCTGTCTACCAGAGGTGCCCCTTACAAACAAAGGAATCAATTCATTAAAAATCAAAAGATGGCAACAACTACGTCAAGCAAACGGCTATCAAAAAAGAGCAGAAGTGACAAGAGTCATTTCAGAGAACAATAGACTTTAAAACAAAGTCTGCCATACGAGACAAAGTAGGGCATTACAGAAAGATGAAAGGGACGATCCACCGTGAAGACATAACCGTAACAAACATTTACGCACCCAACGAAGGACAGCATTCCAATAAACGTGAAACTCAGCTCTAAAGAGAGAAACTGACGGTTCCACAAGAACAGTAGGAGACTTCGACACACCACTCTTGGTGAAGCACAGAACATCTAGAAAGAAATTCAGCAAAGATATACAACAGCTCAAGGGCACAGTCAGCCAGCTTGACATATATGTCTTGAACTCACAGACGTATACGGAACACTCCAGCGAGCGGCAGCAAAATACACTTTCTTCTTCAATCCCATCGGGAATATTCTACACATCAGACCATGCCTTGCTCTTAAACACCAAGCAGCTCAACACCAAGCAGCCAAAGCCAAAGGAAGAAATGATGAAGCAAAAGAACTGAACACGTGATTTCAAAGTGCATCTCGAGAAGACAAAGTATTCTAATGCCATGCACAGAGCTGGAGATAGAAAACCAAAAGGGAAGAACACGCCTGCAATTTCTCCAGCTGAAAGAACTGAAGAAAAAAATCAAACCTTTACTTTCGGTAGTCAAGGATTCTACCGGAAAAATACTAAATGATGCTGGAAGAACCAAAAGATGGACTCAATACACAGAGTCATTCTATACCAAAAAGAACTGGTGGACAACGGACCATTTCATGAGGTAGGTAGCACATGATGAGGAAGGCATGGTACTGAAGGAGGTAATCCAAACCGCACTGAAGGCATTGGCAGAAACAGGAATTATAGCAGTGACGGATTTCCAGCTGAGATGTTTCAACAAACAGATGCAGTGCTGAAAGTGCTCGCTTTTCTACACCAAGAATATTGGAAGGGAACTACTTGGCCAGCCGACTGAAAGAGGTCCATATTTATGGCTATTCCCAAGAAAGGTGATCCGACCGAACGTGGAAATTATCGAACAACACCAGTAACACATGTAAAATTTTGCTGGAGATCATTCAAAAGTGGCTGCAGCAGTATATTGACACGGAACTGCCAGAAATTCAGGCCAGACTCAGAAGACGACGGCCAATCAGGGCCATCCATGCTGATGTCAGATGGATGCCGGCTGAAAGCACCAAATACCTGAAAGATGCTTCCCCGTGTTTTACTGAGTATTCTAAGGCATTCAAGTCTGTGAGTCATAACAAATTATGAATGACATTGTGAAGAATGGGAATTCCAGAACACTTAATTGTGCTCAAGAGGAAACTGTACACAGATCAATCAGCACTTTGGACAGAACAAGGGAATTCTGAGTGGTTTCAATTCAGGAAAGCTGTGTGTCAGGGTTGTACCCTTTTCCCGCACCTATTCGAATGCGAATGCTGAGCAAATGATCCAAGAAGCTGGACTATATGGAGAAGAACGGGGCACTAGGATTGCAGGAAGACTCATTAACCACCTGCGCTATGGAGACGACACAACCTTGCTTGCCTAAAGCAAAGAGGACTTGAAGCACTTACTGATGAAGATCAAAGGCCACAAGCTTCAGTATTGATTCCACCGCAACATAAAGAAAAGAAAAATCTTCACCACTGGAGCAGGAGGCAAAATTCCGATAAATGGAGAAAAGACGGAAGTTTGGAAGGATTTCTTTTTACTTGGTTCTGCGTTCAGCACCCATGGAAGCAGTGGTGAGGAAATCAAAAGACGAACTGCTTTGGGCAAATCTCCTGTAAAGGACCTCTTTAAGGCGTTGAAAAGCAAAGATACCACCTTGAAGACGAAGGTGTGCCTGACCCAAGGAATGGTATTTCAATCACATCATATGCATGTGAAAACTGGACAATGAAGAAGGAAGACTGAAGAACTGACGCCTTTGAAGTGCGGCGTTGGTGAAGAATATTGCATGCAGCATGGACCGCCAAAAGAACGCACAAATCTGTCTTGGAAGAGGTAAAACCGGAATGCTTCTTCGAAACAAGGTTGGTGAGACTGCATCCGACATAGTTTGGACGCGTTGGCAGGGGAGATCAGTCCCCGGAGAAGGAAATCGTGCTTGGTACAGGACAGGGTCGGCTAAATAGAGGAAGGCCCTCCACGATGAGGACTGACACAGTGGCTGAAAGCACAGGCTCAAGGAAAAGAAGGATTTTAAGCATGGCGCAGGACAGTGAATTCTTTCCTCTGTGGTACCTCGGGTACCCATGAATTGGAAATAACTTGATGGCCCTTAACAACAACAAAAGCTGCAATAAAAAGACAAGTAATCCGATTTAAAACAGGGCAAAAGCAATGAACGGACACTTCACCGAAGTGTATGGTACCATCGGTTCCGCATCCTATGCCACCTCATGAAATGGTCGAATGTCGACCAGTTCTTTCGGGTATAATCACTCCGTGTATTCCTTGCATCTTGTTTAGACGCCTCCTGCATCATTTAATATGTTGCCCATAGAATCTTTCACCACTGCAACACAAGGCTTGAGTTTTCTCTTCCGTTCTTTCAGCTTGAGAAATGCCAAGCATGTTCTTCCCTTCTGGTTTTCTAACTCCAGGTTTCTGCACATGTTCCATTACTTTGTCTTCTCGAGCTGCTCTTTGAAATCTTCTCTTCAGCTTTTTTACTTCGTCATTTCTCCTTTTGCTTTAGCTGCCTGACGTTGCAGAGCAAATTTCAGAGTCTCTTCTGACATCCTTCTTGGTCTTGTATTTCTTTCCTGTCTTCTCAGTGACCTCTTGCTTTCTTCAGGGATGATGTCCTTGATGTCATTCCACAACTCGCCTAGTCTTCATTCATTAGTGTGCAATGTATCGAATCTCTTTCTGAGACGGTCTGTAAATTCAGGTAGGATACACTCAAGGTCGTACTTTGGCTCTCATCGACTTGTTCTCATTCTCTTCAGTTTCGACTTGAACTGGCCTATGTGCAGTTGATGGTCCGTTCCACAGCTGGTCCCTGACCTTGTTCCACCATCTCTTTTCATAGAGGTAGTTGTCATGATTCCCGTGTATTCTACCTGATGAGACCCATGTATGACCGTTTACCTCGCTGAAAAAGCTACTTGCCGTGAAGAAGTCGTTGATCGTGCAAAGCTCTGTCCTGCAATCTCTAACATGCTTTCTATCAACAATGTCAGATTTTCCAACACCTGATCTTTCTTCCTTTCCAGCTTTTGCATTGCGATCATCAGTAATTCTCAATGTATCCTGACGGCATGTTTGATCAATTTCAGTCTACAGAAGTTGGTAAAAATCCTCAATTTCTTCACCTTTGGCCTTAGCGGTCGGTGTGTAAATTTGAATAATGGATGTATTCACTGGTCTTCCGTGTTGGAGTAGGGGTATTAGCCTATCACCGACAATCTTGTACTTCAGGATAGATCCGGAAACGTTCTTTTGGACAAATCATTCCTCTTCAAGTTGTCATTCCTGGCATGGGAGATGAAATGATAGTCCCATTCAAAATGACCGATACCAATTCCAGTCATTTTGGCTCGCTCATGACGAGGATGTTGATCTTTATGCGTTCCACTTTAGTTTTGACAATTTCCAATCCTAGATTCATGCTTCTTTCATTCCGCGTTCTGATCGTTAATGAAGGTTCGCAGCTATTTCTTCCCATTTTGAATCGTGCCACTTCAGCAAATGAAGGTCCCTAAAGCCTGACGCCATCCACCTCATTAAGGACAGCTCCAACTGGATGAGGCAGCTCTTCCCGAGTTGTCTTTTGAGTGCCTTCTAACCTGGGAGGCTCATCTTCTGGCACTATATCAGTCAGTGTTCCGCTGCTATTCCTACGGTGTTCACTGGCTAGTTCTTTTCAGACGTCAAACGTGGAGTCCTTCTTCGTCTTGCAGCTCAGCTAAAACCTGTCAATCATGGGTGACCCTGTTCGGATCCTAATTCCAGTCGCACAGCTCCCAACATCACAGCAACACGCAAGCCTCCCCAGTACGACACACGGACAGACAGGTGGGCGATCACAACCATTAATGCAGAGAAATTCTACGAAGCTATTTGGCCTCATCCACAATTGAACTTCCTTATTAGTAGAGACTGCCAGGTAAAGCATTTTTTTTTTCTGCGCCCTTATTGATTGAATTATACTGCAGATGAAGGTTTCCAGAGCGAAGCAGTTTCTCATTAAAGAGTTAGTACCCATATTACGTGATGGCGTTGTTTGAAAGCTTCACAACATGTCACCTGTCTCCCTTCTTAGCCTTGGGTTTCCTATCACCAGCTTTCCTCTGCCCTTTCTCCTCCTAGTCCTTGCCCCTGGGCTGCTGTGCCCTTTTACGGGCCTATCTAATCTTTGTGTTAGGAGCCTATCTAATCTTTGGTGAAGGGTGAGTCTCAGGCTTGACCTCATTACTGAGCTAAAGGGGTGTCAGGGACCTTACTGGCAGGGTTTCTCCCATCTATGACAGCCCAGTAAGTCTGGCCTTTTTTTGTGACTTAGGGATTTTTTTTTCTGCATTTTTTCTCCAGCTCTGTCCAGGACTCACTATTGTCATCCCCGTCACAGAGGATCATTGAAGGATTGCTGACAGGAAACTTCCCTAATATTGTGAATCATGAAAAGCTGACCAACCAAGAAGCTCAAAGAACCGCATAGAGGACAGACGGCAACAGTAAAACACCAAGGCCTGTCCTAATCACACTCTCTAAAACCAAAGACAAAGGCAAAATCCTGCGAGCAGCTCGAGGAAAACAAAAAGTCACACGCAGAGGACAAACAATAAGACTGAGCTCTGATTATTCGGCAGAACCATGCAGGCAAAAGGGCAATGGTTTGACATAGTAAACAAAACAAATTACCAACCAAGAATAAGATATCCTGCAGAACTCTCACTCAAATATGATGCTGAAATTAGGACATTTCCAGATAAGAAAGATTAAGGGACTCTGTAAAAACAGAACCAAAATGATACTAATTACTAAAGGGAGTCCTTAGGTCTTAGGAGAAACAATATCATACCACAGCCTGAATCTAGAATTCAAGAGTTTACTCGCCAGATACCAGTGTAGTAAAAGAACTCCCAACGACTATCCAGAAACAAAGGAATTACAACAGGAAACCAGAAATGTGAAACTCTAATAGACAATATGAGAAAAAAAAAAAAAAAGAGGGACTAATTGGTGGAGGTATAGAAGTTTTCATGCGGGGAATGGCAAGGCAACACCAAGGAATAATAGACTGGTTCAAGCAGGGGAAATTTCAAAGGAACCACAGAGTGCAAAAGAATACACATCTAAGTAAAGAAGAAAAGGATAAAGTCTCCGTGAAAACAAAATGTACAAAACCAACAGCAATGACAGCAAAATCCAAAAGCAGAAGGAATTCAGCACAGGAGACTAAGGGGAACAAAGAAAACATCAGCACCACCAAAAAAGCACTTGAAAATGACAGCAAGAAACTGAAACCTAGCAACACTGACACAGAATGTAAACGGCCTAAATGCAACCCGAAAGAGTCTGAGAGCTACAGAATGGATTCCAAAAAAGGCCTATCAACATGCTGTCTACCAGAGGTGCCCCTTACAAACAAAGGAATCAATTCATTAAAAATCAAAAGATGGCAACAACTACGTCAAGCAAACGGCTATCAAAAAAGAGCAGAAGTGACAAGAGTCATTTCAGAGAACAATAGACTTTAAAACAAAGTCTGCCATACGAGACAAAGTAGGGCATTACAGAAAGATGAAAGGGACGATCCACCGTGAAGACATAACCGTAACAAACATTTACGCACCCAACGAAGGACAGCATTCCAATAAACGTGAAACTCAGCTCTAAAGAGAGAAACTGACGGTTCCACAAGAACAGTAGGAGACTTCGACACACCACTCTTGGTGAAGCACAGAACATCTAGAAAGAAATTCAGCAAAGATATACAACAGCTCAAGGGCACAGTCAGCCAGCTTGACATATATGTCTTGAACTCACAGACGTATACGGAACACTCCAGCGAGCGGCAGCAAAATACACTTTCTTCTTCAATCCCATCGGGAATATTCTACACATCAGACCATGCCTTGCTCTTAAACACCAAGCAGCTCAACACCAAGCAGCCAAAGCCAAAGGAAGAAATGATGAAGCAAAAGAACTGAACACGTGATTTCAAAGTGCATCTCGAGAAGACAAAGTATTCTAATGCCATGCACAGAGCTGGAGATAGAAAACCAAAAGGGAAGAACACGCCTGCAATTTCTCCAGCTGAAAGAACTGAAGAAAAAAATCAAACCTTTACTTTCGGTAGTCAAGGATTCTACCGGAAAAATACTAAATGATGCTGGAAGAACCAAAAGATGGACTCAATACACAGAGTCATTCTATACCAAAAAGAACTGGTGGACAACGGACCATTTCATGAGGTAGGTAGCACATGATGAGGAAGGCATGGTACTGAAGGAGGTAATCCAAACCGCACTGAAGGCATTGGCAGAAACAGGAATTATAGCAGTGACGGATTTCCAGCTGAGATGTTTCAACAAACAGATGCAGTGCTGAAAGTGCTCGCTTTTCTACACCAAGAATATTGGAAGGGAACTACTTGGCCAGCCGACTGAAAGAGGTCCATATTTATGGCTATTCCCAAGAAAGGTGATCCGACCGAACGTGGAAATTATCGAACAACACCAGTAACACATGTAAAATTTTGCTGGAGATCATTCAAAAGTGGCTGCAGCAGTATATTGACACGGAACTGCCAGAAATTCAGGCCAGACTCAGAAGACGACGGCCAATCAGGGCCATCCATGCTGATGTCAGATGGATGCCGGCTGAAAGCACCAAATACCTGAAAGATGCTTCCCCGTGTTTTACTGAGTATTCTAAGGCATTCAAGTCTGTGAGTCATAACAAATTATGAATGACATTGTGAAGAATGGGAATTCCAGAACACTTAATTGTGCTCAAGAGGAAACTGTACACAGATCAATCAGCACTTTGGACAGAACAAGGGAATTCTGAGTGGTTTCAATTCAGGAAAGCTGTGTGTCAGGGTTGTACCCTTTTCCCGCACCTATTCGAATGCGAATGCTGAGCAAATGATCCAAGAAGCTGGACTATATGGAGAAGAACGGGGCACTAGGATTGCAGGAAGACTCATTAACCACCTGCGCTATGGAGACGACACAACCTTGCTTGCCTAAAGCAAAGAGGACTTGAAGCACTTACTGATGAAGATCAAAGGCCACAAGCTTCAGTATTGATTCCACCGCAACATAAAGAAAAGAAAAATCTTCACCACTGGAGCAGGAGGCAAAATTCCGATAAATGGAGAAAAGACGGAAGTTTGGAAGGATTTCTTTTTACTTGGTTCTGCGTTCAGCACCCATGGAAGCAGTGGTGAGGAAATCAAAAGACGAACTGCTTTGGGCAAATCTCCTGTAAAGGACCTCTTTAAGGCGTTGAAAAGCAAAGATACCACCTTGAAGACGAAGGTGTGCCTGACCCAAGGAATGGTATTTCAATCACATCATATGCATGTGAAAACTGGACAATGAAGAAGGAAGACTGAAGAACTGACGCCTTTGAAGTGCGGCGTTGGTGAAGAATATTGCATGCAGCATGGACCGCCAAAAGAACGCACAAATCTGTCTTGGAAGAGGTAAAACCGGAATGCTTCTTCGAAACAAGGTTGGTGAGACTGCATCCGACATAGTTTGGACGCGTTGGCAGGGGAGATCAGTCCCCGGAGAAGGAAATCGTGCTTGGTACAGGACAGGGTCGGCTAAATAGAGGAAGGCCCTCCACGATGAGGACTGACACAGTGGCTGAAAGCACAGGCTCAAGGAAAAGAAGGATTTTAAGCATGGCGCAGGACAGTGAATTCTTTCCTCTGTGGTACCTCGGGTACCCATGAATTGGAAATAACTTGATGGCCCTTAACAACAACAAAAGCTGCAATAAAAAGACAAGTAATCCGATTTAAAACAGGGCAAAAGCAATGAACGGACACTTCACCGAAGTGTATGGTACCATCGGTTCCGCATCCTATGCCACCTCATGAAATGGTCGAATGTCGACCAGTTCTTTCGGGTATAATCACTCCGTGTATTCCTTGCATCTTGTTTAGACGCCTCCTGCATCATTTAATATGTTGCCCATAGAATCTTTCACCACTGCAACACAAGGCTTGAGTTTTCTCTTCCGTTCTTTCAGCTTGAGAAATGCCAAGCATGTTCTTCCCTTCTGGTTTTCTAACTCCAGGTTTCTGCACATGTTCCATTACTTTGTCTTCTCGAGCTGCTCTTTGAAATCTTCTCTTCAGCTTTTTTACTTCGTCATTTCTCCTTTTGCTTTAGCTGCCTGACGTTGCAGAGCAAATTTCAGAGTCTCTTCTGACATCCTTCTTGGTCTTGTATTTCTTTCCTGTCTTCTCAGTGACCTCTTGCTTTCTTCAGGGATGATGTCCTTGATGTCATTCCACAACTCGCCTAGTCTTCATTCATTAGTGTGCAATGTATCGAATCTCTTTCTGAGACGGTCTGTAAATTCAGGTAGGATACACTCAAGGTCGTACTTTGGCTCTCATCGACTTGTTCTCATTCTCTTCAGTTTCGACTTGAACTGGCCTATGTGCAGTTGATGGTCCGTTCCACAGCTGGTCCCTGACCTTGTTCCACCATCTCTTTTCATAGAGGTAGTTGTCATGATTCCCGTGTATTCTACCTGATGAGACCCATGTATGACCGTTTACCTCGCTGAAAAAGCTACTTGCCGTGAAGAAGTCGTTGATCGTGCAAAGCTCTGTCCTGCAATCTCTAACATGCTTTCTATCAACAATGTCAGATTTTCCAACACCTGATCTTTCTTCCTTTCCAGCTTTTGCATTGCGATCATCAGTAATTCTCAATGTATCCTGACGGCATGTTTGATCAATTTCAGTCTACAGAAGTTGGTAAAAATCCTCAATTTCTTCACCTTTGGCCTTAGCGGTCGGTGTGTAAATTTGAATAATGGATGTATTCACTGGTCTTCCGTGTTGGAGTAGGGGTATTAGTCTATCACCGACAATCTTGTACTTCAGGATAGATCCGGAAACGTTCTTTTGGACAAATCATTCCTCTTCAAGTTGTCATTCCTGGCATGGGAGATGAAATGATAGTCCCATTCAAAATGACCGATACCAATTCCAGTCATTTTGGCTCGCTCATGACGAGGATGTTGATCTTTATGCGTTCCACTTTAGTTTTGACAATTTCCAATCCTAGATTCATGCTTCTTTCATTCCGCGTTCTGATCGTTAATGAAGGTTCGCAGCTATTTCTTCCCATTTTGAATCGTGCCACTTCAGCAAATGAAGGTCCCTAAAGCCTGACGCCATCCACCTCATTAAGGACAGCTCCAACTTGATGAGGCAGCTCTTCCCGAGTTGTCTTTTGAGTGCCTTCTAACCTGGGAGGCTCATCTTCTGGCACTATATCAGTCAGTGTTCCGCTGCTATTCCTACGGTGTTCACTGGCTAGTTCTTTTCAGACGTCAAACGTGGAGTCCTTCTTCGTCTTGCAGCTCAGCTAAAACCTGTCAATCATGGGTGACCCTGTTCGGATCCTAATTCCAGTCGCACAGCTCCCAACATCACAGCAACACGCAAGCCTCCCCAGTACGACACACGGACAGACAGGTGGGCGATCACAACCATTAATGCAGAGAAATTCTACGAAGCTATTTGGCCTCATCCACAATTGAACTTCCTTATTAGTAGAGACTGCCAGGTAAAGCATTTTTTTTTTCTGCGCCCTTATTGATTGAATTATACTGCAGATGAAGGTTTCCAGAGCGAAGCAGTTTCTCATTAAAGAGTTAGTACCCATATTACGTGATGGCGTTGTTTGAAAGCTTCACAACATGTCACCTGTCTCCCTTCTTAGCCTTGGGTTTCCTATCACCAGCTTTCCTCTGCCCTTTCTCCTCCTAGTCCTTGCCCCTGGGCTGCTGTGCCCTTTTACGGGCCTATCTAATCTTTGTGTTAGGAGCCTATCTAATCTTTGGTGAAGGGTGAGTCTCAGGCTTGACCTCATTACTGAGCTAAAGGGGTGTCAGGGACCTTACTGGCAGGGTTTCTCCCATCTATGACAGCCCAGTAAGTCTGGCCTTTTTTTGTGACTTAGGGATTTTTTTTTCTGCATTTTTTCTCCAGCTCTGTCCAGGACTCACTATTGTCATCCCCGTCACAGAGGATCATTGAAGGATTGCTGACAGGAAACTTCCCTAATATTGTGAATCATGAAAAGCTGACCAACCAAGAAGCTCAAAGAACCGCATAGAGGACAGACGGCAACAGTAAAACACCAAGGCCTGTCCTAATCACACTCTCTAAAACCAAAGACAAAGGCAAAATCCTGCGAGCAGCTCGAGGAAAACAAAAAGTCACACGCAGAGGACAAACAATAAGACTGAGCTCTGATTATTCGGCAGAACCATGCAGGCAAAAGGGCAATGGTTTGACATAGTAAACAAAACAAATTACCAACCAAGAATAAGATATCCTGCAGAACTCTCACTCAAATATGATGCTGAAATTAGGACATTTCCAGATAAGAAAGATTAAGGGACTCTGTAAAAACAGAACCAAAATGATACTAATTACTAAAGGGAGTCCTTAGGTCTTAGGAGAAACAATATCATACCACAGCCTGAATCTAGAATTCAAGAGTTTACTCGCCAGATACCAGTGTAGTAAAAGAACTCCCAACGACTATCCAGAAACAAAGGAATTACAACAGGAAACCAGAAATGTGAAACTCTAATAGACAATATGAGAAAAAAAAAAAAAAAGAGGGACTAATTGGTGGAGGTATAGAAGTTTTCATGCGGGGAATGGCAAGGCAACACCAAGGAATAATAGACTGGTTCAAGCAGGGGAAATTTCAAAGGAACCACAGAGTGCAAAAGAATACACATCTAAGTAAAGAAGAAAAGGATAAAGTCTCCGTGAAAACAAAATGTACAAAACCAACAGCAATGACAGCAAAATCCAAAAGCAGAAGGAATTCAGCACAGGAGACTAAGGGGAACAAAGAAAACATCAGCACCACCAAAAAAGCACTTGAAAATGACAGCAAGAAACTGAAACCTAGCAACACTGACACAGAATGTAAACGGCCTAAATGCAACCCGAAAGAGTCTGAGAGCGACAGAATGGATTCCAAAAAAGGCCTATCAACATGCTGTCTACCAGAGGTGCCCCTTACAAACAAAGGAATCAATTCATTAAAAATCAAAAGATGGCAACAACTACGTCAAGCAAACGGCTATCAAAAAAGAGCAGAAGTGACAAGAGTCATTTCAGAGAACAATAGACTTTAAAACAAAGTCTGCCATACGAGACAAAGTAGGGCATTACAGAAAGATGAAAGGGACGATCCACCGTGAAGACATAACCGTAACAAACATTTACGCACCCAACGAAGGACAGCATTCCAATAAACGTGAAACTCAGCTCTAAAGAGAGAAACTGACGGTTCCACAAGAACAGTAGGAGACTTCGACACACCACTCTTGGTGAAGCACAGAACATCTAGAAAGAAATTCAGCAAAGATATACAACAGCTCAAGGGCACAGTCAGCCAGCTTGACATATATGTCTTGAACTCACAGACGTATACGGAACACTCCAGCGAGCGGCAGCAAAATACACTTTCTTCTTCAATCCCATCGGGAATATTCTACACATCAGACCATGCCTTGCTCTTAAACACCAAGCAGCTCAACACCAAGCAGCCAAAGCCAAAGGAAGAAATGATGAAGCAAAAGAACTGAACACGTGATTTCAAAGTGCATCTCGAGAAGACAAAGTATTCTAATGCCATGCACAGAGCTGGAGATAGAAAACCAAAAGGGAAGAACACGCCTGCAATTTCTCCAGCTGAAAGAACTGAAGAAAAAAATCAAACCTTTACTTTCGGTAGTCAAGGATTCTACCGGAAAAATACTAAATGATGCTGGAAGAACCAAAAGATGGACTCAATACACAGAGTCATTCTATACCAAAAAGAACTGGTGGACAACGGACCATTTCATGAGGTAGGTAGCACATGATGAGGAAGGCATGGTACTGAAGGAGGTAATCCAAACCGCACTGAAGGCATTGGCAGAAACAGGAATTATAGCAGTGACGGATTTCCAGCTGAGATGTTTCAACAAACAGATGCAGTGCTGAAAGTGCTCGCTTTTCTACACCAAGAATATTGGAAGGGAACTACTTGGCCAGCCGACTGAAAGAGGTCCATATTTATGGCTATTCCCAAGAAAGGTGATCCGACCGAACGTGGAAATTATCGAACAACACCAGTAACACATGTAAAATTTTGCTGGAGATCATTCAAAAGTGGCTGCAGCAGTATATTGACACGGAACTGCCAGAAATTCAGGCCAGACTCAGAAGACGACGGCCAATCAGGGCCATCCATGCTGATGTCAGATGGATGCCGGCTGAAAGCACCAAATACCTGAAAGATGCTTCCCCGTGTTTTACTGAGTATTCTAAGGCATTCAAGTCTGTGAGTCATAACAAATTATGAATGACATTGTGAAGAATGGGAATTCCAGAACACTTAATTGTGCTCAAGAGGAAACTGTACACAGATCAATCAGCACTTTGGACAGAACAAGGGAATTCTGAGTGGTTTCAATTCAGGAAAGCTGTGTGTCAGGGTTGTACCCTTTTCCCGCACCTATTCGAATGCGAATGCTGAGCAAATGATCCAAGAAGCTGGACTATATGGAGAAGAACGGGGCACTAGGATTGCAGGAAGACTCATTAACCACCTGCGCTATGGAGACGACACAACCTTGCTTGCCTAAAGCAAAGAGGACTTGAAGCACTTACTGATGAAGATCAAAGGCCACAAGCTTCAGTATTGATTCCACCGCAACATAAAGAAAAGAAAAATCTTCACCACTGGAGCAGGAGGCAAAATTCCGATAAATGGAGAAAAGACGGAAGTTTGGAAGGATTTCTTTTTACTTGGTTCTGCGTTCAGCACCCATGGAAGCAGTGGTGAGGAAATCAAAAGACGAACTGCTTTGGGCAAATCTCCTGTAAAGGACCTCTTTAAGGCGTTGAAAAGCAAAGATACCACCTTGAAGACGAAGGTGTGCCTGACCCAAGGAATGGTATTTCAATCACATCATATGCATGTGAAAACTGGACAATGAAGAAGGAAGACTGAAGAACTGACGCCTTTGAAGTGCGGCGTTGGTGAAGAATATTGCATGCAGCATGGACCGCCAAAAGAACGCACAAATCTGTCTTGGAAGAGGTAAAACCGGAATGCTTCTTCGAAACAAGGTTGGTGAGACTGCATCCGACATAGTTTGGACGCGTTGGCAGGGGAGATCAGTCCCCGGAGAAGGAAATCGTGCTTGGTACAGGACAGGGTCGGCTAAATAGAGGAAGGCCCTCCACGATGAGGACTGACACAGTGGCTGAAAGCACAGGCTCAAGGAAAAGAAGGATTTTAAGCATGGCGCAGGACAGTGAATTCTTTCCTCTGTGGTACCTCGGGTACCCATGAATTGGAAATAACTTGATGGCCCTTAACAACAACAAAAGCTGCAATAAAAAGACAAGTAATCCGATTTAAAACAGGGCAAAAGCAATGAACGGACACTTCACCGAAGTGTATGGTACCATCGGTTCCGCATCCTATGCCACCTCATGAAATGGTCGAATGTCGACCAGTTCTTTCGGGTATAATCACTCCGTGTATTCCTTGCATCTTGTTTAGACGCCTCCTGCATCATTTAATATGTTGCCCATAGAATCTTTCACCACTGCAACACAAGGCTTGAGTTTTCTCTTCCGTTCTTTCAGCTTGAGAAATGCCAAGCATGTTCTTCCCTTCTGGTTTTCTAACTCCAGGTTTCTGCACATGTTCCATTACTTTGTCTTCTCGAGCTGCTCTTTGAAATCTTCTCTTCAGCTTTTTTACTTCGTCATTTCTCCTTTTGCTTTAGCTGCCTGACGTTGCAGAGCAAATTTCAGAGTCTCTTCTGACATCCTTCTTGGTCTTGTATTTCTTTCCTGTCTTCTCAGTGACCTCTTGCTTTCTTCAGGGATGATGTCCTTGATGTCATTCCACAACTCGCCTAGTCTTCATTCATTAGTGTGCAATGTATCGAATCTCTTTCTGAGACGGTCTGTAAATTCAGGTAGGATACACTCAAGGTCGTACTTTGGCTCTCATCGACTTGTTCTCATTCTCTTCAGTTTCGACTTGAACTGGCCTATGTGCAGTTGATGGTCCGTTCCACAGCTGGTCCCTGACCTTGTTCCACCATCTCTTTTCATAGAGGTAGTTGTCATGATTCCCGTGTATTCTACCTGATGAGACCCATGTATGACCGTTTACCTCGCTGAAAAAGCTACTTGCCGTGAAGAAGTCGTTGATCGTGCAAAGCTCTGTCCTGCAATCTCTAACATGCTTTCTATCAACAATGTCAGATTTTCCAACACCTGATCTTTCTTCCTTTCCAGCTTTTGCATTGCGATCATCAGTAATTCTCAATGTATCCTGACGGCATGTTTGATCAATTTCAGTCTACAGAAGTTGGTAAAAATCCTCAATTTCTTCACCTTTGGCCTTAGCGGTCGGTGTGTAAATTTGAATAATGGATGTATTCACTGGTCTTCCGTGTTGGAGTAGGGGTATTAGCCTATCACCGACAATCTTGTACTTCAGGATAGATCCGGAAACGTTCTTTTGGACAAATCATTCCTCTTCAAGTTGTCATTCCTGGCATGGGAGATGAAATGATAGTCCCATTCAAAATGACCGATACCAATTCCAGTCATTTTGGCTCGCTCATGACGAGGATGTTGATCTTTATGCGTTCCACTTTAGTTTTGACAATTTCCAATCCTAGATTCATGCTTCTTTCATTCCGCGTTCTGATCGTTAATGAAGGTTCGCAGCTATTTCTTCCCATTTTGAATCGTGCCACTTCAGCAAATGAAGGTCCCTAAAGCCTGACGCCATCCACCTCATTAAGGACAGCTCCAACTGGATGAGGCAGCTCTTCCCGAGTTGTCTTTTGAGTGCCTTCTAACCTGGGAGGCTCATCTTCTGGCACTATATCAGTCAGTGTTCCGCTGCTATTCCTACGGTGTTCACTGGCTAGTTCTTTTCAGACGTCAAACGTGGAGTCCTTCTTCGTCTTGCAGCTCAGCTAAAACCTGTCAATCATGGGTGACCCTGTTCGGATCCTAATTCCAGTCGCACAGCTCCCAACATCACAGCAACACGCAAGCCTCCCCAGTACGACACACGGACAGACAGGTGGGCGATCACAACCATTAATGCAGAGAAATTCTACGAAGCTATTTGGCCTCATCCACAATTGAACTTCCTTATTAGTAGAGACTGCCAGGTAAAGCATTTTTTTTTTCTGCGCCCTTATTGATTGAATTATACTGCAGATGAAGGTTTCCAGAGCGAAGCAGTTTCTCATTAAAGAGTTAGTACCCATATTACGTGATGGCGTTGTTTGAAAGCTTCACAACATGTCACCTGTCTCCCTTCTTAGCCTTGGGTTTCCTATCACCAGCTTTCCTCTGCCCTTTCTCCTCCTAGTCCTTGCCCCTGGGCTGCTGTGCCCTTTTACGGGCCTATCTAATCTTTGTGTTAGGAGCCTATCTAATCTTTGGTGAAGGGTGAGTCTCAGGCTTGACCTCATTACTGAGCTAAAGGGGTGTCAGGGACCTTACTGGCAGGGTTTCTCCCATCTATGACAGCCCAGTAAGTCTGGCCTTTTTTTGTGACTTAGGGATTTTTTTTTCTGCATTTTTTCTCCAGCTCTGTCCAGGACTCACTATTGTCATCCCCGTCACAGAGGATCATTGAAGGATTGCTGACAGGAAACTTCCCTAATATTGTGAATCATGAAAAGCTGACCAACCAAGAAGCTCAAAGAACCGCATAGAGGACAGACGGCAACAGTAAAACACCAAGGCCTGTCCTAATCACACTCTCTAAAACCAAAGACAAAGGCAAAATCCTGCGAGCAGCTCGAGGAAAACAAAAAGTCACACGCAGAGGACAAACAATAAGACTGAGCTCTGATTATTCGGCAGAACCATGCAGGCAAAAGGGCAATGGTTTGACATAGTAAACAAAACAAATTACCAACCAAGAATAAGATATCCTGCAGAACTCTCACTCAAATATGATGCTGAAATTAGGACATTTCCAGATAAGAAAGATTAAGGGACTCTGTAAAAACAGAACCAAAATGATACTAATTACTAAAGGGAGTCCTTAGGTCTTAGGAGAAACAATATCATACCACAGCCTGAATCTAGAATTCAAGAGTTTACTCGCCAGATACCAGTGTAGTAAAAGAACTCCCAACGACTATCCAGAAACAAAGGAATTACAACAGGAAACCAGAAATGTGAAACTCTAATAGACAATATGAGAAAAAAAAAAAAAAAGAGGGACTAATTGGTGGAGGTATAGAAGTTTTCATGCGGGGAATGGCAAGGCAACACCAAGGAATAATAGACTGGTTCAAGCAGGGGAAATTTCAAAGGAACCACAGAGTGCAAAAGAATACACATCTAAGTAAAGAAGAAAAGGATAAAGTCTCCGTGAAAACAAAATGTACAAAACCAACAGCAATGACAGCAAAATCCAAAAGCAGAAGGAATTCAGCACAGGAGACTAAGGGGAACAAAGAAAACATCAGCACCACCAAAAAAGCACTTGAAAATGACAGCAAGAAACTGAAACCTAGCAACACTGACACAGAATGTAAACGGCCTAAATGCAACCCGAAAGAGTCTGAGAGCGACAGAATGGATTCCAAAAAAGGCCTATCAACATGCTGTCTACCAGAGGTGCCCCTTACAAACAAAGGAATCAATTCATTAAAAATCAAAAGATGGCAACAACTACGTCAAGCAAACGGCTATCAAAAAAGAGCAGAAGTGACAAGAGTCATTTCAGAGAACAATAGACTTTAAAACAAAGTCTGCCATACGAGACAAAGTAGGGCATTACAGAAAGATGAAAGGGACGATCCACCGTGAAGACATAACCGTAACAAACATTTACGCACCCAACGAAGGACAGCATTCCAATAAACGTGAAACTCAGCTCTAAAGAGAGAAACTGACGGTTCCACAAGAACAGTAGGAGACTTCGACACACCACTCTTGGTGAAGCACAGAACATCTAGAAAGAAATTCAGCAAAGATATACAACAGCTCAAGGGCACAGTCAGCCAGCTTGACATATATGTCTTGAACTCACAGACGTATACGGAACACTCCAGCGAGCGGCAGCAAAATACACTTTCTTCTTCAATCCCATCGGGAATATTCTACACATCAGACCATGCCTTGCTCTTAAACACCAAGCAGCTCAACACCAAGCAGCCAAAGCCAAAGGAAGAAATGATGAAGCAAAAGAACTGAACACGTGATTTCAAAGTGCATCTCGAGAAGACAAAGTATTCTAATGCCATGCACAGAGCTGGAGATAGAAAACCAAAAGGGAAGAACACGCCTGCAATTTCTCCAGCTGAAAGAACTGAAGAAAAAAATCAAACCTTTACTTTCGGTAGTCAAGGATTCTACCGGAAAAATACTAAATGATGCTGGAAGAACCAAAAGATGGACTCAATACACAGAGTCATTCTATACCAAAAAGAACTGGTGGACAACGGACCATTTCATGAGGTAGGTAGCACATGATGAGGAAGGCATGGTACTGAAGGAGGTAATCCAAACCGCACTGAAGGCATTGGCAGAAACAGGAATTATAGCAGTGACGGATTTCCAGCTGAGATGTTTCAACAAACAGATGCAGTGCTGAAAGTGCTCGCTTTTCTACACCAAGAATATTGGAAGGGAACTACTTGGCCAGCCGACTGAAAGAGGTCCATATTTATGGCTATTCCCAAGAAAGGTGATCCGACCGAACGTGGAAATTATCGAACAACACCAGTAACACATGTAAAATTTTGCTGAAGATCATTCAAAAGTGGCTGCAGCAGTATATTGACACGGAACTGCCAGAAATTCAGGCCAGACTCAGAAGACGACGGCCAATCAGGGCCATCCATGCTGATGTCAGATGGATGCCGGCTGAAAGCACCAAATACCTGAAAGATGCTTCCCCGTGTTTTACTGAGTATTCTAAGGCATTCAAGTCTGTGAGTCATAACAAATTATGAATGACATTGTGAAGAATGGGAATTCCAGAACACTTAATTGTGCTCAAGAGGAAACTGTACACAGATCAATCAGCACTTTGGACAGAACAAGGGAATTCTGAGTGGTTTCAATTCAGGAAAGCTGTGTGTCAGGGTTGTACCCTTTTCCCGCACCTATTCGAATGCGAATGCTGAGCAAATGATCCAAGAAGCTGGACTATATGGAGAAGAACGGGGCACTAGGATTGCAGGAAGACTCATTAACCACCTGCGCTATGGAGACGACACAACCTTGCTTGCCTAAAGCAAAGAGGACTTGAAGCACTTACTGATGAAGATCAAAGGCCACAAGCTTCAGTATTGATTCCACCGCAACATAAAGAAAAGAAAAATCTTCACCACTGGAGCAGGAGGCAAAATTCCGATAAATGGAGAAAAGACGGAAGTTTGGAAGGATTTCTTTTTACTTGGTTCTGCGTTCAGCACCCATGGAAGCAGTGGTGAGGAAATCAAAAGACGAACTGCTTTGGGCAAATCTCCTGTAAAGGACCTCTTTAAGGCGTTGAAAAGCAAAGATACCACCTTGAAGACGAAGGTGTGCCTGACCCAAGGAATGGTATTTCAATCACATCATATGCATGTGAAAACTGGACAATGAAGAAGGAAGACTGAAGAACTGACGCCTTTGAAGTGCGGCGTTGGTGAAGAATATTGCATGCAGCATGGACCGCCAAAAGAACGCACAAATCTGTCTTGGAAGAGGTAAAACCGGAATGCTTCTTCGAAACAAGGTTGGTGAGACTGCATCCGACATAGTTTGGACGCGTTGGCAGGGGAGATCAGTCCCCGGAGAAGGAAATCGTGCTTGGTACAGGACAGGGTCGGCTAAATAGAGGAAGGCCCTCCACGATGAGGACTGACACAGTGGCTGAAAGCACAGGCTCAAGGAAAAGAAGGATTTTAAGCATGGCGCAGGACAGTGAATTCTTTCCTCTGTGGTACCTCGGGTACCCATGAATTGGAAATAACTTGATGGCCCTTAACAACAACAAAAGCTGCAATAAAAAGACAAGTAATCCGATTTAAAACAGGGCAAAAGCAATGAACGGACACTTCACCGAAGTGTATGGTACCATCGGTTCCGCATCCTATGCCACCTCATGAAATGGTCGAATGTCGACCAGTTCTTTCGGGTATAATCACTCCGTGTATTCCTTGCATCTTGTTTAGACGCCTCCTGCATCATTTAATATGTTGCCCATAGAATCTTTCACCACTGCAACACAAGGCTTGAGTTTTCTCTTCCGTTCTTTCAGCTTGAGAAATGCCAAGCATGTTCTTCCCTTCTGGTTTTCTAACTCCAGGTTTCTGCACATGTTCCATTACTTTGTCTTCTCGAGCTGCTCTTTGAAATCTTCTCTTCAGCTTTTTTACTTCGTCATTTCTCCTTTTGCTTTAGCTGCCTGACGTTGCAGAGCAAATTTCAGAGTCTCTTCTGACATCCTTCTTTGTCTTGTATTTCTTTCCTGTCTTCTCAGTGACCTCTTGCTTTCTTCAGGGATGATGTCCTTGATGTCATTCCACAACTCGCCTAGTCTTCATTCATTAGTGTGCAATGTATCGAATCTCTTTCTGAGACGGTCTGTAAATTCAGGTAGGATACACTCAAGGTCGTACTTTGGCTCTCATCGACTTGTTCTCATTCTCTTCAGTTTCGACTTGAACTGGCCTATGTGCAGTTGATGGTCCGTTCCACAGCTGGTCCCTGACCTTGTTCCACCATCTCTTTTCATAGAGGTAGTTGTCATGATTCCCGTGTATTCTACCTGATGAGACCCATGTATGACCGTTTACCTCGCTGAAAAAGCTACTTGCCGTGAAGAAGTCGTTGATCGTGCAAAGCTCTGTCGTGCAATCTCTAACATGCTTTCTATCAACAATGTCAGATTTTCCAACACCTGATCTTTCTTCCTTTCCAGCTTTTGCATTGCGATCATCAGTAATTCTCAATGTATCCTGACGGCATGTTTGATCAATTTCAGTCTACAGAAGTTGGTAAAAATCCTCAATTTCTTCACCTTTGGCCTTAGCGGTCGGTGTGTAAATTTGAATAATGGATGTATTCACTGGTCTTCCGTGTCGGAGTAGGGGTATTAGCCTATCACCGACAATCTTGTACTTCAGGATAGATCCGGAAACGTTCTTTTGGACAAATCATTCCTCTTCAAGTTGTCATTCCTGGCATGGGAGATGAAATGATAGTCCCATTCAAAATGACCGATACCAATTCCAGTCATTTTGGCTCGCTCATGACGAGGATGTTGATCTTTATGCGTTCCACTTTACTTTTGACAATTTCCAATCCTAGATTCATGCTTCTTTCATTCCGCGTTCTGATCGTTAATGAAGGTTCGCAGCTATTTCTTCCCATTTTGAATCGTGCCACTTCAGCAAATGAAGGTCCCTAAAGCCTGACGCCATCCACCTCATTAAGGACAGCTCCAACTGGATGAGGCAGCTCTTCCCGAGTTGTCTTTTGAGTGCCTTCTAACCTGGGAGGCTCATCTTCTGGCACTATATCAGTCAGTGTTCCGCTGCTATTCCTACGGTGTTCACTGGCTAGTTCTTTTCAGACGTCAAACGTGGAGTCCTTCTTCGTCTTGCAGCTCAGCTAAAACCTGTCAATCATGGGTGACCCTGTTCGGATCCTAATTCCAGTCGCACAGCTCCCAACATCACAGCAACACGCAAGCCTCCCCAGTACGACACACGGACAGACAGGTGGGCGATCACAACCATTAATGCAGAGAAATTCTACGAAGCTATTTGGCCTCATCCACAATTGAACTTCCTTATTAGTAGAGACTGCCAGGTAAAGCATTTTTTTTTTCTGCGCCCTTATTGATTGAATTATACTGCAGATGAAGGTTTCCAGAGCGAAGCAGTTTCTCATTAAAGAGTTAGTACCCATATTACGTGATGGCGTTGTTTGAAAGCTTCACAACATGTCACCTGTCTCCCTTCTTAGCCTTGGGTTTCCTATCACCAGCTTTCCTCTGCCCTTTCTCCTCCTAGTCCTTGCCCCTGGGCTGCTGTGCCCTTTTACGGGCCTATCTAATCTTTGTGTTAGGAGCCTATCTAATCTTTGGTGAAGGGTGAGTCTCAGGCTTGACCTCATTACTGAGCTAAAGGGGTGTCAGGGACCTTACTGGCAGGGTTTCTCCCATCTATGACAGCCCAGTAAGTCTGGCCTTTTTTTGTGACTTAGGGATTTTTTTTTCTGCATTTTTTCTCCAGCTCTGTCCAGGACTCACTATTGTCATCCCCGTCACAGAGGATCATTGAAGGATTGCTGACAGGAAACTTCCCTAATATTGTGAATCATGAAAAGCTGACCAACCAAGAAGCTCAAAGAACCGCATAGAGGACAGACGGCAACAGTAAAACACCAAGGCCTGTCCTAATCACACTCTCTAAAACCAAAGACAAAGGCAAAATCCTGCGAGCAGCTCGAGGAAAACAAAAAGTCACACGCAGAGGACAAACAATAAGACTGAGCTCTGATTATTCGGCAGAACCATGCAGGCAAAAGGGCAATGGTTTGACATAGTAAACAAAACAAATTACCAACCAAGAATAAGATATCCTGCAGAACTCTCACTCAAATATGATGCTGAAATTAGGACATTTCCAGATAAGAAAGATTAAGGGACTCTGTAAAAACAGAACCAAAATGATACTAATTACTAAAGGGAGTCCTTAGGTCTTAGGAGAAACAATATCATACCACAGCCTGAATCTAGAATTCAAGAGTTTACTCGCCAGATACCAGTGTAGTAAAAGAACTCCCAACGACTATCCAGAAACAAAGGAATTACAACAGGAAACCAGAAATGTGAAACTCTAATAGACAATATGAGAAAAAAAAAAAAAAGAGGGACTAATTGGTGGAGGTATAGAAGTTTTCATGCGGGGAATGGCAAGGCAACACCAAGGAATAATAGACTGGTTCAAGCAGGGGAAATTTCAAAGGAACCACAGAGTGCAAAAGAATACACATCTAAGTAAAGAAGAAAAGGATAAAGTCTCCGTGAAAACAAAATGTACAAAACCAACAGCAATGACAGCAAAATCCAAAAGCAGAAGGAATTCAGCACAGGAGACTAAGGGGAACAAAGAAAACATCAGCACCACCAAAAAAGCACTTGAAAATGACAGCAAGAAACTGAAACCTAGCAACACTGACACAGAATGTAAACGGCCTAAATGCAACCCGAAAGAGTCTGAGAGCGACAGAATGGATTCCAAAAAAGGCCTATCAACATGCTGTCTACCAGAGGTGCCCCTTACAAACAAAGGAATCAATTCATTAAAAATCAAAAGATGGCAACAACTACGTCAAGCAAACGGCTATCAAAAAAGAGCAGAAGTGACAAGAGTCATTTCAGAGAACAATAGACTTTAAAACAAAGTCTGCCATACGAGACAAAGTAGGGCATTACAGAAAGATGAAAGGGACGATCCACCGTGAAGACATAACCGTAACAAACATTTACGCACCCAACGAAGGACAGCATTCCAATAAACGTGAAACTCAGCTCTAAAGAGAGAAACTGACGGTTCCACAAGAACAGTAGGAGACTTCGACACACCACTCTTGGTGAAGCACAGAACATCTAGAAAGAAATTCAGCAAAGATATACAACAGCTCAAGGGCACAGTCAGCCAGCTTGACATATATGTCTTGAACTCACAGACGTATACGGAACACTCCAGCGAGCGGCAGCAAAATACACTTTCTTCTTCAATCCCATCGGGAATATTCTACACATCAGACCATGCCTTGCTCTTAAACACCAAGCAGCTCAACACCAAGCAGCCAAAGCCAAAGGAAGAAATGATGAAGCAAAAGAACTGAACACGTGATTTCAAAGTGCATCTCGAGAAGACAAAGTATTCTAATGCCATGCACAGAGCTGGAGATAGAAAACCAAAAGGGAAGAACACGCCTGCAATTTCTCCAGCTGAAAGAACTGAAGAAAAAAATCAAACCTTTACTTTCGGTAGTCAAGGATTCTACCGGAAAAATACTAAATGATGCTGGAAGAACCAAAAGATGGACTCAATACACAGAGTCATTCTATACCAAAAAGAACTGGTGGACAACGGACCATTTCATGAGGTAGGTAGCACATGATGAGGAAGGCATGGTACTGAAGGAGGTAATCCAAACCGCACTGAAGGCATTGGCAGAAACAGGAATTATAGCAGTGACGGATTTCCAGCTGAGATGTTTCAACAAACAGATGCAGTGCTGAAAGTGCTCGCTTTTCTACACCAAGAATATTGGAAGGGAACTACTTGGCCAGCCGACTGAAAGAGGTCCATATTTATGGCTATTCCCAAGAAAGGTGATCCGACCGAACGTGGAAATTATCGAACAACACCAGTAACACATGTAAAATTTTGCTGGAGATCATTCAAAAGTGGCTGCAGCAGTATATTGACACGGAACTGCCAGAAATTCAGGCCAGACTCAGAAGACGACGGCCAATCAGGGCCATCCATGCTGATGTCAGATGGATGCCGGCTGAAAGCACCAAATACCTGAAAGATGCTTCCCCGTGTTTTACTGAGTATTCTAAGGCATTCAAGTCTGTGAGTCATAACAAATTATGAATGACATTGTGAAGAATGGGAATTCCAGAACACTTAATTGTGCTCAAGAGGAAACTGTACACAGATCAATCAGCACTTTGGACAGAACAAGGGAATTCTGAGTGGTTTCAATTCAGGAAAGCTGTGTGTCAGGGTTGTACCCTTTTCCCGCACCTATTCGAATGCGAATGCTGAGCAAATGATCCAAGAAGCTGGACTATATGGAGAAGAACGGGGCACTAGGATTGCAGGAAGACTCATTAACCACCTGCGCTATGGAGACGACACAACCTTGCTTGCCTAAAGCAAAGAGGACTTGAAGCACTTACTGATGAAGATCAAAGGCCACAAGCTTCAGTATTGATTCCACCGCAACATAAAGAAAAGAAAAATCTTCACCACTGGAGCAGGAGGCAAAATTCCGATAAATGGAGAAAAGACGGAAGTTTGGAAGGATTTCTTTTTACTTGGTTCTGCGTTCAGCACCCATGGAAGCAGTGGTGAGGAAATCAAAAGACGAACTGCTTTGGGCAAATCTCCTGTAAAGGACCTCTTTAAGGCGTTGAAAAGCAAAGATACCACCTTGAAGACGAAGGTGTGCCTGACCCAAGGAATGGTATTTCAATCACATCATATGCATGTGAAAACTGGACAATGAAGAAGGAAGACTGAAGAACTGACGCCTTTGAAGTGCGGCGTTGGTGAAGAATATTGCATGCAGCATGGACCGCCAAAAGAACGCACAAATCTGTCTTGGAAGAGGTAAAACCGGAATGCTTCTTCGAAACAAGGTTGGTGAGACTGCATCCGACATAGTTTGGACGCGTTGGCAGGGGAGATCAGTCCCCGGAGAAGGAAATCGTGCTTGGTACAGGACAGGGTCGGCTAAATAGAGGAAGGCCCTCCACGATGAGGACTGACACAGTGGCTGAAAGCACAGGCTCAAGGAAAAGAAGGATTTTAAGCATGGCGCAGGACAGTGAATTCTTTCCTCTGTGGTACCTCGGGTACCCATGAATTGGAAATAACTTGATGGCCCTTAACAACAACAAAAGCTGCAATAAAAAGACAAGTAATCCGATTTAAAACAGGGCAAAAGCAATGAACGGACACTTCACCGAAGTGTATGGTACCATCGGTTCCGCATCCTATGCCACCTCATGAAATGGTCGAATGTCGACCAGTTCTTTCGGGTATAATCACTCCGTGTATTCCTTGCATCTTGTTTAGACGCCTCCTGCATCATTTAATATGTTGCCCATAGAATCTTTCACCACTGCAACACAAGGCTTGAGTTTTCTCTTCCGTTCTTTCAGCTTGAGAAATGCCAAGCATGTTCTTCCCTTCTGGTTTTCTAACTCCAGGTTTCTGCACATGTTCCATTACTTTGTCTTCTCGAGCTGCTCTTTGAAATCTTCTCTTCAGCTTTTTTACTTCGTCATTTCTCCTTTTGCTTTAGCTGCCTGACGTTGCAGAGCAAATTTCAGAGTCTCTTCTGACATCCTTCTTGGTCTTGTATTTCTTTCCTGTCTTCTCAGTGACCTCTTGCTTTCTTCAGGGATGATGTCCTTGATGTCATTCCACAACTCGCCTAGTCTTCATTCATTAGTGTGCAATGTATCGAATCTCTTTCTGAGACGGTCTGTAAATTCAGGTAGGATACACTCAAGGTCGTACTTTGGCTCTCATCGACTTGTTCTCATTCTCTTCAGTTTCGACTTGAACTGGCCTATGTGCAGTTGATGGTCCGTTCCACAGCTGGTCCCTGACCTTGTTCCACCATCTCTTTTCATAGAGGTAGTTGTCATGATTCCCGTGTATTCTACCTGATGAGACCCATGTATGACCGTTTACCTCGCTGAAAAAGCTACTTGCCGTGAAGAAGTCGTTGATCGTGCAAAGCTCTGTCGTGCAATCTCTAACATGCTTTCTATCAACAATGTCAGATTTTCCAACACCTGATCTTTCTTCCTTTCCAGCTTTTGCATTGCGATCATCAGTAATTGTCAATGTATCCTGATGGCATGTTTGATCAATTTCAGTCTACAGAAGTTGGTAAAAATCCTCAATTTCTTCACCTTTGGCCTTAGCGGTCGGTGTGTAAATTTGAATAATGGATGTATTCACTGGTCTTCCGTGTCGGAGTAGGGGTATTAGCCTATCACCGACAATCTTGTACTTCAGGATAGATCCGGAAACGTTCTTTTGGACAAATCATTCCTCTTCAAGTTGTCATTCCTGGCATGGGAGATGAAATGATAGTCCCATTCAAAATGACCGATACCAATTCCAGTCATTTTGGCTCGCTCATGACGAGGATGTTGATCTTTATGCGTTCCACTTTACTTTTGACAATTTCCAATCCTAGATTCATGCTTCTTTCATTCCGCGTTCTGATCGTTAATGAAGGTTCGCAGCTATTTCTTCCCATTTTGAATCGTGCCACTTCAGCAAATGAAGGTCCCTAAAGCCTGACGCCATCCACCTCATTAAGGACAGCTCCAACTGGATGAGGCAGCTCTTCCCGAGTTGTCTTTTGAGTGCCTTCTAACCTGGGAGGCTCATCTTCTGGCACTATATCAGTCAGTGTTCCGCTGCTATTCCTACGGTGTTCACTGGCTAGTTCTTTTCAGACGTCAAACGTGGAGTCCTTCTTCGTCTTGCAGCTCAGCTAAAACCTGTCAATCATGGGTGACCCTGTTCGGATCCTAATTCCAGTCGCACAGCTCCCAACATCACAGCAACACGCAAGCCTCCCCAGTACGACACACGGACAGACAGGTGGGCGATCACAACCATTAATGCAGAGAAATTCTACGAAGCTATTTGGCCTCATCCACAATTGAACTTCCTTATTAGTAGAGACTGCCAGGTAAAGCATTTTTTTTTTCTGCGCCCTTATTGATTGAATTATACTGCAGATGAAGGTTTCCAGAGCGAAGCAGTTTCTCATTAAAGAGTTAGTACCCATATTACGTGATGGCGTTGTTTGAAAGCTTCACAACATGTCACCTGTCTCCCTTCTTAGCCTTGGGTTTCCTATCACCAGCTTTCCTCTGCCCTTTCTCCTCCTAGTCCTTGCCCCTGGGCTGCTGTGCCCTTTTACGGGCCTATCTAATCTTTGTGTTAGGAGCCTATCTAATCTTTGGTGAAGGGTGAGTCTCAGGCTTGACCTCATTACTGAGCTAAAGGGGTGTCAGGGACCTTACTGGCAGGGTTTCTCCCATCTATGACAGCCCAGTAAGTCTGGCCTTTTTTTGTGACTTAGGGATTTTTTTTTCTGCATTTTTTCTCCAGCTCTGTCCAGGACTCACTATTGTCATCCCCGTCACAGAGGATCATTGAAGGATTGCTGACAGGAAACTTCCCTAATATTGTGAATCATGAAAAGCTGACCAACCAAGAAGCTCAAAGAACCGCATAGAGGACAGACGGCAACAGTAAAACACCAAGGCCTGTCCTAATCACACTCTCTAAAACCAAAGACAAAGGCAAAATCCTGCGAGCAGCTCGAGGAAAACAAAAAGTCACACGCAGAGGACAAACAATAAGACTGAGCTCTGATTATTCGGCAGAACCATGCAGGCAAAAGGGCAATGGTTTGACATAGTAAACAAAACAAATTACCAACCAAGAATAAGATATCCTGCAGAACTCTCACTCAAATATGATGCTGAAATTAGGACATTTCCAGATAAGAAAGATTAAGGGACTCTGTAAAAACAGAACCAAAATGATACTAATTACTAAAGGGAGTCCTTAGGTCTTAGGAGAAACAATATCATACCACAGCCTGAATCTAGAATTCAAGAGTTTACTCGCCAGATACCAGTGTAGTAAAAGAACTCCCAACGACTATCCAGAAACAAAGGAATTACAACAGGAAACCAGAAATGTGAAACTCTAATAGACAATATGAGAAAAAAAAAAAAAAAGAGGGACTAATTGGTGGAGGTATAGAAGTTTTCATGCGGGGAATGGCAAGGCAACACCAAGGAATAATAGACTGGTTCAAGCAGGGGAAATTTCAAAGGAACCACAGAGTGCAAAAGAATACACATCTAAGTAAAGAAGAAAAGGATAAAGTCTCCGTGAAAACAAAATGTACAAAACCAACAGCAATGACAGCAAAATCCAAAAGCAGAAGGAATTCAGCACAGGAGACTAAGGGGAACAAAGAAAACATCAGCACCACCAAAAAAGCACTTGAAAATGACAGCAAGAAACTGAAACCTAGCAACACTGACACAGAATGTAAACGGCCTAAATGCAACCCGAAAGAGTCTGAGAGCGACAGAATGGATTCCAAAAAAGGCCTATCAACATGCTGTCTACCAGAGGTGCCCCTTACAAACAAAGGAATCAATTCATTAAAAATCAAAAGATGGCAACAACTACGTCAAGCAAACGGCTATCAAAAAAGAGCAGAAGTGACAAGAGTCATTTCAGAGAACAATAGACTTTAAAACAAAGTCTGCCATACGAGACAAAGTAGGGCATTACAGAAAGATGAAAGGGACGATCCACCGTGAAGACATAACCGTAACAAACATTTACGCACCCAACGAAGGACAGCATTCCAATAAACGTGAAACTCAGCTCTAAAGAGAGAAACTGACGGTTCCACAAGAACAGTAGGAGACTTCGACACACCACTCTTGGTGAAGCACAGAACATCTAGAAAGAAATTCAGCAAAGATATACAACAGCTCAAGGGCACAGTCAGCCAGCTTGACATATATGTCTTGAACTCACAGACGTATACGGAACACTCCAGCGAGCGGCAGCAAAATACACTTTCTTCTTCAATCCCATCGGGAATATTCTACACATCAGACCATGCCTTGCTCTTAAACACCAAGCAGCTCAACACCAAGCAGCCAAAGCCAAAGGAAGAAATGATGAAGCAAAAGAACTGAACACGTGATTTCAAAGTGCATCTCGAGAAGACAAAGTATTCTAATGCCATGCACAGAGCTGGAGATAGAAAACCAAAAGGGAAGAACACGCCTGCAATTTCTCCAGCTGAAAGAACTGAAGAAAAAAATCAAAACTTTACTTTCGGTAGTCAAGGATTCTACCGGAAAAATACTAAATGATGCTGGAAGAACCAAAAGATGGACTCAATACACAGAGTCATTCTATACCAAAAAGAACTGGTGGACAACGGACCATTTCATGAGGTAGGTAGCACATGATGAGGAAGGCATGGTACTGAAGGAGGTAATCCAAACCGCACTGAAGGCATTGGCAGAAACAGGAATTATAGCAGTGACGGATTTCCAGCTGAGATGTTTCAACAAACAGATGCAGTGCTGAAAGTGCTCGCTTTTCTACACCAAGAATATTGGAAGGGAACTACTTGGCCAGCCGACTGAAAGAGGTCCATATTTATGGCTATTCCCAAGAAAGGTGATCCGACCGAACGTGGAAATTATCGAACAACACCAGTAACACATGTAAAATTTTGCTGGAGATCATTCAAAAGTGGCTGCAGCAGTATATTGACACGGAACTGCCAGAAATTCAGGCCAGACTCAGAAGACGACGGCCAATCAGGGCCATCCATGCTGATGTCAGATGGATGCCGGCTGAAAGCACCAAATACCTGAAAGATGCTTCCCCGTGTTTTACTGAGTATTCTAAGGCATTCAAGTCTGTGAGTCATAACAAATTATGAATGACATTGTGAAGAATGGGAATTCCAGAACACTTAATTGTGCTCAAGAGGAAACTGTACACAGATCAATCAGCACTTTGGACAGAACAAGGGAATTCTGAGTGGTTTCAATTCAGGAAAGCTGTGTGTCAGGGTTGTACCCTTTTCCCGCACCTATTCGAATGCGAATGCTGAGCAAATGATCCAAGAAGCTGGACTATATGGAGAAGAACGGGGCACTAGGATTGCAGGAAGACTCATTAACCACCTGCGCTATGGAGACGACACAACCTTGCTTGCCTAAAGCAAAGAGGACTTGAAGCACTTACTGATGAAGATCAAAGGCCACAAGCTTCAGTATTGATTCCACCGCAACATAAAGAAAAGAAAAATCTTCACCACTGGAGCAGGAGGCAAAATTCCGATAAATGGAGAAAAGACGGAAGTTTGGAAGGATTTCTTTTTACTTGGTTCTGCGTTCAGCACCCATGGAAGCAGTGGTGAGGAAATCAAAAGACGAACTGCTTTGGGCAAATCTCCTGTAAAGGACCTCTTTAAGGCGTTGAAAAGCAAAGATACCACCTTGAAGACGAAGGTGTGCCTGACCCAAGGAATGGTATTTCAATCACATCATATGCATGTGAAAACTGGACAATGAAGAAGGAAGACTGAAGAACTGACGCCTTTGAAGTGCGGCGTTGGTGAAGAATATTGCATGCAGCATGGACCGCCAAAAGAACGCACAAATCTGTCTTGGAAGAGGTAAAACCGGAATGCTTCTTCGAAACAAGGTTGGTGAGACTGCATCCGACATAGTTTGGACGCGTTGGCAGGGGAGATCAGTCCCCGGAGAAGGAAATCGTGCTTGGTACAGGACAGGGTCGGCTAAATAGAGGAAGGCCCTCCACGATGAGGACTGACACAGTGGCTGAAAGCACAGGCTCAAGGAAAAGAAGGATTTTAAGCATGGCGCAGGACAGTGAATTCTTTCCTCTGTGGTACCTCGGGTACCCATGAATTGGAAATAACTTGATGGCCCTTAACAACAACAAAAGCTGCAATAAAAAGACAAGTAATCCGATTTAAAACAGGGCAAAAGCAATGAACGGACACTTCACCGAAGTGTATGGTACCATCGGTTCCGCATCCTATGCCACCTCATGAAATGGTCGAATGTCGACCAGTTCTTTCGGGTATAATCACTCCGTGTATTCCTTGCATCTTGTTTAGACGCCTCCTGCATCATTTAATATGTTGCCCATAGAATCTTTCACCACTGCAACACAAGGCTTGAGTTTTCTCTTCCGTTCTTTCAGCTTGAGAAATGCCAAGCATGTTCTTCCCTTCTGGTTTTCTAACTCCAGGTTTCTGCACATGTTCCATTACTTTGTCTTCTCGAGCTGCTCTTTGAAATCTTCTCTTCAGCTTTTTTACTTCGTCATTTCTCCTTTTGCTTTAGCTGCCTGACGTTGCAGAGCAAATTTCAGAGTCTCTTCTGACATCCTTCTTGGTCTTGTATTTCTTTCCTGTCTTCTCAGTGACCTCTTGCTTTCTTCAGGGATGATGTCCTTGATGTCATTCCACAACTCGCCTAGTCTTCATTCATTAGTGTGCAATGTATCGAATCTCTTTCTGAGACGGTCTGTAAATTCAGGTAGGATACACTCAAGGTCGTACTTTGGCTCTCATCGACTTGTTCTCATTCTCTTCAGTTTCGACTTGAACTGGCCTATGTGCAGTTGATGGTCCGTTCCACAGCTGGTCCCTGACCTTGTTCCACCATCTCTTTTCATAGAGGTAGTTGTCATGATTCCCGTGTATTCTACCTGATGAGACCCATGTATGACCGTTTACCTCGCTGAAAAAGCTACTTGCCGTGAAGAAGTCGTTGATCGTGCAAAGCTCTGTCGTGCAATCTCTAACATGCTTTCTATCAACAATGTCAGATTTTCCAACACCTGATCTTTCTTCCTTTCCAGCTTTTGCATTGCGATCATCAGTAATTGTCAATGTATCCTGATGGCATGTTTGATCAATTTCAGTCTACAGAAGTTGGTAAAAATCCTCAATTTCTTCACCTTTGGCCTTAGCGGTCGGTGTGTAAATTTGAATAATGGATGTATTCACTGGTCTTCCGTGTTGGAGTAGGGGTATTAGCCTATCACCGACAATCTTGTACTTCAGGATAGATCCGGAAACGTTCTTTTGGACAAATCATTCCTCTTCAAGTTGTCATTCCTGGCATGGGAGATGAAATGATAGTCCCATTCAAAATGACCGATACCAATTCCAGTCATTTTGGCTCGCTCATGACGAGGATGTTGATCTTTATGCGTTCCACTTTAGTTTTGACAATTTCCAATCCTAGATTCATGCTTCTTTCATTCCGCGTTCTGATCGTTAATGAAGGTTCGCAGCTATTTCTTCCCATTTTGAATCGTGCCACTTCAGCAAATGAAGGTCCCTAAAGCCTGACGCCATCCACCTCATTAAGGACAGCTCCAACTGGATGAGGCAGCTCTTCCCGAGTTGTCTTTTGAGTGCCTTCTAACCTGGGAGGCTCATCTTCTGGCACTATATCAGTCAGTGTTCCGCTGCTATTCCTACGGTGTTCACTGGCTAGTTCTTTTCAGACGTCAAACGTGGAGTCCTTCTTCGTCTTGCAGCTCAGCTAAAACCTGTCAATCATGGGTGACCCTGTTCGGATCCTAATTCCAGTCGCACAGCTCCCAACATCACAGCAACACGCAAGCCTCCCCAGTACGACACACGGACAGACAGGTGGGCGATCACAACCATTAATGCAGAGAAATTCTACGAAGCTATTTGGCCTCATCCACAATTGAACTTCCTTATTAGTAGAGACTGCCAGGTAAAGCATTTTTTTTTTCTGCGCCCTTATTGATTGAATTATACTGCAGATGAAGGTTTCCAGAGCGAAGCAGTTTCTCATTAAAGAGTTAGTACCCATATTACGTGATGGCGTTGTTTGAAAGCTTCACAACATGTCACCTGTCTCCCTTCTTAGCCTTGGGTTTCCTATCACCAGCTTTCCTCTGCCCTTTCTCCTCCTAGTCCTTGCCCCTGGGCTGCTGTGCCCTTTTACGGGCCTATCTAATCTTTGTGTTAGGAGCCTATCTAATCTTTGGTGAAGGGTGAGTCTCAGGCTTGACCTCATTACTGAGCTAAAGGGGTGTCAGGGACCTTACTGGCAGGGTTTCTCCCATCTATGACAGCCCAGTAAGTCTGGCCTTTTTTTGTGACTTAGGGATTTTTTTTTCTGCATTTTTTCTCCAGCTCTGTCCAGGACTCACTATTGTCATCCCCGTCACAGAGGATCATTGAAGGATTGCTGACAGGAAACTTCCCTAATATTGTGAATCATGAAAAGCTGACCAACCAAGAAGCTCAAAGAACCGCATAGAGGACAGACGGCAACAGTAAAACACCAAGGCCTGTCCTAATCACACTCTCTAAAACCAAAGACAAAGGCAAAATCCTGCGAGCAGCTCGAGGAAAACAAAAAGTCACACGCAGAGGACAAACAATAAGACTGAGCTCTGATTATTCGGCAGAACCATGCAGGCAAAAGGGCAATGGTTTGACATAGTAAACAAAACAAATTACCAACCAAGAATAAGATATCCTGCAGAACTCTCACTCAAATATGATGCTGAAATTAGGACATTTCCAGATAAGAAAGATTAAGGGACTCTGTAAAAACAGAACCAAAATGATACTAATTACTAAAGGGAGTCCTTAGGTCTTAGGAGAAACAATATCATACCACAGCCTGAATCTAGAATTCAAGAGTTTACTCGCCAGATACCAGTGTAGTAAAAGAACTCCCAACGACTATCCAGAAACAAAGGAATTACAACAGGAAACCAGAAATGTGAAACTCTAATAGACAATATGAGAAAAAAAAAAAAAAAGAGGGACTAATTGGTGGAGGTATAGAAGTTTTCATGCGGGGAATGGCAAGGCAACACCAAGGAATAATAGACTGGTTCAAGCAGGGGAAATTTCAAAGGAACCACAGAGTGCAAAAGAATACACATCTAAGTAAAGAAGAAAAGGATAAAGTCTCCGTGAAAACAAAATGTACAAAACCAACAGCAATGACAGCAAAATCCAAAAGCAGAAGGAATTCAGCACAGGAGACTAAGGGGAACAAAGAAAACATCAGCACCACCAAAAAAGCACTTGAAAATGACAGCAAGAAACTGAAACCTAGCAACACTGACACAGAATGTAAACGGCCTAAATGCAACCCGAAAGAGTCTGAGAGCGACAGAATGGATTCCAAAAAAGGCCTATCAACATGCTGTCTACCAGAGGTGCCCCTTACAAACAAAGGAATCAATTCATTAAAAATCAAGAGATGGCAACAACTACGTCAAGCAAACGGCTATCAAAAAAGAGCAGAAGTGACAAGAGTCATTTCAGAGAACAATAGACTTTAAAACAAAGTCTGCCATACGAGACAAAGTAGGGCATTACAGAAAGATGAAAGGGACGATCCACCGTGAAGACATAACCGTAACAAATATTTACGCACCCAACGAAGGACAGCATTCCAATAAACGTGAAACTCAGCTCTAAAGAGAGAAACTGACGGTTCCACAAGAACAGTAGGAGACTTCGACACACCACTCTTGGTGAAGCACAGAACATCTAGAAAGAAATTCAGCAAAGATATACAACAGCTCAAGGGCACAATCAGCCAGCTTGACATATATGTCTTGAACTCACAGACGTATACGGAACACTCCAGCGAGCGGCAGCAAAATACACTTTCTTCTTCAATCCCATCGGGAATATTCTACACATCAGACCATGCCTTGCTCTTAAACACCAAGCAGCTCAACACCAAGCAGCCAAAGCCAAAGGAAGAAATGATGAAGCAAAAGAACTGAACACGTGATTTCAAAGTGCATCTCGAGAAGACAAAGTATTCTAATGCCATGCACAGAGCTGGAGATAGAAAACCAAAAGGGAAGAACACGCCTGCAATTTCTCCAGCTGAAAGAACTGAAGAAAAAAATCAAACCTTTACTTTCGGTAGTCAAGGATTCTACCGGAAAAATACTAAATGATGCTGGAAGAACCAAAAGATGGACTCAATACACAGAGTCATTCTATACCAAAAAGAACTGGTGGACAACGGACCATTTCATGAGGTAGGTAGCACATGATGAGGAAGGCATGGTACTGAAGGAGGTAATCCAAACCGCACTGAAGGCATTGGCAGAAACAGGAATTATAGCAGTGACGGATTTCCAGCTGAGATGTTTCAACAAACAGATGCAGTGCTGAAAGTGCTCGCTTTTCTACACCAAGAATATTGGAAGGGAACTACTTGGCCAGCCGACTGAAAGAGGTCCATATTTATGGCTATTCCCAAGAAAGGTGATCCAACCGAACGTGGAAATTATCGAACAACACCAGTAACACATGTAAAATTTTGCTGGAGATCATTCAAAAGTGGCTGCAGCAGTATATTGACACGGAACTGCCAGAAATTCAGGCCAGACTCAGAAGACGACGGCCAATCAGGGCCATCCATGCTGATGTCAGATGGATGCCGGCTGAAAGCACCAAATACCTGAAAGATGCTTCCCCGTGTTTTACTGAGTATTCTAAGGCATTCAAGTCTGTGAGTCATAACAAATTATGAATGACATTGTGAAGAATGGGAATTCCAGAACACTTAATTGTGCTCAAGAGGAAACTGTACACAGATCAATCAGCACTTTGGACAGAACAAGGGAATACTGAGTGGTTTCAATTCAGGAAAGCTGTGTGTCAGGGTTGTACCCTTTTCCCGCACCTATTCGAATGCGAATGCTGAGCAAATGATCCAAGAAGCTGGACTATATGGAGAAGAACGGGGCACTAGGATTGCAGGAAGACTCATTAACCACCTGCGCTATGGAGACGACACAACCTTGCTTGCCTAAAGCAAAGAGGACTTGAAGCACTTACTGATGAAGATCAAAGGCCACAAGCTTCAGTATTGATTCCACCGCAACATAAAGAAAAGAAAAATCTTCACCACTGGAGCAGGAGGCAAAATTCCGATAAATGGAGAAAAGACGGAAGTTTGGAAGGATTTCTTTTTACTTGGTTCTGCGTTCAGCACCCATGGAAGCAGTGGTGAGGAAATCAAAAGACGAACTGCTTTGGGCAAATCTCCTGTAAAGGACCTCTTTAAGGCGTTGAAAAGCAAAGATACCACCTTGAAGACGAAGGTGTGCCTGACCCAAGGAATGGTATTTCAATCACATCATATGCATGTGAAAACTGGACAATGAAGAAGGAAGACTGAAGAACTGACGCCTTTGAAGTGCGGCGTTGGTGAAGAATATTGCATGCAGCATGGACCGCCAAAAGAACGCACAAATCTGTCTTGGAAGAGGTAAAACCGGAATGCTTCTTCGAAACAAGGTTGGTGAGACTGCATCCGACATAGTTTGGACGCGTTGGCAGGGGAGATCAGTCCCCGGAGAAGGAAATCGTGCTTGGTACAGGACAGGGTCGGCTAAATAGAGGAAGGCCCTCCACGATGAGGACTGACACAGTGGCTGAAAGCACAGGCTCAAGGAAAAGAAGGATTTTAAGCATGGCGCAGGACAGTGAATTCTTTCCTCTGTGGTACCTCGGGTACCCATGAATTGGAAATAACTTGATGGCCCTTAACAACAACAAAAGCTGCAATAAAAAGACAAGTAATCCGATTTAAAACAGGGCAAAAGCAATGAACGGACACTTCACCGAAGTGTATGGTACCATCGGTTCCGCATCCTATGCCACCTCATGAAATGGTCGAATGTCGACCAGTTCTTTCGGGTATAATCACTCCGTGTATTCCTTGCATCTTGTTTAGACGCCTCCTGCATCATTTAATATGTTGCCCATAGAATCTTTCACCACTGCAACACAAGGCTTGAGTTTTCTCTTCCGTTCTTTCAGCTTGAGAAATGCCAAGCATGTTCTTCCCTTCTGGTTTTCTAACTCCAGGTTTCTGCACATGTTCCATTACTTTGTCTTCTCGAGCTGCTCTTTGAAATCTTCTCTTCAGCTTTTTTACTTCGTCATTTCTCCTTTTGCTTTAGCTGCCTGACGTTGCAGAGCAAATTTCAGAGTCTCTTCTGACATCCTTCTTGGTCTTGTATTTCTTTCCTGTCTTCTCAGTGACCTCTTGCTTTCTTCAGGGATGATGTCCTTGATGTCATTCCACAACTCGCCTAGTCTTCATTCATTAGTGTGCAATGTATCGAATCTCTTTCTGAGACGGTCTGTAAATTCAGGTAGGATACACTCAAGGTCGTACTTTGGCTCTCATCGACTTGTTCTCATTCTCTTCAGTTTCGACTTGAACTGGCCTATGTGCAGTTGATGGTCCGTTCCACAGCTGGTCCCTGACCTTGTTCCACCATCTCTTTTCATAGAGGTAGTTGTCATGATTCCCGTGTATTCTACCTGATGAGACCCATGTATGACCGTTTACCTCGCTGAAAAAGCTACTTGCCGTGAAGAAGTCGTTGATCGTGCAAAGCTCTGTCCTGCAATCTCTAACATGCTTTCTATCAACAATGTCAGATTTTCCAACACCTGATCTTTCTTCCTTTCCAGCTTTTGCATTGCGATCATCAGTAATTGTCAATGTATCCTGATGGCATGTTTGATCAATTTCAGTCTACAGAAGTTGGTAAAAATCCTCAATTTCTTCACCTTTGGCCTTAGCGGTCGGTGTGTAAATTTGAATAATGGATGTATTCACTGGTCTTCCGTGTCGGAGTAGGGGTATTAGCCTATCACCGACAATCTTGTACTTCAGGATAGATCCGGAAACGTTCTTTTGGACAAATCATTCCTCTTCAAGTTGTCATTCCTGGCATGGGAGATGAAATGATAGTCCCATTCAAAATGACCGATACCAATTCCAGTCATTTTGGCTCGCTCATGACGAGGATGTTGATCTTTATGCGTTCCACTTTAGTTTTGACAATTTCCAATCCTAGATTCATGCTTCTTTCATTCCGCGTTCTGATCGTTAATGAAGGTTCGCAGCTATTTCTTCCCATTTTGAATCGTGCCACTTCAGCAAATGAAGGTCCCTAAAGCCTGACGCCATCCACCTCATTAAGGACAGCTCCAACTGGATGAGGCAGCTCTTCCCGAGTTGTCTTTTGAGTGCCTTCTAACCTGGGAGGCTCATCTTCTGGCACTATATCAGTCAGTGTTCCGCTGCTATTCCTACGGTGTTCACTGGCTAGTTCTTTTCAGACGTCAAACGTGGAGTCCTTCTTCGTCTTGCAGCTCAGCTAAAACCTGTCAATCATGGGTGACCCTGTTCGGATCCTAATTCCAGTCGCACAGCTCCCAACATCACAGCAACACGCAAGCCTCCCCAGTACGACACACGGACAGACAGGTGGGCGATCACAACCATTAATGCAGAGAAATTCTACGAAGCTATTTGGCCTCATCCACAATTGAACTTCCTTATTAGTAGAGACTGCCAGGTAAAGCATTTTTTTTTTCTGCGCCCTTATTGATTGAATTATACTGCAGATGAAGGTTTCCAGAGCGAAGCAGTTTCTCATTAAAGAGTTAGTACCCATATTACGTGATGGCGTTGTTTGAAAGCTTCACAACATGTCACCTGTCTCCCTTCTTAGCCTTGGGTTTCCTATCACCAGCTTTCCTCTGCCCTTTCTCCTCCTAGTCCTTGCCCCTGGGCTGCTGTGCCCTTTTACGGGCCTATCTAATCTTTGTGTTAGGAGCCTATCTAATCTTTGGTGAAGGGTGAGTCTCAGGCTTGACCTCATTACTGAGCTAAAGGGGTGTCAGGGACCTTACTGGCAGGGTTTCTCCCATCTATGACAGCCCAGTAAGTCTGGCCTTTTTTTGTGACTTAGGGATTTTTTTTTCTGCATTTTTTCTCCAGCTCTGTCCAGGACTCACTATTGTCATCCCCGTCACAGAGGATCATTGAAGGATTGCTGACAGGAAACTTCCCTAATATTGTGAATCATGAAAAGCTGACCAACCAAGAAGCTCAAAGAACCGCATAGAGGACAGACGGCAACAGTAAAACACCAAGGCCTGTCCTAATCACACTCTCTAAAACCAAAGACAAAGGCAAAATCCTGCGAGCAGCTCGAGGAAAACAAAAAGTCACACGCAGAGGACAAACAATAAGACTGAGCTCTGATTATTCGGCAGAACCATGCAGGCAAAAGGGCAATGGTTTGACATAGTAAACAAAACAAATTACCAACCAAGAATAAGATATCCTGCAGAACTCTCACTCAAATATGATGCTGAAATTAGGACATTTCCAGATAAGAAAGATTAAGGGACTCTGTAAAAACAGAACCAAAATGATACTAATTACTAAAGGGAGTCCTTAGGTCTTAGGAGAAACAATATCATACCACAGCCTGAATCTAGAATTCAAGAGTTTACTCGCCAGATACCAGTGTAGTAAAAGAACTCCCAACGACTATCCAGAAACAAAGGAATTACAACAGGAAACCAGAAATGTGAAACTCTAATAGACAATATGAGAAAAAAAAAAAAAAAGAGGGACTAATTGGTGGAGGTATAGAAGTTTTCATGCGGGGAATGGCAAGGCAACACCAAGGAATAATAGACTGGTTCAAGCAGGGGAAATTTCAAAGGAACCACAGAGTGCAAAAGAATACACATCTAAGTAAAGAAGAAAAGGATAAAGTCTCCGTGAAAACAAAATGTACAAAACCAACAGCAATGACAGCAAAATCCAAAAGCAGAAGGAATTCAGCACAGGAGACTAAGGGGAACAAAGAAAACATCAGCACCACCAAAAAAGCACTTGAAAATGACAGCAAGAAACTGAAACCTAGCAACACTGACACAGAATGTAAACGGCCTAAATGCAACCCGAAAGAGTCTGAGAGCGACAGAATGGATTCCAAAAAAGGCCTATCAACATGCTGTCTACCAGAGGTGCCCCTTACAAACAAAGGAATCAATTCATTAAAAATCAAGAGATGGCAACAACTACGTCAAGCAAACGGCTATCAAAAAAGAGCAGAAGTGACAAGAGTCATTTCAGAGAACAATAGACTTTAAAACAAAGTCTGCCATACGAGACAAAGTAGGGCATTACAGAAAGATGAAAGGGACGATCCACCGTGAAGACATAACCGTAACAAACATTTACGCACCCAACGAAGGACAGCATTCCAATAAACGTGAAACTCAGCTCTAAAGAGAGAAACTGACGGTTCCACAAGAACAGTAGGAGACTTCGACACACCACTCTTGGTGAAGCACAGAACATCTAGAAAGAAATTCAGCAAAGATATACAACAGCTCAAGGGCACAGTCAGCCAGCTTGACATATATGTCTTGAACTCACAGACGTATACGGAACACTCCAGCGAGCGGCAGCAAAATACACTTTCTTCTTCAATCCCATCGGGAATATTCTACACATCAGACCATGCCTTGCTCTTAAACACCAAGCAGCTCAACACCAAGCAGCCAAAGCCAAAGGAAGAAATGATGAAGCAAAAGAACTGAACACGTGATTTCAAAGTGCATCTCGAGAAGACAAAGTATTCTAATGCCATGCACAGAGCTGGAGATAGAAAACCAAAAGGGAAGAACACGCCTGCAATTTCTCCAGCTGAAAGAACTGAAGAAAAAAATCAAACCTTTACTTTCGGTAGTCAAGGATTCTACCGGAAAAATACTAAATGATGCTGGAAGAACCAAAAGATGGACTCAATACACAGAGTCATTCTATACCAAAAAGAACTGGTGGACAACGGACCATTTCATGAGGTAGGTAGCACATGATGAGGAAGGCATGGTACTGAAGGAGGTAATCCAAACCGCACTGAAGGCATTGGCAGAAACAGGAATTATAGCAGTGACGGATTTCCAGCTGAGATGTTTCAACAAACAGATGCAGTGCTGAAAGTGCTCGCTTTTCTACACCAAGAATATTGGAAGGGAACTACTTGGCCAGCCGACTGAAAGAGGTCCATATTTATGGCTATTCCCAAGAAAGGTGATCCAACCGAACGTGGAAATTATCGAACAACACCAGTAACACATGTAAAATTTTGCTGGAGATCATTCAAAAGTGGCTGCAGCAGTATATTGACACGGAACTGCCAGAAATTCAGGCCAGACTCAGAAGACGACGGCCAATCAGGGCCATCCATGCTGATGTCAGATGGATGCCGGCTGAAAGCACCAAATACCTGAAAGATGCTTCCCCGTGTTTTACTGAGTATTCTAAGGCATTCAAGTCTGTGAGTCATAACAAATTATGAATGACATTGTGAAGAATGGGAATTCCAGAACACTTAATTGTGCTCAAGAGGAAACTGTACACAGATCAATCAGCACTTTGGACAGAACAAGGGAATACTGAGTGGTTTCAATTCAGGAAAGCTGTGTGTCAGGGTTGTACCCTTTTCCCGCACCTATTCGAATGCGAATGCTGAGCAAATGATCCAAGAAGCTGGACTATATGGAGAAGAACGGGGCACTAGGATTGCAGGAAGACTCATTAACCACCTGCGCTATGGAGACGACACAACCTTGCTTGCCTAAAGCAAAGAGGACTTGAAGCACTTACTGATGAAGATCAAAGGCCACAAGCTTCAGTATTGATTCCACCGCAACATAAAGAAAAGAAAAATCTTCACCACTGGAGCAGGAGGCAAAATTCCGATAAATGGAGAAAAGACGGAAGTTTGGAAGGATTTCTTTTTACTTGGTTCTGCGTTCAGCACCCATGGAAGCAGTGGTGAGGAAATCAAAAGACGAACTGCTTTGGGCAAATCTCCTGTAAAGGACCTCTTTAAGGCGTTGAAAAGCAAAGATACCACCTTGAAGACGAAGGTGTGCCTGACCCAAGGAATGGTATTTCAATCACATCATATGCATGTGAAAACTGGACAATGAAGAAGGAAGACTGAAGAACTGACGCCTTTGAAGTGCGGCGTTGGTGAAGAATATTGCATGCAGCATGGACCGCCAAAAGAACGCACAAATCTGTCTTGGAAGAGGTAAAACCGGAATGCTTCTTCGAAACAAGGTTGGTGAGACTGCATCCGACATAGTTTGGACGCGTTGGCAGGGGAGATCAGTCCCCGGAGAAGGAAATCGTGCTTGGTACAGGACAGGGTCGGCTAAATAGAGGAAGGCCCTCCACGATGAGGACTGACACAGTGGCTGAAAGCACAGGCTCAAGGAAAAGAAGGATTTTAAGCATGGCGCAGGACAGTGAATTCTTTCCTCTGTGGTACCTCGGGTACCCATGAATTGGAAATAACTTGATGGCCCTTAACAACAACAAAAGCTGCAATAAAAAGACAAGTAATCCGATTTAAAACAGGGCAAAAGCAATGAACGGACACTTCACCGAAGTGTATGGTACCATCGGTTCCGCATCCTATGCCACCTCATGAAATGGTCGAATGTCGACCAGTTCTTTCGGGTATAATCACTCCGTGTATTCCTTGCATCTTGTTTAGACGCCTCCTGCATCATTTAATATGTTGCCCATAGAATCTTTCACCACTGCAACACAAGGCTTGAGTTTTCTCTTCCGTTCTTTCAGCTTGAGAAATGCCAAGCATGTTCTTCCCTTCTGGTTTTCTAACTCCAGGTTTCTGCACATGTTCCATTACTTTGTCTTCTCGAGCTGCTCTTTGAAATCTTCTCTTCAGCTTTTTTACTTCGTCATTTCTCCTTTTGCTTTAGCTGCCTGACGTTGCAGAGCAAATTTCAGAGTCTCTTCTGACATCCTTCTTGGTCTTGTATTTCTTTCCTGTCTTCTCAGTGACCTCTTGCTTTCTTCAGGGATGATGTCCTTGATGTCATTCCACAACTCGCCTAGTCTTCATTCATTAGTGTGCAATGTATCGAATCTCTTTCTGAGACGGTCTGTAAATTCAGGTAGGATACACTCAAGGTCGTACTTTGGCTCTCATCGACTTGTTCTCATTCTCTTCAGTTTCGACTTGAACTGGCCTATGTGCAGTTGATGGTCCGTTCCACAGCTGGTCCCTGACCTTGTTCCACCATCTCTTTTCATAGAGGTAGTTGTCATGATTCCCGTGTATTCTACCTGATGAGACCCATGTATGACCGTTTACCTCGCTGAAAAAGCTACTTGCCGTGAAGAAGTCGTTGATCGTGCAAAGCTCTGTCGTGCAATCTCTAACATGCTTTCTATCAACAATGTCAGATTTTCCAACACCTGATCTTTCTTCCTTTCCAGCTTTTGCATTGCGATCATCAGTAATTGTCAATGTATCCTGATGGCATGTTTGATCAATTTCAGTCTACAGAAGTTGGTAAAAATCCTCAATTTCTTCACCTTTGGCCTTAGCGGTCGGTGTGTAAATTTGAATAATGGATGTATTCACTGGTCTTCCGTGTCGGAGTAGGGGTATTAGCCTATCACCGACAATCTTGTACTTCAGGATAGATCCGGAAACGTTCTTTTGGACAAATCATTCCTCTTCAAGTTGTCATTCCTGGCATGGGAGATGAAATGATAGTCCCATTCAAAATGACCGATACCAATTCCAGTCATTTTGGCTCGCTCATGACGAGGATGTTGATCTTTATGCGTTCCACTTTACTTTTGACAATTTCCAATCCTAGATTCATGCTTCTTTCATTCCGCGTTCTGATCGTTAATGAAGGTTCGCAGCTATTTCTTCCCATTTTGAATCGTGCCACTTCAGCAAATGAAGGTCCCTAAAGCCTGACGCCATCCACCTCATTAAGGACAGCTCCAACTGGATGAGGCAGCTCTTCCCGAGTTGTCTTTTGAGTGCCTTCTAACCTGGGAGGCTCATCTTCTGGCACTATATCAGTCAGTGTTCCGCTGCTATTCCTACGGTGTTCACTGGCTAGTTCTTTTCAGACGTCAAACGTGGAGTCCTTCTTCGTCTTGCAGCTCAGCTAAAACCTGTCAATCATGGGTGACCCTGTTCGGATCCTAATTCCAGTCGCACAGCTCCCAACATCACAGCAACACGCAAGCCTCCCCAGTACGACACACGGACAGACAGGTGGGCGATCACAACCATTAATGCAGAGAAATTCTACGAAGCTATTTGGCCTCATCCACAATTGAACTTCCTTATTAGTAGAGACTGCCAGGTAAAGCATTTTTTTTTTCTGCGCCCTTATTGATTGAATTATACTGCAGATGAAGGTTTCCAGAGCGAAGCAGTTTCTCATTAAAGAGTTAGTACCCATATTACGTGATGGCGTTGTTTGAAAGCTTCACAACATGTCACCTGTCTCCCTTCTTAGCCTTGGGTTTCCTATCACCAGCTTTCCTCTGCCCTTTCTCCTCCTAGTCCTTGCCCCTGGGCTGCTGTGCCCTTTTACGGGCCTATCTAATCTTTGTGTTAGGAGCCTATCTAATCTTTGGTGAAGGGTGAGTCTCAGGCTTGACCTCATTACTGAGCTAAAGGGGTGTCAGGGACCTTACTGGCAGGGTTTCTCCCATCTATGACAGCCCAGTAAGTCTGGCCTTTTTTTGTGACTTAGGGATTTTTTTTTCTGCATTTTTTCTCCAGCTCTGTCCAGGACTCACTATTGTCATCCCCGTCACAGAGGATCATTGAAGGATTGCTGACAGGAAACTTCCCTAATATTGTGAATCATGAAAAGCTGACCAACCAAGAAGCTCAAAGAACCGCATAGAGGACAGACGGCAACAGTAAAACACCAAGGCCTGTCCTAATCACACTCTCTAAAACCAAAGACAAAGGCAAAATCCTGCGAGCAGCTCGAGGAAAACAAAAAGTCACACGCAGAGGACAAACAATAAGACTGAGCTCTGATTATTCGGCAGAACCATGCAGGCAAAAGGGCAATGGTTTGACATAGTAAACAAAACAAATTACCAACCAAGAATAAGATATCCTGCAGAACTCTCACTCAAATATGATGCTGAAATTAGGACATTTCCAGATAAGAAAGATTAAGGGACTCTGTAAAAACAGAACCAAAATGATACTAATTACTAAAGGGAGTCCTTAGGTCTTAGGAGAAACAATATCATACCACAGCCTGAATCTAGAATTCAAGAGTTTACTCGCCAGATACCAGTGTAGTAAAAGAACTCCCAACGACTATCCAGAAACAAAGGAATTACAACAGGAAACCAGAAATGTGAAACTCTAATAGACAATATGAGAAAAAAAAAAAAAAAGAGGGACTAATTGGTGGAGGTATAGAAGTTTTCATGCGGGGAATGGCAAGGCAACACCAAGGAATAATAGACTGGTTCAAGCAGGGGAAATTTCAAAGGAACCACAGAGTGCAAAAGAATACACATCTAAGTAAAGAAGAAAAGGATAAAGTCTCCGTGAAAACAAAATGTACAAAACCAACAGCAATGACAGCAAAATCCAAAAGCAGAAGGAATTCAGCACAGGAGACTAAGGGGAACAAAGAAAACATCAGCACCACCAAAAAAGCACTTGAAAATGACAGCAAGAAACTGAAACCTAGCAACACTGACACAGAATGTAAACGGCCTAAATGCAACCCGAAAGAGTCTGAGAGCGACAGAATGGATTCCAAAAAAGGCCTATCAACATGCTGTCTACCAGAGGTGCCCCTTACAAACAAAGGAATCAATTCATTAAAAATCAAAAGATGGCAACAACTACGTCAAGCAAACGGCTATCAAAAAAGAGCAGAAGTGACAAGAGTCATTTCAGAGAACAATAGACTTTAAAACAAAGTCTGCCATACGAGACAAAGTAGGGCATTACAGAAAGATGAAAGGGACGATCCACCGTGAAGACATAACCGTAACAAACATTTACGCACCCAACGAAGGACAGCATTCCAATAAACGTGAAACTCAGCTCTAAAGAGAGAAACTGACGGTTCCACAAGAACAGTAGGAGACTTCGACACACCACTCTTGGTGAAGCACAGAACATCTAGAAAGAAATTCAGCAAAGATATACAACAGCTCAAGGGCACAGTCAGCCAGCTTGACATATATGTCTTGAACTCACAGACGTATACGGAACACTCCAGCGAGCGGCAGCAAAATACACTTTCTTCTTCAATCCCATCGGGAATATTCTACACATCAGACCATGCCTTGCTCTTAAACACCAAGCAGCTCAACACCAAGCAGCCAAAGCCAAAGGAAGAAATGATGAAGCAAAAGAACTGAACACGTGATTTCAAAGTGCATCTCGAGAAGACAAAGTATTCTAATGCCATGCACAGAGCTGGAGATAGAAAACCAAAAGGGAAGAACACGCCTGCAATTTCTCCAGCTGAAAGAACTGAAGAAAAAAATCAAACCTTTACTTTCGGTAGTCAAGGATTCTACCGGAAAAATACTAAATGATGCTGGAAGAACCAAAAGATGGACTCAATACACAGAGTCATTCTATACCAAAAAGAACTGGTGGACAACGGACCATTTCATGAGGTAGGTAGCACATGATGAGGAAGGCATGGTACTGAAGGAGGTAATCCAAACCGCACTGAAGGCATTGGCAGAAACAGGAATTATAGCAGTGACGGATTTCCAGCTGAGATGTTTCAACAAACAGATGCAGTGCTGAAAGTGCTCGCTTTTCTACACCAAGAATATTGGAAGGGAACTACTTGGCCAGCCGACTGAAAGAGGTCCATATTTATGGCTATTCCCAAGAAAGGTGATCCGACCGAACGTGGAAATTATCGAACAACACCAGTAACACATGTAAAATTTTGCTGGAGATCATTCAAAAGTGGCTGCAGCAGTATATTGACACGGAACTGCCAGAAATTCAGGCCAGACTCAGAAGACGACGGCCAATCAGGGCCATCCATGCTGATGTCAGATGGATGCCGGCTGAAAGCACCAAATACCTGAAAGATGCTTCCCCGTGTTTTACTGAGTATTCTAAGGCATTCAAGTCTGTGAGTCATAACAAATTATGAATGACATTGTGAAGAATGGGAATTCCAGAACACTTAATTGTGCTCAAGAGGAAACTGTACACAGATCAATCAGCACTTTGGACAGAACAAGGGAATTCTGAGTGGTTTCAATTCAGGAAAGCTGTGTGTCAGGGTTGTACCCTTTTCCCGCACCTATTCGAATGCGAATGCTGAGCAAATGATCCAAGAAGCTGGACTATATGGAGAAGAACGGGGCACTAGGATTGCAGGAAGACTCATTAACCACCTGCGCTATGGAGACGACACAACCTTGCTTGCCTAAAGCAAAGAGGACTTGAAGCACTTACTGATGAAGATCAAAGGCCACAAGCTTCAGTATTGATTCCACCGCAACATAAAGAAAAGAAAAATCTTCACCACTGGAGCAGGAGGCAAAATTCCGATAAATGGAGAAAAGACGGAAGTTTGGAAGGATTTCTTTTTACTTGGTTCTGCGTTCAGCACCCATGGAAGCAGTGGTGAGGAAATCAAAAGACGAACTGCTTTGGGCAAATCTCCTGTAAAGGACCTCTTTAAGGCGTTGAAAAGCAAAGATACCACCTTGAAGACGAAGGTGTGCCTGACCCAAGGAATGGTATTTCAATCACATCATATGCATGTGAAAACTGGACAATGAAGAAGGAAGACTGAAGAACTGACGCCTTTGAAGTGCGGCGTTGGTGAAGAATATTGCATGCAGCATGGACCGCCAAAAGAACGCACAAATCTGTCTTGGAAGAGGTAAAACCGGAATGCTTCTTCGAAACAAGGTTGGTGAGACTGCATCCGACATAGTTTGGACGCGTTGGCAGGGGAGATCAGTCCCCGGAGAAGGAAATCGTGCTTGGTACAGGACAGGGTCGGCTAAATAGAGGAAGGCCCTCCACGATGAGGACTGACACAGTGGCTGAAAGCACAGGCTCAAGGAAAAGAAGGATTTTAAGCATGGCGCAGGACAGTGAATTCTTTCCTCTGTGGTACCTCGGGTACCCATGAATTGGAAATAACTTGATGGCCCTTAACAACAACAAAAGCTGCAATAAAAAGACAAGTAATCCGATTTAAAACAGGGCAAAAGCAATGAACGGACACTTCACCGAAGTGTATGGTACCATCGGTTCCGCATCCTATGCCACCTCATGAAATGGTCGAATGTCGACCAGTTCTTTCGGGTATAATCACTCCGTGTATTCCTTGCATCTTGTTTAGACGCCTCCTGCATCATTTAATATGTTGCCCATAGAATCTTTCACCACTGCAACACAAGGCTTGAGTTTTCTCTTCCGTTCTTTCAGCTTGAGAAATGCCAAGCATGTTCTTCCCTTCTGGTTTTCTAACTCCAGGTTTCTGCACATGTTCCATTACTTTGTCTTCTCGAGCTGCTCTTTGAAATCTTCTCTTCAGCTTTTTTACTTCGTCATTTCTCCTTTTGCTTTAGCTGCCTGACGTTGCAGAGCAAATTTCAGAGTCTCTTCTGACATCCTTCTTGGTCTTGTATTTCTTTCCTGTCTTCTCAGTGACCTCTTGCTTTCTTCAGGGATGATGTCCTTGATGTCATTCCACAACTCGCCTAGTCTTCATTCATTAGTGTGCAATGTATCGAATCTCTTTCTGAGACGGTCTGTAAATTCAGGTAGGATACACTCAAGGTCGTACTTTGGCTCTCATCGACTTGTTCTCATTCTCTTCAGTTTCGACTTGAACTGGCCTATGTGCAGTTGATGGTCCGTTCCACAGCTGGTCCCTGACCTTGTTCCACCATCTCTTTTCATAGAGGTAGTTGTCATGATTCCCGTGTATTCTACCTGATGAGACCCATGTATGACCGTTTACCTCGCTGAAAAAGCTACTTGCCGTGAAGAAGTCGTTGATCGTGCAAAGCTCTGTCGTGCAATCTCTAACATGCTTTCTATCAACAATGTCAGATTTTCCAACACCTGATCTTTCTTCCTTTCCAGCTTTTGCATTGCGATCATCAGTAATTGTCAATGTATCCTGATGGCATGTTTGATCAATTTCAGTCTACAGAAGTTGGTAAAAATCCTCAATTTCTTCACCTTTGGCCTTAGCGGTCGGTGTGTAAATTTGAATAATGGATGTATTCACTGGTCTTCCGTGTCGGAGTAGGGGTATTAGCCTATCACCGACAATCTTGTACTTCAGGATAGATCCGGAAACGTTCTTTTGGACAAATCATTCCTCTTCAAGTTGTCATTCCTGGCATGGGAGATGAAATGATAGTCCCATTCAAAATGACCGATACCAATTCCAGTCATTTTGGCTCGCTCATGACGAGGATGTTGATCTTTATGCGTTCCACTTTACTTTTGACAATTTCCAATCCTAGATTCATGCTTCTTTCATTCCGCGTTCTGATCGTTAATGAAGGTTCGCAGCTATTTCTTCCCATTTTGAATCGTGCCACTTCAGCAAATGAAGGTCCCTAAAGCCTGACGCCATCCACCTCATTAAGGACAGCTCCAACTGGATGAGGCAGCTCTTCCCGAGTTGTCTTTTGAGTGCCTTCTAACCTGGGAGGCTCATCTTCTGGCACTATATCAGTCAGTGTTCCGCTGCTATTCCTACGGTGTTCACTGGCTAGTTCTTTTCAGACGTCAAACGTGGAGTCCTTCTTCGTCTTGCAGCTCAGCTAAAACCTGTCAATCATGGGTGACCCTGTTCGGATCCTAATTCCAGTCGCACAGCTCCCAACATCACAGCAACACGCAAGCCTCCCCAGTACGACACACGGACAGACAGGTGGGCGATCACAACCATTAATGCAGAGAAATTCTACGAAGCTATTTGGCCTCATCCACAATTGAACTTCCTTATTAGTAGAGACTGCCAGGTAAAGCATTTTTTTTTTCTGCGCCCTTATTGATTGAATTATACTGCAGATGAAGGTTTCCAGAGCGAAGCAGTTTCTCATTAAAGAGTTAGTACCCATATTACGTGATGGCGTTGTTTGAAAGCTTCACAACATGTCACCTGTCTCCCTTCTTAGCCTTGGGTTTCCTATCACCAGCTTTCCTCTGCCCTTTCTCCTCCTAGTCCTTGCCCCTGGGCTGCTGTGCCCTTTTACGGGCCTATCTAATCTTTGTGTTAGGAGCCTATCTAATCTTTGGTGAAGGGTGAGTCTCAGGCTTGACCTCATTACTGAGCTAAAGGGGTGTCAGGGACCTTACTGGCAGGGTTTCTCCCATCTATGACAGCCCAGTAAGTCTGGCCTTTTTTTGTGACTTAGGGATTTTTTTTTCTGCATTTTTTCTCCAGCTCTGTCCAGGACTCACTATTGTCATCCCCGTCACAGAGGATCATTGAAGGATTGCTGACAGGAAACTTCCCTAATATTGTGAATCATGAAAAGCTGACCAACCAAGAAGCTCAAAGAACCGCATAGAGGACAGACGGCAACAGTAAAACACCAAGGCCTGTCCTAATCACACTCTCTAAAACCAAAGACAAAGGCAAAATCCTGCGAGCAGCTCGAGGAAAACAAAAAGTCACACGCAGAGGACAAACAATAAGACTGAGCTCTGATTATTCGGCAGAACCATGCAGGCAAAAGGGCAATGGTTTGACATAGTAAACAAAACAAATTACCAACCAAGAATAAGATATCCTGCAGAACTCTCACTCAAATATGATGCTGAAATTAGGACATTTCCAGATAAGAAAGATTAAGGGACTCTGTAAAAACAGAACCAAAATGATACTAATTACTAAAGGGAGTCCTTAGGTCTTAGGAGAAACAATATCATACCACAGCCTGAATCTAGAATTCAAGAGTTTACTCGCCAGATACCAGTGTAGTAAAAGAACTCCCAACGACTATCCAGAAACAAAGGAATTACAACAGGAAACCAGAAATGTGAAACTCTAATAGACAATATGAGAAAAAAAAAAAAAAAGAGGGACTAATTGGTGGAGGTATAGAAGTTTTCATGCGGGGAATGGCAAGGCAACACCAAGGAATAATAGACTGGTTCAAGCAGGGGAAATTTCAAAGGAACCACAGAGTGCAAAAGAATACACATCTAAGTAAAGAAGAAAAGGATAAAGTCTCCGTGAAAACAAAATGTACAAAACCAACAGCAATGACAGCAAAATCCAAAAGCAGAAGGAATTCAGCACAGGAGACTAAGGGGAACAAAGAAAACATCAGCACCACCAAAAAAGCACTTGAAAATGACAGCAAGAAACTGAAACCTAGCAACACTGACACAGAATGTAAACGGCCTAAATGCAACCCGAAAGAGTCTGAGAGCGACAGAATGGATTCCAAAAAAGGCCTATCAACATGCTGTCTACCAGAGGTGCCCCTTACAAACAAAGGAATCAATTCATTAAAAATCAAGAGATGGCAACAACTACGTCAAGCAAACGGCTATCAAAAAAGAGCAGAAGTGACAAGAGTCATTTCAGAGAACAATAGACTTTAAAACAAAGTCTGCCATACGAGACAAAGTAGGGCATTACAGAAAGATGAAAGGGACGATCCACCGTGAAGACATAACCGTAACAAACATTTACGCACCCAACGAAGGACAGCATTCCAATAAACGTGAAACTCAGCTCTAAAGAGAGAAACTGACGGTTCCACAAGAACAGTAGGAGACTTCGACACACCACTCTTGGTGAAGCACAGAACATCTAGAAAGAAATTCAGCAAAGATATACAACAGCTCAAGGGCACAATCAGCCAGCTTGACATATATGTCTTGAACTCACAGACGTATACGGAACACTCCAGCGAGCGGCAGCAAAATACACTTTCTTCTTCAATCCCATCGGGAATATTCTACACATCAGACCATGCCTTGCTCTTAAACACCAAGCAGCTCAACACCAAGCAGCCAAAGCCAAAGGAAGAAATGATGAAGCAAAAGAACTGAACACGTGATTTCAAAGTGCATCTCGAGAAGACAAAGTATTCTAATGCCATGCACAGAGCTGGAGATAGAAAACCAAAAGGGAAGAACACGCCTGCAATTTCTCCAGCTGAAAGAACTGAAGAAAAAAATCAAACCTTTACTTTCGGTAGTCAAGGATTCTACCGGAAAAATACTAAATGATGCTGGAAGAACCAAAAGATGGACTCAATACACAGAGTCATTCTATACCAAAAAGAACTGGTGGACAACGGACCATTTCATGAGGTAGGTAGCACATGATGAGGAAGGCATGGTACTGAAGGAGGTAATCCAAACCGCACTGAAGGCATTGGCAGAAACAGGAATTATAGCAGTGACGGATTTCCAGCTGAGATGTTTCAACAAACAGATGCAGTGCTGAAAGTGCTCGCTTTTCTACACCAAGAATATTGGAAGGGAACTACTTGGCCAGCCGACTGAAAGAGGTCCATATTTATGGCTATTCCCAAGAAAGGTGATCCAACCGAACGTGGAAATTATCGAACAACACCAGTAACACATGTAAAATTTTGCTGGAGATCATTCAAAAGTGGCTGCAGCAGTATATTGACACGGAACTGCCAGAAATTCAGGCCAGACTCAGAAGACGACGGCCAATCAGGGCCATCCATGCTGATGTCAGATGGATGCCGGCTGAAAGCACCAAATACCTGAAAGATGCTTCCCCGTGTTTTACTGAGTATTCTAAGGCATTCAAGTCTGTGAGTCATAACAAATTATGAATGACATTGTGAAGAATGGGAATTCCAGAACACTTAATTGTGCTCAAGAGGAAACTGTACACAGATCAATCAGCACTTTGGACAGAACAAGGGAATACTGAGTGGTTTCAATTCAGGAAAGCTGTGTGTCAGGGTTGTACCCTTTTCCCGCACCTATTCGAATGCGAATGCTGAGCAAATGATCCAAGAAGCTGGACTATATGGAGAAGAACGGGGCACTAGGATTGCAGGAAGACTCATTAACCACCTGCGCTATGGAGACGACACAACCTTGCTTGCCTAAAGCAAAGAGGACTTGAAGCACTTACTGATGAAGATCAAAGGCCACAAGCTTCAGTATTGATTCCACCGCAACATAAAGAAAAGAAAAATCTTCACCACTGGAGCAGGAGGCAAAATTCCGATAAATGGAGAAAAGACGGAAGTTTGGAAGGATTTCTTTTTACTTGGTTCTGCGTTCAGCACCCATGGAAGCAGTGGTGAGGAAATCAAAAGACGAACTGCTTTGGGCAAATCTCCTGTAAAGGACCTCTTTAAGGCGTTGAAAAGCAAAGATACCACCTTGAAGACGAAGGTGTGCCTGACCCAAGGAATGGTATTTCAATCACATCATATGCATGTGAAAACTGGACAATGAAGAAGGAAGACTGAAGAACTGACGCCTTTGAAGTGCGGCGTTGGTGAAGAATATTGCATGCAGCATGGACCGCCAAAAGAACGCACAAATCTGTCTTGGAAGAGGTAAAACCGGAATGCTTCTTCGAAACAAGGTTGGTGAGACTGCATCCGACATAGTTTGGACGCGTTGGCAGGGGAGATCAGTCCCCGGAGAAGGAAATCGTGCTTGGTACAGGACAGGGTCGGCTAAATAGAGGAAGGCCCTCCACGATGAGGACTGACACAGTGGCTGAAAGCACAGGCTCAAGGAAAAGAAGGATTTTAAGCATGGCGCAGGACAGTGAATTCTTTCCTCTGTGGTACCTCGGGTACCCATGAATTGGAAATAACTTGATGGCCCTTAACAACAACAAAAGCTGCAATAAAAAGACAAGTAATCCGATTTAAAACAGGGCAAAAGCAATGAACGGACACTTCACCGAAGTGTATGGTACCATCGGTTCCGCATCCTATGCCACCTCATGAAATGGTCGAATGTCGACCAGTTCTTTCGGGTATAATCACTCCGTGTATTCCTTGCATCTTGTTTAGACGCCTCCTGCATCATTTAATATGTTGCCCATAGAATCTTTCACCACTGCAACACAAGGCTTGAGTTTTCTCTTCCGTTCTTTCAGCTTGAGAAATGCCAAGCATGTTCTTCCCTTCTGGTTTTCTAACTCCAGGTTTCTGCACATGTTCCATTACTTTGTCTTCTCGAGCTGCTCTTTGAAATCTTCTCTTCAGCTTTTTTACTTCGTCATTTCTCCTTTTGCTTTAGCTGCCTGACGTTGCAGAGCAAATTTCAGAGTCTCTTCTGACATCCTTCTTGGTCTTGTATTTCTTTCCTGTCTTCTCAGTGACCTCTTGCTTTCTTCAGGGATGATGTCCTTGATGTCATTCCACAACTCGCCTAGTCTTCATTCATTAGTGTGCAATGTATCGAATCTCTTTCTGAGACGGTCTGTAAATTCAGGTAGGATACACTCAAGGTCGTACTTTGGCTCTCATCGACTTGTTCTCATTCTCTTCAGTTTCGACTTGAACTGGCCTATGTGCAGTTGATGGTCCGTTCCACAGCTGGTCCCTGACCTTGTTCCACCATCTCTTTTCATAGAGGTAGTTGTCATGATTCCCGTGTATTCTACCTGATGAGACCCATGTATGACCGTTTACCTCGCTGAAAAAGCTACTTGCCGTGAAGAAGTCGTTGATCGTGCAAAGCTCTGTCGTGCAATCTCTAACATGCTTTCTATCAACAATGTCAGATTTTCCAACACCTGATCTTTCTTCCTTTCCAGCTTTTGCATTGCGATCATCAGTAATTCTCAATGTATCCTGATGGCATGTTTGATCAATTTCAGTCTACAGAAGTTGGTAAAAATCCTCAATTTCTTCACCTTTGGCCTTAGCGGTCGGTGTGTAAATTTGAATAATGGATGTATTCACTGGTCTTCCGTGTTGGAGTAGGGGTATTAGCCTATCACCGACAATCTTGTACTTCAGGATAGATCCGGAAACGTTCTTTTGGACAAATCATTCCTCTTCAAGTTGTCATTCCTGGCATGGGAGATGAAATGATAGTCCCATTCAAAATGACCGATACCAATTCCAGTCATTTTGGCTCGCTCATGACGAGGATGTTGATCTTTATGCGTTCCACTTTAGTTTTGACAATTTCCAATCCTAGATTCATGCTTCTTTCATTCCGCGTTCTGATCGTTAATGAAGGTTCGCAGCTATTTCTTCCCATTTTGAATCGTGCCACTTCAGCAAATGAAGGTCCCTAAAGCCTGACGCCATCCACCTCATTAAGGACAGCTCCAACTGGATGAGGCAGCTCTTCCCGAGTTGTCTTTTGAGTGCCTTCTAACCTGGGAGGCTCATCTTCTGGCACTATATCAGTCAGTGTTCCGCTGCTATTCCTACGGTGTTCACTGGCTAGTTCTTTTCAGACGTCAAACGTGGAGTCCTTCTTCGTCTTGCAGCTCAGCTAAAACCTGTCAATCATGGGTGACCCTGTTCGGATCCTAATTCCAGTCGCACAGCTCCCAACATCACAGCAACACGCAAGCCTCCCCAGTACGACACACGGACAGACAGGTGGGCGATCACAACCATTAATGCAGAGAAATTCTACGAAGCTATTTGGCCTCATCCACAATTGAACTTCCTTATTAGTAGAGACTGCCAGGTAAAGCATTTTTTTTTTCTGCGCCCTTATTGATTGAATTATACTGCAGATGAAGGTTTCCAGAGCGAAGCAGTTTCTCATTAAAGAGTTAGTACCCATATTACGTGATGGCGTTGTTTGAAAGCTTCACAACATGTCACCTGTCTCCCTTCTTAGCCTTGGGTTTCCTATCACCAGCTTTCCTCTGCCCTTTCTCCTCCTAGTCCTTGCCCCTGGGCTGCTGTGCCCTTTTACGGGCCTATCTAATCTTTGTGTTAGGAGCCTATCTAATCTTTGGTGAAGGGTGAGTCTCAGGCTTGACCTCATTACTGAGCTAAAGGGGTGTCAGGGACCTTACTGGCAGGGTTTCTCCCATCTATGACAGCCCAGTAAGTCTGGCCTTTTTTTGTGACTTAGGGATTTTTTTTTCTGCATTTTTTCTCCAGCTCTGTCCAGGACTCACTATTGTCATCCCCGTCACAGAGGATCATTGAAGGATTGCTGACAGGAAACTTCCCTAATATTGTGAATCATGAAAAGCTGACCAACCAAGAAGCTCAAAGAACCGCATAGAGGACAGACGGCAACAGTAAAACACCAAGGCCTGTCCTAATCACACTCTCTAAAACCAAAGACAAAGGCAAAATCCTGCGAGCAGCTCGAGGAAAACAAAAAGTCACACGCAGAGGACAAACAATAAGACTGAGCTCTGATTATTCGGCAGAACCATGCAGGCAAAAGGGCAATGGTTTGACATAGTAAACAAAACAAATTACCAACCAAGAATAAGATATCCTGCAGAACTCTCACTCAAATATGATGCTGAAATTAGGACATTTCCAGATAAGAAAGATTAAGGGACTCTGTAAAAACAGAACCAAAATGATACTAATTACTAAAGGGAGTCCTTAGGTCTTAGGAGAAACAATATCATACCACAGCCTGAATCTAGAATTCAAGAGTTTACTCGCCAGATACCAGTGTAGTAAAAGAACTCCCAACGACTATCCAGAAACAAAGGAATTACAACAGGAAACCAGAAATGTGAAACTCTAATAGACAATATGAGAAAAAAAAAAAAAGAGGGACTAATTGGTGGAGGTATAGAAGTTTTCATGCGGGGAATGGCAAGGCAACACCAAGGAATAATAGACTGGTTCAAGCAGGGGAAATTTCAAAGGAACCACAGAGTGCAAAAGAATACACATCTAAGTAAAGAAGAAAAGGATAAAGTCTCCGTGAAAACAAAATGTACAAAACCAACAGCAATGACAGCAAAATCCAAAAGCAGAAGGAATTCAGCACAGGAGACTAAGGGGAACAAAGAAAACATCAGCACCACCAAAAAAGCACTTGAAAATGACAGCAAGAAACTGAAACCTAGCAACACTGACACAGAATGTAAACGGCCTAAATGCAACCCGAAAGAGTCTGAGAGCGACAGAATGGATTCCAAAAAAGGCCTATCAACATGCTGTCTACCAGAGGTGCCCCTTACAAACAAAGGAATCAATTCATTAAAAATCAAAAGATGGCAACAACTACGTCAAGCAAACGGCTATCAAAAAAGAGCAGAAGTGACAAGAGTCATTTTCAGAGAACAATACACTTTAAAACAAAGTCTGCCATACGAGACAAAGTAGGGCATTACAGAAAGATGAAAGGGACGATCCACCGTGAAGACATAACCGTAACAAACATTTACGCACCCAACGAAGGACAGCATTCCAATAAACGTGAAACTCAGCTCTAAAGAGAGAAACTGACGGTTCCACAAGAACAGTAGGAGACTTCGACACACCACTCTTGGTGAAGCACAGAACATCTAGAAAGAAATTCAGCAAAGATATACAACAGCTCAAGGGCACAGTCAGCCAGCTTGACATATATGTCTTGAACTCACAGACGTATACGGAACACTCCAGCGAGCGGCAGCAAAATACACTTTCTTCTTCAATCCCATCGGGAATATTCTACACATCAGACCATGCCTTGCTCTTAAACACCAAGCAGCTCAACACCAAGCAGCCAAAGCCAAAGGAAGAAATGATGAAGCAAAAGAACTGAACACGTGATTTCAAAGTGCATCTCGAGAAGACAAAGTATTCTAATGCCATGCACAGAGCTGGAGATAGAAAACCAAAAGGGAAGAACACGCCTGCAATTTCTCCAGCTGAAAGAACTGAAGAAAAAAATCAAACCTTTACTTTCGGTAGTCAAGGATTCTACCGGAAAAATACTAAATGATGCTGGAAGAACCAAAAGATGGACTCAATACACAGAGTCATTCTATACCAAAAAGAACTGGTGGACAACGGACCATTTCATGAGGTAGGTAGCACATGATGAGGAAGGCATGGTACTGAAGGAGGTAATCCAAACCGCACTGAAGGCATTGGCAGAAACAGGAATTATAGCAGTGACGGATTTCCAGCTGAGATGTTTCAACAAACAGATGCAGTGCTGAAAGTGCTCGCTTTTCTACACCAAGAATATTGGAAGGGAACTACTTGGCCAGCCGACTGAAAGAGGTCCATATTTATGGCTATTCCCAAGAAAGGTGATCCAACCGAACGTGGAAATTATCGAACAACACCGGTAACACATGTAAAATTTTGCTGGAGATCATTCAAAAGTGGCTGCAGCAGTATATTGACACGGAACTGCCAGAAATTCAGGCCAGACTCAGAAGACGACGGCCAATCAGGGCCATCCATGCTGATGTCAGATGGATGCCGGCTGAAAGCACCAAATACCTGAAAGATGCTTCCCCGTGTTTTACTGAGTATTCTAAGGCATTCAAGTCTGTGAGTCATAACAAATTATGAATGACATTGTGAAGAATGGGAATTCCAGAACACTTAATTGTGCTCAAGAGGAAACTGTACACAGATCAATCAGCACTTTGGACAGAACAAGGGAATTCTGAGTGGTTTCAATTCAGGAAAGCTGTGTGTCAGGGTTGTACCCTTTTCCCGCACCTATTCGAATGCGAATGCTGAGCAAATGATCCAAGAAGCTGGACTATATGGAGAAGAACGGGGCACTAGGATTGCAGGAAGACTCATTAACCACCTGCGCTATGGAGACGACACAAGCTTGCTTGCCTAAAGCAAAGAGGACTTGAAGCACTTACTGATGAAGATCAAAGGCCACAAGCTTCAGTATTGATTCCACCGCAACATAAAGAAAAGAAAAATCTTCACCACTGGAGCAGGAGGCAAAATTCCGATAAATGGAGAAAAGACGGAAGTTTGGAAGGATTTCTTTTTACTTGGTTCTGCGTTCAGCACCCATGGAAGCAGTGGTGAGGAAATCAAAAGACGAACTGCTTTGGGCAAATCTCCTGTAAAGGACCTCTTTAAGGCGTTGAAAAGCAAAGATACCACCTTGAAGACGAAGGTGTGCCTGACCCAAGGAATGGTATTTCAATCACATCATATGCATGTGAAAACTGGACAATGAAGAAGGAAGACTGAAGAACTGACGCCTTTGAAGTGCGGCGTTGGTGAAGAATATTGCATGCAGCATGGACCGCCAAAAGAACGCACAAATCTGTCTTGGAAGAGGTAAAACCGGAATGCTTCTTCGAAACAAGGTTGGTGAGACTGCATCCGACATAGTTTGGACGCGTTGGCAGGGGAGATCAGTCCCCGGAGAAGGAAATCGTGCTTGGTACAGGACAGGGTCGGCTAAATAGAGGAAGGCCCTCCACGATGAGGACTGACACAGTGGCTGAAAGCACAGGCTCAAGGAAAAGAAGGATTTTAAGCATGGCGCAGGACAGTGAATTCTTTCCTCTGTGGTACCTCGGGTACCCATGAATTGGAAATAACTTGATGGCCCTTAACAACAACAAAAGCCGCAATAAAAAGACAAGTAATCCGATTTAAAACAGGGCAAAAGCAATGAACGGACACTTCACCGAAGTGTATGGTACCATCGGTTCCGCATCCTATGCCACCTCATGAAATGGTCGAATGTCGACCAGTTCTTTCGGGTATAATCACTCCGTGTATTCCTTGCATCTTGTTTAGACGCCTCCTGCATCATTTAATATGTTGCCCATAGAATCTTTCACCACTGCAACACAAGGCTTGAGTTTTCTCTTCCGTTCTTTCAGCTTGAGAAATGCCAAGCATGTTCTTCCCTTCTGGTTTTCTAACTCCAGGTTTCTGCACATGTTCCATTACTTTGTCTTCTCGAGCTGCTCTTTGAAATCTTCTCTTCAGCTTTTTTACTTCGTCATTTCTCCTTTTGCTTTAGCTGCCTGACGTTGCAGAGCAAATTTCAGAGTCTCTTCTGACATCCTTCTTGGTCTTGTATTTCTTTCCTGTCTTCTCAGTGACCTCTTGCTTTCTTCAGGGATGATGTCCTTGATGTCATTCCACAACTCGCCTAGTCTTCATTCATTAGTGTGCAATGTATCGAATCTCTTTCTGAGACGGTCTGTAAATTCAGGTAGGATACACTCAAGGTCGTACTTTGGCTCTCATCGACTTGTTCTCATTCTCTTCAGTTTCGACTTGAACTGGCCTATGTGCAGTTGATGGTCCGTTCCACAGCTGGTCCCTGACCTTGTTCCACCATCTCTTTTCATAGAGGTAGTTGTCATGATTCCCGTGTATTCTACCTGATGAGACCCATGTATGACCGTTTACCTCGCTGAAAAAGCTACTTGCCGTGAAGAAGTCGTTGATCGTGCAAAGCTCTGTCGTGCAATCTCTAACATGCTTTCTATCAACAATGTCAGATTTTCCAACACCTGATCTTTCTTCCTTTCCAGCTTTTGCATTGCGATCATCAGTAATTCTCAATGTATCCTGATGGCATGTTTGATCAATTTCAGTCTACAGAAGTTGGTAAAAATCCTCAATTTCTTCACCTTTGGCCTTAGCGGTCGGTGTGTAAATTTGAATAATGGATGTATTCACTGGTCTTCCGTGTTGGAGTAGGGGTATTAGCCTATCACCGACAATCTTGTACTTCAGGATAGATCCGGAAACGTTCTTTTGGACAAATCATTCCTCTTCAAGTTGTCATTCCTGGCATGGGAGATGAAATGATAGTCCCATTCAAAATGACCGATACCAATTCCAGTCATTTTGGCTCGCTCATGACGAGGATGTTGATCTTTATGCGTTCCACTTTAGTTTTGACAATTTCCAATCCTAGATTCATGCTTCTTTCATTCCGCGTTCTGATCGTTAATGAAGGTTCGCAGCTATTTCTTCCCATTTTGAATCGTGCCACTTCAGCAAATGAAGGTCCCTAAAGCCTGACGCCATCCACCTCATTAAGGACAGCTCCAACTGGATGAGGCAGCTCTTCCCGAGTTGTCTTTTGAGTGCCTTCTAACCTGGGAGGCTCATCTTCTGGCACTATATCAGTCAGTGTTCCGCTGCTATTCCTACGGTGTTCACTGGCTAGTTCTTTTCAGACGTCAAACGTGGAGTCCTTCTTCGTCTTGCAGCTCAGCTAAAACCTGTCAATCATGGGTGACCCTGTTCGGATCCTAATTCCAGTCGCACAGCTCCCAACATCACAGCAACACGCAAGCCTCCCCAGTACGACACACGGACAGACAGGTGGGCGATCACAACCATTAATGCAGAGAAATTCTACGAAGCTATTTGGCCTCATCCACAATTGAACTTCCTTATTAGTAGAGACTGCCAGGTAAAGCATTTTTTTTTTCTGCGCCCTTATTGATTGAATTATACTGCAGATGAAGGTTTCCAGAGCGAAGCAGTTTCTCATTAAAGAGTTAGTACCCATATTACGTGATGGCGTTGTTTGAAAGCTTCACAACATGTCACCTGTCTCCCTTCTTAGCCTTGGGTTTCCTATCACCAGCTTTCCTCTGCCCTTTCTCCTCCTAGTCCTTGCCCCTGGGCTGCTGTGCCCTTTTACGGGCCTATCTAATCTTTGTGTTAGGAGCCTATCTAATCTTTGGTGAAGGGTGAGTCTCAGGCTTGACCTCATTACTGAGCTAAAGGGGTGTCAGGGACCTTACTGGCAGGGTTTCTCCCATCTATGACAGCCCAGTAAGTCTGGCCTTTTTTTGTGACTTAGGGATTTTTTTTTCTGCATTTTTTCTCCAGCTCTGTCCAGGACTCACTATTGTCATCCCCGTCACAGAGGATCATTGAAGGATTGCTGACAGGAAACTTCCCTAATATTGTGAATCATGAAAAGCTGACCAACCAAGAAGCTCAAAGAACCGCATAGAGGACAGACGGCAACAGTAAAACACCAAGGCCTGTCCTAATCACACTCTCTAAAACCAAAGACAAAGGCAAAATCCTGCGAGCAGCTCGAGGAAAACAAAAAGTCACACGCAGAGGACAAACAATAAGACTGAGCTCTGATTATTCGGCAGAACCATGCAGGCAAAAGGGCAATGGTTTGACATAGTAAACAAAACAAATTACCAACCAAGAATAAGATATCCTGCAGAACTCTCACTCAAATATGATGCTGAAATTAGGACATTTCCAGATAAGAAAGATTAAGGGACTCTGTAAAAACAGAACCAAAATGATACTAATTACTAAAGGGAGTCCTTAGGTCTTAGGAGAAACAATATCATACCACAGCCTGAATCTAGAATTCAAGAGTTTACTCGCCAGATACCAGTGTAGTAAAAGAACTCCCAACGACTATCCAGAAACAAAGGAATTACAACAGGAAACCAGAAATGTGAAACTCTAATAGACAATATGAGAAAAAAAAAAAAAGAGGGACTAATTGGTGGAGGTATAGAAGTTTTCATGCGGGGAATGGCAAGGCAACACCAAGGAATAATAGACTGGTTCAAGCAGGGGAAATTTCAAAGGAACCACAGAGTGCAAAAGAATACACATCTAAGTAAAGAAGAAAAGGATAAAGTCTCCGTGAAAACAAAATGTACAAAACCAACAGCAATGACAGCAAAATCCAAAAGCAGAAGGAATTCAGCACAGGAGACTAAGGGGAACAAAGAAAACATCAGCACCACCAAAAAAGCACTTGAAAATGACAGCAAGAAACTGAAACCTAGCAACACTGACACAGAATGTAAACGGCCTAAATGCAACCCGAAAGAGTCTGAGAGCGACAGAATGGATTCCAAAAAAGGCCTATCAACATGCTGTCTACCAGAGGTGCCCCTTACAAACAAAGGAATCAATTCATTAAAAATCAAGAGATGGCAACAACTACGTCAAGCAAACGGCTATCAAAAAAGAGCAGAAGTGACAAGAGTCATTTTCAGAGAACAATACACTTTAAAACAAAGTCTGCCATACGAGACAAAGTAGGGCATTACAGAAAGATGAAAGGGACGATCCACCGTGAAGACATAACCGTAACAAACATTTACGCACCCAACGAAGGACAGCATTCCAATAAACGTGAAACTCAGCTCTAAAGAGAGAAACTGACGGTTCCACAAGAACAGTAGGAGACTTCGACACACCACTCTTGGTGAAGCACAGAACATCTAGAAAGAAATTCAGCAAAGATATACAACAGCTCAAGGGCACAGTCAGCCAGCTTGACATATATGTCTTGAACTCACAGACGTATACGGAACACTCCAGCGAGCGGCAGCAAAATACACTTTCTTCTTCAATCCCATCGGGAATATTCTACACATCAGACCATGCCTTGCTCTTAAACACCAAGCAGCTCAACACCAAGCAGCCAAAGCCAAAGGAAGAAATGATGAAGCAAAAGAACTGAACACGTGATTTCAAAGTGCATCTCGAGAAGACAAAGTATTCTAATGCCATGCACAGAGCTGGAGATAGAAAACCAAAAGGGAAGAACACGCCTGCAATTTCTCCAGCTGAAAGAACTGAAGAAAAAAATCAAACCTTTACTTTCGGTAGTCAAGGATTCTACCGGAAAAATACTAAATGATGCTGGAAGAACCAAAAGATGGACTCAATACACAGAGTCATTCTATACCAAAAAGAACTGGTGGACAACGGACCATTTCATGAGGTAGGTAGCACATGATGAGGAAGGCATGGTACTGAAGGAGGTAATCCAAACCGCACTGAAGGCATTGGCAGAAACAGGAATTATAGCAGTGACGGATTTCCAGCTGAGATGTTTCAACAAACAGATGCAGTGCTGAAAGTGCTCGCTTTTCTACACCAAGAATATTGGAAGGGAACTACTTGGCCAGCCGACTGAAAGAGGTCCATATTTATGGCTATTCCCAAGAAAGGTGATCCAACCGAACGTGGAAATTATCGAACAACACCAGTAACACATGTAAAATTTTGCTGGAGATCATTCAAAAGTGGCTGCAGCAGTATATTGACACGGAACTGCCAGAAATTCAGGCCAGACTCAGAAGACGACGGCCAATCAGGGCCATCCATGCTGATGTCAGATGGATGCCGGCTGAAAGCACCAAATACCTGAAAGATGCTTCCCCGTGTTTTACTGAGTATTCTAAGGCATTCAAGTCTGTGAGTCATAACAAATTATGAATGACATTGTGAAGAATGGGAATTCCAGAACACTTAATTGTGCTCAAGAGGAAACTGTACACAGATCAATCAGCACTTTGGACAGAACAAGGGAATTCTGAGTGGTTTCAATTCAGGAAAGCTGTGTGTCAGGGTTGTACCCTTTTCCCGCACCTATTCGAATGCGAATGCTGAGCAAATGATCCAAGAAGCTGGACTATATGGAGAAGAACGGGGCACTAGGATTGCAGGAAGACTCATTAACCACCTGCGCTATGGAGACGACACAAGCTTGCTTGCCTAAAGCAAAGAGGACTTGAAGCACTTACTGATGAAGATCAAAGGCCACAAGCTTCAGTATTGATTCCACCGCAACATAAAGAAAAGAAAAATCTTCACCACTGGAGCAGGAGGCAAAATTCCGATAAATGGAGAAAAGACGGAAGTTTGGAAGGATTTCTTTTTACTTGGTTCTGCGTTCAGCACCCATGGAAGCAGTGGTGAGGAAATCAAAAGACGAACTGCTTTGGGCAAATCTCCTGTAAAGGACCTCTTTAAGGCGTTGAAAAGCAAAGATACCACCTTGAAGACGAAGGTGTGCCTGACCCAAGGAATGGTATTTCAATCACATCATATGCATGTGAAAACTGGACAATGAAGAAGGAAGACTGAAGAACTGACGCCTTTGAAGTGCGGCGTTGGTGAAGAATATTGCATGCAGCATGGACCGCCAAAAGAACGCACAAATCTGTCTTGGAAGAGGTAAAACCGGAATGCTTCTTCGAAACAAGGTTGGTGAGACTGCATCCGACATAGTTTGGACGCGTTGGCAGGGGAGATCAGTCCCCGGAGAAGGAAATCGTGCTTGGTACAGGACAGGGTCGGCTAAATAGAGGAAGGCCCTCCACGATGAGGACTGACACAGTGGCTGAAAGCACAGGCTCAAGGAAAAGAAGGATTTTAAGCATGGCGCAGGACAGTGAATTCTTTCCTCTGTGGTACCTCGGGTACCCATGAATTGGAAATAACTTGATGGCCCTTAACAACAACAAAAGCCGCAATAAAAAGACAAGTAATCCGATTTAAAACAGGGCAAAAGCAATGAACGGACACTTCACCGAAGTGTATGGTACCATCGGTTCCGCATCCTATGCCACCTCATGAAATGGTCGAATGTCGACCAGTTCTTTCGGGTATAATCACTCCGTGTATTCCTTGCATCTTGTTTAGACGCCTCCTGCATCATTTAATATGTTGCCCATAGAATCTTTCACCACTGCAACACAAGGCTGGAGTTTTCTCTTCCGTTCTTTCAGCTTGAGAAATGCCAAGCATGTTCTTCCCTTCTGGTTTTCTAACTCCAGGTTTCTGCACATGTTCCACTACTTTGTCTTCTCGAGCTGCTCTTTGAAATCTTCTCTTCAGCTTTTTTACTTCGTCATTTCTCCTTTTGCTTTAGCTGCCTGACGTTGCAGAGCAAATTTCAGAGTCTCTTCTGACATCCTTCTTGGTCTTGTATTTCTTTCCTGTCTTCTCAGTGACCTCTTGCTTTCTTCAGGGATGATGTCCTTGATGTCATTCCACAACTCGCCTAGTCTTCATTCATTAGTGTGCAATGTATCGAATCTCTTTCTGAGACGGTCTGTAAATTCAGGTAGGATACACTCAAGGTCGTACTTTGGCTCTCATCGACTTGTTCTCATTCTCTTCAGTTTCGACTTGAACTGGCCTATGTGCAGTTGATGGTCCGTTCCACAGCTGGTCCCTGACCTTGTTCCACCATCTCTTTTCATAGAGGTAGTTGTCATGATTCCCGTGTATTCTACCTGATGAGACCCATGTATGACCGTTTACCTCGCTGAAAAAGCTACTTGCCGTGAAGAAGTCGTTGATCGTGCAAAGCTCTGTCGTGCAATCTCTAACATGCTTTCTATCAACAATGTCAGATTTTCCAACACCTGATCTTTCTTCCTTTCCAGCTTTTGCATTGCGATCATCAGTAATTCTCAATGTATCCTGATGGCATGTTTGATCAATTTCAGTCTACAGAAGTTGGTAAAAATCCTCAATTTCTTCACCTTTGGCCTTAGCGGTCGGTGTGTAAATTTGAATAATGGATGTATTCACTGGTCTTCCGTGTTGGAGTAGGGGTATTAGCCTATCACCGACAATCTTGTACTTCAGGATAGATCCGGAAACGTTCTTTTGGACAAATCATTCCTCTTCAAGTTGTCATTCCTGGCATGGGAGATGAAATGATAGTCCCATTCAAAATGACCGATACCAATTCCAGTCATTTTGGCTCGCTCATGACGAGGATGTTGATCTTTATGCGTTCCACTTTAGTTTTGACAATTTCCAATCCTAGATTCATGCTTCTTTCATTCCGCGTTCTGATCGTTAATGAAGGTTCGCAGCTATTTCTTCCCATTTTGAATCGTGCCACTTCAGCAAATGAAGGTCCCTAAAGCCTGACGCCATCCACCTCATTAAGGACAGCTCCAACTGGATGAGGCAGCTCTTCCCGAGTTGTCTTTTGAGTGCCTTCTAACCTGGGAGGCTCATCTTCTGGCACTATATCAGTCAGTGTTCCGCTGCTATTCCTACGGTGTTCACTGGCTAGTTCTTTTCAGACGTCAAACGTGGAGTCCTTCTTCGTCTTGCAGCTCAGCTAAAACCTGTCAATCATGGGTGACCCTGTTCGGATCCTAATTCCAGTCGCACAGCTCCCAACATCACAGCAACACGCAAGCCTCCCCAGTACGACACACGGACAGACAGGTGGGCGATCACAACCATTAATGCAGAGAAATTCTACGAAGCTATTTGGCCTCATCCACAATTGAACTTCCTTATTAGTAGAGACTGCCAGGTAAAGCATTTTTTTTTTCTGCGCCCTTATTGATTGAATTATACTGCAGATGAAGGTTTCCAGAGCGAAGCAGTTTCTCATTAAAGAGTTAGTACCCATATTACGTGATGGCGTTGTTTGAAAGCTTCACAACATGTCACCTGTCTCCCTTCTTAGCCTTGGGTTTCCTATCACCAGCTTTCCTCTGCCCTTTCTCCTCCTAGTCCTTGCCCCTGGGCTGCTGTGCCCTTTTACGGGCCTATCTAATCTTTGTGTTAGGAGCCTATCTAATCTTTGGTGAAGGGTGAGTCTCAGGCTTGACCTCATTACTGAGCTAAAGGGGTGTCAGGGACCTTACTGGCAGGGTTTCTCCCATCTATGACAGCCCAGTAAGTCTGGCCTTTTTTTGTGACTTAGGGATTTTTTTTTCTGCATTTTTTCTCCAGCTCTGTCCAGGACTCACTATTGTCATCCCCGTCACAGAGGATCATTGAAGGATTGCTGACAGGAAACTTCCCTAATATTGTGAATCATGAAAAGCTGACCAACCAAGAAGCTCAAAGAACCGCATAGAGGACAGACGGCAACAGTAAAACACCAAGGCCTGTCCTAATCACACTCTCTAAAACCAAAGACAAAGGCAAAATCCTGCGAGCAGCTCGAGGAAAACAAAAAGTCACACGCAGAGGACAAACAATAAGACTGAGCTCTGATTATTCGGCAGAACCATGCAGGCAAAAGGGCAATGGTTTGACATAGTAAACAAAACAAATTACCAACCAAGAATAAGATATCCTGCAGAACTCTCACTCAAATATGATGCTGAAATTAGGACATTTCCAGATAAGAAAGATTAAGGGACTCTGTAAAAACAGAACCAAAATGATACTAATTACTAAAGGGAGTCCTTAGGTCTTAGGAGAAACAATATCATACCACAGCCTGAATCTAGAATTCAAGAGTTTACTCGCCAGATACCAGTGTAGTAAAAGAACTCCCAACGACTATCCAGAAACAAAAGAATTACAACAGGAAACCAGAAATGTGAAACTCTAATAGACAATATGAGAAAAAAAAAAAAAGAGGGACTAATTGGTGGAGGTATAGAAGTTTTCACGCGGGGAATGGCAAGGCAACACCAAGGAATAATAGACTGGTTCAAGCAGGGGAAATTTCAAAGGAACCACAGAGTGCAAAAGAATACACATCTAAGTAAAGAAGAAAAGGATAAAGTCTCCGTGAAAACAAAATGTACAAAACCAACAGCAATGACAGCAAAATCCAAAAGCAGAAGGAATTCAGCACAGGAGACTAAGGGGAACAAAGAAAACATCAGCACCACCAAAAAAGCACTTGAAAATGACAGCAAGAAACTGAAACCTAGCAACACTGACACAGAATGTAAACGGCCTAAATGCAACCCGAAAGAGTCTGAGAGCGACAGAATGGATTCCAAAAAAGGCCTATCAACATGCTGTCTACCAGAGGTGCCCCTTACAAACAAAGGAATCAATTCATTAAAAATCAAAAGATGGCAACAACTACGTCAAGCAAACGGCTATCAAAAAAGAGCAGAAGTGACAAGAGTCATTTCAGAGAACAATAGACTTTAAAACAAAGTCTGCCATACGAGACAAAGTAGGGCATTACAGAAAGATGAAAGGGACGATCCACCGTGAAGACATAACCGTAACAAACATTTACGCACCCAACGAAGGACAGCATTCCAATAAACGTGAAACTCAGCTCTAAAGAGAGAAACTGACGGTTCCACAAGAACAGTAGGAGACTTCGACACACCACTCTTGGTGAAGCACAGAACATCTAGAAAGAAATTCAGCAAAGATATACAACAGCTCAAGGGCACAATCAGCCAGCTTGACATATATGTCTTGAACTCACAGACGTATACGGAACACTCCAGCGAGCGGCAGCAAAATACACTTTCTTCTTCAATCCCATCGGGAATATTCTACACATCAGACCATGCCTTGCTCTTAAACACCAAGCAGCTCAACACCAAGCAGCCAAAGCCAAAGGAAGAAATGATGAAGCAAAAGAACTGAACACGTGATTTCAAAGTGCATCTCGAGAAGACAAAGTATTCTAATGCCATGCACAGAGCTGGAGATAGAAAACCAAAAGGGAAGAACACGCCTGCAATTTCTCCAGCTGAAAGAACTGAAGAAAAAAATCAAACCTTTACTTTCGGTAGTCAAGGATTCTACCGGAAAAATACTAAATGATGCTGGAAGAACCAAAAGATGGACTCAATACACAGAGTCATTCTATACCAAAAAGAACTGGTGGACAACGGACCATTTCATGAGGTAGGTAGCACATGATGAGGAAGGCATGGTACTGAAGGAGGTAATCCAAACCGCACTGAAGGCATTGGCAGAAACAGGAATTATAGCAGTGACGGATTTCCAGCTGAGATGTTTCAACAAACAGATGCAGTGCTGAAAGTGCTCGCTTTTCTACACCAAGAATATTGGAAGGGAACTACTTGGCCAGCCGACTGAAAGAGGTCCATATTTATGGCTATTCCCAAGAAAGGTGATCCAACCGAACGTGGAAATTATCGAACAACACCAGTAACACATGTAAAATTTTGCTGGAGATCATTCAAAAGTGGCTGCAGCAGTATATTGACACGGAACTGCCAGAAATTCAGGCCAGACTCAGAAGACGACGGCCAATCAGGGCCATCCATGCTGATGTCAGATGGATGCCGGCTGAAAGCACCAAATACCTGAAAGATGCTTCCCCGTGTTTTACTGAGTATTCTAAGGCATTCAAGTCTGTGAGTCATAACAAATTATGAATGACATTGTGAAGAATGGGAATTCCAGAACACTTAATTGTGCTCAAGAGGAAACTGTACACAGATCAATCAGCACTTTGGACAGAACAAGGGAATTCTGAGTGGTTTCAATTCAGGAAAGCTGTGTGTCAGGGTTGTACCCTTTTCCCGCACCTATTCGAATGCGAATGCTGAGCAAATGATCCAAGAAGCTGGACTATATGGAGAAGAACGGGGCACTAGGATTGCAGGAAGACTCATTAACCACCTGCGCTATGGAGACGACACAACCTTGCTTGCCTAAAGCAAAGAGGACTTGAAGCACTTACTGATGAAGATCAAAGGCCACAAGCTTCAGTATTGATTCCACCGCAACATAAAGAAAAGAAAAATCTTCACCACTGGAGCAGGAGGCAAAATTCCGATAAATGGAGAAAAGACGGAAGTTTGGAAGGATTTCTTTTTACTTGGTTCTGCGTTCAGCACCCATGGAAGCAGTGGTGAGGAAATCAAAAGACGAACTGCTTTGGGCAAATCTCCTGTAAAGGACCTCTTTAAGGCGTTGAAAAGCAAAGATACCACCTTGAAGACGAAGGTGTGCCTGACCCAAGGAATGGTATTTCAATCACATCATATGCATGTGAAAACTGGACAATGAAGAAGGAAGACTGAAGAACTGACGCCTTTGAAGTGCGGCGTTGGTGAAGAATATTGCATGCAGCATGGACCGCCAAAAGAACGCACAAATCTGTCTTGGAAGAGGTAAAACCGGAATGCTTCTTCGAAACAAGGTTGGTGAGACTGCATCCGACATAGTTTGGACGCGTTGGCAGGGGAGATCAGTCCCCGGAGAAGGAAATCGTGCTTGGTACAGGACAGGGTCGGCTAAATAGAGGAAGGCCCTCCACGATGAGGACTGACACAGTGGCTGAAAGCACAGGCTCAAGGAAAAGAAGGATTTTAAGCATGGCGCAGGACAGTGAATTCTTTCCTCTGTGGTACCTCGGGTACCCATGAATTGGAAATAACTTGATGGCCCTTAACAACAACAAAAGCCGCAATAAAAAGACAAGTAATCCGATTTAAAACAGGGCAAAAGCAATGAACGGACACTTCACCGAAGTGTATGGTACCATCGGTTCCGCATCCTATGCCACCTCATGAAATGGTCGAATGTCGACCAGTTCTTTCGGGTATAATCACTCCGTGTATTCCTTGCATCTTGTTTAGACGCCTCCTGCATCATTTAATATGTTGCCCATAGAATCTTTCACCACTGCAACACAAGGCTGGAGTTTTCTCTTCCGTTCTTTCAGCTTGAGAAATGCCAAGCATGTTCTTCCCTTCTGGTTTTCTAACTCCAGGTTTCTGCACATGTTCCACTACTTTGTCTTCTCGAGCTGCTCTTTGAAATCTTCTCTTCAGCTTTTTTACTTCGTCATTTCTCCTTTTGCTTTAGCTGCCTGACGTTGCAGAGCAAATTTCAGAGTCTCTTCTGACATCCTTCTTGGTCTTGTATTTCTTTCCTGTCTTCTCAGTGACCTCTTGCTTTCTTCAGGGATGATGTCCTTGATGTCATTCCACAACTCGCCTAGTCTTCATTCATTAGTGTGCAATGTATCGAATCTCTTTCTGAGACGGTCTGTAAATTCAGGTAGGATACACTCAAGGTCGTACTTTGGCTCTCATCGACTTGTTCTCATTCTCTTCAGTTTCGACTTGAACTGGCCTATGTGCAGTTGATGGTCCGTTCCACAGCTGGTCCCTGACCTTGTTCCACCATCTCTTTTCATAGAGGTAGTTGTCATGATTCCCGTGTATTCTACCTGATGAGACCCATGTATGACCGTTTACCTCGCTGAAAAAGCTACTTGCCGTGAAGAAGTCGTTGATCGTGCAAAGCTCTGTCGTGCAATCTCTAACATGCTTTCTATCAACAATGTCAGATTTTCCAACACCTGATCTTTCTTCCTTTCCAGCTTTTGCATTGCGATCATCAGTAATTCTCAATGTATCCTGATGGCATGTTTGATCAATTTCAGTCTACAGAAGTTGGTAAAAATCCTCAATTTCTTCACCTTTGGCCTTAGCGGTCGGTGTGTAAATTTGAATAATGGATGTATTCACTGGTCTTCCGTGTTGGAGTAGGGGTATTAGCCTATCACCGACAATCTTGTACTTCAGGATAGATCCGGAAACGTTCTTTTGGACAAATCATTCCTCTTCAAGTTGTCATTCCTGGCATGGGAGATGAAATGATAGTCCCATTCAAAATGACCGATACCAATTCCAGTCATTTTGGCTCGCTCATGACGAGGATGTTGATCTTTATGCGTTCCACTTTAGTTTTGACAATTTCCAATCCTAGATTCATGCTTCTTTCATTCCGCGTTCTGATCGTTAATGAAGGTTCGCAGCTATTTCTTCCCATTTTGAATCGTGCCACTTCAGCAAATGAAGGTCCCTAAAGCCTGACGCCATCCACCTCATTAAGGACAGCTCCAACTGGATGAGGCAGCTCTTCCCGAGTTGTCTTTTGAGTGCCTTCTAACCTGGGAGGCTCATCTTCTGGCACTATATCAGTCAGTGTTCCGCTGCTATTCCTACGGTGTTCACTGGCTAGTTCTTTTCAGACGTCAAACGTGGAGTCCTTCTTCGTCTTGCAGCTCAGCTAAAACCTGTCAATCATGGGTGACCCTGTTCGGATCCTAATTCCAGTCGCACAGCTCCCAACATCACAGCAACACGCAAGCCTCCCCAGTACGACACACGGACAGACAGGTGGGCGATCACAACCATTAATGCAGAGAAATTCTACGAAGCTATTTGGCCTCATCCACAATTGAACTTCCTTATTAGTAGAGACTGCCAGGTAAAGCATTTTTTTTTTCTGCGCCCTTATTGATTGAATTATACTGCAGATGAAGGTTTCCAGAGCGAAGCAGTTTCTCATTAAAGAGTTAGTACCCATATTACGTGATGGCGTTGTTTGAAAGCTTCACAACATGTCACCTGTCTCCCTTCTTAGCCTTGGGTTTCCTATCACCAGCTTTCCTCTGCCCTTTCTCCTCCTAGTCCTTGCCCCTGGGCTGCTGTGCCCTTTTACGGGCCTATCTAATCTTTGTGTTAGGAGCCTATCTAATCTTTGGTGAAGGGTGAGTCTCAGGCTTGACCTCATTACTGAGCTAAAGGGGTGTCAGGGACCTTACTGGCAGGGTTTCTCCCATCTATGACAGCCCAGTAAGTCTGGCCTTTTTTTGTGACTTAGGGATTTTTTTTTCTGCATTTTTTCTCCAGCTCTGTCCAGGACTCACTATTGTCATCCCCGTCACAGAGGATCATTGAAGGATTGCTGACAGGAAACTTCCCTAATATTGTGAATCATGAAAAGCTGACCAACCAAGAAGCTCAAAGAACCGCATAGAGGACAGACGGCAACAGTAAAACACCAAGGCCTGTCCTAATCACACTCTCTAAAACCAAAGACAAAGGCAAAATCCTGCGAGCAGCTCGAGGAAAACAAAAAGTCACACGCAGAGGACAAACAATAAGACTGAGCTCTGATTATTCGGCAGAACCATGCAGGCAAAAGGGCAATGGTTTGACATAGTAAACAAAACAAATTACCAACCAAGAATAAGATATCCTGCAGAACTCTCACTCAAATATGATGCTGAAATTAGGACATTTCCAGATAAGAAAGATTAAGGGACTCTGTAAAAACAGAACCAAAATGATACTAATTACTAAAGGGAGTCCTTAGGTCTTAGGAGAAACAATATCATACCACAGCCTGAATCTAGAATTCAAGAGTTTACTCGCCAGATACCAGTGTAGTAAAAGAACTCCCAACGACTATCCAGAAACAAAAGAATTACAACAGGAAACCAGAAATGTGAAACTCTAATAGACAATATGAGAAAAAAAAAAAAAGAGGGACTAATTGGTGGAGGTATAGAAGTTTTCACGCGGGGAATGGCAAGGCAACACCAAGGAATAATAGACTGGTTCAAGCAGGGGAAATTTCAAAGGAACCACAGAGTGCAAAAGAATACACATCTAAGTAAAGAAGAAAAGGATAAAGTCTCCGTGAAAACAAAATGTACAAAACCAACAGCAATGACAGCAAAATCCAAAAGCAGAAGGAATTCAGCACAGGAGACTAAGGGGAACAAAGAAAACATCAGCACCACCAAAAAAGCACTTGAAAATGACAGCAAGAAACTGAAACCTAGCAACACTGACACAGAATGTAAACGGCCTAAATGCAACCCGAAAGAGTCTGAGAGCGACAGAATGGATTCCAAAAAAGGCCTATCAACATGCTGTCTACCAGAGGTGCCCCTTACAAACAAAGGAATCAATTCATTAAAAATCAAAAGATGGCAACAACTACGTCAAGCAAACGGCTATCAAAAAAGAGCAGAAGTGACAAGAGTCATTTCAGAGAACAATAGACTTTAAAACAAAGTCTGCCATACGAGACAAAGTAGGGCATTACAGAAAGATGAAAGGGACGATCCACCGTGAAGACATAACCGTAACAAACATTTACGCACCCAACGAAGGACAGCATTCCAATAAACGTGAAACTCAGCTCTAAAGAGAGAAACTGACGGTTCCACAAGAACAGTAGGAGACTTCGACACACCACTCTTGGTGAAGCACAGAACATCTAGAAAGAAATTCAGCAAAGATATACAACAGCTCAAGGGCACAGTCAGCCAGCTTGACATATATGTCTTGAACTCACAGACGTATACGGAACACTCCAGCGAGCGGCAGCAAAATACACTTTCTTCTTCAATCCCATCGGGAATATTCTACACATCAGACCATGCCTTGCTCTTAAACACCAAGCAGCTCAACACCAAGCAGCCAAAGCCAAAGGAAGAAATGATGAAGCAAAAGAACTGAACACGTGATTTCAAAGTGCATCTCGAGAAGACAAAGTATTCTAATGCCATGCACAGAGCTGGAGATAGAAAACCAAAAGGGAAGAACACGCCTGCAATTTCTCCAGCTGAAAGAACTGAAGAAAAAAATCAAACCTTTACTTTCGGTAGTCAAGGATTCTACCGGAAAAATACTAAATGATGCTGGAAGAACCAAAAGATGGACTCAATACACAGAGTCATTCTATACCAAAAAGAACTGGTGGACAACGGACCATTTCATGAGGTAGGTAGCACATGATGAGGAAGGCATGGTACTGAAGGAGGTAATCCAAACCGCACTGAAGGCATTGGCAGAAACAGGAATTATAGCAGTGACGGATTTCCAGCTGAGATGTTTCAACAAACAGATGCAGTGCTGAAAGTGCTCGCTTTTCTACACCAAGAATATTGGAAGGGAACTACTTGGCCAGCCGACTGAAAGAGGTCCATATTTATGGCTATTCCCAAGAAAGGTGATCCAACCGAACGTGGAAATTATCGAACAACACCAGTAACACATGTAAAATTTTGCTGGAGATCATTCAAAAGTGGCTGCAGCAGTATATTGACACGGAACTGCCAGAAATTCAGGCCAGACTCAGAAGACGACGGCCAATCAGGGCCATCCATGCTGATGTCAGATGGATGCCGGCTGAAAGCACCAAATACCTGAAAGATGCTTCCCCGTGTTTTACTGAGTATTCTAAGGCATTCAAGTCTGTGAGTCATAACAAATTATGAATGACATTGTGAAGAATGGGAATTCCAGAACACTTAATTGTGCTCAAGAGGAAACTGTACACAGATCAATCAGCACTTTGGACAGAACAAGGGAATTCTGAGTGGTTTCAATTCAGGAAAGCTGTGTGTCAGGGTTGTACCCTTTTCCCGCACCTATTCGAATGCGAATGCTGAGCAAATGATCCAAGAAGCTGGACTATATGGAGAAGAACGGGGCACTAGGATTGCAGGAAGACTCATTAACCACCTGCGCTATGGAGACGACACAAGCTTGCTTGCCTAAAGCAAAGAGGACTTGAAGCACTTACTGATGAAGATCAAAGGCCACAAGCTTCAGTATTGATTCCACCGCAACATAAAGAAAAGAAAAATCTTCACCACTGGAGCAGGAGGCAAAATTCCGATAAATGGAGAAAAGACGGAAGTTTGGAAGGATTTCTTTTTACTTGGTTCTGCGTTCAGCACCCATGGAAGCAGTGGTGAGGAAATCAAAAGACGAACTGCTTTGGGCAAATCTCCTGTAAAGGACCTCTTTAAGGCGTTGAAAAGCAAAGATACCACCTTGAAGACGAAGGTGTGCCTGACCCAAGGAATGGTATTTCAATCACATCATATGCATGTGAAAACTGGACAATGAAGAAGGAAGACTGAAGAACTGACGCCTTTGAAGTGCGGCGTTGGTGAAGAATATTGCATGCAGCATGGACCGCCAAAAGAACGCACAAATCTGTCTTGGAAGAGGTAAAACCGGAATGCTTCTTCGAAACAAGGTTGGTGAGACTGCATCCGACATAGTTTGGACGCGTTGGCAGGGGAGATCAGTCCCCGGAGAAGGAAATCGTGCTTGGTACAGGACAGGGTCGGCTAAATAGAGGAAGGCCCTCCACGATGAGGACTGACACAGTGGCTGAAAGCACAGGCTCAAGGAAAAGAAGGATTTTAAGCATGGCGCAGGACAGTGAATTCTTTCCTCTGTGGTACCTCGGGTACCCATGAATTGGAAATAACTTGATGGCCCTTAACAACAACAAAAGCCGCAATAAAAAGACAAGTAATCCGATTTAAAACAGGGCAAAAGCAATGAACGGACACTTCACCGAAGTGTATGGTACCATCGGTTCCGCATCCTATGCCACCTCATGAAATGGTCGAATGTCGACCAGTTCTTTCGGGTATAATCACTCCGTGTATTCCTTGCATCTTGTTTAGACGCCTCCTGCATCATTTAATATGTTGCCCATAGAATCTTTCACCACTGCAACACAAGGCTGGAGTTTTCTCTTCCGTTCTTTCAGCTTGAGAAATGCCAAGCATGTTCTTCCCTTCTGGTTTTCTAACTCCAGGTTTCTGCACATGTTCCACTACTTTGTCTTCTCGAGCTGCTCTTTGAAATCTTCTCTTCAGCTTTTTTACTTCGTCATTTCTCCTTTTGCTTTAGCTGCCTGACGTTGCAGAGCAAATTTCAGAGTCTCTTCTGACATCCTTCTTGGTCTTGTATTTCTTTCCTGTCTTCTCAGTGACCTCTTGCTTTCTTCAGGGATGATGTCCTTGATGTCATTCCACAACTCGCCTAGTCTTCATTCATTAGTGTGCAATGTATCGAATCTCTTTCTGAGACGGTCTGTAAATTCAGGTAGGATACACTCAAGGTCGTACTTTGGCTCTCATCGACTTGTTCTCATTCTCTTCAGTTTCGACTTGAACTGGCCTATGTGCAGTTGATGGTCCGTTCCACAGCTGGTCCCTGACCTTGTTCCACCATCTCTTTTCATAGAGGTAGTTGTCATGATTCCCGTGTATTCTACCTGATGAGACCCATGTATGACCGTTTACCTCGCTGAAAAAGCTACTTGCCGTGAAGAAGTCGTTGATCGTGCAAAGCTCTGTCGTGCAATCTCTAACATGCTTTCTATCAACAATGTCAGATTTTCCAACACCTGATCTTTCTTCCTTTCCAGCTTTTGCATTGCGATCATCAGTAATTCTCAATGTATCCTGATGGCATGTTTGATCAATTTCAGTCTACAGAAGTTGGTAAAAATCCTCAATTTCTTCACCTTTGGCCTTAGCGGTCGGTGTGTAAATTTGAATAATGGATGTATTCACTGGTCTTCCGTGTTGGAGTAGGGGTATTAGCCTATCACCGACAATCTTGTACTTCAGGATAGATCCGGAAACGTTCTTTTGGACAAATCATTCCTCTTCAAGTTGTCATTCCTGGCATGGGAGATGAAATGATAGTCCCATTCAAAATGACCGATACCAATTCCAGTCATTTTGGCTCGCTCATGACGAGGATGTTGATCTTTATGCGTTCCACTTTAGTTTTGACAATTTCCAATCCTAGATTCATGCTTCTTTCATTCCGCGTTCTGATCGTTAATGAAGGTTCGCAGCTATTTCTTCCCATTTTGAATCGTGCCACTTCAGCAAATGAAGGTCCCTAAAGCCTGACGCCATCCACCTCATTAAGGACAGCTCCAACTGGATGAGGCAGCTCTTCCCGAGTTGTCTTTTGAGTGCCTTCTAACCTGGGAGGCTCATCTTCTGGCACTATATCAGTCAGTGTTCCGCTGCTATTCCTACGGTGTTCACTGGCTAGTTCTTTTCAGACGTCAAACGTGGAGTCCTTCTTCGTCTTGCAGCTCAGCTAAAACCTGTCAATCATGGGTGACCCTGTTCGGATCCTAATTCCAGTCGCACAGCTCCCAACATCACAGCAACACGCAAGCCTCCCCAGTACGACACACGGACAGACAGGTGGGCGATCACAACCATTAATGCAGAGAAATTCTACGAAGCTATTTGGCCTCATCCACAATTGAACTTCCTTATTAGTAGAGACTGCCAGGTAAAGCATTTTTTTTTCTGCGCCCTTATTGATTGAATTATACTGCAGATGAAGGTTTCCAGAGCGAAGCAGTTTCTCATTAAAGAGTTAGTACCCATATTACGTGATGGCGTTGTTTGAAAGCTTCACAACATGTCACCTGTCTCCCTTCTTAGCCTTGGGTTTCCTATCACCAGCTTTCCTCTGCCCTTTCTCCTCCTAGTCCTTGCCCCTGGGCTGCTGTGCCCTTTTACGGGCCTATCTAATCTTTGTGTTAGGAGCCTATCTAATCTTTGGTGAAGGGTGAGTCTCAGGCTTGACCTCATTACTGAGCTAAAGGGGTGTCAGGGACCTTACTGGCAGGGTTTCTCCCATCTATGACAGCCCAGTAAGTCTGGCCTTTTTTTGTGACTTAGGGATTTTTTTTTCTGCATTTTTTCTCCAGCTCTGTCCAGGACTCACTATTGTCATCCCCGTCACAGAGGATCATTGAAGGATTGCTGACAGGAAACTTCCCTAATATTGTGAATCATGAAAAGCTGACCAACCAAGAAGCTCAAAGAACCGCATAGAGGACAGACGGCAACAGTAAAACACCAAGGCCTGTCCTAATCACACTCTCTAAAACCAAAGACAAAGGCAAAATCCTGCGAGCAGCTCGAGGAAAACAAAAAGTCACACGCAGAGGACAAACAATAAGACTGAGCTCTGATTATTCGGCAGAACCATGCAGGCAAAAGGGCAATGGCTTGACATAGTAAACAAAACAAATTACCAACCAAGAATAAGATATCCTGCAGAACTCTCACTCAAATATGATGCTGAAATTAGGACATTTCCAGATAAGAAAGATTAAGGGACTCTGTAAAAACAGAACCAAAATGATACTAATTACTAAAGGGAGTCCTTAGGTCTTAGGAGAAACAATATCATACCACAGCCTGAATCTAGAATTCAAGAGTTTACTCGCCAGATACCAGTGTAGTAAAAGAACTCCCAACGACTATCCAGAAACAAAGGAATTACAACAGGAAACCAGAAATGTGAAACTCTAATAGACAATATGAGAAAAAAAAAAAAAAAGAGGGACTAATTGGTGGAGGTATAGAAGTTTTCATGCGGGGAATGGCAAGGCAACACCAAGGAATAATAGACTGGTTCAAGCAGGGGAAATTTCAAAGGAACCACAGAGTGCAAAAGAATACACATCTAAGTAAAGAAGAAAAGGATAAAGTCTCCGTGAAAACAAAATGTACAAAACCAACAGCAATGACAGCAAAATCCAAAAGCAGAAGGAATTCAGCACAGGAGACTAAGGGGAACAAAGAAAACATCAGCACCACCAAAAAAGCACTTGAAAATGACAGCAAGAAACTGAAACCTAGCAACACTGACACAGAATGTAAACGGCCTAAATGCAACCCGAAAGAGTCTGAGAGCGACAGAATGGATTCCAAAAAAGGCCTATCAACATGCTGTCTACCAGAGGTGCCCCTTACAAACAAAGGAATCAATTCATTAAAAATCAAAAGATGGCAACAACTACGTCAAGCAAACGGCTATCAAAAAAGAGCAGAAGTGACAAGAGTCATTTCAGAGAACAATAGACTTTAAAACAAAGTCTGCCATACGAGACAAAGTAGGGCATTACAGAAAGATGAAAGGGACGATCCACCGTGAAGACATAACCGTAACAAACATTTACGCACCCAACGAAGGACAGCATTCCAATAAACGTGAAACTCAGCTCTAAAGAGAGAAACTGACGGTTCCACAAGAACAGTAGGAGACTTCGACACACCACTCTTGGTGAAGCACAGAACATCTAGAAAGAAATTCAGCAAAGATATACAACAGCTCAAGGGCACAGTCAGCCAGCTTGACATATATGTCTTGAACTCACAGACGTATACGGAACACTCCAGCGAGCGGCAGCAAAATACACTTTCTTCTTCAATCCCATCGGGAATATTCTACACATCAGACCATGCCTTGCTCTTAAACACCAAGCAGCTCAACACCAAGCAGCCAAAGCCAAAGGAAGAAATGATGAAGCAAAAGAACTGAACACGTGATTTCAAAGTGCATCTCGAGAAGACAAAGTATTCTAATGCCATGCACAGAGCTGGAGATAGAAAACCAAAAGGGAAGAACACGCCTGCAATTTCTCCAGCTGAAAGAACTGAAGAAAAAAATCAAACCTTTACTTTCGGTAGTCAAGGATTCTACCGGAAAAATACTAAATGATGCTGGAAGAACCAAAAGATGGACTCAATACACAGAGTCATTCTATACCAAAAAGAACTGGTGGACAACGGACCATTTCATGAGGTAGGTAGCACATGATGAGGAAGGCATGGTACTGAAGGAGGTAATCCAAACCGCACTGAAGGCATTGGCAGAAACAGGAATTATAGCAGTGACGGATTTCCAGCTGAGATGTTTCAACAAACAGATGCAGTGCTGAAAGTGCTCGCTTTTCTACACCAAGAATATTGGAAGGGAACTACTTGGCCAGCCGACTGAAAGAGGTCCATATTTATGGCTATTCCCAAGAAAGGTGATCCAACCGAACGTGGAAATTATCGAACAACACCAGTAACACATGTAAAATTTTGCTGGAGATCATTCAAAAGTGGCTGCAGCAGTATATTGACACGGAACTGCCAGAAATTCAGGCCAGACTCAGAAGACGACGGCCAATCAGGGCCATCCATGCTGATGTCAGATGGATGCCGGCTGAAAGCACCAAATACCTGAAAGATGCTTCCCCGTGTTTTACTGAGTATTCTAAGGCATTCAAGTCTGTGAGTCATAACAAATTATGAATGACATTGTGAAGAATGGGAATTCCAGAACACTTAATTGTGCTCAAGAGGAAACTGTACACAGATCAATCAGCACTTTGGACAGAACAAGGGAATTCTGAGTGGTTTCAATTCAGGAAAGCTGTGTGTCAGGGTTGTACCCTTTTCCCGCACCTATTCGAATGCGAATGCTGAGCAAATGATCCAAGAAGCTGGACTATATGGAGAAGAACGGGGCACTAGGATTGCAGGAAGACTCATTAACCACCTGCGCTATGGAGACGACACAAGCTTGCTTGCCTAAAGCAAAGAGGACTTGAAGCACTTACTGATGAAGATCAAAGGCCACAAGCTTCAGTATTGATTCCACCGCAACATAAAGAAAAGAAAAATCTTCACCACTGGAGCAGGAGGCAAAATTCCGATAAATGGAGAAAAGACGGAAGTTTGGAAGGATTTCTTTTTACTTGGTTCTGCGTTCAGCACCCATGGAAGCAGTGGTGAGGAAATCAAAAGACGAACTGCTTTGGGCAAATCTCCTGTAAAGGACCTCTTTAAGGCGTTGAAAAGCAAAGATACCACCTTGAAGACGAAGGTGTGCCTGACCCAAGGAATGGTATTTCAATCACATCATATGCATGTGAAAACTGGACAATGAAGAAGGAAGACTGAAGAACTGACGCCTTTGAAGTGCGGCGTTGGTGAAGAATATTGCATGCAGCATGGACCGCCAAAAGAACGCACAAATCTGTCTTGGAAGAGGTAAAACCGGAATGCTTCTTCGAAACAAGGTTGGTGAGACTGCATCCGACATAGTTTGGACGCGTTGGCAGGGGAGATCAGTCCCCGGAGAAGGAAATCGTGCTTGGTACAGGACAGGGTCGGCTAAATAGAGGAAGGCCCTCCACGATGAGGACTGACACAGTGGCTGAAAGCACAGGCTCAAGGAAAAGAAGGATTTTAAGCATGGCGCAGGACAGTGAATTCTTTCCTCTGTGGTACCTCGGGTACCCATGAATTGGAAATAACTTGATGGCCCTTAACAACAACAAAAGCCGCAATAAAAAGACAAGTAATCCGATTTAAAACAGGGCAAAAGCAATGAACGGACACTTCACCGAAGTGTATGGTACCATCGGTTCCGCATCCTATGCCACCTCATGAAATGGTCGAATGTCGACCAGTTCTTTCGGGTATAATCACTCCGTGTATTCCTTGCATCTTGTTTAGACGCCTCCTGCATCATTTAATATGTTGCCCATAGAATCTTTCACCACTGCAACACAAGGCTGGAGTTTTCTCTTCCGTTCTTTCAGCTTGAGAAATGCCAAGCATGTTCTTCCCTTCTGGTTTTCTAACTCCAGGTTTCTGCACATGTTCCACTACTTTGTCTTCTCGAGCTGCTCTTTGAAATCTTCTCTTCAGCTTTTTTACTTCGTCATTTCTCCTTTTGCTTTAGCTGCCTGACGTTGCAGAGCAAATTTCAGAGTCTCTTCTGACATCCTTCTTGGTCTTGTATTTCTTTCCTGTCTTCTCAGTGACCTCTTGCTTTCTTCAGGGATGATGTCCTTGATGTCATTCCACAACTCGCCTAGTCTTCATTCATTAGTGTGCAATGTATCGAATCTCTTTCTGAGACGGTCTGTAAATTCAGGTAGGATACACTCAAGGTCGTACTTTGGCTCTCATCGACTTGTTCTCATTCTCTTCAGTTTCGACTTGAACTGGCCTATGTGCAGTTGATGGTCCGTTCCACAGCTGGTCCCTGACCTTGTTCCACCATCTCTTTTCATAGAGGTAGTTGTCATGATTCCCGTGTATTCTACCTGATGAGACCCATGTATGACCGTTTACCTCGCTGAAAAAGCTACTTGCCGTGAAGAAGTCGTTGATCGTGCAAAGCTCTGTCGTGCAATCTCTAACATGCTTTCTATCAACAATGTCAGATTTTCCAACACCTGATCTTTCTTCCTTTCCAGCTTTTGCATTGCGATCATCAGTAATTCTCAATGTATCCTGATGGCATGTTTGATCAATTTCAGTCTACAGAAGTTGGTAAAAATCCTCAATTTCTTCACCTTTGGCCTTAGCGGTCGGTGTGTAAATTTGAATAATGGATGTATTCACTGGTCTTCCGTGTTGGAGTAGGGGTATTAGCCTATCACCGACAATCTTGTACTTCAGGATAGATCCGGAAACGTTCTTTTGGACAAATCATTCCTCTTCAAGTTGTCATTCCTGGCATGGGAGATGAAATGATAGTCCCATTCAAAATGACCGATACCAATTCCAGTCATTTTGGCTCGCTCATGACGAGGATGTTGATCTTTATGCGTTCCACTTTAGTTTTGACAATTTCCAATCCTAGATTCATGCTTCTTTCATTCCGCGTTCTGATCGTTAATGAAGGTTCGCAGCTATTTCTTCCCATTTTGAATCGTGCCACTTCAGCAAATGAAGGTCCCTAAAGCCTGACGCCATCCACCTCATTAAGGACAGCTCCAACTGGATGAGGCAGCTCTTCCCGAGTTGTCTTTTGAGTGCCTTCTAACCTGGGAGGCTCATCTTCTGGCACTATATCAGTCAGTGTTCCGCTGCTATTCCTACGGTGTTCACTGGCTAGTTCTTTTCAGACGTCAAACGTGGAGTCCTTCTTCGTCTTGCAGCTCAGCTAAAACCTGTCAATCATGGGTGACCCTGTTCGGATCCTAATTCCAGTCGCACAGCTCCCAACATCACAGCAACACGCAAGCCTCCCCAGTACGACACACGGACAGACAGGTGGGCGATCACAACCATTAATGCAGAGAAATTCTACGAAGCTATTTGGCCTCATCCACAATTGAACTTCCTTATTAGTAGAGACTGCCAGGTAAAGCATTTTTTTTTCTGCGCCCTTATTGATTGAATTATACTGCAGATGAAGGTTTCCAGAGCGAAGCAGTTTCTCATTAAAGAGTTAGTACCCATATTACGTGATGGCGTTGTTTGAAAGCTTCACAACATGTCACCTGTCTCCCTTCTTAGCCTTGGGTTTCCTATCACCAGCTTTCCTCTGCCCTTTCTCCTCCTAGTCCTTGCCCCTGGGCTGCTGTGCCCTTTTACGGGCCTATCTAATCTTTGTGTTAGGAGCCTATCTAATCTTTGGTGAAGGGTGAGTCTCAGGCTTGACCTCATTACTGAGCTAAAGGGGTGTCAGGGACCTTACTGGCAGGGTTTCTCCCATCTATGACAGCCCAGTAAGTCTGGCCTTTTTTTGTGACTTAGGGATTTTTTTTTCTGCATTTTTTCTCCAGCTCTGTCCAGGACTCACTATTGTCATCCCCGTCACAGAGGATCATTGAAGGATTGCTGACAGGAAACTTCCCTAATATTGTGAATCATGAAAAGCTGACCAACCAAGAAGCTCAAAGAACCGCATAGAGGACAGACGGCAACAGTAAAACACCAAGGCCTGTCCTAATCACACTCTCTAAAACCAAAGACAAAGGCAAAATCCTGCGAGCAGCTCGAGGAAAACAAAAAGTCACACGCAGAGGACAAACAATAAGACTGAGCTCTGATTATTCGGCAGAACCATGCAGGCAAAAGGGCAATGGCTTGACATAGTAAACAAAACAAATTACCAACCAAGAATAAGATATCCTGCAGAACTCTCACTCAAATATGATGCTGAAATTAGGACATTTCCAGATAAGAAAGATTAAGGGACTCTGTAAAAACAGAACCAAAATGATACTAATTACTAAAGGGAGTCCTTAGGTCTTAGGAGAAACAATATCATACCACAGCCTGAATCTAGAATTCAAGAGTTTACTCGCCAGATACCAGTGTAGTAAAAGAACTCCCAACGACTATCCAGAAACAAAGGAATTACAACAGGAAACCAGAAATGTGAAACTCTAATAGACAATATGAGAAAAAAAAAAAAAAAGAGGGACTAATTGGTGGAGGTATAGAAGTTTTCATGCGGGGAATGGCAAGGCAACACCAAGGAATAATAGACTGGTTCAAGCAGGGGAAATTTCAAAGGAACCACAGAGTGCAAAAGAATACACATCTAAGTAAAGAAGAAAAGGATAAAGTCTCCGTGAAAACAAAATGTACAAAACCAACAGCAATGACAGCAAAATCCAAAAGCAGAAGGAATTCAGCACAGGAGACTAAGGGGAACAAAGAAAACATCAGCACCACCAAAAAAGCACTTGAAAATGACAGCAAGAAACTGAAACCTAGCAACACTGACACAGAATGTAAACGGCCTAAATGCAACCCGAAAGAGTCTGAGAGCGACAGAATGGATTCCAAAAAAGGCCTATCAACATGCTGTCTACCAGAGGTGCCCCTTACAAACAAAGGAATCAATTCATTAAAAATCAAAAGATGGCAACAACTACGTCAAGCAAACGGCTATCAAAAAAGAGCAGAAGTGACAAGAGTCATTTCAGAGAACAATAGACTTTAAAACAAAGTCTGCCATACGAGACAAAGTAGGGCATTACAGAAAGATGAAAGGGACGATCCACCGTGAAGACATAACCGTAACAAACATTTACGCACCCAACGAAGGACAGCATTCCAATAAACGTGAAACTCAGCTCTAAAGAGAGAAACTGACGGTTCCACAAGAACAGTAGGAGACTTCGACACACCACTCTTGGTGAAGCACAGAACATCTAGAAAGAAATTCAGCAAAGATATACAACAGCTCAAGGGCACAGTCAGCCAGCTTGACATATATGTCTTGAACTCACAGACGTATACGGAACACTCCAGCGAGCGGCAGCAAAATACACTTTCTTCTTCAATCCCATCGGGAATATTCTACACATCAGACCATGCCTTGCTCTTAAACACCAAGCAGCTCAACACCAAGCAGCCAAAGCCAAAGGAAGAAATGATGAAGCAAAAGAACTGAACACGTGATTTCAAAGTGCATCTCGAGAAGACAAAGTATTCTAATGCCATGCACAGAGCTGGAGATAGAAAACCAAAAGGGAAGAACACGCCTGCAATTTCTCCAGCTGAAAGAACTGAAGAAAAAAATCAAACCTTTACTTTCGGTAGTCAAGGATTCTACCGGAAAAATACTAAATGATGCTGGAAGAACCAAAAGATGGACTCAATACACAGAGTCATTCTATACCAAAAAGAACTGGTGGACAACGGACCATTTCATGAGGTAGGTAGCACATGATGAGGAAGGCATGGTACTGAAGGAGGTAATCCAAACCGCACTGAAGGCATTGGCAGAAACAGGAATTATAGCAGTGACGGATTTCCAGCTGAGATGTTTCAACAAACAGATGCAGTGCTGAAAGTGCTCGCTTTTCTACACCAAGAATATTGGAAGGGAACTACTTGGCCAGCCGACTGAAAGAGGTCCATATTTATGGCTATTCCCAAGAAAGGTGATCCAACCGAACGTGGAAATTATCGAACAACACCAGTAACACATGTAAAATTTTGCTGGAGATCATTCAAAAGTGGCTGCAGCAGTATATTGACACGGAACTGCCAGAAATTCAGGCCAGACTCAGAAGACGACGGCCAATCAGGGCCATCCATGCTGATGTCAGATGGATGCCGGCTGAAAGCACCAAATACCTGAAAGATGCTTCCCCGTGTTTTACTGAGTATTCTAAGGCATTCAAGTCTGTGAGTCATAACAAATTATGAATGACATTGTGAAGAATGGGAATTCCAGAACACTTAATTGTGCTCAAGAGGAAACTGTACACAGATCAATCAGCACTTTGGACAGAACAAGGGAATTCTGAGTGGTTTCAATTCAGGAAAGCTGTGTGTCAGGGTTGTACCCTTTTCCCGCACCTATTCGAATGCGAATGCTGAGCAAATGATCCAAGAAGCTGGACTATATGGAGAAGAACGGGGCACTAGGATTGCAGGAAGACTCATTAACCACCTGCGCTATGGAGACGACACAAGCTTGCTTGCCTAAAGCAAAGAGGACTTGAAGCACTTACTGATGAAGATCAAAGGCCACAAGCTTCAGTATTGATTCCACCGCAACATAAAGAAAAGAAAAATCTTCACCACTGGAGCAGGAGGCAAAATTCCGATAAATGGAGAAAAGACGGAAGTTTGGAAGGATTTCTTTTTACTTGGTTCTGCGTTCAGCACCCATGGAAGCAGTGGTGAGGAAATCAAAAGACGAACTGCTTTGGGCAAATCTCCTGTAAAGGACCTCTTTAAGGCGTTGAAAAGCAAAGATACCACCTTGAAGACGAAGGTGTGCCTGACCCAAGGAATGGTATTTCAATCACATCATATGCATGTGAAAACTGGACAATGAAGAAGGAAGACTGAAGAACTGACGCCTTTGAAGTGCGGCGTTGGTGAAGAATATTGCATGCAGCATGGACCGCCAAAAGAACGCACAAATCTGTCTTGGAAGAGGTAAAACCGGAATGCTTCTTCGAAACAAGGTTGGTGAGACTGCATCCGACATAGTTTGGACGCGTTGGCAGGGGAGATCAGTCCCCGGAGAAGGAAATCGTGCTTGGTACAGGACAGGGTCGGCTAAATAGAGGAAGGCCCTCCACGATGAGGACTGACACAGTGGCTGAAAGCACAGGCTCAAGGAAAAGAAGGATTTTAAGCATGGCGCAGGACAGTGAATTCTTTCCTCTGTGGTACCTCGGGTACCCATGAATTGGAAATAACTTGATGGCCCTTAACAACAACAAAAGCCGCAATAAAAAGACAAGTAATCCGATTTAAAACAGGGCAAAAGCAATGAACGGACACTTCACCGAAGTGTATGGTACCATCGGTTCCGCATCCTATGCCACCTCATGAAATGGTCGAATGTCGACCAGTTCTTTCGGGTATAATCACTCCGTGTATTCCTTGCATCTTGTTTAGACGCCTCCTGCATCATTTAATATGTTGCCCATAGAATCTTTCACCACTGCAACACAAGGCTTGAGTTTTCTCTTCCGTTCTTTCAGCTTGAGAAATGCCAAGCATGTTCTTCCCTTCTGGTTTTCTAACTCCAGGTTTCTGCACATGTTCCACTACTTTGTCTTCTCGAGCTGCTCTTTGAAATCTTCTCTTCAGCTTTTTTACTTCGTCATTTCTCCTTTTGCTTTAGCTGCCTGACGTTGCAGAGCAAATTTCAGAGTCTCTTCTGACATCCTTCTTGGTCTTGTATTTCTTTCCTGTCTTCTCAGTGACCTCTTGCTTTCTTCAGGGATGATGTCCTTGATGTCATTCCACAACTCGCCTAGTCTTCATTCATTAGTGTGCAATGTATCGAATCTCTTTCTGAGACGGTCTGTAAATTCAGGTAGGATACACTCAAGGTCGTACTTTGGCTCTCATCGACTTGTTCTCATTCTCTTCAGTTTCGACTTGAACTGGCCTATGTGCAGTTGATGGTCCGTTCCACAGCTGGTCCCTGACCTTGTTCCACCATCTCTTTTCATAGAGGTAGTTGTCATGATTCCCGTGTATTCTACCTGATGAGACCCATGTATGACCGTTTACCTCGCTGAAAAAGCTACTTGCCGTGAAGAAGTCGTTGATCGTGCAAAGCTCTGTCGTGCAATCTCTAACATGCTTTCTATCAACAATGTCAGATTTTCCAACACCTGATCTTTCTTCCTTTCCAGCTTTTGCATTGCGATCATCAGTAATTCTCAATGTATCCTGATGGCATGTTTGATCAATTTCAGTCTACAGAAGTTGGTAAAAATCCTCAATTTCTTCACCTTTGGCCTTAGCGGTCGGTGTGTAAATTTGAATAATGGATGTATTCACTGGTCTTCCGTGTTGGAGTAGGGGTATTAGCCTATCACCGACAATCTTGTACTTCAGGATAGATCCGGAAACGTTCTTTTGGACAAATCATTCCTCTTCAAGTTGTCATTCCTGGCATGGGAGATGAAATGATAGTCCCATTCAAAATGACCGATACCAATTCCAGTCATTTTGGCTCGCTCATGACGAGGATGTTGATCTTTATGCGTTCCACTTTAGTTTTGACAATTTCCAATCCTAGATTCATGCTTCTTTCATTCCGCGTTCTGATCGTTAATGAAGGTTCGCAGCTATTTCTTCCCATTTTGAATCGTGCCACTTCAGCAAATGAAGGTCCCTAAAGCCTGACGCCATCCACCTCATTAAGGACAGCTCCAACTGGATGAGGCAGCTCTTCCCGAGTTGTCTTTTGAGTGCCTTCTAACCTGGGAGGCTCATCTTCTGGCACTATATCAGTCAGTGTTCCGCTGCTATTCCTACGGTGTTCACTGGCTAGTTCTTTTCAGACGTCAAACGTGGAGTCCTTCTTCGTCTTGCAGCTCAGCTAAAACCTGTCAATCATGGGTGACCCTGTTCGGATCCTAATTCCAGTCGCACAGCTCCCAACATCACAGCAACACGCAAGCCTCCCCAGTACGACACACGGACAGACAGGTGGGCGATCACAACCATTAATGCAGAGAAATTCTACGAAGCTATTTGGCCTCATCCACAATTGAACTTCCTTATTAGTAGAGACTGCCAGGTAAAGCATTTTTTTTTTCTGCGCCCTTATTGATTGAATTATACTGCAGATGAAGGTTTCCAGAGCGAAGCAGTTTCTCATTAAAGAGTTAGTACCCATATTACGTGATGGCGTTGTTTGAAAGCTTCACAACATGTCACCTGTCTCCCTTCTTAGCCTTGGGTTTCCTATCACCAGCTTTCCTCTGCCCTTTCTCCTCCTAGTCCTTGCCCCTGGGCTGCTGTGCCCTTTTACGGGCCTATCTAATCTTTGTGTTAGGAGCCTATCTAATCTTTGGTGAAGGGTGAGTCTCAGGCTTGACCTCATTACTGAGCTAAAGGGGTGTCAGGGACCTTACTGGCAGGGTTTCTCCCATCTATGACAGCCCAGTAAGTCTGGCCTTTTTTTGTGACTTAGGGATTTTTTTTTCTGCATTTTTTCTCCAGCTCTGTCCAGGACTCACTATTGTCATCCCCGTCACAGAGGATCATTGAAGGATTGCTGACAGGAAACTTCCCTAATATTGTGAATCATGAAAAGCTGACCAACCAAGAAGCTCAAAGAACCGCATAGAGGACAGACGGCAACAGTAAAACACCAAGGCCTGTCCTAATCACACTCTCTAAAACCAAAGACAAAGGCAAAATCCTGCGAGCAGCTCGAGGAAAACAAAAAGTCACACGCAGAGGACAAACAATAAGACTGAGCTCTGATTATTCGGCAGAACCATGCAGGCAAAAGGGCAATGGTTTGACATAGTAAACAAAACAAATTACCAACCAAGAATAAGATATCCTGCAGAACTCTCACTCAAATATGATGCTGAAATTAGGACATTTCCAGATAAGAAAGATTAAGGGACTCTGTAAAAACAGAACCAAAATGATACTAATTACTAAAGGGAGTCCTTAGGTCTTAGGAGAAACAATATCATACCACAGCCTGAATCTAGAATTCAAGAGTTTACTCGCCAGATACCAGTGTAGTAAAAGAACTCCCAACGACTATCCAGAAACAAAAGAATTACAACAGGAAACCAGAAATGTGAAACTCTAATAGACAATATGAGAAAAAAAAAAAAAGAGGGACTAATTGGTGGAGGTATAGAAGTTTTCATGCGGGGAATGGCAAGGCAACACCAAGGAATAATAGACTGGTTCAAGCAGGGGAAATTTCAAAGGAACCACAGAGTGCAAAAGAATACACATCTAAGTAAAGAAGAAAAGGATAAAGTCTCCGTGAAAACAAAATGTACAAAACCAACAGCAATGACAGCAAAATCCAAAAGCAGAGGGAATTCAGCACAGGAGACTAAGGGGAACAAAGAAAACATCAGCACCACCAAAAAAGCACTTGAAAATGACAGCAAGAAACTGAAACCTAGCAACACTGACACAGAATGTAAACGGCCTAAATGCAACCCGAAAGAGTCTGAGAGCGACAGAATGGATTCCAAAAAAGGCCTATCAACATGCTGTCTACCAGAGGTGCCCCTTACAAACAAAGGAATCAATTCATTAAAAATCAAAAGATGGCAACAACTACGTCAAGCAAACGGCTATCAAAAAAGAGCAGAAGTGACAAGAGTCATTTCAGAGAACAATAGACTTTAAAACAAAGTCTGCCATACGAGACAAAGTAGGGCATTACAGAAAGATGAAAGGGACGATCCACCGTGAAGACATAACCGTAACAAACATTTACGCACCCAACGAAGGACAGCATTCCAATAAACGTGAAACTCAGCTCTAAAGAGAGAAACTGACGGTTCCACAAGAACAGTAGGAGACTTCGACACACCACTCTTGGTGAAGCACAGAACATCTAGAAAGAAATTCAGCAAAGATATACAACAGCTCAAGGGCACAGTCAGCCAGCTTGACATATATGTCTTGAACTCACAGACGTATACGGAACACTCCAGCGAGCGGCAGCAAAATACACTTTCTTCTTCAATCCCATCGGGAATATTCTACACATCAGACCATGCCTTGCTCTTAAACACCAAGCAGCTCAACACCAAGCAGCCAAAGCCAAAGGAAGAAATGATGAAGCAAAAGAACTGAACACGTGATTTCAAAGTGCATCTCGAGAAGACAAAGTATTCTAATGCCATGCACAGAGCTGGAGATAGAAAACCAAAAGGGAAGAACACGCCTGCAATTTCTCCAGCTGAAAGAACTGAAGAAAAAAATCAAACCTTTACTTTCGGTAGTCAAGGATTCTACCGGAAAAATACTAAATGATGCTGGAAGAACCAAAAGATGGACTCAATACACAGAGTCATTCTATACCAAAAAGAACTGGTGGACAACGGACCATTTCATGAGGTAGGTAGCACATGATGAGGAAGGCATGGTACTGAAGGAGGTAATCCAAACCGCACTGAAGGCATTGGCAGAAACAGGAATTATAGCAGTGACGGATTTCCAGCTGAGATGTTTCAACAAACAGATGCAGTGCTGAAAGTGCTCGCTTTTCTACACCAAGAATATTGGAAGGGAACTACTTGGCCAGCCGACTGAAAGAGGTCCATATTTATGGCTATTCCCAAGAAAGGTGATCCAACCGAACGTGGAAATTATCGAACAACACCAGTAACACATGTAAAATTTTGCTGGAGATCATTCAAAAGTGGCTGCAGCAGTATATTGACACGGAACTGCCAGAAATTCAGGCCAGACTCAGAAGACGACGGCCAATCAGGGCCATCCATGCTGATGTCAGATGGATGCCGGCTGAAAGCACCAAATACCTGAAAGATGCTTCCCCGTGTTTTACTGAGTATTCTAAGGCATTCAAGTCTGTGAGTCATAACAAATTATGAATGACATTGTGAAGAATGGGAATTCCAGAACACTTAATTGTGCTCAAGAGGAAACTGTACACAGATCAATCAGCACTTTGGACAGAACAAGGGAATTCTGAGTGGTTTCAATTCAGGAAAGCTGTGTGTCAGGGTTGTACCCTTTTCCCGCACCTATTCGAATGCGAATGCTGAGCAAATGATCCAAGAAGCTGGACTATATGGAGAAGAACGGGGCACTAGGATTGCAGGAAGACTCATTAACCACCTGCGCTATGGAGACGACACAACCTTGCTTGCCTAAAGCAAAGAGGACTTGAAGCACTTACTGATGAAGATCAAAGGCCACAAGCTTCAGTATTGATTCCACCGCAACATAAAGAAAAGAAAAATCTTCACCACTGGAGCAGGAGGCAAAATTCCGATAAATGGAGAAAAGACGGAAGTTTGGAAGGATTTCTTTTTACTTGGTTCTGCGTTCAGCACCCATGGAAGCAGTGGTGAGGAAATCAAAAGACGAACTGCTTTGGGCAAATCTCCTGTAAAGGACCTCTTTAAGGCGTTGAAAAGCAAAGATACCACCTTGAAGACGAAGGTGTGCCTGACCCAAGGAATGGTATTTCAATCACATCATATGCATGTGAAAACTGGACAATGAAGAAGGAAGACTGAAGAACTGACGCCTTTGAAGTGCGGCGTTGGTGAAGAATATTGCATGCAGCATGGACCGCCAAAAGAACGCACAAATCTGTCTTGGAAGAGGTAAAACCGGAATGCTTCTTCGAAACAAGGTTGGTGAGACTGCATCCGACATAGTTTGGACGCGTTGGCAGGGGAGATCAGTCCCCGGAGAAGGAAATCGTGCTTGGTACAGGACAGGGTCGGCTAAATAGAGGAAGGCCCTCCACGATGAGGACTGACACAGTGGCTGAAAGCACAGGCTCAAGGAAAAGAAGGATTTTAAGCATGGCGCAGGACAGTGAATTCTTTCCTCTGTGGTACCTCGGGTACCCATGAATTGGAAATAACTTGATGGCCCTTAACAACAACAAAAGCCGCAATAAAAAGACAAGTAATCCGATTTAAAACAGGGCAAAAGCAATGAACGGACACTTCACCGAAGTGTATGGTACCATCGGTTCCGCATCCTATGCCACCTCATGAAATGGTCGAATGTCGACCAGTTCTTTCGGGTATAATCACTCCGTGTATTCCTTGCATCTTGTTTAGACGCCTCCTGCATCATTTAATATGTTGCCCATAGAATCTTTCACCACTGCAACACAAGGCTTGAGTTTTCTCTTCCGTTCTTTCAGCTTGAGAAATGCCAAGCATGTTCTTCCCTTCTGGTTTTCTAACTCCAGGTTTCTGCACATGTTCCACTACTTTGTCTTCTCGAGCTGCTCTTTGAAATCTTCTCTTCAGCTTTTTTACTTCGTCATTTCTCCTTTTGCTTTAGCTGCCTGACGTTGCAGAGCAAATTTCAGAGTCTCTTCTGACATCCTTCTTGGTCTTGTATTTCTTTCCTGTCTTCTCAGTGACCTCTTGCTTTCTTCAGGGATGATGTCCTTGATGTCATTCCACAACTCGCCTAGTCTTCATTCATTAGTGTGCAATGTATCGAATCTCTTTCTGAGACGGTCTGTAAATTCAGGTAGGATACACTCAAGGTCGTACTTTGGCTCTCATCGACTTGTTCTCATTCTCTTCAGTTTCGACTTGAACTGGCCTATGTGCAGTTGATGGTCCGTTCCACAGCTGGTCCCTGACCTTGTTCCACCATCTCTTTTCATAGAGGTAGTTGTCATGATTCCCGTGTATTCTACCTGATGAGACCCATGTATGACCGTTTACCTCGCTGAAAAAGCTACTTGCCGTGAAGAAGTCGTTGATCGTGCAAAGCTCTGTCGTGCAATCTCTAACATGCTTTCTATCAACAATGTCAGATTTTCCAACACCTGATCTTTCTTCCTTTCCAGCTTTTGCATTGCGATCATCAGTAATTCTCAATGTATCCTGATGGCATGTTTGATCAATTTCAGTCTACAGAAGTTGGTAAAAATCCTCAATTTCTTCACCTTTGGCCTTAGCGGTCGGTGTGTAAATTTGAATAATGGATGTATTCACTGGTCTTCCGTGTTGGAGTAGGGGTATTAGCCTATCACCGACAATCTTGTACTTCAGGATAGATCCGGAAACGTTCTTTTGGACAAATCATTCCTCTTCAAGTTGTCATTCCTGGCATGGGAGATGAAATGATAGTCCCATTCAAAATGACCGATACCAATTCCAGTCATTTTGGCTCGCTCATGACGAGGATGTTGATCTTTATGCGTTCCACTTTAGTTTTGACAATTTCCAATCCTAGATTCATGCTTCTTTCATTCCGCGTTCTGATCGTTAATGAAGGTTCGCAGCTATTTCTTCCCATTTTGAATCGTGCCACTTCAGCAAATGAAGGTCCCTAAAGCCTGACGCCATCCACCTCATTAAGGACAGCTCCAACTGGATGAGGCAGCTCTTCCCGAGTTGTCTTTTGAGTGCCTTCTAACCTGGGAGGCTCATCTTCTGGCACTATATCAGTCAGTGTTCCGCTGCTATTCCTACGGTGTTCACTGGCTAGTTCTTTTCAGACGTCAAACGTGGAGTCCTTCTTCGTCTTGCAGCTCAGCTAAAACCTGTCAATCATGGGTGACCCTGTTCGGATCCTAATTCCAGTCGCACAGCTCCCAACATCACAGCAACACGCAAGCCTCCCCAGTACGACACACGGACAGACAGGTGGGCGATCACAACCATTAATGCAGAGAAATTCTACGAAGCTATTTGGCCTCATCCACAATTGAACTTCCTTATTAGTAGAGACTGCCAGGTAAAGCATTTTTTTTTTCTGCGCCCTTATTGATTGAATTATACTGCAGATGAAGGTTTCCAGAGCGAAGCAGTTTCTCATTAAAGAGTTAGTACCCATATTACGTGATGGCGTTGTTTGAAAGCTTCACAACATGTCACCTGTCTCCCTTCTTAGCCTTGGGTTTCCTATCACCAGCTTTCCTCTGCCCTTTCTCCTCCTAGTCCTTGCCCCTGGGCTGCTGTGCCCTTTTACGGGCCTATCTAATCTTTGTGTTAGGAGCCTATCTAATCTTTGGTGAAGGGTGAGTCTCAGGCTTGACCTCATTACTGAGCTAAAGGGGTGTCAGGGACCTTACTGGCAGGGTTTCTCCCATCTATGACAGCCCAGTAAGTCTGGCCTTTTTTTGTGACTTAGGGATTTTTTTTTCTGCATTTTTTCTCCAGCTCTGTCCAGGACTCACTATTGTCATCCCCGTCACAGAGGATCATTGAAGGATTGCTGACAGGAAACTTCCCTAATATTGTGAATCATGAAAAGCTGACCAACCAAGAAGCTCAAAGAACCGCATAGAGGACAGACGGCAACAGTAAAACACCAAGGCCTGTCCTAATCACACTCTCTAAAACCAAAGACAAAGGCAAAATCCTGCGAGCAGCTCGAGGAAAACAAAAAGTCACACGCAGAGGACAAACAATAAGACTGAGCTCTGATTATTCGGCAGAACCATGCAGGCAAAAGGGCAATGGTTTGACATAGTAAACAAAACAAATTACCAACCAAGAATAAGATATCCTGCAGAACTCTCACTCAAATATGATGCTGAAATTAGGACATTTCCAGATAAGAAAGATTAAGGGACTCTGTAAAAACAGAACCAAAATGATACTAATTACTAAAGGGAGTCCTTAGGTCTTAGGAGAAACAATATCATACCACAGCCTGAATCTAGAATTCAAGAGTTTACTCGCCAGATACCAGTGTAGTAAAAGAACTCCCAACGACTATCCAGAAACAAAAGAATTACAACAGGAAACCAGAAATGTGAAACTCTAATAGACAATATGAGAAAAAAAAAAAAAGAGGGACTAATTGGTGGAGGTATAGAAGTTTTCATGCGGGGAATGGCAAGGCAACACCAAGGAATAATAGACTGGTTCAAGCAGGGGAAATTTCAAAGGAACCACAGAGTGCAAAAGAATACACATCTAAGTAAAGAAGAAAAGGATAAAGTCTCCGTGAAAACAAAATGTACAAAACCAACAGCAATGACAGCAAAATCCAAAAGCAGAGGGAATTCAGCACAGGAGACTAAGGGGAACAAAGAAAACATCAGCACCACCAAAAAAGCACTTGAAAATGACAGCAAGAAACTGAAACCTAGCAACACTGACACAGAATGTAAACGGCCTAAATGCAACCCGAAAGAGTCTGAGAGCGACAGAATGGATTCCAAAAAAGGCCTATCAACATGCTGTCTACCAGAGGTGCCCCTTACAAACAAAGGAATCAATTCATTAAAAATCAAAAGATGGCAACAACTACGTCAAGCAAACGGCTATCAAAAAAGAGCAGAAGTGACAAGAGTCATTTCAGAGAACAATAGACTTTAAAACAAAGTCTGCCATACGAGACAAAGTAGGGCATTACAGAAAGATGAAAGGGACGATCCACCGTGAAGACATAACCGTAACAAACATTTACGCACCCAACGAAGGACAGCATTCCAATAAACGTGAAACTCAGCTCTAAAGAGAGAAACTGACGGTTCCACAAGAACAGTAGGAGACTTCGACACACCACTCTTGGTGAAGCACAGAACATCTAGAAAGAAATTCAGCAAAGATATACAACAGCTCAAGGGCACAATCAGCCAGCTTGACATATATGTCTTGAACTCACAGACGTATACGGAACACTCCAGCGAGCGGCAGCAAAATACACTTTCTTCTTCAATCCCATCGGGAATATTCTACACATCAGACCATGCCTTGCTCTTAAACACCAAGCAGCTCAACACCAAGCAGCCAAAGCCAAAGGAAGAAATGATGAAGCAAAAGAACTGAACACGTGATTTCAAAGTGCATCTCGAGAAGACAAAGTATTCTAATGCCATGCACAGAGCTGGAGATAGAAAACCAAAAGGGAAGAACACGCCTGCAATTTCTCCAGCTGAAAGAACTGAAGAAAAAAATCAAACCTTTACTTTCGGTAGTCAAGGATTGTACCGGAAAAATACTAAATGATGCTGGAAGAACCAAAAGATGGACTCAATACACAGAGTCATTCTATACCAAAAAGAACTGGTGGACAACGGACCATTTCATGAGGTAGGTAGCACATGATGAGGAAGGCATGGTACTGAAGGAGGTAATCCAAACCGCACTGAAGGCATTTTCAGAAACAGGAATTATAGCAGTGACGGATTTCCAGCTGAGATGTTTCAACAAACAGATGCAGTGCTGAAAGTGCTCGCTTTTCTACACCAAGAATATTGGAAGGGAACTACTTGGCCAGCCGACTGAAAGAGGTCCATATTTATGGCTATTCCCAAGAAAGGTGATCCAACCGAACGTGGAAATTATCGAACAACACCAGTAACACATGTAAAATTTTGCTGGAGATCATTCAAAAGTGGCTGCAGCAGTATATTGACACGGAACTGCCAGAAATTCAGGCCAGACTCAGAAGACGACGGCCAATCAGGGCCATCCATGCTGATGTCAGATGGATGCCGGCTGAAAGCACCAAATACCTGAAAGATGCTTCCCCGTGTTTTACTGAGTATTCTAAGGCATTCAAGTCTGTGAGTCATAACAAATTATGAATGACATTGTGAAGAATGGGAATTCCAGAACACTTAATTGTGCTCAAGAGGAAACTGTACACAGATCAATCAGCACTTTGGACAGAACAAGGGAATTCTGAGTGGTTTCAATTCAGGAAAGCTGTGTGTCAGGGTTGTACCCTTTTCCCGCACCTATTCGAATGCGAATGCTGAGCAAATGATCCAAGAAGCTGGACTATATGGAGAAGAACGGGGCACTAGGATTGCAGGAAGACTCATTAACCACCTGCGCTATGGAGACGACACAACCTTGCTTGCCTAAAGCAAAGAGGACTTGAAGCACTTACTGATGAAGATCAAAGGCCACAAGCTTCAGTATTGATTCCACCGCAACATAAAGAAAAGAAAAATCTTCACCACTGGAGCAGGAGGCAAAATTCCGATAAATGGAGAAAAGACGGAAGTTTGGAAGGATTTCTTTTTACTTGGTTCTGCGTTCAGCACCCATGGAAGCAGTGGTGAGGAAATCAAAAGACGAACTGCTTTGGGCAAATCTCCTGTAAAGGACCTCTTTAAGGCGTTGAAAAGCAAAGATACCACCTTGAAGACGAAGGTGTGCCTGACCCAAGGAATGGTATTTCAATCACATCATATGCATGTGAAAACTGGACAATGAAGAAGGAAGACTGAAGAACTGACGCCTTTGAAGTGCGGCGTTGGTGAAGAATATTGCATGCAGCATGGACCGCCAAAAGAACGCACAAATCTGTCTTGGAAGAGGTAAAACCGGAATGCTTCTTCGAAACAAGGTTGGTGAGACTGCATCCGACATAGTTTGGACGCGTTGGCAGGGGAGATCAGTCCCCGGAGAAGGAAATCGTGCTTGGTACAGGACAGGGTCGGCTAAATAGAGGAAGGCCCTCCACGATGAGGACTGACACAGTGGCTGAAAGCACAGGCTCAAGGAAAAGAAGGATTTTAAGCATGGCGCAGGACAGTGAATTCTTTCCTCTGTGGTACCTCGGGTACCCATGAATTGGAAATAACTTGATGGCCCTTAACAACAACAAAAGCCGCAATAAAAAGACAAGTAATCCGATTTAAAACAGGGCAAAAGCAATGAACGGACACTTCACCGAAGTGTATGGTACCATCGGTTCCGCATCCTATGCCACCTCATGAAATGGTCGAATGTCGACCAGTTCTTTCGGGTATAATCACTCCGTGTATTCCTTGCATCTTGTTTAGACGCCTCCTGCATCATTTAATATGTTGCCCATAGAATCTTTCACCACTGCAACACAAGGCTGGAGTTTTCTCTTCCGTTCTTTCAGCTTGAGAAATGCCAAGCATGTTCTTCCCTTCTGGTTTTCTAACTCCAGGTTTCTGCACATGTTCCACTACTTTGTCTTCTCGAGCTGCTCTTTGAAATCTTCTCTTCAGCTTTTTTACTTCGTCATTTCTCCTTTTGCTTTAGCTGCCTGACGTTGCAGAGCAAATTTCAGAGTCTCTTCTGACATCCTTCTTGGTCTTGTATTTCTTTCCTGTCTTCTCAGTGACCTCTTGCTTTCTTCAGGGATGATGTCCTTGATGTCATTCCACAACTCGCCTAGTCTTCATTCATTAGTGTGCAATGTATCGAATCTCTTTCTGAGACGGTCTGTAAATTCAGGTAGGATACACTCAAGGTCGTACTTTGGCTCTCATCGACTTGTTCTCATTCTCTTCAGTTTCGACTTGAACTGGCCTATGTGCAGTTGATGGTCCGTTCCACAGCTGGTCCCTGACCTTGTTCCACCATCTCTTTTCATAGAGGTAGTTGTCATGATTCCCGTGTATTCTACCTGATGAGACCCATGTATGACCGTTTACCTCGCTGAAAAAGCTACTTGCCGTGAAGAAGTCGTTGATCGTGCAAAGCTCTGTCGTGCAATCTCTAACATGCTTTCTATCAACAATGTCAGATTTTCCAACACCTGATCTTTCTTCCTTTCCAGCTTTTGCATTGCGATCATCAGTAATTCTCAATGTATCCTGATGGCATGTTTGATCAATTTCAGTCTACAGAAGTTGGTAAAAATCCTCAATTTCTTCACCTTTGGCCTTAGCGGTCGGTGTGTAAATTTGAATAATGGATGTATTCACTGGTCTTCCGTGTTGGAGTAGGGGTATTAGCCTATCACCGACAATCTTGTACTTCAGGATAGATCCGGAAACGTTCTTTTGGACAAATCATTCCTCTTCAAGTTGTCATTCCTGGCATGGGAGATGAAATGATAGTCCCATTCAAAATGACCGATACCAATTCCAGTCATTTTGGCTCGCTCATGACGAGGATGTTGATCTTTATGCGTTCCACTTTAGTTTTGACAATTTCCAATCCTAGATTCATGCTTCTTTCATTCCGCGTTCTGATCGTTAATGAAGGTTCGCAGCTATTTCTTCCCATTTTGAATCGTGCCACTTCAGCAAATGAAGGTCCCTAAAGCCTGACGCCATCCACCTCATTAAGGACAGCTCCAACTGGATGAGGCAGCTCTTCCCGAGTTGTCTTTTGAGTGCCTTCTAACCTGGGAGGCTCATCTTCTGGCACTATATCAGTCAGTGTTCCGCTGCTATTCCTACGGTGTTCACTGGCTAGTTCTTTTCAGACGTCAAACGTGGAGTCCTTCTTCGTCTTGCAGCTCAGCTAAAACCTGTCAATCATGGGTGACCCTGTTCGGATCCTAATTCCAGTCGCACAGCTCCCAACATCACAGCAACACGCAAGCCTCCCCAGTACGACACACGGACAGACAGGTGGGCGATCACAACCATTAATGCAGAGAAATTCTACGAAGCTATTTGGCCTCATCCACAATTGAACTTCCTTATTAGTAGAGACTGCCAGGTAAAGCATTTTTTTTTCTGCGCCCTTATTGATTGAATTATACTGCAGATGAAGGTTTCCAGAGCGAAGCAGTTTCTCATTAAAGAGTTAGTACCCATATTACGTGATGGCGTTGTTTGAAAGCTTCACAACATGTCACCTGTCTCCCTTCTTAGCCTTGGGTTTCCTATCACCAGCTTTCCTCTGCCCTTTCTCCTCCTAGTCCTTGCCCCTGGGCTGCTGTGCCCTTTTACGGGCCTATCTAATCTTTGTGTTAGGAGCCTATCTAATCTTTGGTGAAGGGTGAGTCTCAGGCTTGACCTCATTACTGAGCTAAAGGGGTGTCAGGGACCTTACTGGCAGGGTTTCTCCCATCTATGACAGCCCAGTAAGTCTGGCCTTTTTTTGTGACTTAGGGATTTTTTTTTCTGCATTTTTTCTCCAGCTCTGTCCAGGACTCACTATTGTCATCCCCGTCACAGAGGATCATTGAAGGATTGCTGACAGGAAACTTCCCTAATATTGTGAATCATGAAAAGCTGACCAACCAAGAAGCTCAAAGAACCGCATAGAGGACAGACGGCAACAGTAAAACACCAAGGCCTGTCCTAATCACACTCTCTAAAACCAAAGACAAAGGCAAAATCCTGCGAGCAGCTCGAGGAAAACAAAAAGTCACACGCAGAGGACAAACAATAAGACTGAGCTCTGATTATTCGGCAGAACCATGCAGGCAAAAGGGCAATGGTTTGACATAGTAAACAAAACAAATTACCAACCAAGAATAAGATATCCTGCAGAACTCTCACTCAAATATGATGCTGAAATTAGGACATTTCCAGATAAGAAAGATTAAGGGACTCTGTAAAAACAGAACCAAAATGATACTAATTACTAAAGGGAGTCCTTAGGTCTTAGGAGAAACAATATCATACCACAGCCTGAATCTAGAATTCAAGAGTTTACTCGCCAGATACCAGTGTAGTAAAAGAACTCCCAACGACTATCCAGAAACAAAAGAATTACAACAGGAAACCAGAAATGTGAAACTCTAATAGACAATATGAGAAAAAAAAAAAAAGAGGGACTAATTGGTGGAGGTATAGAAGTTTTCATGCGGGGAATGGCAAGGCAACACCAAGGAATAATAGACTGGTTCAAGCAGGGGAAATTTCAAAGGAACCACAGAGTGCAAAAGAATACACATCTAAGTAAAGAAGAAAAGGATAAAGTCTCCGTGAAAACAAAATGTACAAAACCAACAGCAATGACAGCAAAATCCAAAAGCAGAGGGAATTCAGCACAGGAGACTAAGGGGAACAAAGAAAACATCAGCACCACCAAAAAAGCACTTGAAAATGACAGCAAGAAACTGAAACCTAGCAACACTGACACAGAATGTAAACGGCCTAAATGCAACCCGAAAGAGTCTGAGAGCGACAGAATGGATTCCAAAAAAGGCCTATCAACATGCTGTCTACCAGAGGTGCCCCTTACAAACAAAGGAATCAATTCATTAAAAATCAAAAGATGGCAACAACTACGTCAAGCAAACGGCTATCAAAAAAGAGCAGAAGTGACAAGAGTCATTTCAGAGAACAATAGACTTTAAAACAAAGTCTGCCATACGAGACAAAGTAGGGCATTACAGAAAGATGAAAGGGACGATCCACCGTGAAGACATAACCGTAACAAACATTTACGCACCCAACGAAGGACAGCATTCCAATAAACGTGAAACTCAGCTCTAAAGAGAGAAACTGACGGTTCCACAAGAACAGTAGGAGACTTCGACACACCACTCTTGGTGAAGCACAGAACATCTAGAAAGAAATTCAGCAAAGATATACAACAGCTCAAGGGCACAGTCAGCCAGCTTGACATATATGTCTTGAACTCACAGACGTATACGGAACACTCCAGCGAGCGGCAGCAAAATACACTTTCTTCTTCAATCCCATCGGGAATATTCTACACATCAGACCATGCCTTGCTCTTAAACACCAAGCAGCTCAACACCAAGCAGCCAAAGCCAAAGGAAGAAATGATGAAGCAAAAGAACTGAACACGTGATTTCAAAGTGCATCTCGAGAAGACAAAGTATTCTAATGCCATGCACAGAGCTGGAGATAGAAAACCAAAAGGAAAACCAAAAGGGAAGAACACGCCTGCAATTTCTCCAGCTGAAAGAACTGAAGAAAAAAATCAAACCTTTACTTTCGGTAGTCAAGGATTGTACCGGAAAAATACTAAATGATGCTGGAAGAACCAAAAGATGGACTCAATACACAGAGTCATTCTATACCAAAAAGAACTGGTGGACAACGGACCATTTCATGAGGTAGGTAGCCACATGATGAGGAAGGCATGGTACTGAAGGAGGTAATCCAAACCGCACTGAAGGCATTTTCAGAAACAGGAATTATAGCAGTGACGGATTTCCAGCTGAGATGTTTCAACAAACAGATGCAGTGCTGAAAGTGCTCGCTTTTCTACACCAAGAATATTGGAAGGGAACTACTTGGCCAGCCGACTGAAAGAGGTCCATATTTATGGCTATTCCCAAGAAAGGTGATCCCAACCGAACGTGGAAATTATCGAACAACACCAGTAACACATGTAAAATTTTGCTGGAGATCATTCAAAAGTGGCTGCAGCAGTATATTGACACGGAACTGCCAGAAATTCAGGCCAGACTCAGAAGACGACGGCCAATCAGGGCCATCCATGCTGATGTCAGATGGATGCCGGCTGAAAGCACCAAATACCTGAAAGATGCTTCCCCGTGTTTTACTGAGTATTCTAAGGCATTCAAGTCTGTGAGTCATAACAAATTATGAATGACATTGTGAAGAATGGGAATTCCAGAACACTTAATTGTGCTCAAGAGGAAACTGTACACAGATCAATCAGCACTTTGGACAGAACAAGGGAATTCTGAGTGGTTTCAATTCAGGAAAGCTGTGTGTCAGGGTTGTACCCTTTTCCCGCACCTATTCGAATGCGAATGCTGAGCAAATGATCCAAGAAGCTGGACTATATGGAGAAGAACGGGGCACTAGGATTGCAGGAAGACTCATTAACCACCTGCGCTATGGAGACGACACAACCTTGCTTGCCTAAAGCAAAGAGGACTTGAAGCACTTACTGATGAAGATCAAAGGCCACAAGCTTCAGTATTGATTCCACCGCAACATAAAGAAAAGAAAAATCTTCACCACTGGAGCAGGAGGCAAAATTCCGATAAATGGAGAAAAGACGGAAGTTTGGAAGGATTTCTTTTTACTTGGTTCTGCGTTCAGCACCCATGGAAGCAGTGGTGAGGAAATCAAAAGACGAACTGCTTTGGGCAAATCTCCTGTAAAGGACCTCTTTAAGGCGTTGAAAAGCAAAGATACCACCTTGAAGACGAAGGTGTGCCTGACCCAAGGAATGGTATTTCAATCACATCATATGCATGTGAAAACTGGACAATGAAGAAGGAAGACTGAAGAACTGACGCCTTTGAAGTGCGGCGTTGGTGAAGAATATTGCATGCAGCATGGACCGCCAAAAGAACGCACAAATCTGTCTTGGAAGAGGTAAAACCGGAATGCTTCTTCGAAACAAGGTTGGTGAGACTGCATCCGACATAGTTTGGACGCGTTGGCAGGGGAGATCAGTCCCCGGAGAAGGAAATCGTGCTTGGTACAGGACAGGGTCGGCTAAATAGAGGAAGGCCCTCCACGATGAGGACTGACACAGTGGCTGAAAGCACAGGCTCAAGGAAAAGAAGGATTTTAAGCATGGCGCAGGACAGTGAATTCTTTCCTCTGTGGTACCTCGGGTACCCATGAATTGGAAATAACTTGATGGCCCTTAACAACAACAAAAGCCGCAATAAAAAGACAAGTAATCCGATTTAAAACAGGGCAAAAGCAATGAACGGACACTTCACCGAAGAGTATGGTACCATCGGTTCCGCATCCTATGCCACCTCATGAAATGGTCGAATGTCGACCAGTTCTTTCGGGTATAATCACTCCGTGTATTCCTTGCATCTTGTTTAGACGCCTCCTGCATCATTTAATATGTTGCCCATAGAATCTTTCACCACTGCAACACAAGGCTGGAGTTTTCTCTTCCGTTCTTTCAGCTTGAGAAATGCCAAGCATGTTCTTCCCTTCTGGTTTTCTAACTCCAGGTTTCTGCACATGTTCCACTACTTTGTCTTCTCGAGCTGCTCTTTGAAATCTTCTCTTCAGCTTTTTTACTTCGTCATTTCTCCTTTTGCTTTAGCTGCCTGACGTTGCAGAGCAAATTTCAGAGTCTCTTCTGACATCCTTCTTGGTCTTGTATTTCTTTCCTGTCTTCTCAGTGACCTCTTGCTTTCTTCAGGGATGATGTCCTTGATGTCATTCCACAACTCGCCTAGTCTTCATTCATTAGTGTGCAATGTATCGAATCTCTTTCTGAGACGGTCTGTAAATTCAGGTAGGATACACTCAAGGTCGTACTTTGGCTCTCATCGACTTGTTCTCATTCTCTTCAGTTTCGACTTGAACTGGCCTATGTGCAGTTGATGGTCCGTTCCACAGCTGGTCCCTGACCTTGTTCCACCATCTCTTTTCATAGAGGTAGTTGTCATGATTCCCGTGTATTCTACCTGATGAGACCCATGTATGACCGTTTACCTCGCTGAAAAAGCTACTTGCCGTGAAGAAGTCGTTGATCGTGCAAAGCTCTGTCGTGCAATCTCTAACATGCTTTCTATCAACAATGTCAGATTTTCCAACACCTGATCTTTCTTCCTTTCCAGCTTTTGCATTGCTCAGTAATTCTCAGTGTATCCTGATGGCATGTTTGATCAATTTCAGTCTACAGAAGTTGGTAAAAATCCTCAATTTCTTCACCTTTGGCCTTAGCGGTCGGTGTGTAAATTTGAATAATGGTTGTATTCACTGGTCTTCCGTGTTGGAGTAGGGGTATTAGCCTATCACCGACAATCTTGTACTTCAGGATAGATCCGGAAACGTTCTTTTGGACAAATCATTCCTCTTCAAGTTGTCATTCCTGGCATGGGAGATGAAATGATAGTCCGATTCAAAATGACCGATACCAATTCCAGTCATTTTGGCTCGCTCATGACGAGGATGTTGATCTTTATGCGTTCCACTTTAGTTTTGACAATTTCCAATCCTAGATTCATGCTTCTTTCATTCCGCGTTCCGATCGTTAATGAAGGTTCGCAGCTATTTCTTCCCATTTTGAATCGTGCCACTTCAGCAAATGAAGGTCCCTAAAGCCTGACGCCATCCACCTCATTAAGGACAGCTCCAACTGGATGAGGCAGCTCTTCCCGAGTTGTCTTTGAGTGCCTTCTAACCTGGGAGGCTCATCTTCTGGCACTATATCAGTCAGTGTTCCGCTGCTATTCCTACGGTGTTCACTGGCTAGTTCTTTTCAGACGTAAAACGTGGAGTCCTTCTTCCTTTGTCTTGCAGCTCAGCTAAAACCTGTCCATCATGGGTGACCCTGTTCAGATCCTAATTCCAGTCGCACAGCTCCCAGCACCACAGCAACACGCAAGCCCCCCCCGGCAGTACGACACACGGACAGACAGGTGGGCGATCACAACCATTAATGCAGAGAAATTCTACGAAGCTATTTGGCCTCATCCACAATTGAACTTCCTTATTAGTAGAGACTGCCAGGTAAAGCATTTTTTTTTCTGCGCCCTTATTGATTGAATTATATTGCAGATGAAGGTTTCCAGAGCGAAGCAGTTTCTCATTAAAGAGTTAGTACCCATATTACGTGATGACGTTGTTTGAAAGCTTCACAACATGTCACCTGTCTCCCTTCTTAGCCTTGGGTTTCCTATCACCAGCTTTCCTCTGCCCTTTTTCCTCCTAGTCCTTGCCCCTGGGCTGCTGTGCCCTTTTATGGGCCTATCTAAGCTTTGTGTTAGGAGCCTATCTAATCTTTGGTGAAGGGTGAGTCTCAGGCGTGACCTCATTACTGAGCTAAAAGGGTGTCAGGGACCTTACTGGCAGGGTTTCTCCCATCTATGACAGCCCAGTAAGTCTGGCCTTTTTTTTGTGACTTAGGGATTTTTTTCTGCATTTTTTCTCCAGCTCTGTCCAGGACTCACTATTGTCATCCCCGTCACAGAGGATCATTGAAGAATTGCTGACAGGAAACTTCCCTAATATTGTGAATCATGAAAAGCTGAGCAACCAAGAAGCTCAAAGAACCGCATAGAGGATAGACGGCAACAGTAAAACACCAAGGCCTATCCTAATCACACTCTCTAAAACCAAAGACAAAGGCAAAATCCTGCGAGCAGCTCGAGAAAAACAAAAAGTCACACGCAGAGGACAAACAATAAGACTGAGCTCTGATTAGTCGGCAGAAACCATGCAGGCAAAAGGGCAATGGTTTGACATAGTAAAAAAAACAAATTACCAACCAAGAATAAGATATCCTGCAGAACTCTCACTCAAATATGATGCTGAAATTAGGACATTTCCAGATAAGAAAGATTAAGGGACTCTGTAAAAACAGAACCAAAATGACACTAATTACTAAAGGGAGTCCTTTGGTCTTAGGAGAAACAATATCATACCACAGCCTGAATCTAGAATTCAAGAGTTTACTCGCCAGATACCAGTGTAGTAAAAGAACTCCCAACGACTATCCAGAAACAAAGGAATTACAACAGGAAACCAGAAATGTGAAACTCTAATAGACAATATGAGAGAAAAAAAAAAAAAGAGGGAATAATTGGTGGAGGTATAGAAGTTTTCATGCGGGGAATGGCAAGGCAACACCAAGGAATAATAGACTGGTTCAAGCAGGGGACATTTCAAAGGAACCACAGAGTGGAAAAGAATACACATCTAAGTAAAGAAGAAAAGGATAAAGTCTCCGTGAACACAAAATGTACAAAACCAAAAGCAATGACAGCAAAATCCAAAAGCAGAAGGAATTCAGCACAGGAGACTAAGGGGAACAAAGAAAACATCAGCACCACCAAAAAAGCACTTGAAAATGACAGCAAGAAACTGAAACCTAGCAACACTGACACAGAATGTAAACGGCCTAAATGCGACCCGAAAGAGTCAGAGAGCGACAGAATGGATTCCAAAAAAGGCCTATCAACATGCTGTCTACCAGAGGTGCCCCTTAGAAACAAAGGAATCAATTCATTAAAAATCAAAAGATGGCAACAACTACGTCAAGCAAACGGCTATCAAAAAAGAGCAGAAGTGACAAGAGTCATTTCAGAGAACAATAAACTTTAAAACAAAGTCTGCCATACGAGACAAAGTAGGGCATTACAGAAAGATGAAAGGGACGATCCACCGTGAAGACATAACCGTAACAAACATTTACGCACCCAACGAAGGACAGCATTCCAATAAAGGTGAAACTCAGCTCTAAAGAGAGAAACTGACAGTTCCACAAGAACAGTAGGAGACTTCGACACACCACTCTTGGTGAAGCACAGAACATCTAGAAAGAAATTCAGCAAAGATATACAACAGCTCAAGGGCACAATCAGCCAGCTTGACATATATGCCTTGAACTCACAGACGTATACGGAACACTCCAGCGAGCGGCAGCAAAATACACTTTCTTCTTCAATCCCATCGGGAATATTCTACACATCAGACCATGCCTTGCTCTTAAACACCAAGCAGCTCAACACCAAGCAGCCAAAGCCAAAGGAAGAAATGATGAAGCAAAAGAACTGAACACGTGATTTCAAAGTGCATCTCGAGAAGACAAAGTATTCTAATGCCATGCACAGAGCTGGAGATAGAAAACCAAAAGGGAAGAACACGCTTGCCATTGCTCCAGCTGAAAGAACTGAAGAAAACAATCAAACCTTTACTTTCGGTAGTCAAGGATTCTACCGGAGAAATACTAAATGATGCAGGAAGAACCAAAAGATGGACGCCATACACAGAGTCATTCTATACCAAAAAGAACTGGTGGACAACGGACCATTTCATGAGGTAGGTAGCACATGATGAGGAAGGCATGGTACCGAAGGAGGTAATCCAAACCGCACTGAAGGCATTGGCAGAAACAGGAATTATAGCAGTGACGGAATTCCAGCTGAGATGTTTCAACAAACAGATGCAGTGCTGAAAGTGCTCGCTTTTCTACACCAAGAATATTGGAAGGGAACTACTTGGCCAGCCGACTGAAAGCGGTCCATATTTATGGCTATTCCCAAGAAAGGTGATCCAACCGAACGTGGAAATTATCGAACAACACCAATAACACGTGTAAAATCTTGCTGGAGATCATTCAAAAGTGGCTGCAGCAGTATATTGACACGGAACTGCCAGAAATTCAGGCCAGACTCAGAAGACGACGGCCAATCAGGGCCATCCATGCTGATGTCAGATGGATGCCGGCTGCAAGCACCAAATACCTGAAAGATGCTTCCCCGTGTTTTACTGAGTATTCTAAGACATTCAAGTCTGTGGGTCATAACAAATTATGAATGACATTGTGAAGAATGGGAATTCCAGAACACTTAACTGTGCTCGAGAGGAAACTGTACACAGATCAATCAGCACTTTGGACAGAACAAGGGAATACTGAGTGGTTTCAATTCAGGAAAGCTGTGTGTCAGGGTTGTACCCTTCCCCACACCTATTCAAATGTGAATGCTGAGCAAATGATCCAAGAAGCTGGACTATATGGAGAAGAACGGGGCACTAGGATTGCAGGAAGACTCATTAACCACCTGCGCTATGGAGATGACACAACCTTGCTTGCCTAAAGCAAAGAGGACTTGAAGCACTTACTGATGAAGATCAAAGGCCACAATCTTCAGTGTTGATTACACCGCAACGTAAAGAAAAGAAAAATCTTCACCACTGGAGCATGAGGCAAAATTCCGATAAATGGAGAAAAGACGGAAGTTTGGAAGGATTTCTTTTTACTTGGTTCTGCGTTCAGCACCCATGGAAGCAGTGGTGAGGAAGTCAAAAGACGAACTGCTTTGGGCAAATCTCCTGTAAAGGACCTCTTTAAGGCGTTGAAAAGCAAAGATACCACCTTGAAGACGAAGGTGTGCCTGACCCAAGGAATGGTATTTCAATCACATCATATGCATGTGAAAACTGGACAATGAAGAAGGAAGACTGAAGAACTGACGCCTTTGAAGTGCGGCGTTGGTGAAGAATATTGCATGCAGCATGGACCGCCAAAAGAACGCACAAATCTGTCTTGGAAGAGGTAAAACCGGAATGCTTCTTCGAAACAAGGTTGGTGAGACTGCATCCGACATACTTTGGACGCGTGGGCAGGGGAGATCAGTCCCCGGAGAAGGAAGTCGTGCTTGGTACAGGACAGGGTCGGCCAAATAGAGGAAGGCCCTCCACGATGAGGACTGACACAGTGGCTGAAAGCACGGGCTCAAGGAAAAGAAGGATTTTAAGCATGGCGCAGGACAGTGAATTCTTTCCTTTGTGGTACCTCGGGTACCTGTGAAGTGGAAATAACTTGATGGCCCTTAACAACAACAAAAGCCGCAATAAAAAGACAAGTAATCCGATTTAAAACAGGGCAAAAGCAATGAACGGACACTTCACCAAAGTGTACGGTACCATCGGTTCCGCATCCTATGCTACCTCATGAAATGGTCGAATGTCGACCAGTTCTTTCGGGTATAATCACTCCGTGTATTCCTTGCATCTTGTTTAGACGCCTCCTGCATCATTTAATATGTTGCCCATAGAATCTTTCACCACTGCAACACAAGGCTGGAGTTTTCTCTTCCGTTCTTTCAGCTTGAGAAATGCCAAGCATGTTCTTCCCTTCTGGTTTTCTAACTCCAGGTTTCTGCACATGTTCCATTACTTTGTCTTCTCGAGCTGCTCTTTGAAATCTTCTCTTCAGCTTTTTTACTTCGTCATTTCTCCTTTTGCTTTAGCTGCCTGACGTTGCAGAGCAAATTTCAGAGTCTCTTCTGACATCCTTCTTGGTCTTGTATTTCTTTCCTGTCTTCTCAGTGACCTCTTGCTTTCTTCAGGGATGATGTCCTTGATGTCATTCCACAACTCGCCTAGTCTTCATTCATTAGCGTGCAATGTGTCGAATCTCTTTCTGAGACGGTCTGTAAATTCAGGTAGGATACACTCAAGGTCGTACCTTGGCTCTCATCGACTTGTTCGCGTTCTCTTCAGTTGCGACTTGAACTGACCTGTGTGCAGTTGATGGTCCGTTCCACAGTTGGTCCCTGACCTTGTTCCACCATCTCTTTTCATAGAGGTAGTTGTCATGATTCCCTTGTATTCTACCTGATGAGACCCATGTATGACCGTTTACCTCGCTGAAAGAGCTACTTGCCGTGAAGAAGTGGTTGATCGTGCAAAGCTCTGTCGTGCAATCTCTAACATGCTTTCTATCAACAATGTCAGATTTTCCAACACCTGATATTTCTTCCTTTCCAGCTTTTGCATTGCGATCATCAGTAATTCTCAGTGTATCCTGATGGCATGTTTGATCAATTTCAGTCTACAGAAGTTGGTAAAAATCCTCAATTTCTTCACCTTTGGCCTTAGCGGTCGGTGTGTAAATTTGAATAATGGTTGTATTCACTGGTCTTCCGTGTTGGAGTAGGGGTATTAGCCTATCACCGACAATCTTGTACTTCAGGATAGATCCGGAAACGTTCTTTTGGACAAATCATTCCTCTTCAAGTTGTCATTCCTGGCATGGGAGATGAAATGATAGTCCGATTCAAAATGACCGATACCAATTCCAGTCATTTTGGCTCGCTCATGACGAGGATGTTGATCTTTATGCGTTCCACTTTAGTTTTGACAATTTCCAATCCTAGATTCATGCTTCTTTCATTCCGCGTTCCGATCGTTAATGAAGGTTCGCAGCTATTTCTTCCCATTTTGAATCGTGCCACTTCAGCAAATGAAGGTCCCTAAAGCCTGACGCCATCCACCTCATTAAGGACAGCTCCAACTGGATGAGGCAGCTCTTCCCGAGTTGTCTTTGAGTGCCTTCTAACCTGGGAGGCTCATCTTCTGGCACTATATCAGTCAGTGTTCCGCTGCTATTCCTACGGTGTTCACTGGCTAGTTCTTTTCAGACGTAAAACGTGGAGTCCTTCTTCCTTTGTCTTGCAGCTCAGCTAAAACCTGTCCATCATGGGTGACCCTGTTCAGATCCTAATTCCAGTCGCACAGCTCCCAGCACCACAGCAACACGCAAGCCCCCCCCGGCAGTACGACACACGGACAGACAGGTGGGCGATCACAACCATTAATGCAGAGAAATTCTACGAAGCTATTTGGCCTCATCCACAATTGAACTTCCTTATTAGTAGAGACTGCCAGGTAAAGCATTTTTTTTTCTGCGCCCTTATTGATTGAATTATATTGCAGATGAAGGTTTCCAGAGCGAAGCAGTTTCTCATTAAAGAGTTAGTACCCATATTACGTGATGACGTTGTTTGAAAGCTTCACAACATGTCACCTGTCTCCCTTCTTAGCCTTGGGTTTCCTATCACCAGCTTTCCTCTGCCCTTTTTCCTCCTAGTCCTTGCCCCTGGGCTGCTGTGCCCTTTTATGGGCCTATCTAAGCTTTGTGTTAGGAGCCTATCTAATCTTTGGTGAAGGGTGAGTCTCAGGCGTGACCTCATTACTGAGCTAAAAGGGTGTCAGGGACCTTACTGGCAGGGTTTCTCCCATCTATGACAGCCCAGTAAGTCTGGCCTTTTTTTTGTGACTTAGGGATTTTTTTCTGCATTTTTTCTCCAGCTCTGTCCAGGACTCACTATTGTCATCCCCGTCACAGAGGATCATTGAAGAATTGCTGACAGGAAACTTCCCTAATATTGTGAATCATGAAAAGCTGAGCAACCAAGAAGCTCAAAGAACCGCATAGAGGATAGACGGCAACAGTAAAACACCAAGGCCTATCCTAATCACACTCTCTAAAACCAAAGACAAAGGCAAAATCCTGCGAGCAGCTCGAGAAAAACAAAAAGTCACACGCAGAGGACAAACAATAAGACTGAGCTCTGATTAGTCGGCAGAAACCATGCAGGCAAAAGGGCAATGGTTTGACATAGTAAAAAAAACAAATTACCAACCAAGAATAAGATATCCTGCAGAACTCTCACTCAAATATGATGCTGAAATTAGGACATTTCCAGATAAGAAAGATTAAGGGACTCTGTAAAAACAGAACCAAAATGACACTAATTACTAAAGGGAGTCCTTTGGTCTTAGGAGAAACAATATCATACCACAGCCTGAATCTAGAATTCAAGAGTTTACTCGCCAGATACCAGTGTAGTAAAAGAACTCCCAACGACTATCCAGAAACAAAGGAATTACAACAGGAAACCAGAAATGTGAAACTCTAATAGACAATATGAGAGAAAAAAAAAAAAAGAGGGAATAATTGGTGGAGGTATAGAAGTTTTCATGCGGGGAATGGCAAGGCAACACCAAGGAATAATAGACTGGTTCAAGCAGGGGACATTTCAAAGGAACCACAGAGTGGAAAAGAATACACATCTAAGTAAAGAAGAAAAGGATAAAGTCTCCGTGAACACAAAATGTACAAAACCAAAAGCAATGACAGCAAAATCCAAAAGCAGAAGGAATTCAGCACAGGAGACTAAGGGGAACAAAGAAAACATCAGCACCACCAAAAAAGCACTTGAAAATGACAGCAAGAAACTGAAACCTAGCAACACTGACACAGAATGTAAACGGCCTAAATGCGACCCGAAAGAGTCAGAGAGCGACAGAATGGATTCCAAAAAAGGCCTATCAACATGCTGTCTACCAGAGGTGCCCCTTAGAAACAAAGGAATCAATTCATTAAAAATCAAAAGATGGCAACAACTACGTCAAGCAAACGGCTATCAAAAAAGAGCAGAAGTGACAAGAGTCATTTCAGAGAACAATAAACTTTAAAACAAAGTCTGCCATACGAGACAAAGTAGGGCATTACAGAAAGATGAAAGGGACGATCCACCGTGAAGACATAACCGTAACAAACATTTACGCACCCAACGAAGGACAGCATTCCAATAAAGGTGAAACTCAGCTCTAAAGAGAGAAACTGACAGTTCCACAAGAACAGTAGGAGACTTCGACACACCACTCTTGGTGAAGCACAGAACATCTAGAAAGAAATTCAGCAAAGATATACAACAGCTCAAGGGCACAATCAGCCAGCTTGACATATATGCCTTGAACTCACAGACGTATACGGAACACTCCAGCGAGCGGCAGCAAAATACACTTTCTTCTTCAATCCCATCGGGAATATTCTACACATCAGACCATGCCTTGCTCTTAAACACCAAGCAGCTCAACACCAAGCAGCCAAAGCCAAAGGAAGAAATGATGAAGCAAAAGAACTGAACACGTGATTTCAAAGTGCATCTCGAGAAGACAAAGTATTCTAATGCCATGCACAGAGCTGGAGATAGAAAACCAAAAGGGAAGAACACGCTTGCCATTGCTCCAGCTGAAAGAACTGAAGAAAACAATCAAACCTTTACTTTCGGTAGTCAAGGATTCTACCGGAGAAATACTAAATGATGCAGGAAGAACCAAAAGATGGACGCCATACACAGAGTCATTCTATACCAAAAAGAACTGGTGGACAACGGACCATTTCATGAGGTAGGTAGCACATGATGAGGAAGGCATGGTACCGAAGGAGGTAATCCAAACCGCACTGAAGGCATTGGCAGAAACAGGAATTATAGCAGTGACGGAATTCCAGCTGAGATGTTTCAACAAACAGATGCAGTGCTGAAAGTGCTCGCTTTTCTACACCAAGAATATTGGAAGGGAACTACTTGGCCAGCCGACTGAAAGCGGTCCATATTTATGGCTATTCCCAAGAAAGGTGATCCAACCGAACGTGGAAATTATCGAACAACACCAATAACACGTGTAAAATCTTGCTGGAGATCATTCAAAAGTGGCTGCAGCAGTATATTGACACGGAACTGCCAGAAATTCAGGCCAGACTCAGAAGACGACGGCCAATCAGGGCCATCCATGCTGATGTCAGATGGATGCCGGCTGCAAGCACCAAATACCTGAAAGATGCTTCCCCGTGTTTTACTGAGTATTCTAAGACATTCAAGTCTGTGGGTCATAACAAATTATGAATGACATTGTGAAGAATGGGAATTCCAGAACACTTAACTGTGCTCGAGAGGAAACTGTACACAGATCAATCAGCACTTTGGACAGAACAAGGGAATACTGAGTGGTTTCAATTCAGGAAAGCTGTGTGTCAGGGTTGTACCCTTCCCCACACCTATTCAAATGTGAATGCTGAGCAAATGATCCAAGAAGCTGGACTATATGGAGAAGAACGGGGCACTAGGATTGCAGGAAGACTCATTAACCACCTGCGCTATGGAGATGACACAACCTTGCTTGCCTAAAGCAAAGAGGACTTGAAGCACTTACTGATGAAGATCAAAGGCCACAATCTTCAGTGTTGATTACACCGCAACGTAAAGAAAAGAAAAATCTTCACCACTGGAGCATGAGGCAAAATTCCGATAAATGGAGAAAAGACGGAAGTTTGGAAGGATTTCTTTTTACTTGGTTCTGCGTTCAGCACCCATGGAAGCAGTGGTGAGGAAGTCAAAAGACGAACTGCTTTGGGCAAATCTCCTGTAAAGGACCTCTTTAAGGCGTTGAAAAGCAAAGATACCACCTTGAAGACGAAGGTGTGCCTGACCCAAGGAATGGTATTTCAATCACATCATATGCATGTGAAAACTGGACAATGAAGAAGGAAGACTGAAGAACTGACGCCTTTGAAGTGCGGCGTTGGTGAAGAATATTGCATGCAGCATGGACCGCCAAAAGAACGCACAAATCTGTCTTGGAAGAGGTAAAACCGGAATGCTTCTTCGAAACAAGGTTGGTGAGACTGCATCCGACATACTTTGGACGCGTGGGCAGGGGAGATCAGTCCCCGGAGAAGGAAGTCGTGCTTGGTACAGGACAGGGTCGGCCAAATAGAGGAAGGCCCTCCACGATGAGGACTGACACAGTGGCTGAAAGCACGGGCTCAAGGAAAAGAAGGATTTTAAGCATGGCGCAGGACAGTGAATTCTTTCCTTTGTGGTACCTCGGGTACCTGTGAAGTGGAAATAACTTGATGGCCCTTAACAACAACAAAAGCCGCAATAAAAAGACAAGTAATCCGATTTAAAACAGGGCAAAAGCAATGAACGGACACTTCACCAAAGTGTACGGTACCATCGGTTCCGCATCCTATGCTACCTCATGAAATGGTCGAATGTCGACCAGTTCTTTCGGGTATAATCACTCCGTGTATTCCTTGCATCTTGTTTAGACGCCTCCTGCATCATTTAATATGTTGCCCATAGAATCTTTCACCACTGCAACACAAGGCTGGAGTTTTCTCTTCCGTTCTTTCAGCTTGAGAAATGCCAAGCATGTTCTTCCCTTCTGGTTTTCTAACTCCAGGTTTCTGCACATGTTCCATTACTTTGTCTTCTCGAGCTGCTCTTTGAAATCTTCTCTTCAGCTTTTTTACTTCGTCATTTCTCCTTTTGCTTTAGCTGCCTGACGTTGCAGAGCAAATTTCAGAGTCTCTTCTGACATCCTTCTTGGTCTTGTATTTCTTTCCTGTCTTCTCAGTGACCTCTTGCTTTCTTCAGGGATGATGTCCTTGATGTCATTCCACAACTCGCCTAGTCTTCATTCATTAGCGTGCAATGTGTCGAATCTCTTTCTGAGACGGTCTGTAAATTCAGGTAGGATACACTCAAGGTCGTACCTTGGCTCTCATCGACTTGTTCGCGTTCTCTTCAGTTGCGACTTGAACTGACCTGTGTGCAGTTGATGGTCCGTTCCACAGTTGGTCCCTGACCTTGTTCCACCATCTCTTTTCATAGAGGTAGTTGTCATGATTCCCTTGTATTCTACCTGATGAGACCCATGTATGACCGTTTACCTCGCTGAAAGAGCTACTTGCCGTGAAGAAGTGGTTGATCGTGCAAAGCTCTGTCGTGCAATCTCTAACATGCTTTCTATCAACAATGTCAGATTTTCCAACACCTGATATTTCTTCCTTTCCAGCTTTTGCATTGCGATCATCAGTAATTCTCAGTGTATCCTGATGGCATGTTTGATCAATTTCAGTCTACAGAAGTTGGTAAAAATCCTCAATTTCTTCACCTTTGGCCTTAGCGGTCGGTGTGTAAATTTGAATAATGGTTGTATTCACTGGTCTTCCGTGTTGGAGTAGGGGTATTAGCCTATCACCGACAATCTTGTACTTCAGGATAGATCCGGAAACGTTCTTTTGGACAAATCATTCCTCTTCAAGTTGTCATTCCTGGCATGGGAGATGAAATGATAGTCCGATTCAAAATGACCGATACCAATTCCAGTCATTTTGGCTCGCTCATGACGAGGATGTTGATCTTTATGCGTTCCACTTTAGTTTTGACAATTTCCAATCCTAGATTCATGCTTCTTTCATTCCACGTTCCGATCGTTAATGAAGGTTCGCAGCTATTTCTTCCCATTTTGAATCGTGCCACTTCAGCAAATGAAGGTCCCTAAAGCCTGACGCCATCCACCTCATTAAGGACAGCTCCAACTGGATGAGGCAGCTCTTCCCGAGTTGTCTTTGAGTGCCTTCTAACCTGGGAGGCTCATCTTCTGGCACTATATCAGTCAGTGTTCCGCTGCTATTCCTACGGTGTTCACTGGCTAGTTCTTTTCAGACGTAAAACGTGGAGTCCTTCTTCCTTTGTCTTGCAGCTCAGCTAAAACCTGTCAATCATGGGTGACCCTGTTCAGATCCTAATTCCAGTCGCACAGCTCCCAGCACCACAGCAACACGCAAGCCCCCCCCCCAGTACGACACACGGACAGACAGGTGGGCGATCACAACCATTAATGCAGAGAAATTCTACGAAGCTATTTGGCCTCATCCACAATTGAACTTCCTTATTAGTAGAGACTGCCAGGTAAAGCATTTTTTTTTCTGCGCCCTTATTGATTGAATTATATTGCAGATGAAGGTTTCCAGAGCGAAGCAGTTTCTCATTAAAGAGTTAGTACCCATATTACGTGATGACGTTGTTTGAAAGCTTCACAACATGTCACCTGTCTCCCTTCTTAGCCTTGGGGTTCCTATCACCAGCTTTCCTCTGCCCTTTTTCCTCCTAGTCCTTGCCCCTGGGCTGCTGTGCCCTTTTAAGGGCCTATCTAAGCTTTGTGTTAGGAGCCTATCTAATCTTTGGTGAAGGGTGAGTCTCAGGCGTGACCTCATTACTGAGCTAAAAGGGTGTCAGGGACCTTACTGGCAGGGTTTCTCCCATCTATGACAGCCCAGTAAGTCTGGCCTTTTTTTTGTGACTTAGGGATTTTTTTCTGCATTTTTTCTCCAGCTCTGTCCAGGACTCACTATTGTCATCCCCGTCACAGAGGATCATTGAAGAATTGCTGACAGGAAACTTCCCTAATATTGTGAATCATGAAAAGCTGAGCAACCAAGAAGCTCAAAGAACCGCATAGAGGATAGACGGCAACAGTAAAACACCAAGGCCTGTCCTAATCACACTCTCTAAAACCAAAGACAAAGGCAAAATCCTGCGAGCAGCTCGAGAAAAACAAAAAGTCACACGCAGAGGACAAACAATAAGACTGAGCTCTGATTAGTCGGCAGAAACCATGCAGGCAAAAGGGCAATGGTTTGACATAGTAAAAAAAAACAAATTACCAACCAAGAATAAGATATCCTGCAGAACTCTCACTCAGATATGATGCTGAAATTAGGACATTTCCAGATAAGAAAGATTAAGGGACTCTGTAAAAACAGAACCAAAATGACACTAATTACTAAAGGGAGTCCTTTGGTCTTAGGAGAAACAATATCATACCACAGCCTGAATCTAGAATTCAAGAGTTTACTCGCCAGATACCAGTGTAGTAAAAGAACTCCCAACGACTATCCAGAAACAAAGGAATTACAACAGGAAACCAGAAATGTGAAACTCTAATAGACAATATGAGAGAAAAAAAAAAAAAAGAGGGAATAATTGGTGGAGGTATAGAAGTTTTCATGCGGGGAATGGCAAGGCAACACCAAGGAATAATAGACTGGTTCAAGCAGGGGAAATTTCAAAGGAACCACAGAGTGGAAAAGAATACACATCTAAGTAAAGAAGAAAAGCATAAAGTCTCCGTGAACACAAAATGTACAAAACCAAAAGCAATGACAGCAAAATCCAAAAGCAGAAGGAATTCAGCACAGGAGACTAAGGGGAACAAAGAAAACATCAGCACCACCAAAAAAGCACTTGAAAATGACAGCAAGAAACTGAAACCTAGCAACACTGACACAGAATGTAAACGGCCTAAATGCGACCCGAAAGAGTCAGAGAGCGACAGAATGGATTCCAAAAAAGGCCTATCAACATGCTGTCTACCAGAGGTGCCCCTTAGAAACAAAGGAATCAATTCATTAAAAATCGAAAGATGGCAACAACTACGTCAAGCAAACAGCTATCAAAAAAGAGCAGAAGTGACAAGAGTCATTTCAGAGAACAATAAACTTTAAAACAAAGTCTGCCATACGAGACAAAGTAGGGCATTACAGAAAGATGAAAGGGACGATCCACCGTGAAGACATAACCGTAACAAACATTTACGCACCCAACGAAGGACAGCATTCCAATAAACGTGAAACTCAGCTCTAAAGAGAGAAACTGACGGTTCCACAAGAACAGTAGGAGACTTCGACACACCACTCTTGGTGAAGGACAGAACATCTAGAAAGAAATTCAGCAAAGATATACAACAGCTCAAGGGCACAATCAGCCAGCTTGACATATATGCCTTGAACTCACAGACGTATACGGAACACTCCAGCGAGCGGCAGCAAAATACACTTTCTTCTTCAATCCCATCGGGAATATTCTACACATCAGACCATGCCTTGCTCTTAAACACCAAGCAGCTCAACACCAAGCAGCCAAAGCCAAAGGAAGAAATGATGAAGCAAAAGAACTGAACACGTGATTTCAAAGTGCATCTCGAGAAGACAAAGTATTCTAATGCCATGCACAGAGCTGGAGATAGAAAACCAAAAGGGAAGAACACGCTTGCCATTGCTCCAGCTGAAAGAACTGAAGAAAACAATCAAACCTTTACTTTCGGTAGTCAAGGATTCTACCGGAAAAATACTAAATGATGCAGGAAGAACCAAAAGATGGACGCCATACACAGAGTCATTCTATACCAAAAAGAACTGGTGGACAACGGACCATTTCATGAGGTAGGTAGCACATGATGAGGAAGGCATGGTACCGAAGGAGGTAATCCAAACCGCACTGAAGGCATTGGCAGAAACAGGAATTATAGCAGTGACGGAATTCCAGCTGAGATGTTTCAACAAACAGATGCAGTGCTGAAAGTGCTCGCTTTTCTACACCAAGAATATTGGAAGGGAACTACTTGGCCAGCCGACTGAAAGAGGTCCATATTTATGGCTATTCCCAAGAAAGGTGATCCAACCGAACGTGGAAATTATCGAACAACACCAATAACACATGTAAAATCTTGCTGGAGATCATTCAAAAGTGGCTGCAGCAGTATATTGACACGGAACTGCCAGAAATTCAGGCCAGACTCAGAAGACGACGGCCAATCAGGGCCATCCATGCTGATGTCAGATGGATGCCGGCTGCAAGCACCAAATACCTGAAAGATGCTTCCCCGTGTTTTACTGAGTATTCTAAGGCATTCAAGTCTGTGGGTCATAACAAATTATGAATGACATTGTGAAGAATGGGAATTCCAGAACACTTAATTGTGCTCGAGAGGAAACTGTACACAGATCAATCAGCACTTTGGACAGAACAAGGGAATACTGAGTGGTTTCAATTCAGGAAAGCTGTGTGTCAGGGTTGTACCCTTCCCCGCACCTATTCGAATGTGAATGCTGAGCAAATGATCCAAGAAGCTGGACTATATGGAGAAGAACGGGGCACTAGGATTGCAGGAAGACTCATTAACCACCTGCGCTATGGAGACGACACAACCTTGCTTGCCTAAAGCAAAGAGGACTTGAAGCACTTACTGATGAAGATCAAAGGCCACAATCTTCAGTGTTGATTACACCGCAACGTAAAGAAAAGAAAAATCTTCACCACTGGAGCATGAGGCAAAATTCCGATAAATGGAGAAAAGACGGAAGTTTGGAAGGATTTCTTTTTACTTGGTTCTGCGTTCAGCACCCAGGGAAGCAGTGGTGAGGAAGTCAAAAGACGAACTGCTTTGGGCAAATCTCCTGTAAAGGACCTCTTTAAGGCGTTGAAAAGCAAAGATAGCACCTTGAAGACGAAGGTGTGCCTGACCCAAGGAATGGTATTTCAATCACATCATATGCATGTGGAAACTGGACAATGAAGAAGGAAGACTGAAGAACTGACGCCTTTGAAGTGCGGCGTTGGTGAAGAATATTGCATGCAGCATGGACCGCCAAAAGAACGCACAAATCTGTCTTGGAAGAGGTAAAACCGGAATGCTTCTTCGAAACAAGGTTGGTGAGACTGCATCCGACATACTTTGGACGCGTGGGCAGGGGAGATCAGTCCCCGGAGAAGGAAGTCGTGCTTGGTACAGGACAGGGTCGGCCAAATAGAGGAAGGCCCTCCACGATGAGGACTGACACAGTGGCTGAAAGCACGGGCTCAAGGAAAAGAAGGATTTTAAGCATGGCGCAGGACAGTGAATTCTTTCCTTTGTGGTACCTCGGGTACCTGTGAAGTGGAAATAACTTGATGGCCCTTAACAACAACAAAAGCCGCAATAAAAAGACAAGTAATCCGATTTAAAACAGGGCAAAAGCAATGAACGGACACTTCACCAAAGTGTATGGTACCATCGGTTCCGCATCCTATGCTACCTCATGAAATGGTCGAATGTCGACCAGTTCTTTCGGGTATAATCACTCCGTGTATTCCTTGCATCTTGTTTAGACGCCTCCTGCATCATTTAATATGTTGCCCATAGAATCTTTCACCACTGCAACACAAGGCTGGAGTTTTCTCTTCCGTTCTTTCAGCTTGAGAAATGCCAAGCATGTTCTTCCCTTCTGGTTTTCTAACTCCAGGTTTCTGCACATGTTCCATTACTTTGTCTTCTCGAGCTGCTCTTTGACATCTTCTCTTCAGCTTTTTTACTTCGTCATTTCTCCTTTTGCTTTAGCTGCCTGACGTTGCAGAGCAAATTTCAGAGTCTCTTCTGACATCCTTCTTGGTCTTGTATTTCTTTCCTGTCTTCTCAGTGACCTCTTGCTTTCTTCAGGGATGATGTCCTTGATGTCATTCCACAACTCGCCTAGTCTTCATTCATTAGTGCGCAATGTGTCGAATCTCTTTCTGAGACGGTCTGTAAATTCAGGTAGGATACACTCAAGGTCGTACTTTGGCTCTCATCGACTTGTTCGCATTCTCTTCAGTTGCGACTTGAACTGACCTGTGTGCAGTTGATGGTCCGTTCCACAGTTGGTCCCTGACCTTGTTCCACCATCTCTTTTCATAGAGGTAGTTGTCATGATTCCCGTGTATTCTACCTGATGAGACCCATGTATGACCGTTTACCTCGCTGAAAAAGCTACTTGCCGTGAAGAAGTGGTTGATCGTGCAAAGCTCTGTCGTGCAATCTCTAACATGCTTTCTATCAACAATGTCAGATTTTCCAACACCTGATCTTTCTTCCTTTCCAGCTTTTGCATTGCGATCATCAGTAATTGTCAATGTATCCTGATGGCATGTTTGATCAATTTCAGTCTACAGAAGTTGGTAAAAATCCTCAATTTCTTCACCTTTGGCCTTAGCGGTCAGTGTGTAAATTTGAATAATGGTTGTATTCACTGGTCTTCCGTGTTGGAGTAGGGGTATTAGCCTATCACCGACAATCTTGTACTTCAGGATAGATCCGGAAACGTTCTTTTGGACAAATCATTCCTCTTCAAGTTGTCATTCCTGGCATGGGAGATGAAATGATAGTCCGATTCAAAATGACCGATACCAGTTCCAGTCATTTTGGCTCGCTCATGACGAGGATGTTGATCTTTATGCGTTCCACTTTAGTTTTGACAATTTCCAATCCTAGATTCATGCTTCTTTCATTCCGCGTTCCGGTCGTTAATGAAGGTTCGCAGCTATTTCTTCCCATTTTGAATCGTGCCACTTCAGCAAATGAAGGTCCCTAAAGCCTGACGCCATCCACCTCATTAAGGACAGCTCCAACTGGATGAGGCAGCTCTTCCCGAGTTGTCTTTGAGTGCCTTCTAACCTGGGAGGCTCATCTTCTGGCACTATATCAGTCAGTGTTCCGCTGCTATTCCTACGGTGTTCACTGGCTAGTTCTTTTCAGACGTAAAACGTGGAGTCCTTCTTCCTTTGTCTTGCAGCTCAGCTAAAACCTGTCCATCATGGGTGACCCTGTTCAGATCCTAATTCCAGTCGCACAGCTCCCAGCATCACAGCAACACGCAAGCCCCCCCCCCAGTACGACACACGGACAGACAGGTGGGCGATCACAACCATTAATGCAGAGAAATTCTACGAAGCTATTTGGCCTCATCCACAATTGAACTTCCTTATTAGTAGAGACTGCCAGGTAAAGCATTTTTTTTTCTGCGCCCTTATTGATTGAATTATATTGCAGACGAAGGTTTCCAGAGCGAAGCAGTTTCTCATTAAAGAGTTAGTACCCATATTACGTGATGGCGTTGTTTGAAAGCTTCACAACATGTCACCTGTCTCCCTTCTTAGCCTTGGGGTTCCTATCACCAGCTTTCCTCTGCCCTTTTTCCTCCTAGTCCTTGCCCCTGGGCTGCTGTGCCCTTTTAAGGGCCTATCTAAGCTTTGTGTTAGGAGCCTATCTAATCTTTGGTGAAGGGTGAGTCTCAGGCGTGACCTCATTACTGAGCTAAAAGGGTGTCAGGGACCTTACTGGCAGGGTTTCTCCCATCTATGACAGCCCAGTAAGTCTGGCCTTTTTTTTGTGACTTAGGGATTTTTTTCTGCATTTTTTCTCCAGCTCTGTCCAGGACTCACTATTGTCATCCCCGTCACAGAGGATCATTGAAGAATTGCTGACAGGAAACTTCCCTAATATTGTGAATCATGAAAAGCTGAGCAACCAAGAAGCTCAAAGAACCGCATAGAGGATAGACGGCAACAGTAAAACACCAAGGCCTGTCCTAATCACACTCTCTAAAACCAAAGACAAAGGCAAAATCCTGCGAGCAGCTCGAGAAAAACAAAAAGTCACACGCAGAGGACAAACAATAAGACTGAGCTCTGATTAGTCGGCAGAAACCATGCAGGCAAAAGGGCAATGGTTTGACATAGTAAAAAAAAACAAATTACCAACCAAGAATAAGATATCCTGCAGAACTCTCACTCAGATATGATGCTGAAATTAGGACATTTCCAGATAAGAAAGATTAAGGGACTCTGTAAAAACAGAACCAAAATGACACTAATTACTAAAGGGAGTCCTTTGGTCTTAGGAGAGACAATATCAAACCACAGCCTGAATCTAGAATTCAAGAGTTTACTCGCCAGATACCAGTGTAGTAAAAGAACTCCCAACGACTGTCCAGAAACAAAGGAATTACAACAGGAAACCAGAAATGTGAAACTCTAATAGACAATATGAGAAAAAAAAAAAAAAGAGGGACTAATTGGTGGAGGTATAGAAGTTTTCATGCGGGTAATGGCAAGGCAACACCAAGGAATAATAGACTGGTTCAAGCAGGGGACATTTCGAAGGAACCACAGAGTGCAAAAGAATACACATCTAAGTAAAGAAGAAAAGGATAAAGTCTCCGTGAAAACAAAATGTACAAAACCAAAAGCAATGACAGCAAAATCCAAAAGCAGAAGGAATTCAGCACAGGAGACTAAGGGGAACAAAGAAAACATCAGCACCACCAAAAAAGCACTTGAAAATGACAGCAAGAAACTGAAACCTAGCAACACTGACACAGAATGTAAAGGGCCTAAATGTAACCCGAAAGAGTCAGAGAGCGACAGAATGGATTCCAAAAAAGGCCTATCAACATGCTGTCTACCAGAGGTGCCCCTTAGAAACAAAGGAATCAATTCATTAAAAATCGAAAGATGGCAACAACTACGTCAAGCAAACAGCTATCAAAAAAGAGCAGAAGTGACAAGAGTCATTTCAGAGAACAATAAACTTTAAAACAAAGTCTGCCATACGAGACAAAGTAGGGCATTACAGAAAGATGAAAGGGACGATCCACCGTGAAGACATAACCGTAACAAACATTTACGCACCCAACGAAGGACAGCATTCCAATAAACGTGAAACTCAGCTCTAAAGAGAGAAACTGACGGTTCCACAAGAACAGTAGGAGACTTCGACACACCACTCTTGGTGAAGGACAGAACATCTAGAAAGAAATTCAGCAAAGATATACAACAGCTCAAGGGCACAATCAGCCAGCTTGACATATATGCCTTGAACTCACAGACGTATACGGAACACTCCAGCGAGCGGCAGCAAAATACACTTTCTTCTTCAATCCCATCGGGAATATTCTACACATCAGACCATGCCTTGCTCTTAAACACCAAGCAGCTCAACACCAAGCAGCCAAAGCCAAAGGAAGAAATGATGAAGCAAAAGAACTGAACACGTGATTTCAAAGTGCATCTCGAGAAGACAAAGTATTCTAATGCCATGCACAGAGCTGGAGATAGAAAACCAAAAGGGAAGAACACGCTTGCCATTGCTCCAGCTGAAAGAACTGAAGAAAACAATCAAACCTTTACTTTCGGTAGTCAAGGATTCTACCGGAAAAATACTAAATGATGCAGGAAGAACCAAAAGATGGACGCCATACACAGAGTCATTCTATACCAAAAAGAACTGGTGGACAACGGACCATTTCATGAGGTAGGTAGCACATGATGAGGAAGGCATGGTACCGAAGGAGGTAATCCAAACCGCACTGAAGGCATTGGCAGAAACAGGAATTATAGCAGTGACGGAATTCCAGCTGAGATGTTTCAACAAACAGATGCAGTGCTGAAAGTGCTCGCTTTTCTACACCAAGAATATTGGAAGGGAACTACTTGGCCAGCCGACTGAAAGAGGTCCATATTTATGGCTATTCCCAAGAAAGGTGATCCAACCGAACGTGGAAATTATCGAACAACACCAATAACACATGTAAAATCTTGCTGGAGATCATTCAAAAGTGGCTGCAGCAGTATATTGACACGGAACTGCCAGAATTTCAGGCCAGACTCAGAAGACGACGGCCAATCAGGACCATCCATGCTGATGTCAGATGGATGCCGGCTGCAAGCACCAAATACCTGAAAGATGCTTCCCCGTGTTTTACTGAGTATTCTAAGGCATTCAAGTCTGTGGGTCATAACAAATTATGAATGACATTGTGAAGAATGGGAATTCCAGAACACTTAATTGTGCTCGAGAGGAAACTGTACACAGATCAATCAGCACTTTGGACAGAGCAAGGGAATACTGAGTGGTTTCAATTCAGGAAAGCTGTGCGTCAGGGTTGTACCCTTCCCCGCACCTATTCGAATGTGAATGCTGAGCAAATGATCCAAGAAGCTGGACTATATGGAGAAGAACGGGGCACTAGGATTGCAGGAAGACTCATTAACCACCTGCGCTATGGAGACGACACAACCTTGCTTGCCTAAAGCAAAGAGGACTTGAAGCACTTACTGATGAAGATCAAAGGCCACAATCTTCAGTGTTGATTACACCGCAACGTAAAGAAAAGAAAAATCTTCACCACTGGAGCATGAGGCAAAATTCCGATAAATGGAGAAAAGACGGAAGTTTGGAAGGATTTCTTTTTACTTGGTTCTGCGTTCAGCACCCATGGAAGCAGTGGTGAGGAAGTCAAAAGACGAACTGCTTTGGGCAAATCTCCTGTAAAGGACCTCTTTAAGGCGTTGAAAAGCAAAGATACCACCTTGAAGACGAAGGTGTGCCTGACCCAAGGAATGGTATTTCAATCACATCATATGCATGTGGAAACTGGACAATGAAGAAGGAAGACTGAAGAACTGACGCCTTTGAAGTGCGGCGTTGGTGAAGAATATTGCATGCAGCATGGACCGCCAAAAGAACGCACAAATCTGTCTTGGAAGAGGTAAAACCGGAATGCTTCTTCGAAACAAGGTTGGTGAGACTGCATCCGACATACTTTGGACGCGTGGGCAGGGGAGATCAGTCCCCGGAGAAGGAAGTCGTGCTTGGTACAGGACAGGGTCGGCCAAATAGAGGAAGGCCCTCCACGATGAGGACTGACACAGTGGCTGAAAGCACGGGCTCAAGGAAAAGAAGGATTTTAAGCATGGCGCAGGACAGTGAATTCTTTCCTTTGTGGTACCTCGGGTACCTGTGAAGTGGAAATAACTTGATGGCCCTTAACAACAACAAAAGCCGCAATAAAAAGACAAGTAATCCGATTTAAAACAGGGCAAAAGCAATGAACGGACACTTCACCAAAGTGTATGGTACCATCGGTTCCGCATCCTATGCTACCTCATGAAATGGTCGAATGTCGACCAGTTCTTTCGGGTATAATCACTCCGTGTATTCCTTGCATCTTGTTTAGACGCCTCCTGCATCATTTAATATGTTGCCCATAGAATCTTTCACCACTGCAACACAAGGCTGGAGTTTTCTCTTCCGTTCTTTCAGCTTGAGAAATGCCAAGCATGTTCTTCCCTTCTGGTTTTCTAACTCCAGGTTTCTGCACATGTTCCATTACTTTGTCTTCTCGAGCTGCTCTTTGACATCTTCTCTTCAGCTTTTTTACTTCGTCATTTCTCCTTTTGCTTTAGCTGCCTGACGTTGCAGAGCAAATTTCAGAGTCTCTTCTGACATCCTTCTTGGTCTTGTATTTCTTTCCTGTCTTCTCAGTGACCTCTTGCTTTCTTCAGGGATGATGTCCTTGATGTCATTCCACAACTCGCCTAGTCTTCATTCATTAGCGTGCAATGTGTCGAATCTCTTTCTGAGACGGTCTGTAAATTCAGGTAGGATACACTCAAGGTCGTACTTTGGCTCTCATCGACTTGTTCGCGTTCTCTTCAGTTGCGACTTGAACTGACCTGTGTGCAGTTGATGGTCCGTTCCACAGTTGGTCCCTGACCTTGTTCCACCATCTCTTTTCATAGAGGTAGTTGTCATGATTCCCGTGTATTCTACCTGATGAGACCCATGTATGACCGTTTACCTCGCTGAAAGAGCTACTTGCCGTGAAGAAGTGGTTGATCGTGCAAAGCTCTGTCGCGCAATCTCTAACATGCTTTCTATCAACAATGTCAGATTTTCCAACACCTGATATTTCTTCCTTTCCAGCTTTTGCATTGCGATCATCAGTAATTCTCAGTGTATCCTGATGGCATGTTTGATCAATTTCAGTCTACAGAAGTTGGTAAAAATCCTCAATTTCTTCACCTTTGGCCTTAGCGGTCGGTGTGTAAATTTGAATAATGGTTGTATTCACTGGTCTTCCGTGTTGGAGTAGGGGTATTAGCCTATCACCGACAATCTTGTACTTCAGGATAGATCCGGAAACGTTCTTTTGGACAAATCATTCCTCTTCAAGTTGTCATTCCTGGCATGGGAGATGAAATGATAGTCCGATTCAAAATGACCGATACCAATTCCAGTCATTTTGGCTCGCTCATGACGAGGATGTTGATCTTTATGCGTTCCACTTTAGTTTTGACAATTTCCAATCCTAGATTCATGCTTCTTTCATTCCGCGTTCCGATCGTTAATGAAGGTTCGCAGCTATTTCTTCCCATTTTGAATCGTGCCACTTCAGCAAATGAAGGTCCCTAAAGCCTGACGCCATCCACCTCATTAAGGACAGCTCCAACTGGATGAGGCAGCTCTTCCCGAGTTGTCTTTGAGTGCCTTCTAACCTGGGAGGCTCATCTTCTGGCACTATATCAGTCAGTGTTCCGCTGCTATTCCTACGGTGTTCACTGGCTAGTTCTTTTCAGACGTAAAACGTGGAGTCCTTCTTCCTTTGTCTTGCAGCTCAGCTAAAACCTGTCCATCATGGGTGACCCTGTTCAGATCCTAATTCCAGTCGCACAGCTCCCAGCACCACAGCAACACGCAAGCCCCCCCCCCCAGTACGACACACGGACAGACAGGTGGGCGATCACAACCATTAATGCAGAGAAATTCTACGAAGCTATTTGGCCTCATCCACAATTGAACTTCCTTATTAGTAGAGACTGCCAGGTAAAGCATTTTTTTTTCTGCGCCCTTATTGATTGAATTATATTGCAGATGAAGGTTTCCAGAGCGAAGCAGTTTCTCATTAAAGAGTTAGTACCCATATTACGTGATGACGTTGTTTGAAAGCTTCACAACATGTCACCTGTCTCCCTTCTTAGCCTTGGGTTTCCTATCACCAGCTTTCCTCTGCCCTTTTTCCTCCTAGTCCTTGCCCCTGGGCTGCTGTGCCCTTTTATGGGCCTATCTAAGCTTTGTGTTAGGAGCCTATCTAATCTTTGGTGAAGGGTGAGTCTCAGGCGTGACCTCATTACTGAGCTAAAAGGGTGTCAGGGACCTTACTGGCAGGGTTTCTCCCATCTATGACAGCCCAGTAAGTCTGGCCTTTTTTTTGTGACTTAGGGATTTTTTTCTGCATTTTTTCTCCAGCTCTGTCCAGGACTCACTATTGTCATCCCCGTCACAGAGGATCATTGAAGAATTGCTGACAGGAAACTTCCCTAATATTGTGAATCATGAAAAGCTGAGCAACCAAGAAGCTCAAAGAACCGCATAGAGGATAGACGGCAACAGTAAAACACCAAGGCCTATCCTAATCACACTCTCTAAAACCAAAGACAAAGGCAAAATCCTGCGAGCAGCTCGAGAAAAACAAAAAGTCACACGCAGAGGACAAACAATAAGACTGAGCTCTGATTAGTCGGCAGAAACCATGCAGGCAAAAGGGCAATGGTTTGACATAGTAAAAAAAACAAATTACCAACCAAGAATAAGATATCCTGCAGAACTCTCACTCAAATATGATGCTGAAATTAGGACATTTCCAGATAAGAAAGATTAAGGGACTCTGTAAAAACAGAACCAAAATGACACTAATTACTAAAGGGAGTCCTTTGGTCTTAGGAGAAACAATATCATACCACAGCCTGAATCTAGAATTCAAGAGTTTACTCGCCAGATACCAGTGTAGTAAAAGAACTCCCAACGACTATCCAGAAACAAAGGAATTACAACAGGAAACCAGAAATGTGAAACTCTAATAGACAATATGAGAGAAAAAAAAAAAAAGAGGGAATAATTGGTGGAGGTATAGAAGTTTTCATGCGGGGAATGGCAAGGCAACACCAAGGAATAATAGACTGGTTCAAGCAGGGGAAATTTCAAAGGAACCACAGAGTGGAAAAGAATACACATCTAAGTAAAGAAGAAAAGGATAAAGTCTCCGTGAACACAAAATGTACAAAACCAAAAGCAATGACAGCAAAATCCAAAAGCAGAAGGAATTCAGCACAGGAGACTAAGGGGAACAAAGAAAACATCAGCACCACCAAAAAAGCACTTGAAAATGACAGCAAGAAACTGAAACCTAGCAACACTGACACAGAATGTAAACGGCCTAAATGCGACCCGAAAGAGTCAGAGAGCGACAGAATGGATTCCAAAAAAGGCCTATCAACATGCTGTCTACCAGAGGTGCCCCTTAGAAACAAAGGAATCAATTCATTAAAAATCAAAAGATGGCAACAACTACGTCAAGCAAACGGCTATCAAAAAAGAGCAGAAGTGACAAGAGTCATTTCAGAGAACAATAAACTTTAAAACAAAGTCTGCCATACGAGACAAAGTAGGGCATTACAGAAAGATGAAAGGGACGATCCACCGTGAAGACATAACCGTAACAAACATTTACGCACCCAACGAAGGACAGCATTCCAATAAAGGTGAAACTCAGCTCTAAAGAGAGAAACTGACAGTTCCACAAGAACAGTAGGAGACTTCGACACACCACTCTTGGTGAAGCACAGAACATCTAGAAAGAAATTCAGCAAAGATATACAACAGCTCAAGGGCACAATCAGCCAGCTTGACATATATGCCTTGAACTCACAGACGTATACGGAACACTCCAGCGAGCGGCAGCAAAATACACTTTCTTCTTCAATCCCATCGGGAATATTCTACACATCAGACCATGCCTTGCTCTTAAACACCAAGCAGCTCAACACCAAGCAGCCAAAGCCAAAGGAAGAAATGATGAAGCAAAAGAACTGAACACGTGATTTCAAAGTGCATCTCGAGAAGACAAAGTATTCTAATGCCATGCACAGAGCTGGAGATAGAAAACCAAAAGGGAAGAACACGCTTGCCATTGCTCCAGCTGAAAGAACTGAAGAAAACAATCAAACCTTTACTTTCGGTAGTCAAGGATTCTACCGGAGAAATACTAAATGATGCAGGAAGAACCAAAAGATGGACGCCATACACAGAGTCATTCTATACCAAAAAGAACTGGTGGACAACGGACCATTTCATGAGGTAGGTAGCACATGATGAGGAAGGCATGGTACCGAAGGAGGTAATCCAAACCGCACTGAAGGCATTGGCAGAAACAGGAATTATAGCAGTGACGGAATTCCAGCTGAGATGTTTCAACAAACAGATGCAGTGCTGAAAGTGCTCGCTTTTCTACACCAAGAATATTGGAAGGGAACTACTTGGCCAGCCGACTGAAAGCGGTCCATATTTATGGCTATTCCCAAGAAAGGTGATCCAACCGAACGTGGAAATTATCGAACAACACCAATAACACGTGTAAAATCTTGCTGGAGATCATTCAAAAGTGGCTGCAGCAGTATATTGACACGGAACTGCCAGAAATTCAGGCCAGACTCAGAAGACGACGGCCAATCAGGGCCATCCATGCTGATGTCAGATGGATGCCGGCTGCAAGCACCAAATACCTGAAAGATGCTTCCCCGTGTTTTACTGAGTATTCTAAGACATTCAAGTCTGTGGGTCATAACAAATTATGAATGACATTGTGAAGAATGGGAATTCCAGAACACTTAACTGTGCTCGAGAGGAAACTGTACACAGATCAATCAGCACTTTGGACAGAACAAGGGAATACTGAGTGGTTTCAATTCAGGAAAGCTGTGTGTCAGGGTTGTACCCTTCCCCACACCTATTCAAATGTGAATGCTGAGCAAATGATCCAAGAAGCTGGACTATATGGAGAAGAACGGGGCACTAGGATTGCAGGAAGACTCATTAACCACCTGCGCTATGGAGATGACACAACCTTGCTTGCCTAAAGCAAAGAGGACTTGAAGCACTTACTGATGAAGATCAAAGGCCACAATCTTCAGTGTTGATTACACCGCAACGTAAAGAAAAGAAAAATCTTCACCACTGGAGCATGAGGCAAAATTCCGATAAATGGAGAAAAGACGGAAGTTTGGAAGGATTTCTTTTTACTTGGTTCTGCGTTCAGCACCCATGGAAGCAGTGGTGAGGAAGTCAAAAGACGAACTGCTTTGGGCAAATCTCCTGTAAAGGACCTCTTTAAGGCGTTGAAAAGCAAAGATACCACCTTGAAGACGAAGGTGTGCCTGACCCAAGGAATGGTATTTCAATCACATCATATGCATGTGAAAACTGGACAATGAAGAAGGAAGACTGAAGAACTGACGCCTTTGAAGTGCGGCGTTGGTGAAGAATATTGCATGCAGCATGGACCGCCAAAAGAACGCACAAATCTGTCTTGGAAGAGGTAAAACCGGAATGCTTCTTCGAAACAAGGTTGGTGAGACTGCATCCGACATACTTTGGACGCGTGGGCAGGGGAGATCAGTCCCCGGAGAAGGAAGTCGTGCTTGGTACAGGACAGGGTCGGCCAAATAGAGGAAGGCCCTCCACGATGAGGACTGACACAGTGGCTGAAAGCACGGGCTCAAGGAAAAGAAGGATTTTAAGCATGGCGCAGGACAGTGAATTCTTTCCTTTGTGGTACCTCGGGTACCTGTGAAGTGGAAATAACTTGATGGCCCTTAACAACAACAAAAGCCGCAATAAAAAGACAAGTAATCCGATTTAAAACAGGGCAAAAGCAATGAACGGACACTTCACCAAAGTGTACGGTACCATCGGTTCCGCATCCTATGCTACCTCATGAAATGGTCGAATGTCGACCAGTTCTTTCGGGTATAATCACTCCGTGTATTCCTTGCATCTTGTTTAGACGCCTCCTGCATCATTTAATATGTTGCCCATAGAATCTTTCACCACTGCAACACAAGGCTGGAGTTTTCTCTTCCGTTCTTTCAGCTTGAGAAATGCCAAGCATGTTCTTCCCTTCTGGTTTTCTAACTCCAGGTTTCTGCACATGTTCCATTACTTTGTCTTCTCGAGCTGCTCTTTGAAATCTTCTCTTCAGCTTTTTTACTTCGTCATTTCTCCTTTTGCTTTAGCTGCCTGACGTTGCAGAGCAAATTTCAGAGTCTCTTCTGACATCCTTCTTGGTCTTGTATTTCTTTCCTGTCTTCTCAGTGACCTCTTGCTTTCTTCAGGGATGATGTCCTTGATGTCATTCCACAACTCGCCTAGTCTTCATTCATTAGCGTGCAATGTGTCGAATCTCTTTCTGAGACGGTCTGTAAATTCAGGTAGGATACACTCAAGGTCGTACCTTGGCTCTCATCGACTTGTTCGCGTTCTCTTCAGTTGCGACTTGAACTGACCTGTGTGCAGTTGATGGTCCGTTCCACAGTTGGTCCCTGACCTTGTTCCACCATCTCTTTTCATAGAGGTAGTTGTCATGATTCCCTTGTATTCTACCTGATGAGACCCATGTATGACCGTTTACCTCGCTGAAAGAGCTACTTGCCGTGAAGAAGTGGTTGATCGTGCAAAGCTCTGTCGTGCAATCTCTAACATGCTTTCTATCAACAATGTCAGATTTTCCAACACCTGATATTTCTTCCTTTCCAGCTTTTGCATTGCGATCATCAGTAATTCTCAGTGTATCCTGATGGCATGTTTGATCAATTTCAGTCTACAGAAGTTGGTAAAAATCCTCAATTTCTTCACCTTTGGCCTTAGCGGTCGGTGTGTAAATTTGAATAATGGTTGTATTCACTGGTCTTCCGTGTTGGAGTAGGGGTATTAGCCTATCACCGACAATCTTGTACTTCAGGATAGATCCGGAAACGTTCTTTTGGACAAATCATTCCTCTTCAAGTTGTCATTCCTGGCATGGGAGATGAAATGATAGTCCGATTCAAAATGACCGATACCAATTCCAGTCATTTTGGCTCGCTCATGACGAGGATGTTGATCTTTATGCGTTCCACTTTAGTTTTGACAATTTCCAATCCTAGATTCATGCTTCTTTCATTCCACGTTCCGATCGTTAATGAAGGTTCGCAGCTATTTCTTCCCATTTTGAATCGTGCCACTTCAGCAAATGAAGGTCCCTAAAGCCTGACGCCATCCACCTCATTAAGGACAGCTCCAACTGGATGAGGCAGCTCTTCCCGAGTTGTCTTTGAGTGCCTTCTAACCTGGGAGGCTCATCTTCTGGCACTATATCAGTCAGTGTTCCGCTGCTATTCCTACGGTGTTCACTGGCTAGTTCTTTTCAGACGTAAAACGTGGAGTCCTTCTTCCTTTGTCTTGCAGCTCAGCTAAAACCTGTCAATCATGGGTGACCCTGTTCAGATCCTAATTCCAGTCGCACAGCTCCCAGCACCACAGCAACACGCAAGCCCCCCCCCCAGTACGACACACGGACAGACAGGTGGGCGATCACAACCATTAATGCAGAGAAATTCTACGAAGCTATTTGGCCTCATCCACAATTGAACTTCCTTATTAGTAGAGACTGCCAGGTAAAGCATTTTTTTTTCTGCGCCCTTATTGATTGAATTATATTGCAGATGAAGGTTTCCAGAGCGAAGCAGTTTCTCATTAAAGAGTTAGTACCCATATTACGTGATGACGTTGTTTGAAAGCTTCACAACATGTCACCTGTCTCCCTTCTTAGCCTTGGGGTTCCTATCACCAGCTTTCCTCTGCCCTTTTTCCTCCTAGTCCTTGCCCCTGGGCTGCTGTGCCCTTTTAAGGGCCTATCTAAGCTTTGTGTTAGGAGCCTATCTAATCTTTGGTGAAGGGTGAGTCTCAGGCGTGACCTCATTACTGAGCTAAAAGGGTGTCAGGGACCTTACTGGCAGGGTTTCTCCCATCTATGACAGCCCAGTAAGTCTGGCCTTTTTTTTGTGACTTAGGGATTTTTTTCTGCATTTTTTCTCCAGCTCTGTCCAGGACTCACTATTGTCATCCCCGTCACAGAGGATCATTGAAGAATTGCTGACAGGAAACTTCCCTAATATTGTGAATCATGAAAAGCTGAGCAACCAAGAAGCTCAAAGAACCGCATAGAGGATAGACGGCAACAGTAAAACACCAAGGCCTGTCCTAATCACACTCTCTAAAACCAAAGACAAAGGCAAAATCCTGCGAGCAGCTCGAGAAAAACAAAAAGTCACACGCAGAGGACAAACAATAAGACTGAGCTCTGATTAGTCGGCAGAAACCATGCAGGCAAAAGGGCAATGGTTTGACATAGTAAAAAAAAACAAATTACCAACCAAGAATAAGATATCCTGCAGAACTCTCACTCAGATATGATGCTGAAATTAGGACATTTCCAGATAAGAAAGATTAAGGGACTCTGTAAAAACAGAACCAAAATGACACTAATTACTAAAGGGAGTCCTTTGGTCTTAGGAGAAACAATATCATACCACAGCCTGAATCTAGAATTCAAGAGTTTACTCGCCAGATACCAGTGTAGTAAAAGAACTCCCAACGACTATCCAGAAACAAAGGAATTACAACAGGAAACCAGAAATGTGAAACTCTAATAGACAATATGAGAGAAAAAAAAAAAAAAGAGGGAATAATTGGTGGAGGTATAGAAGTTTTCATGCGGGGAATGGCAAGGCAACACCAAGGAATAATAGACTGGTTCAAGCAGGGGAAATTTCAAAGGAACCACAGAGTGGAAAAGAATACACATCTAAGTAAAGAAGAAAAGCATAAAGTCTCCGTGAACACAAAATGTACAAAACCAAAAGCAATGACAGCAAAATCCAAAAGCAGAAGGAATTCAGCACAGGAGACTAAGGGGAACAAAGAAAACATCAGCACCACCAAAAAAGCACTTGAAAATGACAGCAAGAAACTGAAACCTAGCAACACTGACACAGAATGTAAACGGCCTAAATGCGACCCGAAAGAGTCAGAGAGCGACAGAATGGATTCCAAAAAAGGCCTATCAACATGCTGTCTACCAGAGGTGCCCCTTAGAAACAAAGGAATCAATTCATTAAAAATCGAAAGATGGCAACAACTACGTCAAGCAAACAGCTATCAAAAAAGAGCAGAAGTGACAAGAGTCATTTCAGAGAACAATAAACTTTAAAACAAAGTCTGCCATACGAGACAAAGTAGGGCATTACAGAAAGATGAAAGGGACGATCCACCGTGAAGACATAACCGTAACAAACATTTACGCACCCAACGAAGGACAGCATTCCAATAAACGTGAAACTCAGCTCTAAAGAGAGAAACTGACGGTTCCACAAGAACAGTAGGAGACTTCGACACACCACTCTTGGTGAAGGACAGAACATCTAGAAAGAAATTCAGCAAAGATATACAACAGCTCAAGGGCACAATCAGCCAGCTTGACATATATGCCTTGAACTCACAGACGTATACGGAACACTCCAGCGAGCGGCAGCAAAATACACTTTCTTCTTCAATCCCATCGGGAATATTCTACACATCAGACCATGCCTTGCTCTTAAACACCAAGCAGCTCAACACCAAGCAGCCAAAGCCAAAGGAAGAAATGATGAAGCAAAAGAACTGAACACGTGATTTCAAAGTGCATCTCGAGAAGACAAAGTATTCTAATGCCATGCACAGAGCTGGAGATAGAAAACCAAAAGGGAAGAACACGCTTGCCATTGCTCCAGCTGAAAGAACTGAAGAAAACAATCAAACCTTTACTTTCGGTAGTCAAGGATTCTACCGGAAAAATACTAAATGATGCAGGAAGAACCAAAAGATGGACGCCATACACAGAGTCATTCTATACCAAAAAGAACTGGTGGACAACGGACCATTTCATGAGGTAGGTAGCACATGATGAGGAAGGCATGGTACCGAAGGAGGTAATCCAAACTGCACTGAAGGCATTGGCAGAAACAGGAATTATAGCAGTGACGGAATTCCAGCTGAGATGTTTCAAAAAACAGATGCAGTGCTGAAAGTGCTCGCTTTTCTACACCAAGAATATTGGAAGGGAACTACTTGGCCAGCCGACTGAAAGAGGTCCATATTTATGGCTATTCCCAAGAAAGGTGATCCAACCGAACGTGGAAATTATCGAACAACACCAATAACACATGTAAAATCTTGCTGGAGATCATTCAAAAGTGGCTGCAGCAGTATATTGACACGGAACTGCCAGAAATTCAGGCCAGACTCAGAAGACGACGGCCAATCAGGGCCATCCATGCTGATGTCAGATGGATGCCGGCTGCAAGCACCAAATACCTGAAAGATGCTTCCCCGTGTTTTACTGAGTATTCTAAGGCATTCAAGTCTGTGGGTCATAACAAATTATGAATGACATTGTGAAGAATGGGAATTCCAGAACACTTAATTGTGCTCGAGAGGAAACTGTACACAGATCAATCAGCACTTTGGACAGAACAAGGGAATACTGAGTGGTTTCAATTCAGGAAAGCTGTGTGTCAGGGTTGTACCCTTCCCCGCACCTATTCGAATGTGAATGCTGAGCAAATGATCCAAGAAGCTGGACTATATGGAGAAGAACGGGGCACTAGGATTGCAGGAAGACTCATTAACCACCTGCGCTATGGAGACGACACAACCTTGCTTGCCTAAAGCAAAGAGGACTTGAAGCACTTACTGATGAAGATCAAAGGCCACAATCTTCAGTGTTGATTACACCGCAACGTAAAGAAAAGAAAAATCTTCACCACTGGAGCATGAGGCAAAATTCCGATAAATGGAGAAAAGACGGAAGTTTGGAAGGATTTCTTTTTACTTGGTTCTGCGTTCAGCACCCATGGAAGCAGTGGTGAGGAAGTCAAAAGACGAACTGCTTTGGGCAAATCTCCTGTAAAGGACCTCTTTAAGGCGTTGAAAAGCAAAGATAGCACCTTGAAGACGAAGGTGTGCCTGACCCAAGGAATGGTATTTCAATCACATCATATGCATGTGGAAACTGGACAATGAAGAAGGAAGACTGAAGAACTGACGCCTTTGAAGTGCGGCGTTGGTGAAGAATATTGCATGCAGCATGGACCGCCAAAAGAACGCACAAATCTGTCTTGGAAGAGGTAAAACCGGAATGCTTCTTCGAAACAAGGTTGGTGAGACTGCATCCGACATAGTTTGGACGCGTGGGCAGGGGAGATCAGTCCCCGGAGAAGGAAGTCGTGCTTGGTACAGGACAGGGTCGGCCAAATAGAGGAAGGCCCTCCACGATGAGGACTGACACAGTGGCTGAAAGCACGGGCTCAAGGAAAAGAAGGATTTTAAGCATGGCGCAGGACAGTGAATTCTTTCCTTTGTGGTACCTCGGGTACCTGTGAAGTGGAAATAACTTGATGGCCCTTAACAACAACAAAAGCCGCAATAAAAAGACAAGTAATCCGATTTAAAACAGGGCAAAAGCAATGAACGGACACTTCACCAAAGTGTACGGTACCATCGGTTCCGCATCCTATGCTACCTCATGAAATGGTCGAATGTCGACCAGTTCTTTCGGGTATAATCACTCCGTGTATTCCTTGCATCTTGTTTAGACGCCTCCTGCATCATTTAATATGTTGCCCATAGAATCTTTCACCACTGCAACACAAGGCTGGAGTTTTCTCTTCCGTTCTTTCAGCTTGAGAAATGCCAAGCATGTTCTTCCCTTCTGGTTTTCTAACTCCAGGTTTCTGCACATGTTCCATTACTTTGTCTTCTCGAGCTGCTCTTTGACATCTTCTCTTCAGCTTTTTTACTTCGTCATTTCTCCTTTTGCTTTAGCTGCCTGACGTTGCAGAGCAAATTTCAGAGTCTCTTCTGACATCCTTCTTGGTCTTGTATTTCTTTCCTGTCTTCTCAGTGACCTCTTGCTTTCTTCAGGGATGATGTCCTTGATGTCATTCCACAACTCGCCTAGTCTTCATTCATTAGCGTGCAATGTGTCGAATCTCTTTCTGAGACGGTCTGTAAATTCAGGTAGGATACACTCAAGGTCGTACTTTGGCTCTCATCGACTTGTTCGCGTTCTCTTCAGTTGCGACTTGAACTGACCTGTGTGCAGTTGATGGTCCGTTCCACAGTTGGTCCCTGACCTTGTTCCACCATCTCTTTTCATAGAGGTAGTTGTCATGATTCCCGTGTATTCTACCTGATGAGACCCATGTATGACCGTTTACCTCGCTGAAAGAGCTACTTGCCGTGAAGAAGTGGTTGATCGTGCAAAGCTCTGTCGCGCAATCTCTAACATGCTTTCTATCAACAATGTCAGATTTTCCAACACCTGATATTTCTTCCTTTCCAGCTTTTGCATTGCGATCATCAGTAATTCTCAGTGTATCCTGATGGCATGTTTGATCAATTTCAGTCTACAGAAGTTGGTAAAAATCCTCAATTTCTTCACCTTTGGCCTTAGCGGTCGGTGTGTAAATTTGAATAATGGTTGTATTCACTGGTCTTCCGTGTTGGAGTAGGGGTATTAGCCTATCACCGACAATCTTGTACTTCAGGATAGATCCGGAAACGTTCTTTTGGACAAATCATTCCTCTTCAAGTTGTCATTCCTGGCATGGGAGATGAAATGATAGTCCGATTCAAAATGACCGATACCAATTCCAGTCATTTTGGCTCGCTCATGACGAGGATGTTGATCTTTATGCGTTCCACTTTAGTTTTGACAATTTCCAATCCTAGATTCATGCTTCTTTCATTCCGCGTTCCGATCGTTAATGAAGGTTCGCAGCTATTTCTTCCCATTTTGAATCGTGCCACTTCAGCAAATGAAGGTCCCTAAAGCCTGACGCCATCCACCTCATTAAGGACAGCTCCAACTGGATGAGGCAGCTCTTCCCGAGTTGTCTTTGAGTGCCTTCTAACCTGGGAGGCTCATCTTCTGGCACTATATCAGTCAGTGTTCCGCTGCTATTCCTACGGTGTTCACTGGCTAGTTCTTTTCAGACGTAAAACGTGGAGTCCTTCTTCCTTTGTCTTGCAGCTCAGCTAAAACCTGTCAATCATGGGTGACCCTGTTCAGATCCTAATTCCAGTCGCACAGCTCCCAGCACCACAGCAACACGCAAGCCCCCCCCCCCCAGTACGACACACGGACAGACAGGTGGGCGATCACAACCATTAATGCAGAGAAATTCTACGAAGCTATTTGGCCTCATCCACAATTGAACTTCCTTATTAGTAGAGACTGCCAGGTAAAGCATTTTTTTTTCTGCGCCCTTATTGATTGAATTATATTGCAGATGAAGGTTTCCAGAGCGAAGCAGTTTCTCATTAAAGAGTTAGTACCCATATTACGTGATGACGTTGTTTGAAAGCTTCACAACATGTCACCTGTCTCCCTTCTTAGCCTTGGGTTTCCTATCACCAGCTTTCCTCTGCCCTTTTTCCTCCTAGTCCTTGCCCCTGGGCTGCTGTGCCCTTTTATGGGCCTATCTAAGCTTTGTGTTAGGAGCCTATCTAATCTTTGGTGAAGGGTGAGTCTCAGGCGTGACCTCATTACTGAGCTAAAAGGGTGTCAGGGACCTTACTGGCAGGGTTTCTCCCATCTATGACAGCCCAGTAAGTCTGGCCTTTTTTTTGTGACTTAGGGATTTTTTTCTGCATTTTTTCTCCAGCTCTGTCCAGGACTCACTATTGTCATCCCCGTCACAGAGGATCATTGAAGAATTGCTGACAGGAAACTTCCCTAATATTGTGAATCATGAAAAGCTGAGCAACCAAGAAGCTCAAAGAACCGCATAGAGGATAGACGGCAACAGTAAAACACCAAGGCCTATCCTAATCACACTCTCTAAAACCAAAGACAAAGGCAAAATCCTGCGAGCAGCTCGAGAAAAACAAAAAGTCACACGCAGAGGACAAACAATAAGACTGAGCTCTGATTAGTCGGCAGAAACCATGCAGGCAAAAGGGCAATGGTTTGACATAGTAAAAAAAACAAATTACCAACCAAGAATAAGATATCCTGCAGAACTCTCACTCAAATATGATGCTGAAATTAGGACATTTCCAGATAAGAAAGATTAAGGGACTCTGTAAAAACAGAACCAAAATGACACTAATTACTAAAGGGAGTCCTTTGGTCTTAGGAGAAACAATATCATACCACAGCCTGAATCTAGAATTCAAGAGTTTACTCGCCAGATACCAGTGTAGTAAAAGAACTCCCAACGACTATCCAGAAACAAAGGAATTACAACAGGAAACCAGAAATGTGAAACTCTAATAGACAATATGAGAGAAAAAAAAAAAAAGAGGGAATAATTGGTGGAGGTATAGAAGTTTTCATGCGGGGAATGGCAAGGCAACACCAAGGAATAATAGACTGGTTCAAGCAGGGGAAATTTCAAAGGAACCACAGAGTGGAAAAGAATACACATCTAAGTAAAGAAGAAAAGCATAAAGTCTCCGTGAACACAAAATGTACAAAACCAAAAGCAATGACAGCAAAATCCAAAAGCAGAAGGAATTCAGCACAGGAGACTAAGGGGAACAAAGAAAACATCAGCACCACCAAAAAAGCACTTGAAAATGACAGCAAGAAACTGAAACCTAGCAACACTGACACAGAATGTAAACGGCCTAAATGCGACCCGAAAGAGTCAGAGAGCGACAGAATGGATTCCAAAAAAGGCCTATCAACATGCTGTCTACCAGAGGTGCCCCTTAGAAACAAAGGAATCAATTCATTAAAAATCAAAAGATGGCAACAACTACGTCAAGCAAACGGCTATCAAAAAAGAGCAGAAGTGACAAGAGTCATTTCAGAGAACAATAAACTTTAAAACAAAGTCTGCCATACGAGACAAAGTAGGGCATTACAGAAAGATGAAAGGGACGATCCACCGTGAAGACATAACCGTAACAAACATTTACGCACCCAACGAAGGACAGCATTCCAATAAAGGTGAAACTCAGCTCTAAAGAGAGAAACTGACAGTTCCACAAGAACAGTAGGAGACTTCGACACACCACTCTTGGTGAAGCACAGAACATCTAGAAAGAAATTCAGCAAAGATATACAACAGCTCAAGGGCACAATCAGCCAGCTTGACATATATGCCTTGAACTCACAGACGTATACGGAACACTCCAGCGAGCGGCAGCAAAATACACTTTCTTCTTCAATCCCATCGGGAATATTCTACACATCAGACCATGCCTTGCTCTTAAACACCAAGCAGCTCAACACCAAGCAGCCAAAGCCAAAGGAAGAAATGATGAAGCAAAAGAACTGAACACGTGATTTCAAAGTGCATCTCGAGAAGACAAAGTATTCTAATGCCATGCACAGAGCTGGAGATAGAAAACCAAAAGGGAAGAACACGCTTGCCATTGCTCCAGCTGAAAGAACTGAAGAAAACAATCAAACCTTTACTTTCGGTAGTCAAGGATTCTACCGGAGAAATACTAAATGATGCAGGAAGAACCAAAAGATGGACGCCATACACAGAGTCATTCTATACCAAAAAGAACTGGTGGACAACGGACCATTTCATGAGGTAGGTAGCACATGATGAGGAAGGCATGGTACCGAAGGAGGTAATCCAAACCGCACTGAAGGCATTGGCAGAAACAGGAATTATAGCAGTGACGGAATTCCAGCTGAGATGTTTCAACAAACAGATGCAGTGCTGAAAGTGCTCGCTTTTCTACACCAAGAATATTGGAAGGGAACTACTTGGCCAGCCGACTGAAAGAGGTCCATATTTATGGCTATTCCCAAGAAAGGTGATCCAACCGAACGTGGAAATTATCGAACAACACCAATAACACGTGTAAAATCTTGCTGGAGATCATTCAAAAGTGGCTGCAGCAGTATATTGACACGGAACTGCCAGAAATTCAGGCCAGACTCAGAAGACGACGGCCAATCAGGGCCATCCATGCTGATGTCAGATGGATGCCGGCTGCAAGCACCAAATACCTGAAAGATGCTTCCCCGTGTTTTACTGAGTATTCTAAGACATTCAAGTCTGTGGGTCATAACAAATTATGAATGACATTGTGAAGAATGGGAATTCCAGAACACTTAACTGTGCTCGAGAGGAAACTGTACACAGATCAATCAGCACTTTGGACAGAACAAGGGAATACTGAGTGGTTTCAATTCAGGAAAGCTGTGTGTCAGGGTTGTACCCTTCCCCGCACCTATTCGAATGTGAATGCTGAGCAAATGATCCAAGAAGCTGGACTATATGGAGAAGAACGGGGCACTAGGATTGCAGGAAGACTCATTAACCACCTGCGCTATGGAGACGACACAACCTTGCTTGCCTAAAGCAAAGAGGACTTGAAGCACTTACTGATGAAGATCAAAGGCCACAATCTTCAGTGTTGATTACACCGCAACGTAAAGAAAAGAAAAATCTTCACCACTGGAGCATGAGGCAAAATTCCGATAAATGGAGAAAAGACGGAAGTTTGGAAGGATTTCTTTTTACTTGGTTCTGCGTTCAGCACCCATGGAAGCAGTGGTGAGGAAGTCAAAAGACGAACTGCTTTGGGCAAATCTCCTGTAAAGGACCTCTTTAAGGCGTTGAAAAGCAAAGATACCACCTTGAAGACGAAGGTGTGCCTGACCCAAGGAATGGTATTTCAATCACATCATATGCATGTGAAAACTGGACAATGAAGAAGGAAGACTGAAGAACTGACGCCTTTGAAGTGCGGCGTTGGTGAAGAATATTGCATGCAGCATGGACCGCCAAAAGAACGCACAAATCTGTCTTGGAAGAGGTAAAACCGGAATGCTTCTTCGAAACAAGGTTGGTGAGACTGCATCCGACATACTTTGGACGCGTGGGCAGGGGAGATCAGTCCCCGGAGAAGGAAGTCGTGCTTGGTACAGGACAGGGTCGGCCAAATAGAGGAAGGCCCTCCACGATGAGGACTGACACAGTGGCTGAAAGCACGGGCTCAAGGAAAAGAAGGATTTTAAGCATGGCGCAGGACAGTGAATTCTTTCCTTTGTGGTACCTCGGGTACCTGTGAAGTGGAAATAACTTGATGGCCCTTAACAACAACAAAAGCCGCAATAAAAAGACAAGTAATCCGATTTAAAACAGGGCAAAAGCAATGAACGGACACTTCACCAAAGTGTACGGTACCATCGGTTCCGCATCCTATGCTACCTCATGAAATGGTCGAATGTCGACCAGTTCTTTCGGGTATAATCACTCCGTGTATTCCTTGCATCTTGTTTAGACGCCTCCTGCATCATTTAATATGTTGCCCATAGAATCTTTCACCACTGCAACACAAGGCTGGAGTTTTCTCTTCCGTTCTTTCAGCTTGAGAAATGCCAAGCATGTTCTTCCCTTCTGGTTTTCTAACTCCAGGTTTCTGCACATGTTCCATTACTTTGTCTTCTCGAGCTGCTCTTTGACATCTTCTCTTCAGCTTTTTTACTTCGTCATTTCTCCTTTTGCTTTAGCTGCCTGACGTTGCAGAGCAAATTTCAGAGTCTCTTCTGACATCCTTCTTGGTCTTGTATTTCTTTCCTGTCTTCTCAGTGACCTCTTGCTTTCTTCAGGGATGATGTCCTTGATGTCATTCCACAACTCGCCTAGTCTTCATTCATTAGCGTGCAATGTGTCGAATCTCTTTCTGAGACGGTCTGTAAATTCAGGTAGGATACACTCAAGGTCGTACCTTGGCTCTCATCGACTTGTTCGCGTTCTCTTCAGTTGCGACTTGAACTGACCTGTGTGCAGTTGATGGTCCGTTCCACAGTTGGTCCCTGACCTTGTTCCACCATCTCTTTTCATAGAGGTAGTTGTCGTGATTCCCTTGTATTCTACCTGATGAGACCCATGTATGACCGTTTACCTCGCTGAAAGAGCTACTTGCCGTGAAGAAGTGGTTGATCGTGCAAAGCTCTGTCGTGCAATCTCTAACATGCTTTCTATCAACAATGTCAGATTTTCCAACACCTGATATTTCTTCCTTTCCAGCTTTTGCATTGCGATCATCAGTAATTCTCAGTGTATCCTGATGGCATGTTTGATCAATTTCAGTCTACAGAAGTTGGTAAAAATCCTCAATTTCTTCACCTTTGGCCTTAGCGGTCGGTGTGTAAATTTGAATAATGGTTGTATTCACTGGTCTTCCGTGTTGGAGTAGGGGTATTAGCCTATCACCGACAATCTTGTACTTCAGGATAGATCCGGAAACGTTCTTTTGGACAAATCATTCCTCTTCAAGTTGTCATTCCTGGCATGGGAGATGAAATGATAGTCCGATTCAAAATGACCGATACCAATTCCAGTCATTTTGGCTCGCTCATGACGAGGATGTTGATCTTTATGCGTTCCACTTTAGTTTTGACAATTTCCAATCCTAGATTCATGCTTCTTTCATTCCACGTTCCGATCGTTAATGAAGGTTCGCAGCTATTTCTTCCCATTTTGAATCGTGCCACTTCAGCAAATGAAGGTCCCTAAAGCCTGACGCCATCCACCTCATTAAGGACAGCTCCAACTGGATGAGGCAGCTCTTCCCGAGTTGTCTTTGAGTGCCTTCTAACCTGGGAGGCTCATCTTCTGGCACTATATCAGTCAGTGTTCCGCTGCTATTCCTACGGTGTTCACTGGCTAGTTCTTTTCAGACGTAAAACGTGGAGTCCTTCTTCCTTTGTCTTGCAGCTCAGCTAAACCTGTCAATCATGGGTGACCCTGTTCAGATCCTAATTCCAGTCGCACAGCTCCCAGCACCACAGCAACACGCAAGCCCCCCCCCCAGTACGACACACGGACAGACAGGTGGGCGATCACAACCATTAATGCAGAGAAATTCTACGAAGCTATTTGGCCTCATCCACAATTGAACTTCCTTATTAGTAGAGACTGCCAGGTAAAGCATTTTTTTTTCTGCGCCCTTATTGATTGAATTATATTGCAGATGAAGGTTTCCAGAGCGAAGCAGTTTCTCATTAAAGAGTTAGTACCCATATTACGTGATGACGTTGTTTGAAAGCTTCACAACATGTCACCTGTCTCCCTTCTTAGCCTTGGGGTTCCTATCACCAGCTTTCCTCTGCCCTTTTTCCTCCTAGTCCTTGCCCCTGGGCTGCTGTGCCCTTTTATGGGCCTATCTAAGCTTTGTGTTAGGAGCCTATCTAATCTTTGGTGAAGGGTGAGTCTCAGGCGTGACCTCATTACTGAGCTAAAAGGGTGTCAGGGACCTTACTGGCAGGGTTTCTCCCATCTATGACAGCCCAGTAAGTCTGGCCTTTTTTTTGTGACTTAGGGATTTTTTTCTGCATTTTTTCTCCAGCTCTGTCCAGGACTCACTATTGTCATCCCCGTCACAGAGGATCATTGAAGAATTGCTGACAGGAAACTTCCCTAATATTGTGAATCATGAAAAGCTGAGCAACCAAGAAGCTCAAAGAACCGCATAGAGGATAGACGGCAACAGTAAAACACCAAGGCCTATCCTAATCACACTCTCTAAAACCAAAGACAAAGGCAAAATCCTGCGAGCAGCTCGAGAAAAACAAAAAGTCACACGCAGAGGACAAACAATAAGACTGAGCTCTGATTAGTCGGCAGAAACCATGCAGGCAAAAGGGCAATGGTTTGACATAGTAAAAAAAACAAATTACCAACCAAGAATAAGATATCCTGCAGAACTCTCACTCAAATATGATGCTGAAATTAGGACATTTCCAGATAAGAAAGATTAAGGGACTCTGTAAAAACAGAACCAAAATGACACTAATTACTAAAGGGAGTCCTTTGGTCTTAGGAGAAACAATATCATACCACAGCCTGAATCTAGAATTCAAGAGTTTACTCGCCAGATACCAGTGTAGTAAAAGAACTCCCAACGACTATCCAGAAACAAAGGAATTACAACAGGAAACCAGAAATGTGAAACTCTAATAGACAATATGAGAGAAAAAAAAAAAAAGAGGGAATAATTGGTGGAGGTATAGAAGTTTTCATGCGGGGAATGGCAAGGCAACACCAAGGAATAATAGACTGGTTCAAGCAGGGGAAATTTCAAAGGAACCACAGAGTGGAAAAGAATACACATCTAAGTAAAGAAGAAAAGCATAAAGTCTCCGTGAACACAAAATGTACAAAACCAAAAGCAATGACAGCAAAATCCAAAAGCAGAAGGAATTCAGCACAGGAGACTAAGGGGAACAAAGAAAACATCAGCACCACCAAAAAAGCACTTGAAAATGACAGCAAGAAACTGAAACCTAGCAACACTGACACAGAATGTAAACGGCCTAAATGCGACCCGAAAGAGTCAGAGAGCGACAGAATGGATTCCAAAAAAGGCCTATCAACATGCTGTCTACCAGAGGTGCCCCTTAGAAACAAAGGAATCAATTCATTAAAAATCAAAAGATGGCAACAACTACGTCAAGCAAACGGCTATCAAAAAAGAGCAGAAGTGACAAGAGTCATTTCAGAGAACAATAAACTTTAAAACAAAGTCTGCCATACGAGACAAAGTAGGGCATTACAGAAAGATGAAAGGGACGATCCACCGTGAAGACATAACCGTAACAAACATTTACGCACCCAACGAAGGACAGCATTCCAATAAAGGTGAAACTCAGCTCTAAAGAGAGAAACTGACGGTTCCACAAGAACAGTAGGAGACTTCAACACACCACTCTTGGTGAAGGACAGAACATCTAGAAAGAAATTCAGCAAAGATATACAACAGCTCAAGGGCACAATCAGCCAGCTTGACATATATGCCTTGAACTCACAGACGTATACGGAACACTCCAGCGAGTGGCAGCAAGATACACTTTCTTCTTCAATCCCATCGGGAATATTCTACACATCAGACCATGCCTTGCTCTTAAACACCAAGCAGCTCAACACCAAGCAGCCAAAGCCAAAGGAAGAAATGATGAAGCAAAAGAACTGAACACGTGATTTCAAAGTGCATCTCGAGAAGACAAAGTATTCTAATGCCATGCACAGAGCTGGAGATAGAAAACCAAAAGGGAAGAACACGCTTGCCATTGCTCCAGCTGAAAGAACTGAAGAAAACAATCAAACCTTTACTTTCGGTAGTCAAGGATTCTACCGGAAAAATACTAAATGATGCAGGAAGAACCAAAAGATGGACGCAATACACAGAGTCATTCTATACCAAAAAGAACTGGTGGACAACGGACCATTTCATGAGGTAGGTAGCACATGATGAGGAAGGCATGGTACGGAAGGAGGTAATCCAAACCGCACTGAAGGCATTGGCAGAAACAGGAATTATAGCAGTGACGGAATTCCAGCTGAGATGTTTCAACAAACAGATGCAGTGCTGAAAGTGCTCGCTTTTCTACACCAAGAATATTGGAAGGGAACTACTTGGCCAGCCGACTGAAAGAGGTCCATATTTATGGCTATTCCCAAGAAAGGTGATCCAACCGAACGTGGAAATTATCGAACAACACCAATAACACATGTAAAATCTTGCTGGAGATCATTCAAAAGTGGCTGCAGCAGTATATTGACACGGAACTGCCAGAAATTCAGGCCAGACTCAGAAGACGACGGCCAATCAGGGCCATCCATGCTGATGTCAGATGGATGCCGGCTGCAAGCACCAAATACCTGAAAGATGCTTCCCCGTGTTTTACTGAGTATTCTAAGACATTCAAGTCTGTGGGTCATAACAAATTATGAATGACATTGTGAAGAATGGGAATTCCAGAACACTTAACTGTGCTCGAGAGGAAACTGTACACAGATCAATCAGCACTTTGGACAGAACAAGGGAATACTGAGTGGTTTCAATTCAGGAAAGCTGTGTGTCAGGGTTGTACCCTTCCCCGCACCTATTCGAATGTGAATGCTGAGCAAATGATCCAAGAAGCTGGACTATATGGAGAAGAACGGGGCACTAGGATTGCAGGAAGACTCATTAACCACCTGCGCTATGGAGACGACACAACCTTGCTTGCCTAAAGCAAAGAGGACTTGAAGCACTTACTGATGAAGATCAAAGGCCACAATCTTCAGTGTTGATTACACCGCAACGTAAAGAAAAGAAAAATCTTCACCACTGGAGCATGAGGCAAAATTCCGATAAATGGAGAAAAGACGGAAGTTTGGAAGGATTTCTTTTTACTTGGTTCTGCGTTCAGCACCCATGGAAGCAGTGGTGAGGAAGTCAAAAGACGAACTGCTTTGGGCAAATCTCCTGTAAAGGACCTCTTTAAGGCGTTGAAAAGCAAAGATACCACCTTGAAGACGAAGGTGTGCCTGACCCAAGGAATGGTATTTCAATCACATCATATGCATGTGGAAACTGGACAATGAAGAAGGAAGACTGAAGAACTGACGCCTTTGAAGTGCGGCGTTGGTGAAGAATATTGCATGCAGCATGGACCGCCAAAAGAAAGCACAAATCTGTCTTGGAAGAGGTAAAACCGGAATGCTTCTTCGAAACAAGGTTGGTGAGACTGCATCCGACATACTTTGGACGCGTGGGCAGGGGAGATCAGTCCCCGGAGAAGGAAGTCGTGCTTGGTACAGGACAGGGTCGGCCAAATAGAGGAAGGCCCTCCACGATGAGGACTGACACAGTGGCTGAAAGCACGGGCTCAAGGAAAAGAAGGATTTTAAGCATGGCGCAGGACAGTGAATTCTTTCCTTTGTGGTACCTCGGGTACCTGTGAAGTGGAAATAACTTGATGGCCCTTAACAACAACAAAAGCCGCAATAAAAAGACAAGTAATCCGATTTAAAACAGGGCAAAAGCAATGAACGGACACTTCACCAAAGTGTACGGTACCATCGGTTCCGCATCCTATGCTACCTCATGAAATGGTCGAATGTCGACCAGTTCTTTCGGGTATAATCACTCCGTGTATTCCTTGCATCTTGTTTAGACGCCTCCTGCATCATTTAATATGTTGCCCATAGAATCTTTCACCACTGCAACACAAGGCTGGAGTTTTCTCTTCCGTTCTTTCAGCTTGAGAAATGCCAAGCATGTTCTTCCCTTCTGGTTTTCTAACTCCAGGTTTCTGCACATGTTCCATTACTTTGTCTTCTCGAGCTGCTCTTTGAAATCTTCTCTTCAGCTTTTTTACTTCGTCATTTCTCCTTTTGCTTTAGCTGCCTGACGTTGCAGAGCAAATTTCAGAGTCTCTTCTGACATCCTTCTTGGTCTTGTATTTCTTTCCTGTCTTCTCAGTGACCTCTTGCTTTCTTCAGGGATGATGTCCTTGATGTCATTCCACAACTCGCCTAGTCTTCATTCATTAGTGTGCAATGTATCGAATCTCTTTCTGAGACGGTCTGTAAATTCAGATAGGATACACTCAAGGTCGTACTTTGGCTCTCATCGACTTGTTCTCATTCTCTTCAGTTTCGACTTGAACTGGCCTATGTGCAGTTGATGGTCCGTTCCACAGTTGGTCCCTGACCTTGTTCCACCATCTCTTTTCATAGAGGTAGTTGTCATGATTCCCGTGTATTCTACCTGATGAGACCCATGTATGACCGTTTACCTCGCTGAAAGAGCTACTTGCCGTGAAGAAGTGGTTGATCGTGCAAAGCTCTGTCGTGCAATCTCTAACATGCTTTCTATCAACAATGTCAGATTTTCCAACACCTGATCTTTCTTCCTTTCCAGCTTTTGCATTGCGATCATCAGTAATTCTCAGTGTATCCTGATGGCATGTTTGATCAATTTCAGTCTACAGAAGTTGGTAAAAATCCTCAATTTCTTCACCTTTGGCCTTAGCGGTCGGTGTGTAAATTTGAATAATGGTTGTATTCACTGGTCTTCCGTGTTGGAGTAGGGGTATTAGCCTATCACCGACAATCTTGTACTTCAGGATAGGTCCGGAAACGTTCTTTTGGACAAATCATTCCTCTTCAAGTTGTCATTCCTGGCATGGGAGATGAAATGATAGTCCGATTCAAAATGACCGATACCAGTTCCAGTCATTTTGGCTCGCTCATGACGAGGATGTTGATCTTTATGCGTTCCACTTTAGTTTTGACAATTTCCAATCCTAGATTCATGCTTCTTTCATTCCGCGTTCCGATCGTTAATGAAGGTTCGCAGCTATTTCTTCCCATTTTGAATCGTGCCACTTCAGCAAATGAAGGTCCCTAAAGCCTGACGCCATCCACCTCATTAAGGACAGCTCCAACTGGATGAGGCAGCTCTTCCCGAGTTGTCTTTGAGTGCCTTCTAACCTGGGAGGCTCATCTTCTGGCACTATATCAGTCAGTGTTCCGCTGCTATTCCTACGGTGTTCACTGGCTAGTTCTTTTCAGACGTAAAACGTGGAGTCCTTCTTCCTTTGTCTTGCAGCTCAGCTAAAACCTGTCAATCATGGGTGACCCTGTTCAGATCCTAATTCCAGTCGCACAGCTCCCAGCACCACAGCAACACGCAAGCCCCCCCCCCCAGTACGACACACGGACAGACAGGTGGGCGATCACAACCATTAATGCAGAGAAATTCTACGAAGCTATTTGGCCTCATCCACAATTGAACTTCCTTATTAGTAGAGACTGCCAGGTAAAGCATTTTTTTTTCTGCGCCCTTATTGATTGAATTATATTGCAGATGAAGGTTTCCAGAGCGAAGCAGTTTCTCATTAAAGAGTTAGTACCCATATTACGTGATGACGTTGTTTGAAAGCTTCACAACATGTCACCTGTCTCCCTTCTTAGCCTTGGGTTTCCTATCACCAGCTTTCCTCTGCCCTTTTTCCTCCTAGTCCTTGCCCCTGGGCTGCTGTGCCCTTTTATGGGCCTATCTAAGCTTTGTGTTAGGAGCCTATCTAATCTTTGGTGAAGGGTGAGTCTCAGGCGTGACCTCATTACTGAGCTAAAAGGGTGTCAGGGACCTTACTGGCAGGGTTTCTCCCATCTATGACAGCCCAGTAAGTCTGGCCTTTTTTTTGTGACTTAGGGATTTTTTTCTGCATTTTTTCTCCAGCTCTGTCCAGGACTCACTATTGTCATCCCCGTCACAGAGGATCATTGAAGAATTGCTGACAGGAAACTTCCCTAATATTGTGAATCATGAAAAGCTGAGCAACCAAGAAGCTCAAAGAACCGCATAGAGGATAGACGGCAACAGTAAAACACCAAGGCCTATCCTAATCACACTCTCTAAAACCAAAGACAAAGGCAAAATCCTGCGAGCAGCTCGAGAAAAACAAAAAGTCACACGCAGAGGACAAACAATAAGACTGAGCTCTGATTAGTCGGCAGAAACCATGCAGGCAAAAGGGCAATGGTTTGACATAGTAAAAAAAACAAATTACCAACCAAGAATAAGATATCCTGCAGAACTCTCACTCAAATATGATGCTGAAATTAGGACATTTCCAGATAAGAAAGATTAAGGGACTCTGTAAAAACAGAACCAAAATGACACTAATTACTAAAGGGAGTCCTTTGGTCTTAGGAGAAACAATATCATACCACAGCCTGAATCTAGAATTCAAGAGTTTACTCGCCAGATACCAGTGTAGTAAAAGAACTCCCAACGACTATCCAGAAACAAAGGAATTACAACAGGAAACCAGAAATGTGAAACTCTAATAGACAATATGAGAGAAAAAAAAAAAAAGAGGGAATAATTGGTGGAGGTATAGAAGTTTTCATGCGGGGAATGGCAAGGCAACACCAAGGAATAATAGACTGGTTCAAGCAGGGGAAATTTCAAAGGAACCACAGAGTGGAAAAGAATACACATCTAAGTAAAGAAGAAAAGCATAAAGTCTCCGTGAACACAAAATGTACAAAACCAAAAGCAATGACAGCAAAATCCAAAAGCAGAAGGAATTCAGCACAGGAGACTAAGGGGAACAAAGAAAACATCAGCACCACCAAAAAAGCACTTGAAAATGACAGCAAGAAACTGAAACCTAGCAACACTGACACAGAATGTAAACGGCCTAAATGCGACCCGAAAGAGTCAGAGAGCGACAGAATGGATTCCAAAAAAGGCCTATCAACATGCTGTCTACCAGAGGTGCCCCTTAGAAACAAAGGAATCAATTCATTAAAAATCAAAAGATGGCAACAACTACGTCAAGCAAACGGCTATCAAAAAAGAGCAGAAGTGACAAGAGTCATTTCAGAGAACAATAAACTTTAAAACAAAGTCTGCCATACGAGACAAAGTAGGGCATTACAGAAAGATGAAAGGGACGATCCACCGTGAAGACATAACCGTAACAAACATTTACGCACCCAACGAAGGACAGCATTCCAATAAAGGTGAAACTCAGCTCTAAAGAGAGAAACTGACGGTTCCACAAGAACAGTAGGAGACTTCAACACACCACTCTTGGTGAAGGACAGAACATCTAGAAAGAAATTCAGCAAAGATATACAACAGCTCAAGGGCACAATCAGCCAGCTTGACATATATGCCTTGAACTCACAGACGTATACGGAACACTCCAGCGAGTGGCAGCAAGATACACTTTCTTCTTCAATCCCATCGGGAATATTCTACACATCAGACCATGCCTTGCTCTTAAACACCAAGCAGCTCAACACCAAGCAGCCAAAGCCAAAGGAAGAAATGATGAAGCAAAAGAACTGAACACGTGATTTCAAAGTGCATCTCGAGAAGACAAAGTATTCTAATGCCATGCACAGAGCTGGAGATAGAAAACCAAAAGGGAAGAACACGCTTGCCATTGCTCCAGCTGAAAGAACTGAAGAAAACAATCAAACCTTTACTTTCGGTAGTCAAGGATTCTACCGGAAAAATACTAAATGATGCAGGAAGAACCAAAAGATGGACGCAATACACAGAGTCATTCTATACCAAAAAGAACTGGTGGACAACGGACCATTTCATGAGGTAGGTAGCACATGATGAGGAAGGCATGGTACGGAAGGAGGTAATCCAAACCGCACTGAAGGCATTGGCAGAAACAGGAATTATAGCAGTGACGGAATTCCAGCTGAGATGTTTCAACAAACAGATGCAGTGCTGAAAGTGCTCGCTTTTCTACACCAAGAATATTGGAAGGGAACTACTTGGCCAGCCGACTGAAAGAGGTCCATATTTATGGCTATTCCCAAGAAAGGTGATCCAACCGAACGTGGAAATTATCGAACAACACCAATAACACGTGTAAAATCTTGCTGGAGATCATTCAAAAGTGGCTGCAGCAGTATATTGACACGGAACTGCCAGAAATTCAGGCCAGACTCAGAAGACGACGGCCAATCAGGGCCATCCATGCTGATGTCAGATGGATGCCGGCTGCAAGCACCAAATACCTGAAAGATGCTTCCCCGTGTTTTACTGAGTATTCTAAGACATTCAAGTCTGTGGGTCATAACAAATTATGAATGACATTGTGAAGAATGGGAATTCCAGAACACTTAACTGTGCTCGAGAGGAAACTGTACACAGATCAATCAGCACTTTGGACAGAACAAGGGAATACTGAGTGGTTTCAATTCAGGAAAGCTGTGTGTCAGGGTTGTACCCTTCCCCGCACCTATTCGAATGTGAATGCTGAGCAAATGATCCAAGAAGCTGGACTATATGGAGAAGAACGGGGCACTAGGATTGCAGGAAGACTCATTAACCACCTGCGCTATGGAGACGACACAACCTTGCTTGCCTAAAGCAAAGAGGACTTGAAGCACTTACTGATGAAGATCAAAGGCCACAATCTTCAGTGTTGATTACACCGCAACGTAAAGAAAAGAAAAATCTTCACCACTGGAGCATGAGGCAAAATTCCGATAAATGGAGAAAAGACGGAAGTTTGGAAGGATTTCTTTTTACTTGGTTCTGCGTTCAGCACCCATGGAAGCAGTGGTGAGGAAGTCAAAAGACGAACTGCTTTGGGCAAATCTCCTGTAAAGGACCTCTTTAAGGCGTTGAAAAGCAAAGATACCACCTTGAAGACGAAGGTGTGCCTGACCCAAGGAATGGTATTTCAATCACATCATATGCATGTGAAAACTGGACAATGAAGAAGGAAGACTGAAGAACTGACGCCTTTGAAGTGCGGCGTTGGTGAAGAATATTGCATGCAGCATGGACCGCCAAAAGAACGCACAAATCTGTCTTGGAAGAGGTAAAACCGGAATGCTTCTTCGAAACAAGGTTGGTGAGACTGCATCCGACATACTTTGGACGCGTGGGCAGGGGAGATCAGTCCCCGGAGAAGGAAGTCGTGCTTGGTACAGGACAGGGTCGGCCAAATAGAGGAAGGCCCTCCACGATGAGGACTGACACAGTGGCTGAAAGCACGGGCTCAAGGAAAAGAAGGATTTTAAGCATGGCGCAGGACAGTGAATTCTTTCCTTTGTGGTACCTCGGGTACCTGTGAAGTGGAAATAACTTGATGGCCCTTAACAACAACAAAAGCCGCAATAAAAAGGCAAGTAATCCGATTTAAAACAGGGCAAAAGCAATGAACGGACACTTCACCAAAGTGTACGGTACCATCGGTTCCGCATCCTATGCTACCTCATGAAATGGTCGAATGTCGACCAGTTCTTTCGGGTATAATCACTCCGTGTATTCCTTGCATCTTGTTTAGACGCCTCCTGCATCATTTAATATGTTGCCCATAGAATCTTTCACCACTGCAACACAAGGCTGGAGTTTTCTCTTCCGTTCTTTCAGCTTGAGAAATGCCAAGCATGTTCTTCCCTTCTGGTTTTCTAACTCCAGGTTTCTGCACATGTTCCATTACTTTGTCTTCTCGAGCTGCTCTTTGAAATCTTCTCTTCAGCTTTTTTACTTCGTCATTTCTCCTTTTGCTTTAGCTGCCTGACGTTGCAGAGCAAATTTCAGAGTCTCTTCTGACATCCTTCTTGGTCTTGTATTTCTTTCCTGTCTTCTCAGTGACCTCTTGCTTTCTTCAGGGATGATGTCCTTGATGTCATTCCACAACTCGCCTAGTCTTCATTCATTAGCGTGCAATGTGTCGAATCTCTTTCTGAGACGGTCTGTAAATTCAGGTAGGATACACTCAAGGTCGTACTTTGGCTCTCATCGACTTGTTCTCATTCTCTTCAGTTTCGACTTGAACTGGCCTATGTGCAGTTGATGGTCCGTTCCACAGTTGGTCCCTGACCTTGTTCCACCATCTCTTTTCATAGAGGTAGTTGTCATGATTCCCGTGTATTCTACCTGATGAGACCCATGTATGACCGTTTACCTCGCTGAAAGAGCTACTTGCCGTGAAGAAGTGGTTGATCGTGCAAAGCTCTGTCGTGCAATCTCTAACATGCTTTCTATCAACAATGTCAGATTTTCCAACACCTGATCTTTCTTCCTTTCCAGCTTTTGCATTGCGATCATCAGTAATTCTCAGTGTATCCTGATGGCATGTTTGATCAATTTCAGTCTACAGAAGTTGGTAAAAATCCTCAATTTCTTCACCTTTGGCCTTAGCGGTCGGTGTGTAAATTTGAATAATGGTTGTATTCACTGGTCTTCCGTGTTGGAGTAGGGGTATTAGCCTATCACCGACAATCTTGTACTTCAGGATAGGTCCGGAAACGTTCTTTTGGACAAATCATTCCTCTTCAAGTTGTCATTCCTGGCATGGGAGATGAAATGATAGTCCGATTCAAAATGACCGATACCAATTCCAGTCATTTAGGCTCGCTCATGACGAGGATGTTGATCTTTATGCGTTCCACTTTAGTTTTGACAATTTCCAATCCTAGATTCATGCTTCTTTCATTCCGCGTTTTGATCGTTAATGAAGGTTCGCAGCTATTTCTTCCCATTTTGAATCGTGCCACTTCAGCAAATGAAGGTCCCTAAAGCCTGACGCCATCCACCTCATTAAGGACAGCTCCAACTGGATGAGGCAGCTCTTCCCGAGTTGTCTTTGAGTGCCTTCTAACCTGGGAGGCTCATCTTCTGGCACTATATCAGTCAGTGTTCCGCTGCTATTCCTACGGTGTTCACTGGCTAGTTCTTTTCAGACGTAAAACGTGGAGTCCTTCTTCCTTTGTCTTGCAGCTCAGCTAAAACCTGTCAATCATGGGTGACCCTGTTCAGATCCTAATTCCAGTCGCACAGCTCCCAGCACCACAGCAACACGCAAGCCCCCCCCCCCAGTACGACACACGGACAGACAGGTGGGCGATCACAACCATTAATGCAGAGAAATTCTACGAAGCTATTTGGCCTCATCCACAATTGAACTTCCTTATTAGTAGAGACTGCCAGGTAAAGCATTTTTTTTTCTGCGCCCTTATTGATTGAATTATATTGCAGATGAAGGTTTCCAGAGCGAAGCAGTTTCTCATTAAAGAGTTAGTACCCATATTACGTGATGACGTTGTTTGAAAGCTTCACAACATGTCACCTGTCTCCCTTCTTAGCCTTGGGTTTCCTATCACCAGCTTCCCTCTGCCCTTTTTCCTCCTAGTCCTTGCCCCTGGGCTGCTGTGCCCTTTTATGGGCCTATCTAAGCTTTGTGTTAGGAGCCTATCTAATCTTTGGTGAAGGGTGAGTCTCAGGCGTGACCTCATTACTGAGCTAAAAGGGTGTCAGGGACCTTACTGGCAGGGTTTCTCCCATCTATGACAGCCCAGTAAGTCTGGCCTTTTTTTTGTGACTTAGGGATTTTTTTCTGCATTTTTTCTCCAGCTGTGTCCAGGACTCACTATTGTCATCCCCGTCACAGAGGATCATTGAAGAATTGCTGACAGGAAACTTCCCTAATATTGTGAATCATGAAAAGCTGAGCAACCAAGAAGCTCAAAGAACCGCATAGAGGATAGACGGCAACAGTAAAACACCAAGGCCTGTCCTAATCACACTCTCTAAAACCAAAGACAAAGGCAAAATCCTGCGAGCAGCTCGAGAAAAACAAAAAGTCACACGCAGAGGACAAACAATAAGACTGAGCTCTGATTAGTCGGCAGAAACCATGCAGGCAAAAGGGCAATGGTTTGACATAGTAAAAAAAACAAATTACCAACCAAGAATAAGATATCCTGCAGAACTCTCACTCAAATATGATGCTGAAATTAGGACATTTCCAGATAAGAAAGATTAAGGGACTCTGTAAAAACAGAACCAAAATGACACTAATTACTAAAGGGAGTCCTTTGGTCTTAGGAGAAACAATATCATACCACAGCCTGAATCTAGAATTCAAGAGTTTACTCGCCAGATACCAGTGTAGTAAAAGAACTCCCAACGACTATCCAGAAACAAAGGAATTACAACAGGAAACCAGAAATGTGAAACTCTAATAGACAATATGAGAGAAAAAAAAAAAAAGAGGGAATAATTGGTGGAGGTATAGAAGTTTTCATGCGTGGAATGGCAAGGCAACACCAAGGAATAATAGACTGGTTCAAGCAGGGGAAATTTCAAAGGAACCACAGAGTGGAAAAGAATACACATCTAAGTAAAGAAGAAAAGCATAAAGTCTCCGTGAACACAAAATGTACAAAACCAAAAGCAATGACAGCAAAATCCAAAAGCAGAAGGAATTCAGCACAGGAGACTAAGGGGAACAAAGAAAACATCAGCACCACCAAAAAAGCACTTGAAAATGACAGCAAGAAACTGAAACCTAGCAACACTGACACAGAATGTAAACGGCCTAAATGCGACCCGAAAGAGTCAGAGAGCGACAGAATGGATTCCAAAAAAGGCCTATCAACATGCTGTCTACCAGAGGTGCCCCTTAGAAACAAAGGAATCAATTCATTAAAAATCAAAAGATGGCAACAACTACGTCAAGCAAACGGCTATCAAAAAAGAGCAGAAGTGACAAGAGTCATTTCAGAGAACAATAAACTTTAAAACAAAGTCTGCCATACGAGACAAAGTAGGGCATTACAGAAAGATGAAAGGGACGATCCACCGTGAAGACATAACCGTAACAAACATTTACGCACCCAACGAAGGACAGCATTCCAATAAAGGTGAAACTCAGCTCTAAAGAGAGAAACTGACGGTTCCACAAGAACAGTAGGAGACTTCAACACACCACTCTTGGTGAAGGACAGAACATCTAGAAAGAAATTCAGCAAAGATATACAACAGCTCAAGGGCACAATCAGCCAGCTTGACATATATGCCTTGAACTCACAGACGTATACGGAACACTCCAGCGAGTGGCAGCAAGATACACTTTCTTCTTCAATCCCATCGGGAATATTCTACACATCAGACCATGCCTTGCTCTTAAACACCAAGCAGCTCAACACCAAGCAGCCAAAGCCAAAGGAAGAAATGATGAAGCAAAAGAACTGAACACGTGATTTCAAAGTGCATCTCGAGAAGACAAAGTATTCTAATGCCATGCACAGAGCTGGAGATAGAAAACCAAAAGGGAAGAACACGCTTGCCATTGCTCCAGCTGAAAGAACTGAAGAAAACAATCAAACCTTTACTTTCGGTAGTCAAGGATTCTACCGGAAAAATACTAAATGATGCAGGAAGAACCAAAAGATGGACGCAATACACAGAGTCATTCTATACCAAAAAGAACTGGTGGACAACGGACCATTTCATGAGGTAGGTAGCACATGATGAGGAAGGCATGGTACGGAAGGAGGTAATCCAAACCGCACTGAAGGCATTGGCAGAAACAGGAATTATAGCAGTGACGGAATTCCAGCTGAGATGTTTCAACAAACAGATGCAGTGCTGAAAGTGCTCGCTTTTCTACACCAAGAATATTGGAAGGGAACTACTTGGCCAGCCGACTGAAAGAGGTCCATATTTATGGCTATTCCCAAGAAAGGTGATCCAACCGAACGTGGAAATTATCGAACAACACCAATAACACGTGTAAAATCTTGCTGGAGATCATTCAAAAGTGGCTGCAGCAGTATATTGACACGGAACTGCCAGAAATTCAGGCCAGACTCAGAAGACGACGGCCAATCAGGGCCATCCATGCTGATGTCAGATGGATGCCGGCTGCAAGCACCAAATACCTGAAAGATGCTTCCCCGTGTTTTACTGAGTATTCTAAGACATTCAAGTCTGTGGGTCATAACAAATTATGAATGACATTGTGAAGAATGGGAATTCCAGAACACTTAACTGTGCTCGAGAGGAAACTGTACACAGATCAATCAGCACTTTGGACAGAACAAGGGAATACTGAGTGGTTTCAATTCAGGAAAGCTGTGTGTCAGGGTTGTACCCTTCCCCGCACCTATTCGAATGTGAATGCTGAGCAAATGATCCAAGAAGCTGGACTATATGGAGAAGAACGGGGCACTAGGATTGCAGGAAGACTCATTAACCACCTGCGCTATGGAGACGACACAACCTTGCTTGCCTAAAGCAAAGAGGACTTGAAGCACTTACTGATGAAGATCAAAGGCCACAATCTTCAGTGTTGATTACACCGCAACGTAAAGAAAAGAAAAATCTTCACCACTGGAGCAGGAGGCAAAATTCCGATAAATGGAGAAAAGACGGAAGTTTGGAAGGATTTCTTTTTACTTGGTTCTGCGTTCAGCACCCATGGAAGCAGTGGTGAGGAAGTCAAAAGACGAACTGCTTTGGGCTAATCTCCTGTAAAGGACCTCTTTAAGGCGTTGAAAAGCAAAGATACCACCTTGAAGACGAAGGTGTGCCTGACCCAAGGAATGGTATTTCAATCACATCATATGCATGTGAAAACTTGACAATGAAGAAGGAAGACTGAAGAACTGACGCCTTTGAAGTGCGGCGTTGGTGAAGAATATTGCATGCAGCATGGACCGCCAAAAGAACGCACAAATCTGTCTTGGAAGAGGTAAAACCGGAATGCTTCTTCGAAACAAGGTTGGTGAGACTGCATCCGACATACTTTGGACGCGTGGGCAGGGGAGATCAGTCCCCGGAGAAGGAAGTCGTGCTTGGTACAGGACAGGGTCGGCCAAATAGAGGAAGGCCCTCCACGATGAGGACTGACACAGTGGCTGAAAGCACGGGCTCAAGGAAAAGAAGGATTTTAAGCATGGCGCAGGACAGTGAATTCTTTCCTTTGTGGTACCTCGGGTACCTGTGAAGTGGAAATAACTTGATGGCCCTTAACAACAACAAAAGCCGCAATAAAAAGACAAGTAATCCGATTTAAAACAGGGCAAAAGCAATGAACGGACACTTCACCAAAGTGTACGGTACCATCGGTTCCGCATCCTATGCTACCTCATGAAATGGTCGAATGTCGACCAGTTCTTTCGGGTATAATCACTCCGTGTATTCCTTGCATCTTGTTTAGACGCCTCCTGCATCATTTAATATGTTGCCCATAGAATCTTTCACCACTGCAACACAAGGCTGGAGTTTTCTCTTCCGTTCTTTCAGCTTGAGAAATGCCAAGCATGTTCTTCCCTTCTGGTTTTCTAACTCCAGGTTTCTGCACATGTTCCATTACTTTGTCTTCTCGAGCTGCTCTTTGAAATCTTCTCTTCAGCTTTTTTACTTCGTCATTTCTCCTTTTGCTTTAGCTGCCTGATGTTGCAGAGCAAATTTCAGAGTCTCTTCTGACATCCTTCTTGGTCTTGTATTTCTTTCCTGTCTTCTCAGTGACCTCTTGCTTTCTTCAGGGATGATGTCCTTGATGTCATTCCACAACTCGCCTAGTCTTCATTCATTAGCGTGCAATGTGTCGAATCTCTTTCTGAGACGGTCTGTAAATTCAGGTAGGATACACTCAAGGTCGTACTTTGGCTCTCATCGACTTGTTCGCGTTCTCTTCAGTTGCGACTTGAACTGACCTGTGTGCAGTTGATGGTCCGTTCCACAGTTGGTCCCTGACCTTGTTCCACCATCTCTTTTCATAGAGGTAGTTGTCATGATTCCCGTGTATTCTACCTGATGAGACCCATGTATGACCGTTTACCTCGCTGAAAGAGCTACTTGCCGTGAAGAAGTGGTTGATCGTGCAAAGCTCTGTCGTGCAATCTCTAACATGCTTTCTATCAACAATGTCAGATTTTCCAACACCTGATCTTTCTTCCTTTCCAGCTTTTGCATTGCGATCATCAGTAATTCTCAGTGTATCCTGATGGCATGTTTGATCAATTTCAGTCTACAGAAGTTGGTAAAAATCCTCAATTTCTTCACCTTTGGCCTTAGCGGTCGGTGTGTAAATTTGAATAATGGTTGTATTCACTGGTCTTCCGTGTTGGAGTAGGGGTATTAGCCTATCACCGACAATCTTGTACTTCAGGATAGGTCCGGAAACGTTCTTTTGGACAAATCATTCCTCTTCAAGTTGTCATTCCTGGCATGGGAGATGAAATGATAGTCCGATTCAAAATGACCGATACCAATTCCAGTCATTTTGGCTCGCTCATGACGAGGATGTTGATCTTTATGCGTTCCACTTTAGTTTTGACAATTTCCAATCCTAGATTCATGCTTCTTTCATTCCGCGTTCCGATCGTTAATGAAGGTTCGCAGCTATTTCTTCCCATTTTGAATCGTGCCACTTCAGCAAATGAAGGTCCCTAAAGCCTGACGCCATCCACCTCATTAAGGACAGCTCCAACTGGATGAGGCAGCTCTTCCCGAGTTGTCTTTGAGTGCCTTCTAACCTGGGAGGCTCATCTTCTGGCACTATATCAGTCAGTGTTCCGCTGCTATTCCTACGGTGTTCACTGGCTAGTTCTTTTCAGACGTAAAACGTGGAGTCCTTCTTCCTTTGTCTTGCAGCTCAGCTAAAACCTGTCAATCATGGGTGACCCTGTTCAGATCCTAATTCCAGTCGCACAGCTCCCAGCACCACAGCAACACGCAAGCCCCCCCCCCCCAGTACGACACACGGACAGACAGGTGGGCGATCACAACCATTAATGCAGAGAAATTCTACGAAGCTATTTGGCCTCATCCACAATTGAACTTCCTTATTAGTAGAGACTGCCAGGTAAAGCATTTTTTTTTCTGCGCCCTTATTGATTGAATTATATTGCAGATGAAGGTTTCCAGAGCGAAGCAGTTTCTCATTAAAGAGTTAGTACCCATATTACGTGATGACGTTGTTTGAAAGCTTCACAACATGTCACCTGTCTCCCTTCTTAGCCTTGGGTTTCCTATCACCAGCTTTCCTCTGCCCTTTTTCCTCCTAGTCCTTGCCCCTGGGCTGCTGTGCCCTTTTATGGGCCTATCTAAGCTTTGTGTTAGGAGCCTATCTAATCTTTGGTGAAGGGTGAGTCTCAGGCGTGACCTCATTACTGAGCTAAAAGGGTGTCAGGGACCTTACTGGCAGGGTTTCTCCCATCTATGACAGCCCAGTAAGTCTGGCCTTTTTTTTGTGACTTAGGGATTTTTTTCTGCATTTTTTCTCCAGCTCTGTCCAGGACTCACTATTGTCATCCCCGTCACAGAGGATCATTGAAGAATTGCTGACAGGAAACTTCCCTAATATTGTGAATCATGAAAAGCTGAGCAATCAAGAAGCTCAAAGAACCGCATAGAGGATAGACGGCAACAGTAAAACACCAAGGCCTATCCTAATCACACTCTCTAAAACCAAAGACAAAGGCAAAATCCTGCGAGCAGCTCGAGAAAAACAAAAAGTCACACGCAGAGGACAAACAATAAGACTGAGCTCTGATTAGTCGGCAGAAACCATGCAGGCAAAAGGGCAATGGTTTGACATAGTAAAAAAAACAAATTACCAACCAAGAATAAGATATCCTGCAGAACTCTCACTCAAATATGATGCTGAAATTAGGACATTTCCAGATAAGAAAGATTAAGGGACTCTGTAAAAACAGAACCAAAATGACACTAATTACTAAAGGGAGTCCTTTGGTCTTAGGAGAAACAATATCATACCACAGCCTGAATCTAGAATTCAAGAGTTTACTCGCCAGATACCAGTGTAGTAAAAGAACTCCCAACGACTATCCAGAAACAAAGGAATTACAACAGGAAACCAGAAATGTGAAACTCTAATAGACAATATGAGAAAAAAAAAAAAAGAGGGAATAATTGGTGGAGGTATAGAAGTTTTCATGCGGGGAATGGCAAGGCAACACCAAGGAATAATAGACTGGTTCAAGCAGGGGAAATTTCAAAGGAACCACAGAGTGGAAAAGAATACACATCTAAGTAAAGAAGAAAAGGATAAAGTCTCCGTGAACACAAAATGTACAAAACCAAAAGCAATGACAGCAAAATCCAAAAGCAGAAGGAATTCAGCACAGGAGACTAAGGGGAACAAAGAAAACATCAGCACCACCAAAAAAGCACTTGAAAATGACAGCAAGAAACTGAAACCTAGCAACACTGACACAGAATGTAAACGGCCTAAATGCAACCCGAAAGAGTCAGAGAGCGACAGAATGGATTCCAAAAAAGGCCTATCAACATGCTGTCTACCAGAGGTGCCCCTTAGAAACAAAGGAATCAATTCATTAAAAATCAAAAGATGGCAACAACTACGTCAAGCAAACGGCTATCAAAAAAGAGCAGAAGTGACAAGAGTCATTTCAGAGAACAATAAACTTTAAAACAAAGTCTGCCATACGAGACAAAGTAGGGCATTACAGAAAGATGAAAGGGACGATCCACCGTGAAGACATAACCGTAACAAACATTTACGCACCCAACGAAGGACAGCATTCCAATAAAGGTGAAACTCAGCTCTAAAGAGAGAAACTGACAGTTCCACAAGAACAGTAGGAGACTTCAACACACCACTCTTGGTGAAGGACAGAACATCTAGAAAGAAATTCAACAAAGATATACAACAGCTCAAGGGCACAATCAGCCAGCTTGACATATATGCCTTGAACTCACAGACGTATATGGAACACTCCAGCGAGCGGCAGCAAAATACACTTTCTTCTTCAATCCCATCGGGAATATTCTACACATCAGACCATGCCTTGCTCTTAAACACCAAGCAGCTCAACACCAAGCAGCCAAAGCCAAAGGAAGAAATGATGAAGCAAAAGAACTGAACACGTGATTTCAAAGTGCATCTCGAGAAGACAAAGTATTCTAATGCCATGCACAGAGCTGGAGATAGAAAACCAAAAGGGAAGAACACGCTTGCCATTGCTCCAGCTGAAAGAACTGAAGAAAACAATCAAACCTTTACTTTCGGTAGTCAAGGATTCTACCGGAAAAATACTAAATGATGCAGGAAGAACCAAAAGATGGACGCAATACACAGAGTCATTCTATACCAAAAAGAACTGGTGGACAACGGACCATTTCATGAGGTAGGTAGCACATGATGAGGAAGGCATGGTACGGAAGGAGGTAATCCAAACCTCACTGAAGGCATTGGCAGAAACAGGAATTATAGCAGTGACGGAATTCCAGCTGAGATGTTTCAACAAACAGATGCAGTGCTGAAAGTGCTCGCTTTTCTACACCAAGAATATTGGAAGGGAACTACTTGGCCAGCCGACTGAAAGAGGTCCATATTTATGGCTATTCCCAAGAAAGGTGATCCAACCGAACGTGGAAATTATCGAACAACACCAATAACACATGTAAAATCTTGCTGGAGATCATTCAAAAGTGGCTGCAGCAGTATATTGACACGGAACTGCCAGAAATTCAGGCCAGACTCAGAAGACGACGGCCAATCAGGGCCATCCATGCTGATGTCAGATGGATGCCGGCTGCAAGCACCAAATACCTGAAAGATGCTTCCCCGTGTTTTACTGAGTATTCTAAGACATTCAAGTCTGTGGGTCATAACAAATTATGAATGACATTGTGAAGAATGGGAATTCCAGAACACTTAACTGTGCTCGAGAGGAAACTGTACACAGATCAATCAGCACTTTGGACAGAACAAGGGAATACTGAGTGGTTTCAATTCAGGAAAGCTGTGTGTCAGGGTTGTACCCTTCCCCGCACCTATTCGAATGTGAATGCTGAGCAAATGATCCAAGAAGCTGGACTATATGGAGAAGAACGGGGCACTAGGATTGCAGGAAGACTCATTAACCACCTGCGCTATGGAGACGACACAACCTTGCTTGCCTAAAGCAAAGAGGACTTGAAGCACTTACTGATGAAGATCAAAGGCCACAATCTTCAGTGTTGATTACACCGCAACGTAAAGAAAAGAAAAATCTTCACCACTGGAGCAGGAGGCAAAATTCCGATAAATGGAGAAAAGACGGAAGTTTGGAAGGATTTCTTTTTACTTGGTTCTGCGTTCAGCACCCATGGAAGCAGTGGTGAGGAAGTCAAAAGACGAACTGCTTTGGGCTAATCTCCTGTAAAGGACCTCTTTAAGGCGTTGAAAAGCAAAGATACCACCTTGAAGACGAAGGTGTGCCTGACCCAAGGAATGGTATTTCAATCACATCATATGCATGTGAAAACTTGACAATGAAGAAGGAAGACTGAAGAACTGACGCCTTTGAAGTGCGGCGTTGGTGAAGAATATTGCATGCAGCATGGACCGCCAAAAGAACGCACAAATCTGTCTTGGAAGAGGTAAAACCGGAATGCTTCTTCGAAACAAGGTTGGTGAGACTGCATCCGACATACTTTGGACGCGTGGGCAGGGGAGATCAGTCCCCGGAGAAGGAAGTCGTGCTTGGTACAGGACAGGGTCGGCCAAATAGAGGAAGGCCCTCCACGATGAGGACTGACACAGTGGCTGAAAGCACGGGCTCAAGGAAAAGAAGGATTTTAAGCATGGCGCAGGACAGTGAATTCTTTCCTTTGTGGTACCTCGGGTACCTGTGAAGTGGAAATAACTTGATGGCCCTTAACAACAACAAAAGCCGCAATAAAAAGACAAGTAATCCGATTTAAAACAGGGCAAAAGCAATGAACGGACACTTCACCAAAGTGTACGGTACCATCGGTTCCGCATCCTATGCTACCTCATGAAATGGTCGAATGTCGACCAGTTCTTTCGGGTATAATCACTCCGTGTATTCCTTGCATCTTGTTTAGACGCCTCCTGCATCATTTAATATGTTGCCCATAGAATCTTTCACCACTGCAACACAAGGCTGGAGTTTTCTCTTCCGTTCTTTCAGCTTGAGAAATGCCAAGCATGTTCTTCCCTTCTGGTTTTCTAACTCCAGGTTTCTGCACATGTTCCATTACTTTGTCTTCTCGAGCTGCTCTTTGAAATCTTCTCTTCAGCTTTTTTGCTTCGTCATTTCTCCTTTTGCTTTAGCTGCCTGATGTTGCAGAGCAAATTTCAGAGTCTCTTCTGACATCCTTCTTGGTCTTGTATTTCTTTCCTGTCTTCTCAGTGACCTCTTGCTTTCTTCAGGGATGATGTCCTTGATGTCATTCCACAACTCGCCTAGTCTTCATTCATTAGCGTGCAATGTGTCGAATCTCTTTCTGAGACGGTCTGTAAATTCAGGTAGGATACACTCAAGGTCGTACTTTGGCTCTCATCGACTTGTTCGCGTTCTCTTCAGTTGCGACTTGAACTGACCTGTGTGCAGTTGATGGTCCGTTCCACAGTTGGTCCCTGACCTTGTTCCACCATCTCTTTTCATAGAGGTAGTTGTCATGATTCCCGTGTATTCTACCTGATGAGACCCATGTATGACCGTTTACCTCGCTGAAAGAGCTACTTGCCGTGAAGAAGTGGTTGATCGTGCAAAGCTCTGTCGTGCAATCTCTAACATGCTTTCTATCAACAATGTCAGATTTTCCAACACCTGATCTTTCTTCCTTTCCAGCTTTTGCATTGCGATCATCAGTAATTCTCAGTGTATCCTGATGGCATGTTTGATCAATTTCAGTCTACAGAAGTTGGTAAAAATCCTCAATTTCTTCACCTTTGGCCTTAGCGGTCGGTGTGTAAATTTGAATAATGGTTGTATTCACTGGTCTTCCGTGTTGGAGTAGGGGTATTAGCCTATCACCGACAATCTTGTACTTCAGGATAGGTCCGGAAACGTTCTTTTGGACAAATCATTCCTCTTCAAGTTGTCATTCCTGGCATGGGAGATGAAATGATAGTCCGATTCAAAATGACCGATACCAATTCCAGTCATTTTGGCTCGCTCATGACGAGGATGTTGATCTTTATGCGTTCCACTTTAGTTTTGACAATTTCCAATCCTAGATTCATGCTTCTTTCATTCCGCGTTCCGGTCGTTAATGAAGGTTCGCAGCTATTTCTTCCCATTTTGAATCGTGCCACTTCAGCAAATGAAGGTCCCTAAAGCCTGACGCCATCCACCTCATTAAGGACAGCTCCAACTGGATGAGGCAGCTCTTCCCGAGTTGTCTTTGAGTGCCTTCTAACCTGGGAGGCTCATCTTCTGGCACTATATCAGTCAGTGTTCCGCTGCTATTCCTACGGTGTTCACTGGCTAGTTCTTTTCAGACGTAAAACGTGGAGTCCTTCTTCCTTTGTCTTGCAGCTCAGCTAAAACCTGTCAATCATGGGTGACCCTGTTCAGATCCTAATTCCAGTCGCACAGCTCCCAGCACCACAGCAACACGCAAGCCCCCCCCCCAGTACGACACACGGACAGACAGGTGGGCGATCACAACCATTAATGCAGAGAAATTCTACGAAGCTATTTGGCCTCATCCACAATTGAACTTCCTTATTAGTAGAGACTGCCAGGTAAAGCATTTTTTTTTCTGCGCCCTTATTGATTGAATTATATTGCAGATGAAGGTTTCCAGAGCGAAGCAGTTTCTCATTAAAGAGTTAGTACCCATATTACGTGATGACGTTGTTTGAAAGCTTCACAACATGTCACCTGTCTCCCTTCTTAGCCTTGGGTTTCCTATTACCAGCTTTCCTCTGCCCTTTTTCCTCCTAGTCCTTGCCCCTGGGCTGCTGTGCCCTTTTATGGGCCTATCTAAGCTTTGTGTTAGGAGCCTATCTAATCTTTGGTGAAGGGTGAGTCTCAGGCGTGACCTCATTACTGAGCTAAAAGGGTGTCAGGGACCTTACTGGCAGGGTTTCTCCCATCTATGACAGCCCAGTAAGTCTGGCCTTTTTTTTGTGACTTAGGGATTTTTTTCTGCATTTTTTCTCCAGCTCTGTCCAGGACTCACTATTGTCATCCCCGTCACAGAGGATCATTGAAGAATTGCTGACAGGAAACTTCCCTAATATTGTGAATCATGAAAAGCTGAGCAATCAAGAAGCTCAAAGAACCGCATAGAGGATAGACGGCAACAGTAAAACACCAAGGCCTATCCTAATCACACTCTCTAAAACCAAAGACAAAGGCAAAATCCTGCGAGCAGCTCGAGAAAAACAAAAAGTCACACGCAGAGGACAAACAATAAGACTGAGCTCTGATTAGTCGGCAGAAACCATGCAGGCAAAAGGGCAATGGTTTGACATAGTAAAAAAAACAAATTACCAACCAAGAATAAGATATCCTGCAGAACTCTCACTCAAATATGATGCTGAAATTAGGACATTTCCAGATAAGAAAGATTAAGGGACTCTGTAAAAACAGAACCAAAATGACACTAATTACTAAAGGGAGTCCTTTGGTCTTAGGAGAAACAATATCATACCACAGCCTGAATCTAGAATTCAAGAGTTTACTCGCCAGATACCAGTGTAGTAAAAGAACTCCCAACGACTATCCAGAAACAAAGGAATTACAACAGGAAACCAGAAATGTGAAACTCTAATAGACAATATGAGAAAAAAAAAAAAAGAGGGAATAATTGGTGGAGGTATAGAAGTTTTCATGCGGGGAATGGCAAGGCAACACCAAGGAATAATAGACTGGTTCAAGCAGGGGAAATTTCAAAGGAACCACAGAGTGGAAAAGAATACACATCTAAGTAAAGAAGAAAAGGATAAAGTCTCCGTGAACACAAAATGTACAAAACCAAAAGCAATGACAGCAAAATCCAAAAGCAGAAGGAATTCAGCACAGGAGACTAAGGGGAACAAAGAAAACATCAGCACCACCAAAAAAGCACTTGAAAATGACAGCAAGAAACTGAAACCTAGCAACACTGACACAGAATGTAAACGGCCTAAATGCAACCCGAAAGAGTCAGAGAGCGACAGAATGGATTCCAAAAAAGGCCTATCAACATGCTGTCTACCAGAGGTGCCCCTTAGAAACAAAGGAATCAATTCATTAAAAATCAAAAGATGGCAACAACTACGTCAAGCAAACGGCTATCAAAAAAGAGCAGAAGTGACAAGAGTCATTTCAGAGAACAATAAACTTTAAAACAAAGTCTGCCATACGAGACAAAGTAGGGCATTACAGAAAGATGAAAGGGACGATCCACCGTGAAGACATAACCGTAACAAACATTTACGCACCCAACGAAGGACAGCATTCCAATAAAGGTGAAACTCAGCTCTAAAGAGAGAAACTGACAGTTCCACAAGAACAGTAGGAGACTTCAACACACCACTCTTGGTGAAGGACAGAACATCTAGAAAGAAATTCAACAAAGATATACAACAGCTCAAGGGCACAATCAGCCAGCTTGACATATATGCCTTGAACTCACAGACGTATATGGAACACTCCAGCGAGCGGCAGCAAAATACACTTTCTTCTTCAATCCCATCGGGAATATTCTACACATCAGACCATGCCTTGCTCTTAAACACCAAGCAGCTCAACACCAAGCAGCCAAAGCCAAAGGAAGAAATGATGAAGCAAAAGAACTGAACACGTGATTTCAAAGTGCATCTCGAGAAGACAAAGTATTCTAATGCCATGCACAGAGCTGGAGATAGAAAACCAAAAGGGAAGAACACGCTTGCCATTGCTCCAGCTGAAAGAACTGAAGAAAACAATCAAACCTTTACTTTCGGTAGTCAAGGATTCTACCGGAAAAATACTAAATGATGCAGGAAGAACCAAAAGATGGACGCAATACACAGAGTCATTCTATACCAAAAAGAACTGGTGGACAACGGACCATTTCATGAGGTAGGTAGCACATGATGAGGAAGGCATGGTACGGAAGGAGGTAATCCAAACCTCACTGAAGGCATTGGCAGAAACAGGAATTATAGCAGTGACGGAATTCCAGCTGAGATGTTTCAACAAACAGATGCAGTGCTGAAAGTGCTCGCTTTTCTACACCAAGAATATTGGAAGGGAACTACTTGGCCAGCCGACTGAAAGAGGTCCATATTTATGGCTATTCCCAAGAAAGGTGATCCAACCGAACGTGGAAATTATCGAACAACACCAATAACACATGTAAAATCTTGCTGGAGATCATTCAAAAGTGGCTGCAGCAGTATATTGACACGGAACTGCCAGAAATTCAGGCCAGACTCAGAAGACGACGGCCAATCAGGGCCATCCATGCTGATGTCAGATGGATGCCGGCTGCAAGCACCAAATACCTGAAAGATGCTTCCCCGTGTTTTACTGAGTATTCTAAGACATTCAAGTCTGTGGGTCATAACAAATTATGAATGACATTGTGAAGAATGGGAATTCCAGAACACTTAACTGTGCTCGAGAGGAAACTGTACACAGATCAATCAGCACTTTGGACAGAACAAGGGAATACTGAGTGGTTTCAATTCAGGAAAGCTGTGTGTCAGGGTTGTACCCTTCCCCGCACCTATTCGAATGTGAATGCTGAGCAAATGATCCAAGAAGCTGGACTATATGGAGAAGAACGGGGCACTAGGATTGCAGGAAGACTCATTAACCACCTGCGCTATGGAGACGACACAACCTTGCTTGCCTAAAGCAAAGAGGACTTGAAGCACTTACTGATGAAGATCAAAGGCCACAATCTTCAGTGTTGATTACACCGCAACGTAAAGAAAAGAAAAATCTTCACCACTGGAGCATGAGGCAAAATTCCGATAAATGGAGAAAAGACGGAAGTTTGGAAGGATTTCTTTTTACTTGGTTCTGCGTTCAGCACCCATGGAAGCAGTGGTGAGGAAGTCAAAAGACGAACTGCTTTGGGCTAATCTCCTGTAAAGGACCTCTTTAAGGCGTTGAAAAGCAAAGATACCACCTTGAAGACGAAGGTGTGCCTGACCCAAGGAATGGTATTTCAATCACATCATATGCATGTGAAAACTTGACAATGAAGAAGGAAGACTGAAGAACTGACGCCTTTGAAGTGCGGCGTTGGTGAAGAATATTGCATGCAGCATGGACCGCCAAAAGAACGCACAAATCTGTCTTGGAAGAGGTAAAACCGGAATGCTTCTTCGAAACAAGGTTGGTGAGACTGCATCCGACATACTTTGGACGCGTGGGCAGGGGAGATCAGTCCCCGGAGAAGGAAGTCGTGCTTGGTACAGGACAGGGTCGGCCAAATAGAGGAAGGCCCTCCACGATGAGGACTGACACAGTGGCTGAAAGCACGGGCTCAAGGAAAAGAAGGATTTTAAGCATGGCGCAGGACAGTGAATTCTTTCCTTTGTGGTACCTCGGGTACCTGTGAAGTGGAAATAACTTGATGGCCCTTAACAACAACAAAAGCCGCAATAAAAAGACAAGTAATCCGATTTAAAACAGGGCAAAAGCAATGAACGGACACTTCACCAAAGTGTACGGTACCATCGGTTCCGCATCCTATGCTACCTCATGAAATGGTCGAATGTCGACCAGTTCTTTCGGGTATAATCACTCCGTGTATTCCTTGCATCTTGTTTAGACGCCTCCTGCATCATTTAATATGTTGCCCATAGAATCTTTCACCACTGCAACACAAGGCTGGAGTTTTCTCTTCCGTTCTTTCAGCTTGAGAAATGCCAAGCATGTTCTTCCCTTCTGGTTTTCTAACTCCAGGTTTCTGCACATGTTCCATTACTTTGTCTTCTCGAGCTGCTCTTTGAAATCTTCTCTTCAGCTTTTTTACTTCGTCATTTCTCCTTTTGCTTTAGCTGCCTGATGTTGCAGAGCAAATTTCAGAGTCTCTTCTGACATCCTTCTTGGTCTTGTATTTCTTTCCTGTCTTCTCAGTGACCTCTTGCTTTCTTCAGGGATGATGTCCTTGATGTCATTCCACAACTCGCCTAGTCTTCATTCATTAGCGTGCAATGTGTCGAATCTCTTTCTGAGACGGTCTGTAAATTCAGGTAGGATACACTCAAGGTCGTACTTTGGCTCTCATCGACTTGTTCGCGTTCTCTTCAGTTGCGACTTGAACTGACCTGTGTGCAGTTGATGGTCCGTTCCACAGTTGGTCCCTGACCTTGTTCCACCATCTCTTTTCATAGAGGTAGTTGTCATGATTCCCGTGTATTCTACCTGATGAGACCCATGTATGACCGTTTACCTCGCTGAAAGAGCTACTTGCCGTGAAGAAGTGGTTGATCGTGCAAAGCTCTGTCGTGCAATCTCTAACATGCTTTCTATCAACAATGTCAGATTTTCCAACACCTGATCTTTCTTCCTTTCCAGCTTTTGCATTGCGATCATCAGTAATTCTCAGTGTATCCTGATGGCATGTTTGATCAATTTCAGTCTACAGAAGTTGGTAAAAATCCTCAATTTCTTCACCTTTGGCCTTAGCGGTCGGTGTGTAAATTTGAATAATGGTTGTATTCACTGGTCTTCCGTGTTGGAGTAGGGGTATTAGCCTATCACCGACAATCTTGTACTTCAGGATAGGTCCGGAAACGTTCTTTTGGACAAATCATTCCTCTTCAAGTTGTCATTCCTGGCATGGGAGATGAAATGATAGTCCGATTCAAAATGACCGATACCAATTCCAGTCATTTTGGCTCGCTCATGACGAGGATGTTGATCTTTATGCGTTCCACTTTAGTTTTGACAATTTCCAATCCTAGATTCATGCTTCTTTCATTCCGCGTTCCGATCGTTAATGAAGGTTCGCAGCTATTTCTTCCCATTTTGAATCGTGCCACTTCAGCAAATGAAGGTCCCTAAAGCCTGACGCCATCCACCTCATTAAGGACAGCTCCAACTGGATGAGGCAGCTCTTCCCGAGTTGTCTTTGAGTGCCTTCTAACCTGGGAGGCTCATCTTCTGGCACTATATCAGTCAGTGTTCCGCTGCTATTCCTACGGTGTTCACTGGCTAGTTCTTTTCAGACGTAAAACGTGGAGTCCTTCTTCCTTTGTCTTGCAGCTCAGCTAAAACCTGTCAATCATGGGTGACCCTGTTCAGATCCTAATTCCAGTCGCACAGCTCCCAGCACCACAGCAACACGCAAGCCCCCCCCCCCAGTACGACACACGGACAGACAGGTGGGCGATCACAACCATTAATGCAGAGAAATTCTACGAAGCTATTTGGCCTCATCCACAATTGAACTTCCTTATTAGTAGAGACTGCCAGGTAAAGCATTTTTTTTTCTGCGCCCTTATTGATTGAATTATATTGCAGATGAAGGTTTCCAGAGCGAAGCAGTTTCTCATTAAAGAGTTAGTACCCATATTACGTGATGACGTTGTTTGAAAGCTTCACAACATGTCACCTGTCTCCCTTCTTAGCCTTGGGTTTCCTATCACCAGCTTTCCTCTGCCCTTTTTCCTCCTAGTCCTTGCCCCTGGGCTGCTGTGCCCTTTTATGGGCCTATCTAAGCTTTGTGTTAGGAGCCTATCTAATCTTTGGTGAAGGGTGAGTCTCAGGCGTGACCTCATTACTGAGCTAAAAGGGTGTCAGGGACCTTACTGGCAGGGTTTCTCCCATCTATGACAGCCCAGTAAGTCTGGCCTTTTTTTTGTGACTTAGGGATTTTTTTCTGCATTTTTTCTCCAGCTCTGTCCAGGACTCACTATTGTCATCCCCGTCACAGAGGATCATTGAAGAATTGCTGACAGGAAACTTCCCTAATATTGTGAATCATGAAAAGCTGAGCAATCAAGAAGCTCAAAGAACCGCATAGAGGATAGACGGCAACAGTAAAACACCAAGGCCTATCCTAATCACACTCTCTAAAACCAAAGACAAAGGCAAAATCCTGCGAGCAGCTCGAGAAAAACAAAAAGTCACACGCAGAGGACAAACAATAAGACTGAGCTCTGATTATTCGGCAGAACCATGCAGGCAAAAGGGCAATGGTTTGACATAGTAAACAAAACAAATTACCAACCAAGAATAAGATATCCTGCAGAACTCTCACTCAAATATGATGCTGAAATTAGGACATTTCCAGATAAGAAAGATTAAGGGACTCTGTAAAAACAGAACCAAAATGACACTAATTACTAAAGGGAGTCCTTTGGTCTTAGGAGAAACAATATCATACCACAGCCTGAATCTAGAATTCAAGAGTTTACTCGCCAGATACCAGTGTAGTAAAAGAACTCCCAACGACTATCCAGAAACAAAGGAATTACAACAGGAAACCAGAAATGTGAAACTCTAATAGACAATATGAGAAAAAAAAAAAAAGAGGGAATAATTGGTGGAGGTATAGAAGTTTTCATGCGGGGAATGGCAAGGCAACACCAAGGAATAATAGACTGGTTCAAGCAGGGGAAATTTCAAAGGAACCACAGAGTGGAAAAGAATACACATCTAAGTAAAGAAGAAAAGGATAAAGTCTCCGTGAACACAAAATGTACAAAACCAAAAGCAATGACAGCAAAATCCAAAAGCAGAAGGAATTCAGCACAGGAGACTAAGGGGAACAAAGAAAACATCAGCACCACCAAAAAAGCACTTGAAAATGACAGCAAGAAACTGAAACCTAGCAACACTGACACAGAATGTAAACGGCCTAAATGCAACCCGAAAGAGTCAGAGAGCGACAGAATGGATTCCAAAAAAGGCCTATCAACATGCTGTCTACCAGAGGTGCCCCTTAGAAACAAAGGAATCAATTCATTAAAAATCAAAAGATGGCAACAACTACGTCAAGCAAACGGCTATCAAAAAAGAGCAGAAGTGACAAGAGTCATTTCAGAGAACAATAAACTTTAAAACAAAGTCTGCCATACGAGACAAAGTAGGGCATTACAGAAAGATGAAAGGGACGATCCACCGTGAAGACATAACCGTAACAAACATTTACGCACCCAACGAAGGACAGCATTCCAATAAACGTGAAACTCAGCTCTAAAGAGAGAAACTGACAGTTCCACAAGAACAGTAGGAGACTTCAACACACCACTCTTGGTGAAGGACAGAACATCTAGAAAGAAATTCAACAAAGATATACAACAGCTCAAGGGCACAATCAGCCAGCTTGACATATATGCCTTGAACTCACAGACGTATATGGAACACTCCAGCGAGCGGCAGCAAAATACACTTTCTTCTTCAATCCCATCGGGAATATTCTACACATCAGACCATGCCTTGCTCTTAAACACCAAGCAGCTCAACACCAAGCAGCCAAAGCCAAAGGAAGAAATGATGAAGCAAAAGAACTGAACACGTGATTTCAAAGTGCATCTCGAGAAGACAAAGTATTCTAATGCCATGCACAGAGCTGGAGATAGAAAACCAGAAGGGAAGAGGACGGTTGCAGTTTCTCCAGCTGAAAGAACTGAAGAAAGAATTCAAGCGTTTAGTTTCAGTAGCCAAGGATTGTACCAGAAAAATACTAAACGATGCAGGAAAAACGAAACGAGGGACGAAATACACAGAGTCATTCTATACCAAAAAGAAGTGGCTGAAATTGGACCATTTCATGAGGTAGGTAGCACATGATCAGGAACGGATGGTACTGAAGGAGGTAATCCAAACTGTACTGAAGACATTGGCAGAAACTAGGCTTTTAGCAACGATGGAATACCAATTGAGATGTTTCAACAAACAGATGTAGTTCTGAAAGTGCTCGCTTGTCTACACCAAGAAATTTGAAGACACCTACTTGGCCAGCCGACTGAAAGAGGTCCATATTTATGCCTATTCCCAAGAAAGGTGATACAACTGAATGTGGGACTTATCGAACAATATCAATATCACATATACTATTTTGCTGAAGACTATTCAAAAGTGGCTGCAGCAGTATATCAACTGGGAACTGCCATAAATTCAGGCCAGGCTCAGAAGACAATGTGGAATCAGGGATATCCACTCTGATGTCAGAGGGATGCTGTCTGAAAGCACCAAATACCTGAAAGATGCTTACCTGTGTTTTACTGAGTATTCTAGGGCATTCAAGTTTGCGGGTATAACAAATTATGAATGACATTGTGAAGAAGGGGAATTCCAGAACATTTAATTGTGCTCAAGAGGAAACTGTACACAGATCAATCAGCACTTTGGGCAGAACAAGGGAATACTGAGTGGTTTCAATTCAGGAAAGGTGTGCGTCAGGGTTGTACCCTTTCACCACACCTATGCAAATGTGAATGCTGAGCAAATGATCCAAGAAGCTGAACTATATGGAGAGGAACGGGACACTTGCATTGCAGGAAGACTCATTAACTACCTGCGCTATGCAGACGACACAACTTTGCTTGCCTAAAGTGAAAAGGACTTGAAGCCCTTACTGATGAAGATCAAAGACCACGGTCTTCATTATTGATTTCACTTCAATATAAAGAAAACAAAAATTTTCACAACTGGACCAATAAGCAACATTTAGGTAAGTGGAGAAAGGATTGAAGTTTTCAATGATTTCTTCTTACTTGGGTCTGAAATCAGCACCCATGGAAGCAGTGGTCAGAAAATCAAAAGACAAACTGCTTTGGGAAAATCTACTGCAAAGGACCTCTTTAAGGTGTTGAAAAGCAAAGACACCACCTTAAAGATGAAGGTGTACCTGATACAAGCAATGGTATTTCAATCAGGTCATATACATGTGAAAGCTGGACAATGAATAAGGAAAACTGAAGAAGAACTGATGTCTTTGAAGTGCAGTGTAGGTGAAGAACATTGAGTATACCATGAACTTTCAAAGGGATGAACAATCTGCCGTGGAAGAAATACAACCAGAAATGCTTCTTAGAAGCAAGAATGGCAAGACTGCATCTTACATACTGTGAACACGTTGTCAGGAAATATCAGTCCCTGGAGGACAATGTATTTTGTAACATGAAAGAGAGGAAAGCTGTCAATGAGATGGGTTGACACAACCTCTTCAACAATGGGCTGAAGGATAACAGTGGTGGTGAACGTGACACAGACCAGGCAGTCTTTCATTCTTTTGTACATTGTGTTGCTATGAGTTGTAACAGAGTGGATAGCACCTAAGGACAAAACAGTGGCTATGATTATTGTTTAAAATACCAGTCAGTTCTGACTTATAGCAACCCTATGTATAACAAAATGAAAACCTGCTCATTCGTTCGCCTTCCTTACATTTGTTATGCTTGAGCCCATTTTGTTTGCCACCGTGTCAACCCAGCTTACTGAGAGTCTTCCTGTTTTTTGGTGACCCTCCACTTTACCAAGCAGGATATCCTTCACCAATGGCTCATCATTCCTGATAACATGTCAAAAGTACATGAAACGAAGTCTCCGTACCCTTGTTTCTAAGAAGCATTCTGATTTGTCCATTCTCCCAGCAGTCCATGGTATAGTCGATATTCTTCAGCAACACCATAGTTCGAGGGCACCAATTCTTCTTCAGTCTTCCTTATTCATTGTAGAGCTTTCACATGTATATGATGGCAGTGAAAATACAATACCTTGGATCAGATGTAAGTTTGTCCTTAAAGCAACATTTTTCCTTTTTAATGCTTTGAAGAGATTTTTCACAGCAGATTAGTTCAATGCAGTATGTCATCTGATTTCTTGACTGTTACTTCCATGGGCTTTGTTTGCAGACTGAAGTAAAATGAAGTCCTGGGAAACTTCAGTCTTTCTCCATTTATGACGATGTCGCTTGCTGGTTCCCCTCTGAAGATTTTTGTTTTCTTTATGTTGAGGAGCAATCCATACTGAATGTTGTAGTCTTTGGTCCTCATCAGTAAGTGCTTCATATCCTCTTTGCTTCCAGAAAGCAAAGCTGTTTCATCTGCATATTGCAGGTTGTTATTGACACTTTTTCCAATTCTGATGCCATGTTCTTTGTATATTTCATCTTCTAGAATTATTTGCTCAACGTATCATTAAGTATAGTGAATGGATACAACTCTGACTCACATCTTTCCTGACTTTAAACCAGGCAGTATCCCCTTGTTCTGTTGAATGTCTGCCTCTTGATGTATGTACAGGTTAAAATATAACCGTGCATTAGTTACAAAAGAATAACACAATATTTGAATGTTCTATGATTTAATAAGCAATTTTTGAATTGGAGAGACATTTCCTCGTATAAGATAAAACCATCTAGAGAAGGAGGACTTCACAGAGACTTAAATAATGATTGCTTAAAGGTATTAAAAGTTTCCATGGTAATGAGTATTTAACGGCTGCTGAATTAACCTACAGAGAGAAAATGCCTTCATTAAATTAGCACAATAATTGGCTTGTGGCAATAGTTTGACTGAAAGTTGGGTCTTCCAACCCTTTCCCTGACGTGGGCATCAAAATTCAGATCCACTAGTGTAATTACTGTCTTGTACCCAATACTACTGTTACCTCAAAGTCCCCTTTAAGCAAATCACATATTAGACTATGACATCCATCTGTATTGTTAAACTCAACCTCAGTTACCATGCTTTAATTTAACTCAACCCGTAACATCCAACTCTGTTATGGAATGCTTGAGACCTTGCTTTGTAAGATGCAGAGGTGTTCATGAGTGCCAAATTAGTTATTTGCTTCAATACGGAGAATTCCGTGGTGCGATTTTATCAAGAAAGGCAAAATAATTACCTGGCTCCATAAAGAATGACTTCTTCCCACTTCATACTAGACTCTGCAACGCTCTAACAATTGGACCGTAATGTATTTGTAACAATCCTTTAACCAAACAGTGACATGAGCAAGTTAATTAAAACATTCCTTTCCCATAAAAGTATACCAAAAATAAAATGATTTGTGCTATGGATAAATATTTTTATGTGGAGGGTTGGATTATCCCACTAAAATAAGACCAAAGCCAAGTAATGAAGCTTACACTTGGGTATTACCTCCTTAAGTGGACCGAAAGTGATGGACCAATGTACTTTAAACCTACTAAGAGTTCCTTTTTATATTCATTTATATGGTGAAATCACACATCGGGTCAGTGTTTTGAAATTACTTACCTGATACAAAAGAAACTTAAACAACATCCTTTATGGGGAGACGCGGAGGCAGATGGATGTCCTCCAAGCCCTCTTACCAGTTTATGGCATCTCCAAACTCAAAATACCCGTTCGAAATTTATCTGTACAAATAGCCAGTGACATTGCTGATGGAATAGCAGCCCAACAGAAATCTTTAGAATCCCTAGTTAAAGTTGTGTTAGATGACAAAATAGTTCTCTATTTCCTTCCAGGCCAAGGAAGTGTCTGTGGCGTTGATAACACCTCCTGTTTTACATGGATAAATTCTTCAAGGGAAGTAGAATGAGACAGCCATTCAACACCCTCCATGGTTGACTGCTTTTTTTCTAGATTGATGTTGTCAAGGATTTCATTTTACTTGAATCCATAATCAAAGCCCATGAAAGCAACAATCAAGAAATCAAACAACACATTCCACTGGGCAAATCTGCTGCAAAAGACCTCTTTAAAGTGTTAATTACATAGATGTCACTTTGAAGACTAAGGTGCACCTAACCCAAGCCAGGGAATTTTCTATCACCTTACTTGCATGGGAAAGCTTGACAATGAATAAGGAAGACCAAAGAATTGATGTCTTTGAATTGTGGTGTTGGCCAAGAATATTGAACAGGCAGAATAATGAAAAAAAAATCTTTGAATAAGTACAGCTAGAATGCTCCTTGGAAACAAGGATGGTGATCCTTTGTCTCCTGTATTTTTAACATGTTATCAGGAGGGACCAATCTCTGGAGAAGGACACCATGCTTTGTAAAGTGGACTATTGAAAAAAGGCTGCAACAACGGATTCAAACATAGTAATTATTGTGATGATGGTGCAGAATCGAGTAATGTTTTGTTCTGTTTTACACAGGGTCAGTATAAGTTGAAACCAACTTGATAGCACCCACCAACAATAAACCAATCTTTAATTAACATCATTCTATAATCCAAGGATTTTCCAAGCCTAAAACCACCTCTAAAAGAAATCTTCCACCCCCAGCCCTGCTTTATGAGATGAAAACAAACCTTCTGTGTTTACCAGAGGAATTTACTCACCTAAGGACTTCATTTTAAAATATGCTCAAAATGGCACATGTTTAAAATGGGGCAAACATATGATAGACTTCCAAACCAAGTGAAAAGGTCTGCTGACCCACTGACTGAGTGAAGTGTTCTGCTGGTAAAAAACTATATATATTAAAAATAAGAAAAATAATAAATCCTCTGGAAATAGCCCTAAGGGCAAATGGCAAATAAAGAAACATGTATTCAAGAACATCTTTAAAAATTCAGTGAGGCAACCTGTCTTAGGCTGGCTTCTCCAGAGAAGTAAAACTAGTAAAGCGTATGGAGAGAGATTTCTATTAGGGAAACAGGTCACGCAGTTGGCCTGTAGAGGCTGTGGTGTCTCAAGTCCATGGGTCAGGAAGGAGGCTTCTCCTGATTCACATAGTTGCAGGGGCTGGTGAACCCAAGATAAGCAAGCCAGAGAACAAGGCTGTTGCTCATAGGCTGTGAACATCAACAAATCCCAAGATTGGCACAGAAGACTACAGGTAAGCTGCTAGATCAAGTCCCAAGACCCAGAGGTCAGGCCAACAGGAACCAGTTGCAGGACTCAGAAAGAGCAAAAGCCCTCAAGCCCTCCCTGACATCCACCCACAGCCAATGCAAGCCACATGTCCACTTCAAATGATTGGCTGCTCACAGCTGATCCCATCATGGAGGTCTTCATGTATCAGGTCTCAGCAAGGAAGTGATCACAATGTTATATTCTACCAAAACACTGAGAATCATGGCCCAGCCAAGTTGACACATAATCTTAACCATCACAGGAGCCAAGGTGGCAGACTAGTTAGATGCTCTAACCCCTCTGACTGCAACAAAGACACCCAAAAAACCAAGAAAAACTGAAACATATAGATCTTGGAACCACCAAACTTAAACGTAGGGATAAAGTACTACTACATCAGAAGCCACTGAGGAAAAGAAGAAACTGATAGAAAATGGGGAAGAAATAGAGATAAGGATTGGAGATTCCTGGCCAAAAGGAGGTTCCTGGCCATCTTGGAATAAAGCCAACAATGCCACATGCAGAAAGGCATCTCCATGGAATTCCCAATAGGAGATAGACGTATAGAGTGCACACACCCAGAGCTAAGTAAGTTGCTGACTGCACCTCAAGAAGGAGCCCACTCTCACCCAGTAACCACTGAAGCATGCTCCTATGACCAACACCGTTCTGATGAACATCACATATAACACCCCATCCCAGTAACCCTGACTGCCGGGAACCACACTATAAACCCCACCTCCATATTCTAGCCCATTCTGCCCCTGCCTTCACCACCCTCCACTTCCACCCCTCTGTGCCGCCCTTCTGGCCACTGCCACAAGTGGAAACAGCCTGGACCCCAGGCCCCTTCCTGCTGAATCCGGATCCTGCCTCTCACCCACTGTCTTGCCAAGGGGACATGTTTTGGACTCCAGGACCCTCCCCATAGGCTTCAAACTCCTCACACACCTGCCACGGCCCCAGGGGAAACTAGCCCAGACCCCAGGACACTCACCACCAGCTCCAGACACAATGCTGTCACCAACCACAGACCCAAAGGGAACAGACCTAAATCCTAGGTCCCTTCTCACTGGCCCTTAACTTCCCATGTTGTCCACTAAGGCACCAAGGAGAATTGGCTTGGACCCAAGGACCATCCCTAGTGCCTCAGAACATTCCATTCCCTTCCACTTCAGCTCTATTCCAGCTCCTGGCCTGGTTCATGCCACTACTTCCCCTCTTCTGGAACTGCCCTTCTGCACCATAGATTAAGACTGGCACTGCATACCCAGATAAGATAGTGAGAACAATCGAGCCCAAGAAAACCAAGCAAAAAAGCAAGCGCAGCCCAGCTACCCACACATAACCAAACCAAACAAAAAAAATCTAGATGAAACAAACTTCCAGTCAATAAATAAAGAAAATAATATCCGGATCCCTCACACAGCAATGATGGCTTCAGTAAGCAACTAGCGTAAAGTACCAGTTGACCTTCTCACAGAATAAAAGGCACTGGCACTACCTCATATGGATAAAAAGTCCAATATTCAGGGCTCTTGAAGAGATTATGAAAGATAACAAGGAAAGCACAGACAAAACCAACCAAAACACAGCCAAAATCAAGAAAAACACAAAAAACAAAATAATCTAGGAATATAACATATGAACAAAATGTCAAAATAATCAGTTAGAAATCATATAAAAATAGCAATTTGAAATCCAAAAATAAGCAACCAAATGTCAGAAATGGACAACACAATAAAAGATTTTAGGAGTAAATTTGAAAAAACAGAAGGCAAAATGAGTAAAATTGAAGACAAATACATGGATGCTACCATGTTTGAGGAAAAAATCAAGAAAAGAATGAAGAAAATCTAAGAACTATTAGGATACAATCAACAGCAAAAACTTACACACGATCAGAGTTCTAGAACAGTGGGAAAAAATGGAAAACACAGAGAGGATCGTTGAAGATCTGCTGACAAAAATCTTCCCTAATATCATGAAAGATGAAAAGCTGGCCATGCAAGAAGCTTAACAAAGCCCAAATAGGATAGACCCCAAAAGAACATCACCAAGACATATCATAATCACACTCGCCAAAACCGAAGACAAAGAAAAATCGAGGGCAGCTTGAGAAAAATGAAAAGGCACATACATATAAAGAGGAAACAATAAGACTAAGCTCTGCTTACTCAGCAGAAACAATGCCGGAAAGAAGCCAATGGGTTGATATACATAAAAGCCTGAAAAAAAAATGCAAACCAAGAATAATATATCCTGAAAAACTCTGTCTCAAATATGATGGCAAAACTAGAACATTTCCAGATAATCAGAATTAAGGGAATTTATAAACACCAAACCAAATTTGCAAAAATTGTTAAAGGGAGTCCTTCTGTTAGAGAACTAAAAACATTAGACAACAATCTGAATCTAGGACACAAAGAGTAAAACAAAATTAAAAGATTCAAAACAGGGAACTAGAAATGTCAATCTGTAAACAAAGACAACATCGGAACAATAAAAGGCGGACTGGGCAGTGTAGGTATAGTACTTCCAAATGGAGAGGAAGTCAAGCTGATATCAAGTAATAAAAGACTGGTTCAAAGTTAGGAAGATAAATTTCAAGGTAATCGCAAAACAGTTAACAAACCTCATCAAAATAAAGAAGAAAAATGTAAAGCCTCAGTAAACACAAAATATGCAAAAACAAAAGAAATTTCACCAACACAAGGGAGTCAATGCAAAAGAGTAAGAGGAACAACAAAAAAATTAGTACTACACAAAGGGCAGTACAAAATGACAGCAATAAACTGACATGTAATGATAATCACACTGAATGTAAATAGCTTAAACACACCCATAAAGAGATAGAGAGTGACAGAATGGGTAAAGAACAGGACCCATCAATATGCTGTCTACAGAAGACACACCTTAGACACAAAGATAAATACATTAAAAATCAAAAGATGGAAAATATGTATCAAGCAAACAGCAAGAAGAAAAGGAATTATAATATTAATCTCATAAAATATTAGTATTTTAGGCAAAATCCACTATAAAAGACAAGGAAGGGCTTATATAATGATTAAAGGGACAATCTACCCTGATGACATGACCATAATAAATATCTGCAGTAAACAGCAGAGCTCCAAAATACATAAAACAAACACTGAAAACACTGAAGAGAAACTGACAGTTTCACAAAAATGGTAGATTTCAAGTCACGAAAATGGTAGATTTCAAGGCACCACTCTCGGGAAAGAAAAGAACATCTAGAAAGAAACTGAGCAAAGATTTAGAAGACCTAAATGCCAAAATCGACAATCTTGACCTCCCAGACATACATAGAATGCTGCACCTAATAAATAAATTCTTTTCTAACACACATGGAACATTCTCCAGAATAAACCACATCTCAGGCCAAAAAGCAACCCTTAACAAAATCCAAAACTTTGAGGTAATACAAATCATCTTTTCTGATCACAAAGCCATAAAATTAGAAGTTAATAATAGGAAAAGCAAGAAAAAAAAGTGTGGAAACTGAATAACCCTTGCTTAAAAACCACTGGATAATAGAAGAAATCAAAGATGGAATTAAAAAAAAAAATCAAGATTGAAATGAGAATGGAAACACATCATCCCAAACCTTTGGAACACAGCAAAGGCACTAGTCAATGGTCAATTTATAGCAATAGGCACATATCAAAAATAGAAGAAAGTTACAAAATCAAAAGGTTAACCCTACAGTTTGAACAAATAGAAAGGGAACAGCATAAGGAGACCACAGCTGACAGAAGAAAATAAAGATCAGAGCAGAAAGAAATGAAATACAGAACAGAAAAAGAAGAGAATCAGCAAAACCAAGCATTGGTTCTTTGAAAAGATCAAGAAAATCAACAAACTATTGGCCAAAATGATGAAAGAAAAACAGGAGAGGAAGCAAATAATCCAAATGAGAAATGAATGGGGGAACATTATAGCAGATCCAGCCCAAATGAAAAGGATAACAGGGTACTATGATAAACTGTGCTCCAACAAATTTGAAAACCTAGAAGAAATGGACAAATTTCTAGAAACACACTACCTACCAAAACTAACCCAAACTGAAGCTGAAAATCTGATCAGTCCCATAACAAGAGATTGAAAAAGTAATAATTAAAAATTAAATAAAAACTCCCAATAATAACAACAAAAAAAGTCCTAGACCAGATGGCTTCACCAAAGAACTCTACAGAAATTCAGAGAAGAGTTTGCAGCACGAATACTCAAACTATTTCACAACATAGAAAAGGAAAGGATACTTCCAAATTCATTCCATGAAGCCAGTACAACCCTGATACCAAAACATGAAAGACACCACAAAAAAAAGTGTAGGCCAACATCTCTCATAAATATAGATGTAAAAATTCTCATGAAAATGCTAACCAATAGATTTTTGTATCATATCAAAAAATAATACACTGCAACCAAGTGGGATTCATACCAGGTAGCAAAGATGGTGCAACATTAGAAAATCAATCAACATAATACACCACATAAATAAAAGAATCACATAATTGCCTCAACTGATGCAGAAAGGGCATTTGAGAAATTCCAACACTCACTCCTGGTAAAAACTCTCATTAAAGCTTGGAATACAAGGGAAGTTCCTCAACATTATAAAGGGTCTCTATGCAAAACAAACAGCCAACATCGTTCTCAACAAAGAGAGGCTGAAAACACTCCCTTTGAGAACAGGAACAAGACAAGGATTCCCTTTATGACTACTGCAATTTAACATTGTGCTTCAAGTCCTAGTTTGAGAGATAAGGCAAGAAAAAAAAAGTAAAGACCATTCAAATTGGAAAAGAAGTTGTAAAATTAACAGTATTTGCAAATGATATACTATGCAAAGAGAGCTCTAAAGACCCCCACACAAAAAAATTACTAGAAATAAATAGATTCAGCAGAGTAGCAAGATAGAAGACAAACTTACAAAAATCAGTTGGATTCCTGTACATTAATAAAGGAACTATGAAGACAATACCATTTATAATAGACCCTAAAAAAATAAAATAAGAATAAGTCTCACCAGGGACATAAAAGACCCATACAAAGAAGACTACTGCAAGAAATAAAGAGACCTACACAAATGAAAACTCATATGATGCTCATGGATAGGTACATTCAACATTGTGAAAAATGTCAATTCTACCCAAACCAATCTAAAAATACAGTGTTACCCTGATCCAAATACCAAGAGCATTCTTTAAAGAGAAGCAAAAATTAATAATTAACTTTATATGGGAAGAAAAGAAGTCCCATGTAAGTAAAGCATTATTGAAGGGGAACAAAGCAGGAGGTCTCACACTACCAGATCTCCAAGCATACTGTACAGCTATGGTAGTCAAAAAGCCTGGTACTATTAAAATGACAGATACTTTGGCCAATGGAACAGAATCAAGAACCCAGAAGTCAATCCGTTCACCTACAGCCACCTGATATTTGACAAAGGCCCAAAGTCTGTTAAATAGGAAAAAAAACGTCTTTTTAAAAAATACTGTTGTTGTTGCTGTTAAGTGCCATCCAGTCCATTCTGACTCATAGTGAGCCTATGTACCACAACATGAAACACTGCGCAGTCCTGTGCCATCCTCACAATCCTTGATATGTTTGAGCCCATTGTTGCACTCACTGTGTCAATCCATCTCACTGAGGACTCTCCTCTTTTCTGCTGACCCTTTACCAAGCATGATATCCTTCTCCAGGAACTGATCCCTTCTGACAACATGTCCAAAGTATATAAGTTGCAGTCTCACCATCCTTGTTTCCAGGAAGCATTCTTGCTGTGCTTCCTCCAAGATAGACTTCTTCATTCTTTTAGCAGTCCATGGTATATACAATATTCTTCTCCAACACCGCAATTCAAATGTGTCGATTCTTCTTCTGGCTTTGTTATTCATTGTTGGGCTTTCACATGCATATCATGCAACTGAAAATACTATGGCTCGGGTCAGGCAAGCCTTAGTCTTCAAGGTGTTATCTTTGCTTTTCGACACTTTACAAAAGGGGTCCTTTTCAGCAGATTTGCCCAATAACTTCTTGACTGCTGCTTCCATGGGTGTTGAGTGTGGGTCCAAGTAAAATGAAATCCTTGACAAACTTCAATCTTTTGTCCATTTATCATGATGTTGCTCATTGGTCCAGTTGTGAGGATTTTTGTTTTCTTTATGTTGAGGTGTAATCCATATTGAAGGCTGTGGTTTTTGATCTTCATCAGTAAGTGCTTCAAGTCTTCTTTACTTTCACTAAGCAAGGTTGTATCATCTGCATAACACTGGTGGTTAATAAGTCTTCCTCCAAAAATAATGCCCTGTTATTCTTCATATAGTCCAGGTTCTCAGATTATTTGCTCAGCATACATTTTAACAAAAGGCAAAATTGAATGTCCAACTGTAAAAAAAAAAAAAAAAGATAAAACAACACCCAAACCTCACACATAAAAATCAGTTAAAAATGGGTCACAGGCCTAAACAGAAAACCAAGAACCACAAAGATCATGGGAAAGGAATAGTCAACACTAAAAAAAAATACCATTGGGTTGCTGTGAGTTGGAATCAATTCTGTCTCATAGCAACACAATAGGACAGAGAAGGCTGCCCCATAGGGTTTCCAAGGAGCAGCTCGTGGATTTGAACTGCCGACCTTTTGTTTAGCAGCTGAACTCTTAACCTCATTGCCACCATTGCTCCCTAATATATGGCATATTCAGCATACCAAAAACCAAGAAAACCAAATCCAATGCAGTCAATTCCAACTCATAGGGACCTTATAGGACAGAGTAGAACTGCCCCATAGAGTTTCCAAGGAGTACCTGGTGGATTTGAACTACCAACCCTTTGGTTAGCAGCTGTAGCACTTAACCACTATGCCACCAGGGTTCCCATTCAGCATACAAACCATAATTAACAAAGTACAAACACCAGAATACAAGCTAGATAACTGGGATCATCTAAAAAAATTAAACAATGCTTATCAAAGACTTCACCAAAAGAGTTAAGAGGCCTACAGACTGGAAAAAAAATTGTTGGCTATGAAATATTTGACAAAGGTCTAATCTCTAAAATCTGTAGTAAAATCCAGTACCTCTACAACAAAAAGACAAATAAAACAATTAAAATATGGGCAAAGCAATGAACAGACACACTTTACCAAAAAAGGCATTTGGGTGCCTAACATGCACCTGAGGAAACACTTGCAATCATTAGCCATTAGAGAAAATGAAAATCAAAACTACAGTGAGATACTATCTCGCCCCAATATTACTGGCAAGAATAATTAAAACCAAAAACAGAAAATAACAAATGTTGACAAGGTTGCAGAGAGATTGGAACTCTTAATGCACTGCAGGTATGAATACAAAAAATACAACCATTTTGTAAAAATGATATGGAGCTTCCTTAAAATACTAGAAATAGATATACCATACAATCCAGCAATCCCACCCATAGGAATATATCCTAGAGAAATAAGAGCCATCACAAAACTAGACATATGCACACCCATATTCACTGAAGCATGATTCACAACAGTAAAAAGATGGAAACAATCTAAGTACATATTGACAAATGAATGGATTAAAAAAAACTATGGTACATACACACAATGGAATAGTAGGCAATGATAAAGAACAACAATGAATCTGTGAAACATCTCACAATGTGGATGAATCTGGAGGGCATTATGCTGAGTAAAATAAGTCAATCACAAAAGGACAAATATTGCATGAGATCACTATTATAAAAACACTTGAAAATGTTTCCACATAGAAAGAAACAGTCTTTAACAGTTATAAGGAAGGGGAGGTGGGAAGGGGAAAGAAGAATTGATGCCTTTGAATTACAGTATTAGCAAAGAATATTGAATACACTGTTGACAGCCAGAAGAATGTGTAAATCTGTCTTGGAAGAAGTACAGCCAGAGTGCTCTTTAGAAGCAAGGCTTAATCTTTGGAAGTGTTATCAGAAGTGACCAGTCCCTGGAGAAGAACATCATGCTTGGTAAAGTACAAGTTCATCGATAATAAGGAAGACCGTGAGCAAGATGGATTGACACAGTGACTGCAATAATGGGCTCAAGTATAACAGTAAGGATGGCACAGGACTGGGCAGCATTTCATTCTGTTGTAAAAAGGGTCACTATAAGTCAGAAACAATTTGACACTAAAAACCATGGTCTATAAAGAAAATGTTCTACATGTGATTATGTTGAGTAGCAACTGGGGTCTTAAAATCTGTAGGTGACCATCTCTTGGTCTTCTCCCAGCTTGAGCAAAGAAGAATGAAGAAAACTAGACACAAGGGAAAAATTTGTCCAAAGTACTAATGGACCACAACTACCACAAACTCCATCAGGCTGAGCTCAGAACAAGCAGATGGTGCCCAGTTACTGTCATCAACTCCTCTGGCAGGGATCACAATAGAAAGTCCAAACAGGGCAGTAGAAAAATGTAGAACAAAATTCCTGTTACCAGGTGGAAGCTCCAGCTTCTGCTCAGTGTGACTCGTACTGGCTAATAAATGAGAGACCAAGGTGGAAGAGGAAAAAAGGCACCTTTATTTACTTATTTATTTTGGATGGATTAGACTTTAATTTCTAGGACATGATTACCCACAGAATATGGTGCAAATGCAGCTCAAGTGTAAGGAAAAAAAACTGATAATGTAACCAGGAAACTAATGAGATTCTTCTCACCTATTCTCAACTTGCATTTGTAAATCAATATTGCCATATTGTCGATTGGAATTTAGTGTGCAGAATTTGCTAAGGAGTAGATGACGTCAACTGGAGTTTTGGATTATATATATATATTCAATAATTTTTAATATGCCTTAAGTGAAAGTTTACAAATCAAGTCAGTCTCTCACACAAAAACTTATATACACCTTGCTACATACTCCCAATTACTCTCCCCTCAATGAGACAGCCCACTCCCTCCTTCCACTCTGTCTTTTCATGTCCATTTTGCCAGCTTCTAAGCCCCTCTACCCTCATATCTCCCCTCCAGGCAGAAGGTGCCAACATAGTCTCAAGTGTCCACCTGATCCAAGAAGCTCACTCCTCATCAGCAACCCTCTACGACCTATTGTCCAGTCCGATCCATGTCTGACAAGATGGCTTCTGGAATGGTTCCTATTCTGGACCAACAGAAGACCTGGGGGTCATGACCACCGGGGTCCTTCTAGTCTCAGTCAGACCATTAAGTCTGGTCTTTTTATGAGAATTTAGGGTCTGCATCCCACTGTTCCCCTGTTCCCTCAGGGGTCCTCCGCTGAGTTCCCTGTCAGGACAGTCATCGGTTGTGGCCAGGCACCATTTAGACCTTCTGGTCTCAGGATAAAGTAATCTCTGGGTCATATAGCCCTTTCTGTTTCTTGGGCTCTTTATTACCTTGTGTCCTTGGTGTTCTTCATTCTCCTTTAATCCAGGTGGGTTGAGGCTCATTAGGCATCTTTATTTTGATGTGCAAGGAAAGGAGGCAGTCACAGCCACTGCTGCCAAGCCTGCTCCACGAGGGCAGGGGGAAGTTTATATTGAAGGGATTTACAAGTTGGGAGTTCATATATGTTATATCAGCAACATTCTTAGTCATACTATGTAGGAGGAATAAGGTTTACATAAAATCATGCATCACCAGGATTTTTACGGGGCAGGCCAAGCAAATGACCTAGGAGTCTAATGCAAGGTTGTGGGGCAAGCCAAGCAAGCTGCTTGAGGCAGTGGAATTTTCCACAGCCTGGAGACCTCTGCCTTAATCCTTTGCATTGTAGAATGTTCGGCAGCATCCCTGGTCTCTACCTACCTCTTCTGGTAGCCCCCAAATTGTGACAAAAATGTTTCCAGATGTGGCCAAATGTTCCCTGAATACAATGCTAAAGTACCTCTCTGCTACCTAATAGGTTGGCAATTTGAACCTATCGGCAGCCCAGCCAGAGAAAAGACCTGGCAATTTGCTCCTGTAAATTGTTCAGCCTAGGAAATCCTACCCCAAAACCCATTGCAGTTGAATGCGTTCTGACTCATATCGACCCTACAGGACAGTGGAGAACTGCCCCATAGAGTTTCCAAGGAGCATCTGGTGGATTCGAACTGCTGACCTTTTGTTAGCAACCATAGCTCTTAATCACTATGCCACTAGGGTCCAGAAAACCCTGTGGGGTAGTTCTAATCTGTCCTAAAGAGTCACTATGAGTCAGAAGCAACTGACTACACATAACCGCACCACCACCAACAAAAGAACTACTGCATTACATCTGTGCCTTCTAATTGAAAAGAGCTTCGTAAATGCTACCCAGACATCCTACAAACTGAATAATAGGTTAAAGCCATTGACATGCTAGGACAATGGAAAGGCAACTGAACTGAGAAAGCTGAAATGCAAAAATAACCAGTAATTTTCTTCTTTGTCGATCTCCTCTGAACCATTACTGGACAAAAACAAGAACCCTTTTTAATCCCTTTTGCTCACTAAATATGCAGCATATTCATGAGTTAGCAAACCAGTTCAGTGAGAAAAATAAACAGTTGGTGTTTGAAGGCATGATTAGAAGAGCAAAGCTGCAAAACTAAGATTTCCAGTGGCCAGAAACAGAGACTGCTGGGGTTGGTAATTTTTAATTTTCTGGATGATGATATACTCATAAATATCATGGGTAATCAAAAGCAGCAGTTAATCCAGAAACAGAAGAACTTCAATCGGCAACCACCAACAACAGCAAATTTCCCTTCTGACAACAACTGGAATACCTGATTATGAGAATTGAAATGTCTTTTCTGAAAAAGCCATCATTCAATAGGTGAGAGCAGGCATCAGAAAAAAGCCAGCACAGGACTGTGATTTGGTTATGGGTAATCCATAAATATGATTCCAGAAATGAACTGAAAAGAGATTGCCTAATATTACAATTAGTTTTGATCCCCAAAAAACAATTCAAAAATACCTTCTTTAAACTTTAGTATGTAGATGTACTAGTTTTCTATGACTGATGTAACAAATCACCACAAACTTAATGGTTTAAAGAACACAAATGTATTATTTTACAATTCTGAAGGTCAAAAGCCTGAAGTGGGATTTATTGTACTAAAATCAAAGTATTGAGTTTTTAGCAGATAATTCATTTCTTGCTATTTTCATCTACAAAAAAGGTCCCTGCATTCTTTGATTTTTGTCCCTACTTCATTTTGATCTGCTTCCATCACCAAAACTCCCTCCCTGACTCTGACTCTAGTGTTTCTTTTATGAAGACCATTGTGATTACATTGGCCCATCCTGATAATCCAAGATCATCTCCCTATTGCATGCAAGATTTCTAATCACATTTGCAAAGCCACTTTTATCGTGTAAGGTGACATATTTGCAGTTTTCAGACATTAGAATATGAACATCTTTGAAAGGCCATTATTGTAGGGTCGCTATGTGTTGGAATCAACTTGACGGCAATGGGTATGGTTCTTTTTTGTGTATGTTTGTTTTATTGTGTCTAACACAGTGGGGAAATCCCAAGAAATCATGCATCTAACTCAAGATGATTATAATCAGGTTAGATTGTAAGCAAACAGCCCTTCAGTCATATCATTTTTAAGACTGTGTTTCAAATCATTCTGTCTAGCACAACTACGTACGGAGTTCAAGGTGAGTATGTGGTTAGAGTCATGGTTAAGACAGTAGTGTGAAGTACATACTAAGAGGTTAGAATAAAGGAGTCAGCTCACCTCTGATAAATCAGGAGAGTCTTGATGGAGTGAGGAGATTTTCAAGGATGAGTTAAAGGAAAGAATAGCAATGGCCTAGTTAGGTTATGGGCATATCAACAATGAATGAAGATAGCTAATAGATAAATAGTGCCACACCTTGTCTTTTTTTTTCTTTTTGAGAGTATAACTCTAGGACATGTTCTGTAGTGTCTCACAGTATCTCTAATTACCTACAGTGGCAACTTCCCAGAGACTGCCTGCTTTGTTGACTGCCCTCCCTTTCCAGCCCTACCTCTTCCCTACTCTCTATGATGTTTCCTGGCATCATCTTCTAAATAATGCTTGAATCCTTGCTCAAGATTTCCTTTGGAAGGAACCTCGATTGAGAAACCCTCTGTACTGCCCATAGCTTCCCTCACAGGGAGGCTTTTGGGAGAGAATTAGCACATTTCCCTAGTGCTGTCTTTATGGAGTGTTTGGGAATGAGGGAAGACTTGCTGTGCTTTGGGAGAGCATTCATAGTAGATGTACCAGTGGCAGGTGGACAAGGAAGTAGAGGAGAGTGAAAACCTGAAATTTCTACAGATACCTAAGACACAAATAATTCCAGCCCTAATATCATTCTCCCTACTTCACTGTATGCCCATCAAACCCCAGGTATTAGTTTTAATTCTTTTATAACATCTCCCTTTTAATTTATGTATGCCTTATCTTGATTCATACCCACAAACATTTTCTGAGTCACACAAATACAGTCAGATGCTACTTAATGTCCACAATAGGTTCTGTGAGATAGAACCTTATGTGATTTGGACATTGTGTGAACACCATGTTATTTACTTGGCAAAGATACATGGGATAACTTTTGTTTCACTTTCAAATTGATACTTCTCATTTACCTCCTGCTGCTGTTATCACTAGTACTGGTTTTGGTGCATTAGGGAGCCACGATGCATTTCATGGTAATACTTTTGAAAGGAAATTAAACAGAGAGATGCTACAATACTCAGGAGGCACAAAATGCAAGAGATTGGATGCTGCACATACCACATTATATGGTAAACTGTTAAGTAGGGAAAATTCACATTAAAATAACAACAGAAAGTACAGTATAGTACATACATAAGCCAGTAACACAGATGTTTATTATAGCTATCAAGATATATTTGGTGTAGGTTATATATGTAGTGTACCATTATATGCCAGCAACCCAATTGCTTTGAATACAAGAGACATGAGATACAAATGTTGCCAGCAGGAAAATATTGTGTTCACTACATCTGGTTATGTCTGCTACAACCTATTCTCCAATCAGGATTTCTAAACTCTATTACACTCTCATACAACCACAGATGTACATCCAACCGGACATTGCCCAAGCAAAATTTATGTGGTGTATGACTGTTACATTAGGCTATGAAGTTTGAGATAAGGTAAAGGGGAAAAGATAAATCCCCATCCAGTGGTGTGGTGGTAAATGTCCTCCAAGGGGGAACAAACATCTTGGTCTGGAGCACTTGACGATTTCTGTATTACAAATACTCTCTCCATGGCTGATCTGAAGCCAGGAATGTTTCTAACCAGACCACAAAACCCCTGAAATTTAACAAGCGGTTCTTGTGAGCTAATAGAAGTTCCAATGTTTTATGAATTTATAGATAAATAACTGTATAGTCTGGGTAGCCTATATGCTTTACCCATTTGATTTGAAAGTGGGAAATGGCTCAATACCACCAAGCTTTGTTTCTTATTCAGCTGACAGTACTAGACAAAATAGATCTCTGGGTAGTTCCCCTCCATAGTCATTCAAGGTCTCTGGCTGATGTTGAAGAGTTGTAGTCTTCAACATATAGCTTCCAAGGCCACCCTCATCATTCCCATTATAATTCAGAAGAAGAAAAGACTATGGGAGATTGTGCATGGGAGAACTCTACGGGCCTCATTTCTACTTACCTCACACTATCTAGAACCAGTACATAGCTACACCTAACTGCAAGGGAAGCTGGGAAATTTGTGTCCAGGGTAAAAATAGAACATGGATTTGATGGATATCAACTGTCTATGCTGAAGCCACATTTTGAGCTTACCATGCTCAACAAGTTTATGTGGAGAGATGGACCATGATCCTCTATCATAAATAAGAAAACTGCAGCTTACAGAGATCAAGTTATTTGCCCAATGTTACATAACCAGTCAGTAGTCCTTTGCCAAAGTTTAAGCTCTTCAATTGTTTACTTTCACCTGGCCTCTTTTCTGTAAAACTGATGGCTGGGTGGTAAAATAGCTCTAGAACAGGTACCGGCTAAAGCAATTCTCCTTTGGCAAGACAGAGCTCTCATTCTAGCATTTCCATTCTCTTTAACATCACGGGGTGAGGCTGGAGTTGTAGCAAATGAGCTAAAAAATAGTTATGCGAAGTAATCGATTTTAGCAAGTAAAGGTTTATTTACCTTGAAGTTGTTTTCCTTTAAGAATGTGAGAACCCAAGATGACTCTTTGGCTGGCACAGGCTAGGGTGAAGATGGACACGAAATTTGCTATCTAGAGTGTAGGAAAAGTTGTAGGATTTAGTCGAATCTTTGAAGAAAAGCAGAGAGAAAAGGAAGACAAACCAATGAAACTGAGCCCTCTGGTTCAGGGTAGAACATAAAAGAAACGTTCTCACTGTCTTCTATATTACTGATGTACTCCAAGAATGAATTCTTTCAGGTGTAAGACAAGGAGGCCACCATGAGACTTCACAGCCATTGAAGAGTAGAAGAGGAGACTTCTACTGATACAGTTCTGTATGAGCAGCTTCGAAGCAGTTTGTTAATAAAATGAAGTACTCAAGCACACACATTATGTCTTCTTTTTATAAAAAACATAAATTAGTATGATTATCCTTCCTACATCCACACCCAACATTTTATTTTAGCCTCCCTTAAATCTTAGAAAAAGGAGCCGATTTGCAAAGAGTGTCCTGGGAGTTGATTATGAATTTGGAGTCTACCACAGGGTGTTTGTGATAGTAAACTTCAGCCATCTTAATTGCCACAGTCAATAATAATCTTTGAGTCACCTCTTTAAAGATTATCTCTAATCGTGTCATAATTCCCCTTTAGCCTTTGCTTTTAGATGCAACTTTCGGATATTTTTTTTTACATTAACAGAATAACAAAGTTTTTGTATTTGAAAATATAAACCAAATTTTTTTTACTTGAAAATACATTAACCAAATCCAGAATACTGAAATTCAATTGCATTTCTAATCTTTCTCAATATCAAACATGAAAAGAACTTCTAAGTCAGTGGGGTTTATTTTTCCCTTTGATGTGATATGTTGAGTAAAGTCAGTGGTGTGGAATTCCTGGAATTTAAAACTTGCCACACTCCTCTGCAGGTTGTTCAATCAAAGATATTCAGGAGCATGAGCCTCTTCAGATGCTGAAGAGCAGTGCCAGAGAAACAGCGGCAGATCCAGGAGTTTGGCTGCTGGCATGGTAGGCTTCCTGGCCCATGGAATGGGAAATCTGAATGTCTTTGGGCAAGAGGCTTGCTAGTGGAGTAGGGTGCCTCTGGGCACTTGGTGGAGCTGGGGTTGCTGACCCATGGAGTTAGAACTGAACACCACTCTGGCAGAGTGGAGTGCCTCCAGGCACTTATTGGCAGGGGCTACAAGAACTTGTAACACTTGCCTGAGTAGAACAGAGGCCAAGGGGCCAGAAAGAGACCTGCCTATGGGTATGGCTGAACAGAGTCTGTCCTGATGGAAGAACTGTATCCTGATAGTTCCTGAACCTATGCTGTAACCTGTTACTTTCCTAAGTATTGTCTGTGAGTTCTGTGTGGCTATTACAATGAATTATTGAACCAGCAGAGAAGTAGAGTGCCACGGGAAAGATGGTTGGTGTCAAGAGTTGGTAAAGATGGTAGAGAGAGGAGGCATATCTGACATCTGCATCATGGGAATCATCCTTGGGCTGTCGATATTGATTTTCCTTCCTCTTGTGAAGTTAGAGGGTGTCAGATGCTTCTGTCATGCCATCTTTACATGGGGATTGGGCTCTGAGAATATAAACTTATGCTACTGTGCAAAGCGGGCCTTGTTCTTTTTAACTCTTGGAATCCAACTTCAGTGTCAAAGTGCAGGCTTGAGACTGACCTGCACACATGCAGCCTGCCCAACTGGGCGGTAGCATGTGCTCTGCAGTTACATTTTCTAGATCCTGTAACTGCAAAAGCAAAACCCAAATCAGATGATGCAGTCTCATCCCAGAGCAGCCCTTTTCAGAGCCTGTGATCATTGTTTATAATTGCAGATGTCAGTCAGTGGGAGTCCTCCCTCTGCTCTTCTTCTACCATTGGCAGCTGGTGCATGAACATTTACTTGAAATAAACATTCCTTCCAGGGACATACACCTCTGTCACCTCAGTGATGCTTCTCTCTGTCCTGTCCTAGAGCCAATTTGTGACTCCAATTACAATCTAATTTCTGGGGTTATTGAAGTCCTAGCTGTATGGGTAAAAATACTGCAGCAATTAAGTGCCAGCCCTCTCCAGGAAGGGGATGGGTGCACAGTTGAATACAAAATGCAGTTAGGAGGGATCACCTGAGCTGATTTCGAAGCAAAGAATGCAACTGACTCAGAGCAAAGAATGTACATATCTACAAAGTGCTTGATTCAGAAAACCCCAAAACATTAAAAAAAAAAAAGCCTCTGACGTGTCAGAACATCAAATGAATGTTTACCACAGGTAAATTTAAGTTAAACAGGCTCGTTTCAGAGTCTGGTGACAGCCTTTTTTCTATTTTACTCCCAATGCCTTTGAGTCTTGTCTTCATACTTCCAAGAGCTGTCAGAGAAACTGGAGGATAGAAAAGGCATTTTAACAAGTTCCACTTATTCCATCAAAACCAGTTTCTCCTTCTGTTTTTAAAGCATTTCTTCATATTTTACACCCAGTTTAGAAAATAAAGGCAAATTATTCCTGACGGCTAGTCAGTTGTTTTCTGGCCCTAATTTACACAAAGCCAGGGATGAGCACACTTTCTCTGTAAAAGGCCAAAAGTAAATATTTTCAGCTTTATGAGACATACGGTGTCTGTTTTGAAACTACTCTGCCATTATTATGCAAAAACAGCCACAGACAATACGTAAACACACGGAATAGCTTATTCTAATAAAACTTTATTTAAAAATAAAAAAAGGTCATGGGCTATAGTTTGCTACCTACTGCTCCAAGCTTTCAATAAAGACACCAAAATGTTTAAAGTTGCCTTGAGAAAGTAGCTGGGAATTTTTCTGAACTGTAACTAGTAAAGAGCAATTTATATCTATGCTTGAGTGTATGGTCTGAAAGTGCAATGTCATCAAGGTAAAAAGGTTGGATCACACAGTTGACCATGAAGTCATTTACTTCAAAATCATCAATCAAAGTCAGATTTCTGCTCAGATAAGATGGCAACACTCTTCTTGAGTTCACTGTTATGTTTTCAGAAATAAAGAACATAAAACACTCACTTCCCCTTAAATTGTTACTTTCTGGTTAAAGACCTAAAGAGCTCTTCCTCAGATGCATGGACAGGTCAAGGTGGGTAGGAAGTCCACAACCCTACTTTGCCTAAAACTCAACATTATGAAAAGCTCACCAAAACTACAAGGAATATTTCCTTTTCTATGCTTTGTAAATCACATTGCTCCTTCTGAACAATTAGTGCAGAGAGGTGATTCTGTCCCTCTCCTCTCCCATGGGGACATTAAGCAATATCTGGAGACATGTCTCATTGTTATAATTGTTGGAGGTGATGATAATGGCATCTAGTCTGTAGAGGACAGGGATACCGCTTAACATTCTACAGTGCACAGAACAGTCTCCACAATACAGAATTATTTGCCCAGAAATATCACTCTTGCTGAAGAAGAGAAATCCTGAGACAAAGCATTGTGCAGAATGTTGTGTTGAGCCTAGATACAGGACTCTGCACTGTTTTTCTGGATAGGCTCCTTCACTGTAACCATGCCACCTCCTTTCTCTTGAACCATGAGACTCTTTAAGAACAGTTGTATTTCAGAGCTGGAAGTAAATTCAATAGATCATCATTGCCTAATATAGCACTTCTCAGATGTGTACAGAGATGATGTGGGATTTGATTAAAATTCAGATTCTGATACCAAAGTCCCATAGGGCTTGGATTCTGCGTTTCTAACAAGCTCTATGGTTATGCTTTTGAAGCTGATTCCTCAACCCCAAGCTGAGGGCTAAGCATGAAGAAATGCTACTGTTTTACAGATGAAATTCCTTCAAGTCATTCTCCCACGTCATTCAGCTAAAAATTCTGTCATGGCTTCTGCCACAACAGCAGTGCCCCCAATCTAGTTAACCACCAGCTGTTTTTTTCCACTGATACCCATCAGCATCCTGTGAAAATAGGGTGTTCATTTGCCAACATAAAATTGGCAGTTCAAACCAATCCCATGATGCTGCAGAAGAAAGGCCTGGCAATGTACTTGTATAAAGATAACAGCCAAGGAAACCCCATGGATTATTCTTCTCTGTAACATATCAGGTCACCATGAGTTGGAATCACCTTCATGGGAGCATGGGCATGGAACACGCTACTCTGCCATGTATTGAACAGAACCTGCACCATTTTTCCCTTCCCTAGCCTGTCTCTCACTCCAAGTATGTTTTTGCTGTTAGCTCCTCTAAAAGTTAAGTGTTAACTAGTGTTTCCCCTAGGACTGTGGAAACACAAGGGATATTGATCTAAGCCTGTCAAACAGGACGATGCTTATCAGGACAGCACAAGTCACCCACTGGACTGATAAGAAAGATCAAAATGTTTGAGACATGGTCACCTAAACCACACAGAAAGAGAGTGGACATTCCACAAGTTCCTAAAACCCATGTTCCCTTTTCCATACAAAAATTCCAGCTGGACTCCAGTTTTACCAGATCGACAGATTTAGAAGGAGATCATTCCCCTCTGTCTCCATATAGCAGTATGTATAAATAAGCTCCTGCTACCCACCTGGCCCTGTCTCATGAATTGTCTGTTACAGCAGGTTGCTCTCACTCACAAAATCGCGGTGACAGGTGTAGGATTGTTGGTTTCTTTTTGTTTTTTGTGTTTGCTTGTTTTTTAAGACCACTGCTACATGGAGCAACTGGGCTTGACAAATCCCTTGTTAACCAAGTACAGAAACCATTCCCAGAAATGTCCTACTCTTTCTGGGGGCAGCTGATGTTGAGGAACGTCAGAAAAGAAACCTGCTCATCAAAGGACCTAGTTCCAATTTCCCAGTGTAAGTGTGAAAAAACATGGAGTCCCATAAAAAGAAAGAATTTCCAGCTGCCAATAAGCATTCTCTGGGCCTAACCTGTTAGGCAGCCTACACAGCTGGCTTGGAATTTATGTCTGTGTTTTCAGTTTTTCAGACAGAATCTATTTGGAATGAGGCAAGCTGTTTACTCTTTGAAATGTGTTCCACAACAAACACTGGAATCACATAAAAATTGCTGCCTCTGTTTTGGGAGCCAAATACTGACTGAAGAGTTTTGAAATCCCCCAGAAAGGTACTCTCTGCTTATTGCTCAATCAGAAAAAAAAAAAAACGCTTTTTTATTGACATGCGGATTTGAAGATTGCCAAAAGGAGACTATCTGCCTTTACATACGGTTGCTTCTTTCTAGCCAATTAGCTACCAATAAACTGGGAGAAAGCAGGAAAAATCACACACCAGACTCTTTACTGCTAACACTGTGCTGTCCCAGGCAGAGATGAAGTTTCTGTTCCTGCCTCAACTCTGTGAAAGCCCCTGAAAAAGTGTGTACATCCCAGACATTTGTTTGCTAGGCCATTCTAGGTAGTTCTGGCTAAGCTTCCAGAATTAAAACTGATAGGTTGTCTCCTTTCAGACAAATCACTGTTTATTCACTTTCTCCCTTTAGCTTTTAACTGCATCATCATATTGAAGGGAAATAGCCAATGCCCACAAAACACTGTTCTTTCATGAGTTTGCCTAACAAGATTTATTTCTACATTAATACATGCTGGAGAGACTTTTCTCTGGCTGGAATTGTAGTAAGTGTTGAGTTTTACATCCTCTAAAAATGTTACATACATTCTTGTTTCATGATCTCCTGCTCCAAATTTTAAGCTAATTAGTATTTCCAGATCCATGCATATTTATGCTTTTCTACTCTCTAAACCACTACTAAGCAAAGGAAATCAAATTTTCTACTAAATTGCTTCTTTTGTAATCGTTTCCTGCTAATTTGGAGTCAGCAAAAAGCCTTTTTTTTATTATTGTTTGTTTTACAACCTTTAAGAAATGTGTTGTTTTCTTTGATTTTATTTTTTGAAAATGTTTTTGCAAGAGGAGTTGGGAAGAAAAGCAATTAACTAGCCTAGTCCGTGTTTGTGTTTGAAAACTTATAAATTAAACTAAAGCTCAGTATGTACTTTACTGACAAAAAGTAATTTCCAGTTGAAGCTACTGGGAGGCCTTGGAAGATGGTAATCTACAGCCTGCATTATACACCAGGCACTTTACTATGATTATCTAATTTATCTCAGTCATGCTACTAGCAGAGATCAGTAACTAACTCATCCTAAAGAGATAGGGAAACCTAGACTCAGTTTCAATCCCTTTGACAGTGTCACACAGCCTGAATATGATGAAGCTGGAATTTATGAACAGGTCTATCACATTTCATATTCATGTGGATTCCTGAAAACTCAATATTAAAGTCTGTTGGTATGTTGGTTTTCTTCACTCAGGATCTCTTTAGACTACAGAAGTTCCCAGTCATGGCTTTAGATATCACTGATTTAATAACTTGTTTGCATATTTATAGCCCCAACAATTCCCCTGTACATCAGAAATGAATGTCTAACAAGCATCTCTAGAGTGGCATTTCTAAAATGGAACACCTAAACTAATCTTGCCCCCATCTCAGTAAATGGCAAGTTGGAACTATACCCAGAATTCAAGAACCTTTCTGATGCAATTCCCCATCATCTCTCACCTGTTTACAATGGCTTACTCGCCAGACTCCCAGCTTCCAGTTTTGCCACAGCAGCAGCCAGCATGATTTTTGCACAAAACAAACTGTCACTTTACTGAATTTTATATTTTTCTTGCTCTATAAGGTCCTGAAGCCTGCCTTTAAACTCCCTTCAAATTTAAACCACTTTTGACGCTCCACGGCTAACCAAGCATCACACCTAACTGCCATCTCTGAAATCACTTACCCCAACTGGATTTCTAATGGCCAGACCTGTTTCCACCTCAGGGCACTGCACATGCTTTCCCTTCTGCCTAGAATTTATTTCCTCAAGGTATTTCCATGACTGGCCCTCTCTCTTAATTAGGAGAGTCTTTCAAGTAAAGAACTCTCATCAACATCTTAAATAGCACTTCTAGGTCAAGGGTTTGTGGGAATTCTTTGTGCTTTTTTTCCTCTCAGATTTCCTGGGAGGTTGAAATTTTTCAAAATAATAATAATAATGAGGAAAAGATATAGTTGACTTTTAATTCCCAAAGTAATAAGTGGATACATTAATTTCTGTCAAAAAAAGAAAGGATGAAAGAACAAATGAATGTTCAATCACAGCCCAAGCTGTCTGAAAGGCTCAGCTACGGACGGCCTGGGACCGTGGCTCTGCCCCACCTTTGGCTATTTAGATCTACAGTCTAAAGTTCAGTTTGACTGTCACTCACCAGGGCTGAGAACAAGGTATTTTAAAGCTGACCAAAGCAATGTCCTCATCTTGGGTGATGATCTTAAGGACGAGTCTGTAGCAAAGGCTCAAAGATAAGGTTTCTAAAGGCTCTAGTGGGTAAGAGTAACATGCCATGAAATCAGTATCTCTCATTTACAACATGATTATTGAGGACCCTGTGCTTGTTTTATTTTAAAAAGAGTTCAAATATTTAATTTTTAATAAGGTGCCAGTGTTTACCCAGTGTTAATTTTTTTAAAAATTGCTTTGGGGTTGATCCAGCACCAAATATGATTCTCATGGAGGTCATTTGTGTGCTCATTCCAGCACACCTCAGATGGTAAATAGTTATCATAATGCCAGTAAAAATGAGGTCTGGTTAGTGTTTCCCACTTGGAAATACAGGATTCTTCTTCATACAAATCATCACAAACGTTAGAAGAAGAGTCTGATAAAACACTGCCCAGGCAAAATTAAAATTAGGAAAAATATTACAATTTCCTTGTGATTCAAGAATCCTCCTCCTTGGGCTTTTCATCTTTTAGACGCCTTGATTCTACAGCAAAAGTTGAATTCAGAATGATTTACTTCCAGCATGTTTACTTTTCTTTAAAGGCCACTTTCTTAGTTTGCTAGCTGTCATTTGTATACCCTCTTTGGAAAAAAATGTATATATACATAAACATATAAGTATGTGTGAATATGTATTCAAATTATTTATTGAAATAATTTTTTTTTAGTTTAAGAGTTTTACACTTTCTGGATAATAGATACTCATCAGATATATGATTTGAAAACATTTTCTACCATTCTTTAGTTTCTCTTTTTATTTTTTTGATGGTGTCACTTGACACAAAAAAGTTTTTATTTTGAGGAATTTCAGCTTATCACTTTTAAGGTTATATTTTAGTTATCCAGTGCTGCTGTAACATAAATACTACAAGCGAGTAGCTTTTAAGAAACAGGAATTTATTTTGTCACAGTTCAGAGTACTACAAGTCCAAATTCAGGAAAACCGATCTAGCAGAAGGCACTTTCTGTCAGCTCTAGGGGAAAATGTTTCTGTCAGATTCTCAGCATTCCATGGAGAACTCCACAAGGCATTTGTACTTCCCTCATTTGTGCTTTTGTGTGCCTAATCTTCTCTTTTAAAATTTCAAAAGGGAGTAGATTTCAGACATAACCTCTGTTGATATGGCCTCATAACAGAAACCCATACTCCCAAATGAGATTACATCTACAGATACAGCGGTTAGGATTCCAACACACATTTTGGGGGGACACAATTCAAGCTATAATAGTCTACTGTTTGGCCCCCCAAAATTCATGTCCTCTTTCTCACACGGAAAGCATGTTGCCCCTATTTCATCATCTCCAAAATCATACCCTATTCCAGCAACAACTCCAAATTAAAAATCTCATTTTCTGATTCATCTTAATTAAGTGTGGGCGAAAATCTGGGATATTCCATTCTAGAGCAAAGTTTCTCTCTTTTAGTAAACCTACGAAACGTAGAATACAAACTACTTCAAAAGTACAATGGTGGAACAAACATGAGGTTGTTGTTATTGTTGTTAGAGGCTTTGAGTTGGTTCTGACTCATAATGACCCCATATACAACAGAACAAAACACCTCCCGTTGCTACTCCATCCTCAAAATTGTTGATATGTTTAAGCCAATTGTTGCAGCCACAGTGTCAACCCACCTCCTCAAAGGTCTTCCTCTTTTGGACTAACCATCTACCTTACCTTCTCCAGGGAATGGTCTTTCCTGATGACATGTCCAAATTATGTGAGATGAAGCCTTGCCATCTTTGCATCCAAGGAGCACTCTGGCTGTACTTCTTCCAAGGCAGACTTGTTTGTTCTTCAGGCAATCCATGGTGTATTCAACAGTCTTTGCCACACTATACTTCAAAGACATCAATTCTTCTTTGGTCTTCCTTGCTCATTGTCCACCTTTCCCAGGCATATGGGGAGATTAAAAATTTTAGGGTCAGGCACAAAGCGACATCTTTGCTTTTCAACATTTTAAGGAGGTCTTTGGCATGCAGCAGATTTGCCCAATGAAATATATCATTTTACACCTTGACTGCTGCTTCCATGGGCATTGACTGAGGCTCCAAGTAAAACAAAATCTTTGACAATTTCAATCTTTTCTTCCTTTATCATGTTGTTGCTTATTGATCCAGTTGTAAGGATTTTTGTTTTATGTTGAGTTGTACTCCATACTGAAGTCTGTAGCCTTTGATCTTCATCAGTAAGTGCTTCAAATCCTCTTAACTTTCAGCAAGCAAGGTTATGTCATTGGCATATTGCGGGTTGTTAATGACTTCTCCACTAATACTGATGCCAAGTTCTTCTTCATGTAGTTCAGCTTTCAGACTATTTACTCAACATATAGATTGAATAAGTATGGTGAAACGATACAACCCTGATACACACCTTTCCTAATTTTAAACCACGCAGTATTCCTTTTTACTGTTTGAAGGATTGCCTCTTAGTCTACATACAGGCTCTGCATAAGCACAATCTGGGATTCCCATTCTTCACAATGCTGTCCATAATTTGTTATGATCTACACTGTCCAGTGCCTTTGCATAGACAATAAAATACAGGTAAACATCTTTCTGGTATTCTCCATCTTCAGTCAAGGTTCATCTGACATCAGCAGTGATACCCCTCATTCCATGCCCTCTTCTGAATCTGGGTTGAATTTCTGGCAGCTCCCTGTCAAAGTATTGCTGCAATTATTTTTGAATTATCTTCAGCAAAATTTTATTTATGTGCAATATTAGTGATACTGTTCAATAATTTCCACATCCTGTTGTATAACCTTTCTTTGGAATGAACACAAATATGGATCTCTTCCAGTCAGCTGGCCAGGTAGCTGTCTTCCAAATTTCTTGGTATAGACAAGTGAGCATCTGCAGCACTGATTGCCTTTGTTGAGACATCTCAATTGTGATACCATCAATTCCTGAATGCTTTCTTTTCACCAATGTCTTCAGCACAGCTTGGATTTCTTCTTTTAATACCAACACGTGCTACCTACTGAAATTGTTGGACATCAACTACTTCTTATTGGTACAGTGATTCTGTGTATTCCATCTTCAATTGATGCGTCCTTCCTCATTCAACATTTTGCCCATAGAATCATTCAATAGGCAACTCAGAGCTTGACTTTTTACTTCAGTTCTTTCAGATTGAGAAATGCTGAGCGAGTTCTTCCTTTTTGGTTTTCTAACTCCAGGTCTTTGCATAATTTATCATAATACTTTCTCTTCTGTAGCCAAATGTTCTGTTTGAAATCTTCTGTTTGGCTCTTTCACTTCAAATGGTAGAAGTTGGAGGGAAAGAAGTGCACTTCGGTACCAAGCTAACCCAAAACTCAAAATTGTATCAGCTCTCAAGCCGAAAAAATGATCCTTTGTTATCCCAGACCACCTGGGCAATAGACCTGCCCTTCAGCTTCTGGATGTTGACCATGCTGTCTTGTTTCTGGGTACAGATCCCTCAGCTGTTGGTATCACCTTTGCCTTTCAGGCCCACTGGGATGGTAACTCTGCTTCCTGGGCTATGGGTGGTCTCATTCTTCTGTTCCATGTGAATTATGACCATCAACCTCTCAGCACCAGGTGGCTCCACTGACTGCTCCCCCCCCCCTCCTTTAACTTTGGGTCATACTCCTGGCCTTCAGGCTTGAAAACACTGACCCCTCAGCTTTGACCTGATCCTCTTTGTCCCATGCTGTGGAATCAAAGCAGTGAAAACCTGGCTCTTTTAAACCTAGGATGAAGTTTTTCCAACCTTTTAAAGGAGGTGGTGATTCCTCATGAAGGGTGGAATAACCACTGTCCCTCTAGGAGTTCTGCTGATCTCTGAACAGTTCCTGAAATGGTGCCTTACTTTTCTTGGAAAACAATAGATGTTTGCAACCAAGTCACACCACTGGCCTATTTTCTGCCTGTGAAATCCCATAAGGCAGGCAGCTTCCCTTCATTTTATGCTGTCTCTGTCCCTTTCTGCTTAGGTGATTGAATAGATCCATTGGTCATAGGCTTAATCTCTTTAACAAAAAATCATGTAGATACATCTTTGGGGAAAGTTCTACAACACCTGTCCTTAGTTTGTACAACATATTTTCCAAAACTTTATGTATTCATTTCGTACAGTTCATTTTCAAATCCCTGTCTTTCCTCTCACATTTTACTATAAGCATCAAGGAGAAACCACATGTCCTCTCTAAGATCTTGCTTAGAAATATCCTCAACATATATCCAAGTTTATTACAGTTCTACCTTTTACCAAACATTTAGACATAATTGTTAAGTTTTAAGTCATTACGTAAGAAGCATCTTCTCTCCAGTGTCCAATTACAAGTTCATAATTTCTTTTTAAAGCTTCAATAGAAGTACATATATTGTCCATATTTCTAGCAATATTCTGTTCATGGCAGTAGGAAGCTTTACCTTTTTGAACCCTCGCGAGAATCACTCTTAATGTCCATAATTCTATCAACAGTCTCTTCAAGGCAATCTAGAGCCTTGCTATGAAACAGCAAAATTCCTGCAGATTCCACCCATTACCTAATTCTTAAACTGATTCCACATTTTAGATGATATTGGTTAGAAGAACATCTCACTTATTGTTACAAAATTCTGTCTTAGTTTTCTAGTGCTGTTGTAATAGAAATACCACAAGTGGGTGACTTTTAAGAAATTTATATTCTCAGTTCAGAAGACTAGAAGTCCAAATTCAGGATGCCAGCTCTAGGAGAAGTCTATCTGTCAGATCTAAAAGAAAATCTTTATCCCAGATTCTTTGGTGTTTTCAATGTTTCCTTGAAGGTCTCCACGTGTCATTTATCTTTTCCGTGTATAAGATCATGTCCTCTGCAAATAGAGATAATTTTACTTCCTCCTTGCCAATCCGGATGCCTTTTATTTCTTTGTCTAGCCTAATTGCTCTGGCTAGGACCTCTAGCACAATGTTGAATAAAAGCGGTGATAAAGGGCATCCTTGTCTGGTTCCCGTTCTCAAGGAAAATGCTTTCAGACTCTCTCCATTTAGAGTGATGTTGGCTGTTGGCTTTGTATAGATGCCCTTTATTATATTGAGGAATTTTCCTTCAATTCCTATTTTGGTGAGAGTTTTTATCATGAATGGGTGTTGGACTTTGTCAAGTGCCTTTTCTGCATCAACTGGTAAGATCATGTGGTTTTTGTCTTTTGTTTTATTTATATGGTGGATTACATTAATGGTTTTTCTAATATTAAACCAGCCTTGCATACCTGGTATAAATCCCACTTCGTCATGGTGGATTATTTTTTTGATATGCTGTTGAATTCTATTGGCTAGAATTTTGTTGAGGATTTTTGCATCTATGTTCATGAAGGATATAGGTCTGTAATTTTCTTTTTTTGTGATGTCTTTACCTGGTTTTGGTAACAGGGATATGGTGGCTTCATAGAATGAGTTAGGTAGTATTCCATTATTTTCTATGCTTTGAAATACCTTTAGTAGTAGTGGTGTTAACTCTTCTCTGAAAGTTTGGTAGAACTCTGCAGTAAAGCTGTCCGGGCCAGGGCTTTTTTTGTTGTTGTTGGTAGTTTTTTGATTACCTTTTCAATCTCTTTTTGTTATGGGTCTATTTAGTTGTACTACTTCTGATTGTGTTAGTTTAGGTAGGTAATATTTTTCTAGGAATTCCCTTTCTTCTAGGTTTGCAAATTTGTTAGAGTACAATTTTTCATAATAATCTGATATGATTCTTTTAATTTCAGTTGGGTCTGTTGTGATGTGGCCCATGTCATCTGTTATTCGGGTTATTTGTTTCCTTTCCTGTATTTCTTTAGTCAGTCTAGCCAATGGTTTATCAATTTTGTTAATTTTTTCAAAGAACCAGCTTTTGGCTTTGTTAATTCTTTCAGTTGTTTTTGTGTTCTCTAATTCATTTAGTTCAGCTCTAATTTTTATGATTTGTTTTCTTCTGGTGCCTGATGGATTCTTTTGTTGCTCACTTTCTATTTGCTCAAATTGTAGGGACAGTTCTCTGATTTTGGCTCTTTCTTCTTTTTGTATGTGTGCATTTATCGATATAAATTGACCTCTGAGCACTGCTTTTGCTGTGTCCCAGAGGTTTTGATAAGAAGTGGTTTCGTTCTCGTTACATTCTATGAATTTCTTTATTCCCCTCCTTAATGTTTTCTATAACCCAGTCTTTTTTCAGCAGGGTATTGTTCAGTTTCCAAGTATTTGATTTCTTTTCCCTAATTTTTCTGTTATTGATTTCCACTTTTACGGTCTTATGGTCTGAGAAGATGCCTTGTAATATTTCGATGTTTTGGATTCTGCAAAGGTTTGTTTTATGACCTAATATGTGGTCTATTCTAGAGAATGTTCCATGTGTGCTAGAAAAAAAAAGTATACTTTGCAGTAGTTGGGTAAAGTGTTCTATATAAGTCTATGAGGTCAAGTTGGTTGATTATTGTAATTAGGTCTTCCGTGTCTCTAGTTTGAGCTTCTTACTGGAAGTCCTGTCCTTCTCTGAAAGTGGTATGTTGAAGTCTCCTACTATAATTGTGGAGGTGTCTATCTCACTTTTCAGTTCTGTTCAAGTTTGTTTTATGTATCTTGCAGCCCTGTCATTGGGTGCATAAATATTTAGTATGGTTATATCTTCCTGGTCAATTGTCTCTTTAAGCATTATGTGGTGTCCTTCTTTATCCTTTGTGGTAGATTCAATTTTAAAGTCTATTTTGTCAGAAATTAACATTGCTACTCCTGCTCTTTTTTGCTTGTTGTTTGCTTGATATATTTTTTTCCATCCTTTGAGTTTTAGTTTGTTTGTGTCTCTAAGTCTAAGGTGTGGCTCTTGTAGGCAGTATATAGACGGATCGTGTTTCTTTATCCAGTCTGAGACTCTCTGTCTCTTTATTGGTGCATTTAGTCCATTTACATTCAGCGTAATTATAGATAAGTGTTTAATGTTGTCATTTTGATGCCTTTTTATGTGTGTTGTTGACAGTTTCATTTTTCCACTTACTTTTTTGTGCTGAGATGTTTTTCTTTGTAAATTGTGTGTTCTTCATTTTCATAATACTTAACTTTATGTTTGCTGAGTCGTTACGTTTTTCTTGGTTTTTATTTTGAGTTGTGGAGTTGTTATACCTCTTTGTGGTTACCTTAATATTTACCCCTATTTTTCTAAGTAAAAACCTAACTTGTATTGTCCTATATCGCCTTGTTTCCCTCTCCATATGTCAGTTCTTTGCCACCTGTATTTAGTCCCTCTTTTTGATTATTGTGATCTTTTAGATCCTGACTTCAATGATTCCCTGTTTTGAGAGTTTTTTTTCTTTTTAAAATTAATCTTAATTTGTTTTTGTGATTTCCCTATTTGAGTTGATATCAGGATGTTCTGTTCTATGACCTTGTGTTGTGCTGGTATCTGATATTATTGGTTTTCTCACCAATTTCCTTTAGTATTTCTTGTAGCTTTGGTTTGGTTTTTGCAAATTCTCTAAGCTTGTGTTTACCTGTAAATGTTTTAATTTCACCCTCATATTTGAGAGAGAGTTTTGCTGGATATATGATCCTTGGCTGGCAGTTTTTCTCCTTCAGTGCTCTATATATGTCATCCCATTGCCTTCTTGACTGCATGGTTTCTGCTGAGTAGTCTGAACTTATTTTTATTGATTCTCCTTTGTAGGAGACCTTTCTTTTATCCCTGGCTTCTTTTTAAATTTTTCTCTTTATCTTTGGTTTTAGCAAGTTTGATGATAATACATCTTGGTATTTTTCTTTTTGGATCAATCTTAAATGGGGTTCGATGAGCATCTTGGATAGATATCCTTTCGTCTTTCATGATGTCAGGGAAGTTTTCTGCCAACAGATCTTCAACTATTCTCTCTGTATTTTCTGTCCTCCCTCCCTGTTCTGGGACTCCAATCACACTCAAGTTATTCTTCTTGATAGAGTCCCACATGATTCTTAGGGTTTCTTCATTTTTTTAAATTCTTTTATATGATTTTTTTCAGCTATATTGGTGTCAGTTCCCTTGTCCTCCAGATCCCCCACTCTGCATTCCAATTGCTTGAGTCTGCTCCTCTGACTTCCTGTTGAATTGTCTAATTCTGTAATTTTATTGTTAATCTTTTGGATTTCTGAATGCTGTCTCTCTATGGATTTTTGCAGCTTATTAATTTTTTCTGCTATGTTCTTGAATAATCTTTTTGATTTCTTCAACTGCTTTATCAGTGTGTTCCTTGGCTTTTCTGTAGATTGCATTATTTCATTTCTGAGGTCATCCCTGATGTCTTGAAGCATTCTGTAAATTAGTTTTTTATATTCTGCATCTTGCAATTCCAGGATTGTATCTTCATTTGGGAAAGATTTTGATTCTTTAATTTGGGGAGTTGTAGAAGCAATCATGGTCTGCTTCTTTATGTGGTTGGATATCGACTGCTGTCTCTGAGCCATCTCTAAGGTATTGTAGTGATTTATTCTATATTTGCTCACTGAGTCTTGTTTTGTTTTCTTTCAGTATACGTAGATGGGCTACTAGATTGCGCTGTCTTGATTGTTGTAGCCCTTGAATCACTTTTGTCCTCTTACCAGCTGGTTTGGGCTGTTACTGGATATATAATCCTAAGAGTCCATTCACTATTCTTGAGTAGAATCTGATTTTGGGTCACCACGTGTGTGGTGCAGACTGTCACCTATCCACCTAGAGGAGTAGTGGTAATAGTTGTGTGCACCAGATTCTAGTAGCAGCAGGGGTTCACACTCCAGGGGCGGGGCAGGATACTGACAGGCCTCTCCCAAGTGCCAGTGAGGTAGGTGTATCTCTATTTCTAAAGCACTTTGGTGGGTGGGCTCTGCAGCTGTACCTTAGGCCCCTAATGCAAGTACCTCTACAGGTTGGTAGGTGTCACCCTCCTTAGACCCCTAAGGCAGGAGGCTAGGTGGTCTGGTGGGAGCTTCAGCCCTCAGTTCCCTGTTGTGGGTCAGTGAGGGCTCTGTTGAATATGCAGCGATATCAGACCTGGGAAACTTGTCATTCCAGTAATCCGCTAAAACAATTACAGTCGGATCCCTATCAGAATTGTCTTTGCCGTATAATAGTCACCTTGCTCCCTGCAGGGATGAAAGCCCAAGACTGTGGATCATATATGTTTGGCTGGAGCTGATTCTGTGTTTTTAGTCTAATTATGGAAGGATTTTTGGTCCCTGGGTTTTTTTGTAACTGCTTCTCTCCGGCCAGGAGAATGGGTGAGGAAAAGACCAAAAATAAAAAAATAAAAAAGGAAAGAAAGAAAAACTGCAGCACACTTCACTCTCTGGCTCAGGAAATTCCAACATTAATGAAGCCGCCTGGGAAGGGGAGGGGAGGGTTCAGATAAATAGGAGAGAGTAGCACCCCAGAATATAGACAAAGTTACTTATCTTGCTTGGAATGACTGTTTTATCTGAGATTCCCGGGAGGTGCATCAACTGTGTGCACTGGCTGCATAGAGATTGCCCCCAAGGGTCAGGCCCGTGTCCCGTGCTTGTGCTGTCTCAGAAGCGGCGGTCAATTCCTCAGCTCCCAGTCCAAAGCCCAGCACCAAGGTTCTCCGGCTGAGACGCCGCACTCCAGGCTCCAAAACCAGTTGCTGTCTCCCGGTGACTTCTCCTCCTGTCAGCTGCATCACTGCGCTGCCTGCGTGCACTATCTGGGCTTCCCCTGAGATCACCTCTGGGGGCTAGGGCTGCGTCCTGTGTTTGTGCCGTCTCAGGATGCCTTGCTCAGGTCCCCTGTGCTCAGTCCAGTGCCAAGGTCTCCTGACTGGGATGCTGACTCCGGCTCCGAAAACAGTTGCTGCTTCCCCGTGGTTGTTTGTTCTCAGTCTCTGTCACTCAGGTCAACTCTTTAGATCTGTGTTTGTTGGTCAGGGTTCATAGATTGTCATGTATGTGATCGATTCACTTGTTTTTCTGAGTCTGTGTTGCAAGAGGGATTCGAGGTAGCTTCTACCTAGTCAGCCATCTTGGCCCCACCTCCTTTCTTTTCTTATTTGTGCTTACTTATCTGTGGTTAATATTCTCTTTTTATATCTCAGAAGTGAGTGCATTTAAGACACATGCTACACTGACAGGAACCTTAGTGGCACAGTGGTTAACAGTGCATGATTCAATCCATAATGGTCATGTTCATGTGAGCCTTTGTATTACAAAGGATACACTGAAAAACAGGACAAATACATGTCACTTTCAGGTTATCCTTCATCTGGTATCTTACAATATTTTTCCTTAGTAAGGAGGGCAAGAAACAGATTTACAGGCATTATAGAACTTCTTTTTCACTTGGTATTTATGTTTTTTACATTATAAACTCATTCAGAAAGAATCTGGAAAGTTCTACAAATGTCTAAAGAGTTTGTTTCTAAAAAACAACATATATCCTGAAAGATATGTATTTCACCTAAATGTCTCGGTTCTACTCAAGTGGCTTATCAGATCACCAGGTGCAGTGAATTGAAGTACCGCATTTGGATACAGCACTTACCTCTAGAATTCTGACCCACTTGCTTATTCTAGGAACAGTGACAAAGAGCAAGACAGTATATCCACCACTGAATAGGCCGGAGACCCTGGGCCAGTACCTTTCTCCCTCCCTTTGCCCTTGGTAACCACATGTTTGAGTTAGACCTTCATACAAACAAGGCAAATTCAATGTGATAGTCTCTACTATCTATCCCATAATTGACTTAGTTGCCTCCCCATCCTGGTTTTCTCTTGAGGAGAGCCTGAAACACATGACAAATTATAGGTTCCTCCTGAGAAGGAAAACAACACTGAGCTATTTAAGCTAAGTAACACTCCAAACTCTTTTTCTTAAATTCCTAAACATCTCTTTCCTAAACACTGGGGAGGGAGACACAATTGTCATATCCCTACATGGTGACCTCATCCCAGAGTAAATTATACCCACATTCCCCTCTATTAGTTCAGGTAAGATAAATGTAAATTTTTCTGTATAATTGACTTTTGGCTGTATTTTCACTTTTTCATGTTTCATTTTTAATTTTATTTTGGTGAAATAAAAGAGTTAAGAAAAAGTTTGCTGTTCTAACCATTTTTAGGAACACAACTTACATTAATTACCTTCACAGTGTTGTACTACTACTACTTATCATTTTCAAATGTTTGTCATCACCCTAATGATGTACTCCTTAAACAATAACTCTGTATTCCTTCCTCCTACAAGCCACTAGAGACCACTAATAATCATTGGCCTCTATGCTTTTGTCTATTGTAGGTATTTCATATAAGTAGGATAATACAAGATTTGTCCATCTGTATCTGGCTTATTTAGTTTATCATAATGGTTTCAAGAGCCCTTAATATCATAGCATGTATCAGATTTTCATTTACCTTTACATATTCCAATAATATTTTAATACATATATGTACCTGTTGTGAATAATGCTGCAATAAACATTTGCAGTCAGGTATCTGTTTGACTCTCTGCTTTCAAGTCTCTTGACTTGACCTAAAAGTGGAATATGATAATAATATTTTTAATTTTTTTGTTGCAAACATAGATATGGATATAACAAAATATTTGTCATGTCAACACTTTTTGTGTGAATATTTCAGTGATGCTAATTGTATCCATTATCGTGTGCAACCATCATCACTACTGGTTTCCAGATTATTCCATCACCTTTAACAAAAACTCAGTGTTCCAAAACAGTAACTGCCTTTCTCCATCTCTCCTGGTCCTGGTAACCACTAATAAACTTGGTCTTTATACATTTACTTATGCTAGATATTCCAGCCACCACCTATCTGCCAGTCTGTTGAACTGTGATGCTGGAAGCTATGGCATCAGTATTTTGAATACACTCATGGTGGACAGATTTTAGCAATGCTTCCAGTAGTAGACTAAGACTAGAAAGAAGGGCCTGATGATCCTCTCCCCCCCCCAAAAAAAAAATAAAAAAAACTTTATGGATATCAGCAGAATGTTATGTAATATAGTGATGGAAGAGGAGCCCCTCACATTGGAAAGCACTCAAAATACCACTGGGGAATATCTGCCTCCTCAAAGTAGAGTCAGCCTTAACAATATGGGTAGAGTAAAATGTTGAGAATCTTCATTTGCTCATTCTTCTCAACATGAGAACAGCTGCAAACATCCTTTCATAATTGGGATGTGGAATGCATGAAGTATGAATCAAGAAAAATTAGAGGTTATCAAAAATGCAACTGATAATCTAGGCATTTTTGTAGCTGAAATGGACTGGTATTGGTCATTTTGGATCAATTACATGCTCTACCATCCTGGAAATGACAAAGTGAAGAGGATCGGCATTGCATTCATAATCAAAAAGAACATTTCAAGATCTTTTCTGAAGTACAACACTGTCAGTGATAGGATAATATGCATATGTCTACAAGGGTCTCTATTCACAAGGATCAAAACAGTAAGAAGGTAACCAAAAGCTCAGAGAAGAAGAAACAAGTCTATAGAAGCCAAAATCTCATCTACCTTGAGACCAGAAGAACTAGATGATGCCTGGCCAATGATCATTTTTGTCTGAGGTTACAATAGATGGTGCCAGATAGAATGGGAGCAAAAATGTGGAGCAGAACTCAAATTCTTAAAAAAAAAAAAAGACAAATTTAAACAGTAGAAAACAGGTCACTCCTTGAAACTATCACCCTGAGAATCTCTTTAAGACCAAATCTTATGCCCTCAGATTACCTTCTAATGAAATAGCAGAGTGGCACAAAAAATAAAAGATGTTCCCCACAAAATTGCTGCCCTACTTAAAACCGTGAGCACGATATCAGGGTGTCAACAGTTACTCAAAAGGAAAGATGAGAAACTAAGGGAGCAGGGTAGCTGGAGTACTGGTGAAGGAACAAACTGAACACAAAAAGAATATTGTCACGTTGTGATAAATGTAACTAATGTCACTGAAAAAATTGTATGTAAATTGTCAAATAAGACCCTATTTTGAGTGTAAAATTTCACCAAAAACTCAATAAAACATTGTTATAATGGACCACACTACCACAACATTCATCAGACTGAGCCCAGAACAGTATGTGGTGCCTGGCTACCACCGCCGACAGCTCTGGCAGGGATCACATAAGAGAGTCCCAGGCAGAGATGGAGAAAAATGTAGAACAAAATTTAAATTCACAAAAAAAAAAAAAACAAAGGAAAGAGAGAGGCCAGACTTGCTGGTATGACAAAGAATGGAAAACCCCCAAGATTATGGCCCCTGGACAGCCTGAGCCTGGTGGTGCCACTGTTTGGGTCCTAATCAAAAAAGAGTCAGAAGTTCAAATCTGCCAGTTGCTCTTTGGAAGCTCTATGGGGCAGTTCTACTCTGTCCTACAGGGTCCCTATGTGTAGGAATCAACTTGAAGACAATGGGCTTGGTTCGATTTTGGATTTGGGCACACTTTTAATTCTGTACTGAAGTCACTTATGAGGTTTACTCTGGTGCCAAAGATTAGACAGGTCTATAGGTTCAACAGAGGAGCTCTGCTGGCACCAGTGGCTGTTTGTATGATAATCAAAAAAAAATGTCGAAAGTTCACATCCACCGGCTGCTCCTTGGAAAATTCGTGGGGCTGTTCTACCCTGTCCTATAGAGTTACTAGAAGTCAGAATCAACTCAAAGGTAATGGGTTTGATTTGGCTTTTCTTGGGCAAACAATAACACACATGAGGGAGGGGCTACATGGTCCAATCATGAATATGAGACTAATGGGCACACTAGCCCAAAATAAAATATGAGAAGGTTGGAAGGGACAGGAAGACTGTACAAACGGAAACAGGGAACCTGGGTTGGAGAAGAGAGTGTTGACACATTGTAGGGTTGGCAACCAATGTCACAAAACGATTTGTGTAGTAACTGTTTAAAGAGAAACTAATTTACTTTGCAAACTTTCACCTAAATCACAATAATAACTAAATAAATAGATACAACTATGTCCTGAACCATTATCTCTACATTTTCTAAAAGCTGTTATTCATATATTTAAGTTGTTGATCCAGTGTTTCCAACACCATTTATTAAGGTTGCTATTTCCCCATCAAGTGAACTTAAAGAAATCAAGTGACTGTCTATATACGGATTTATTTCTGGACTCAATTCTAAAGTCTGTAAATTTATGATTATATTATTTTAGACTGTTTTAACAACTGTTGTTTTATAATGTGTTTTGAAACCAAGAAGTGTGAATCATCCTACTTTGTTCTTTTTCAGCTTTACTTGGAGCCTTTTGATATTCCATATGAATTTGAAGACTGGTTTTTCCAACCTGTTGGAATTTTGATTCGCATTCTGTTAAATCTATAGATTGCTGTGGGTATTTTTGTTGTTAGTTGCTGTCAGAGCAATCCTATATACAACAGAATGGATCATTTACAGCACAAAAAATTAAGAAAAGGCAGGGAGCTGTTCTAAATAAAAGACTATAAACAGGCAAAACAAGCAAAAGTAATATGTGAATCCTGATGGAATTCCAGATTGGAATTGGAAATTGAATACGGGCGAGTTAATGGATATGTTACTGAATTGTTAATTTTGTGTAGTTATGGCTTGATGGTTATGTAAAAGAACATTCTTATTCTTAGACGTGTTCTGAAATATTTAGAGGTAAATTATCATACTATCTAAAACATGTTCAAATGATAGAGAAAACAATAAATGTGGAAAAATGTTAATTGTTGAATCCAGGTGAAGGTATATTTGGATGTTCATTGAATAACTGCTTAAACTTTTACATACATTCAAAAAGCTGTGAAATAAAAATGGGGAAAAGTCGTTGCCTACAGGCAGAGGAATGATGGTGGAGCCAAATGATCAGTAATTGCTTTTCAGTCATACATTTTAGGCTTATTTGAATTTAGCCATATTCATGTAGTACTTTAAATAATTTTCTAAAATATATCAAAACACAGGAAAGTTAAATGATGTTACCTAAAATAAAATGTTTACTAAAATGAACAGCCTGAGACTCAGTCTTTCGATTTTGTCTATATTAAACAATTGAAGTAAGACCAATCTAATCTGTATAATATAGAATTGATTTAAATAGTCCTAGTTTTCCTCAAATTAATATTGTTTGATAATTTCTACATTCAACTGAATCACTTTCTAGGGGATAGGCAAAAATATGGGTCTCTTCCAGTCAGTTGGCTGGGTAGCTGTCTTCCAAATTTCTTGGTATAGACAAGTGAGCACTTCCAGCACTGCATACATTTGTTGAAACATCTCAGCTGGTATTCTGTCATTCCTGGAGCCTTGTTTTTCACTGATGCCTTCAGCGCAGCTTGGGTTCTTCTTTCAGTACCATGGATTCCTGACCATATGTGACCTCTTCAAATGGTTAAACATCGACCAATTCTTTTTGGTATAATGACTGCTTATTCCTTCCATCTTCTTTCGATGCTTCCTGTGTCATTTAATATTTTCCCCATACAATCCTTCACTATTGCAACTCGAGGCTAAAATGTTTCTTCAGTTCTTTCAGCTTGAGAAATGCTGAGCTTGTTCTTCCCTTTTGTTTATCCCCAGCTCTTTGCACATGTCATATAATATTTACTTTGCTTGAGCCCCTCTTTGAAATCTTCTGTTCAGTTCTTTTACATCATCATTTTCTTCCTTTTGTTTTAGCTGCTCAACCTTTAAGAGCAAGTTTCAGAGTCTCTTCTGGTCTTTTCTTTCTCTCCTGTCTTTTTTACGACCTCGTGCTTTCTTCATGTGTGATATCCTTGATGTCATTCCACAACTCATCTGGTCTTCAGTCATTTGTGTTCAAAGAGTCAAATCTATTCTTGAGATGGCCTCTAAAATCAGGTGGGATACACTCAAGGCCATACTTTGGCTCTCATTGACTTGTTTTAATTTTCTTCAGTTTCAACTTAAACTTGCATATGAGTAATGGTCTGATCCTTAGAGAATCCCTGGCCTTGTTCCGAATAATGATATCGAGCTTTTCCATCCTCTCTTCCCACAGAAGTAGTCAATTTGTTCTTGTGTATTCCATCTGCTGATGTCCACATATATAGTCACCATTTATGTTCATGAAAAAGGTATTTGCAATGAAGAAGTCGTTGTTCTTGCAAAATTCTATCATTCAATCTCCAGCATTGTTTCTATCACCAAGACCATATTTTCCAACTACTGATCCTTCTTCTTTGTTTCCAACTTTTCCAATCCAATCATCAGTTATTATCAATGCCTCTTGATTGCATGACTGGTCAAGTTCAAACTGTGGAAGTTGGTGAGAAACTTCAATTTTTTCACCTGTAGCCTTAATGGTTGCTGTGTAAATTTGAATAATAGTCGTATTTACTGGCCGTCCTTGTAGGCATATGGATATTATCCTATCACCCACAGCGTTGTATTTCAGCATAGACCATGTAACATTCTTTTTGATGATGAGTGCAACACCATTCCTCATAACTTGTCATTCCCAGTATAGTAGACTATATGATTGTCCAATTCAAAATGGCCAATACCAGTCCATTTTAGCTCACTAGGATATTGATGTTTATGCATTCCATTTCATTTTTGATGATTTCCAATTTTCCTAGATTCATACTTTCTACATTCCAGATTCTGATTATGAATGGCTGCAGCTGTTTCTTCTCATTTTAAGTTGTGCCACATCAGCAAACGAAGGTCCTGAAAGCTTGATGCCATTCACATCATTAAGGTCAACTCTGCTTTGAGGAGGAAGTTCCCTCCCAGTCGTCTTTTGAGTGCCTTCCAACCTTCCAGGCTCGTCTTCTGACACTAGTCAGACAATGTTCTGCTGCTATTCATAAGGTTTTCACTAGCTAATTGTTTTCAGAAGTAGACTGCCAAGCCCTTCTTCCTAGTCTGCTTTAGTCTAGAAGCTCAGCTGAAACCTGTCCTGATAGGTGGCCCTGCTGGTATCTGAATATTGGTGACATACCTTCCAGCATCACAGCAAGACACAAGCCCTCACAGTATGACAAGCTAACAGTCATGTAGGGGATGGTTCAAAAGCAGCTGTAGCAGTATATCCACAGGCAGCTGCCAGAAATTCAGGCCAGTTTCAGAAGAGGACATGGAACGAGGGATATCGTTGTTGATGTCAGATGGACACTGGAAGAAATCAGAGAATACCACAAGGATGTTTACCTGTGCTTTATTGAATTGCTAGGGCAATTCAACTGTATGGATCACAACAAATTATGGATAACATTGCAAAGAATGGGAATCCCAGAACATTTAATTGTGCTCATGAAGAACCTGTATATAGATCAACAGGCAGTTGTTCAGACAGTTTAAAGTCAGGAAGTGTGTGTCAGGGTATCCTTTCACCATACCTATTCAATCTGTATGCTAAGCAAATAATTCAATAAGCTGGGCTATATGAAGGAAAAAAGGGCATCGGGATTGGAGGAAGACTCATTAATAACCTGCATTATGCGTATGACACAAGCTTGCTGAAAGCGAAGAGGACTTGAACTTACTGATGAAGATCAAAGACCACAGCCTTCTGTATGGGTTATATCTCAACATAAAGAAAACAAAAATCCTAACAACTGGACCAATGAGCAACATCATGATAAAAGAAGAAAAGATTGAGGTTGTCAAGGGTTCCATTTTACTTGGATCCACAATCAGCACCCATGGATGCAACAGTCAGGATATCAAAAGATACATTTCACTGGGAAGATCTGGTGCAAAGGACAGCTTCAAAGTGTTGAAGAGCAAAGATGTCACCCTGAAGACTAAGATGCCCCTGACCCAAGCCATGGTATTTTCAATTACATCATATGCATGTGAAAGCTGGACAATGAATAAGGAAGACAAAGAAGAGTTGACACCTTTGAATTGTGGTGTTGGAGGAGAATATTAAATATACCATTCTCTGCCAAAAGAACGAACATATCTGTCTCAGAAGAAGTACAACCAGAATGCTCCGTAGAAGCAAAGATGGTGAGACTGTGTCTTACATACTTTGGACATGTTGTCAGGAGGGATCGATCCCTGAAGAAGGACATCATGCTTGGCGTTCAGGGTCAGCGGAAAAGAGGAAGACTCTCAATGAGGTGGATTGACACAGTGACTGCAACAATGAGCTGAAGCATAACAACAATTGTAAGGATGGCACAGGACTGGGCAGTGTTTCGTTCTGTTGTGCATAGGGTCGCTATGAGTTGAAACCGACTCGACGGCACCTAACGACAACTACAACAGTTCCTAGATTAACATAAATATCGTCTGGATACCTGTAACTTCTTAAAGTGTGTTGGATTTTTCGTTGTGAGACTCAATGTCTTCTCAGCTCAAATTGCCTTTCCTTCCAATAAATCTCTCTTGGTTACGTTTTAAATAGAATGCCTGTTGTTACTTTATGACAGCCTTAAGTAAAGCAGATTGGCTTTCATAATATGGGTGGCCCACAACCAATCAGTCAGATAGGTAGATAAGTAGGTAGGTAGATAGGTAGGTAAGTAGATAGGTAATAGATTGATGGATAGATAGATGATAAATAGAGAGATGATTGATAGATTAGTTAGATAATAGATGACAGATAGAGGATAGATACATGATAGATATAGATAGGTGATAGATATCTGGATAGATGATAGATAATAGACAGTAGAGTGATATAGATATAAGTGATAGATACATATGTAGGTAGATATAGATATATGATAGATACACATAGATAGGTGATAGATATTTAGATAGATGATAGATAGAGGGGTCTTGGTGGCTTTGTTCCTCCAGAGAAGTCTGACTAAAACAGATGCTGCTCCTGGGATATAAGTTACTGTTTTAACAAATACTTAAAAATGTGGAAGAAGCTTTGGAATTGGGTATGGGTAGAAGCTGAACGAGTTTTAAAGTGCTTGATATTAAGAGTCTAAAATTCCTCAGACAGATAATCGGTAGAATTATGAACATTAAGAGTGACACTGGTGAGGGTTCAGAAAGTACTGAGAGCTGTGGGATAAGCTTCTATAGTGTTGGTGGAAATTAACACATTAAATATGTTTCCCATGAAGTTTTAGCAGGAAATTATGAACATATTATTGGACACTAGAAAAAAGATAATCCTTTTATAAAGTGGCGAAGAATTTGTCCTGATTATGTTACAATGTTTTGTGGAAAGTATAACTTGTAAGTGATGAACTTGGATATTTTGGTAAGGAGATTTCTATGTAAAATCTTGAAGATGCAGTATGGTTTTTCCTTGCTTCTTACAGTAAAATACGGGAGGGAAAGATTGAGAAACTGGTAAGCAAAAAATAAAAATCAAAACTTGAAGATAGGTACATGACTTCTGGATCCAGTCAACCATCTCAGCATGAAAGGGGCAGAGATATGACAAAATAAAGAAAATCTGTCAGATTATTTTAATTGTACAGGAAGGAAATGGGATACTAGAGCAAGTTGGCTGTAAACATCTGTTGTCCTCTGAGAAAAAGAAAAGATAATCCTGGAAAATGTTCAGAGGTCAGCTGGATTGTTAGAAGGAGTCAGGGGATACACAGCTGTTAATTCTCAGATTAAAAAGGAGAGCAAACTACTTATAATTCCAATGTGTGAGATGTCCATGAGATGGGCAGGGAGTATGGGGTGCTCAGAGTTTAAGGGCCAGAACCACCAACTGGATGGACCTAGAAAACTGGGCCCCCACCCAAAGTCAAGGGAGTGTTGAAAGCAGGACTCAGGCTCACTGCCAAGAAACCTCCACCCAGAATCTGAAGAGCACAGGAATGCCTAGAATTCAGATTTGCTTGGAATACAATGGATTATTTTTAAGCCCTGGGACCCTTTAGGGCATCTTTTAGTACTACAATACGATGTGTTTAAAGTAATGAAAACTGAAATAAGACAATTAAGATAGAAGTACTAACAGACATATCCTTCAGGAATGAAGTTTGGGCCACCCTGTTTACTTCAGTGAGCACCTCAACTAGTCTAAAAACCACAACTAGCTGTGGTGATTGCTGAGAGCAAAACACAGTTATGGCAAGTGTATTGGAAGAAGAAACCTATTTATACAGGTGTAACCATATGACTGCTTAGAGAAGTGAGGACTGTAATTGCTATGAGTACTTTTACTTATTCTCTTATGAATAGCGTTTGTGTGTGTTTGTGGGTGCCTGGTGTGAATGTGTGTGTATATGTGTAATATCCTTTTTTCTTTCCTTTCTTATCATCTTACCATATAATAAAATAGGATTATTAATGCTACGCGGTAGTATTTAAGTGACAGGATATTAACGAGAATACACACCACTCAAGGACATTGCATCCTATCTGGGCAAGAGGTTAGTACATTTTGGTTGTACGCAGGATAGTTGTATCATGTTAGTGAAAGTGTGACTTTGTTATTGCCTTTATTTAAAGAATAAGCATGATTTAAGGAGGTATGTACAGTGCCAAGTTGACAAGAAGTACATTGTGATGGTGAATTTTATGTGTAAACTTGGCTAAACTACGGTTCCAAAATATTTGCTCGAACATTACTCTAGATGGTGTTATGAGGTGTTTGCATGTGATTAAAGCCTATGTGGATGTGCTCATTCTAGTCAAAGCAATTTTGAAGAGGAACAATGTAGGAGGCCTCATAGTTCCTATCCTCAAAACATATTTCACAGATATAGTAATCAAAACAGCCTGGGAGTGATTTAATGGAAAACACCTAGACCAAGGGAATAGAACTGAAAATCCAGGAATAAATCCAAACATATATGGTCAGTTTATTTTTTACAAGAATGTCAAATCCATTCATTGAAGAAAGAGTAGTCCCTTCAACAAATCATGTTGGCTAAACTGGATTTCCACATTAAAAAAAAAAGTAGGGCCCATAATTCACACCACATGCAAAAACTAATTAAAAAAGGATCAAGGACCTAAATGGTACATTTAAAACCATAATGTTCTTGGAAACAAATATAAGAGCAAAGCTTTGGGACCTAATTTCTTTCAATGATAGATTATTGTTATGGATTGAATTGCATCCCCCAAATTCGTGTGTCAGCTTTACCTCCAGTATTGTGTAGTTGCTCACCGTTTTGTGATCTGATGTGATTATCCTCTGTGTTATAAGTCCTAGATTTTTTTATGGTGTTAATAGGCAGGATTAGAGGCAATTATTTTAATGAGACAGGACTCAAGCAACAGGATTAGGTTGTATTTTGGGTTTATCTCTTTTGAGGTATAAAAGGGAATTGAGCAGAGAGATGAGTGACCTCACTAACACCAAGAAAGAAGTGCCAGAAAGAGACTGTGTACTTTGAGCCTGGGAACCCTGCACTAATAGGCTTCTAGACTGGGGGAAGATTGGTGACAAGGACCTTCCCCAAGACCTGACAAGGAGAGAAATGCTTCCCCAGGAGCTAGTGCCCTGAATTTAGACGTCTAGCCTCCTAGACTGTGAAAGAATAAATTTCTTTTGTTAAGCCATTTGTGGTATTTCTGTTTTAGCAACACTAGACAACTCAGACAATTATCAAACTCAGGCACACACACACGAAAGGTAAGAGCAACAGAAAACAAAATAACTTGAACATTATAAAAGCTAAATACGTAAGCTCATCAAAAGAGTAAAGAGACAATCTACTTGGAAAAATCTTTGCAAATGATATAACTGATAAAGGTCTAATATCTAAAATATATGGAACAAACCTACAATTTAGCAACAAAAAGACAACACAAAAATAAAGGACATGAACAGACGTTTCACCAAAGGGGATATTCAAATGGCCACCACTTACATGAAAAAATGTTCAACATCTTTAAACTTCAGAGAAACACAATCAAAACAACAGCTGATACCATTTCACTCCCAAGAGGGAGGCAAAGATAAAAAAAGAAAATGGAATGTAACAAGTGTTGGTGGGGATGTGGAGAAATTGAAGCCCTTATCCATTACTGGTGGAAATGTAAAATGATACAGCCATTGTAGGAAGCAGTCTAATGGCTCATCAAAGAACTAGAGGAAGAGATGCTGTATGACCCAGTAATTCCAGTCCTGGATGGGGATGTAATATAAAAGACATGAACACATATATGTAAACCCATGTTTCTTATGGCACTATTTACAATAACAAAGAGATGGAAACAACTTAAGTGTCCATCAATGGAAAAACGGGTAAGCAAAATAGGTACAGACCTACAATCAAATAGTTCTCAGCAATAAAGAAACGAGTTCCCAAGACGTCTAAGAACATGGATAAACCTGAAGGACATTATGTGAGTAAAATAAGTCAATCACCAAAACAAAGATTGTATGTTCTCACTTTTATGAAATGACCAAAAAATGAGTAACTATAGAAATTAATATCCATTAGTGTTACGGTTGTTATGAGTTGGAATTGATTCGATGGCAACAGGTTTTTTTGGTTTATTTGTCACCAGGGATGAGGAGGGTTTGAGAGTTATTTGCTATTTAGATAGTTGTTGTTCTTAGGTGCCTTTGAGTAGGTTCTACTCATAGTGACCCTACGTACAAGAGAATGAAACATTGCCCAGTCCTGTGACATCCTCTCAATCATTGCTCTTTGAGCCCGTTGTTGCATCGCTGTGTCCATCCATCTTACCGAGGGTCTTCCTCTTTTTCATTGACTCCCTACTTAATAGTAGACACTTTAGATAGTAGACATTTGTTATTTTTGTGATGGGAAAAGTAACATCGAATGAGCGGGAACTGTGAACAGCTTGATGAAGGTAAACAATGGCACAAAAAAGTACAGAAGAAAATGGGCCTCTTGGTAACTGCTTGGTAATTTTGAAACAGCAAAAAATGTAAGGGGAGATATATACATATATATACACATAGGCATGTGCATTTATGTTTATATGCAAAAAAATGTTGCCATCAAGTTGATTCCAGCTCATAGTGACACTATAGGACAAAGTAGAACCACCCCATAGGGTTTCCAACGATTAGCTGGTGGATTCAAACTGCCAACATTTGGTTAGCAGCCAAGCTCTTAACCACTGTGCCACGAGGTCCCCTGAATGTGAATAGGTATGTATATATGTGTGTGTATATATGAATGTATGAATATGTGTATGTATATGCATCTATTTCACTGTACATAGATGCACACTATGTCACTGTACAAGGATGCATACACCTACATGCACATATTTATGTACATATAATAAAACACAGGGGACACAATTATGGATACTTGTTAGGTATAACCAAACATCTTGTGGGATTGTATTTCTGGGTTTGATGGATTAGTACCGTAGTTTTGTGGGACATCTTAGTCAACTGACATAATATAGTTCATAAAGTTATGTTCTACATCCTACTTTGGAGAGTACAGTCTAGGATCTTTAAAGCTTATGAGTGGCCTCAAAGATACAACTGATGGTCTCTACTCATCTGGAGCAAAAGAGAAAGAAACCAAAGATACATACAAAGAAACTAGTCTGCAGGCAGGACAAATTGTGTGCAGCAACTACAGCCTCATCTGCCCTGAAACAAGAAGAACTGGAAAGTATCCAGCTACCACTACTAACTGTTCTAATCAGGGCTACAACAGAATGGGAGAAAATGTGGAACAAAACTTCAAAATACTAAAAAATGAAAGCACCTACTGCACTGATGAGATTGGAGGATGCCCCAAAACTACTTCCCTGAGATACTCTTCAAACCTTGAACCAAAACTAACTGTTGAGGTCATCTTGTAGCTAAACAACAAATTGGCTAAAGAAATAATGAATAACAACTGTAAGTACTGTGCTCCTTTTAAAAATCACTTGCCAATTCTTTAAAACAAAGATGAGAATATAAGGGGACAGGGAAATTAATTGAAATGGAACAATCAGAAGGAGAAATAACAAGAATGTTCACACAAAGTGAAGAATGTAACCATCACCAAACAACTTCTGTAGAAGTTGTTGAACAGGAAACTCAGCTGCTGTGTAAATGACCAAAAACACAATAAAAGATTATTTTTAAAAGAGAGCAAAAAGGGTGATTTTCCAAAGGAACGTTCTCTCTCCAGATTATAAATAGACGTCTTACTAGAATTCTTTTTTCCCCCACTGCCTTACCTACCAATTGTGGGATAAAATCTGCCAAAATTTCCAGAATTTTCCCCATGGATTTTGATGCACACACTACCAGAATTTCGAGCCTGTTGCCAGATCTACATAGTCTGGACTTACCAATCCCTGCAATCCCACAAACCATTTCTTTAAAACCTCTCTGTCTCTTTCCCTTCCATTCTTTCTCTTGCTTTCTTACACTCTTCCTTGCTCTCTGTCTCTTGTTAGTCACCATAGAGTCAATTCCAACACATGGTGACCTTATGTATAATAGAACCAAATATTGCTGTACCATGTTCATGATTATTGGTATGTTGATTTGATCGTTGTGACTAAGTAACAAGAAGCATGTTACTCGTGTGTTATTGTTGACCCCCTAAGGAGCCCAAGTGGAACAATGGTTAAAGTGATTGCTAATCAAAATGTTGGTGGTTTGAATCCACCAGTGACTCCAAGGGAAAAAGATATGGCATTATCCCTCAGTAGAGATTTACAGCCTTGAAAACCCTAAGGAGTCACTATGAGTCAAAACTGACTGAACAGAAGTGGAGCATTGCCTGATATAGTGCCAGAAGAAGAGTGCCCCAGTTTGGAAGGCACTCAAAAGATGACTAGGGAAGAGTTGCCCCCTCCTAATTGAGTAAACCTTAATGGCATGGATGAAGTCAAGCTTTTGGGATGTTCATTTGCTGATGTGGCAAGACTCAAAATGAGAAGAAAGAGCTTCAAACATCTGTTAATAACTGGAACACAGAATATACAAAGTATGAATCTAGGAAAACTGAAAACTGTCAAAAATGAAATGGAATGCATAAACATGTTTCATAGGCATTGGTGTGCTGGAATGGGCTGGGACTGGCCATTTTGATCTGGGCAATCGTGTGGTCTACTATGCCAAGAATGACAATTCGAAGAGGAATGGTGCTGCATCCGTTATTAAAAAGAACATTTCAAGATCTATCCTGAAGTACAATGCTGTCAGTAATAGGATAATATTCATATGTCTACAAAGAAGACCAGTTAACACGACTATTATTCAGATTTATACACCAACCGCTAAGGAGAAAGATATAGAAACTGATGATTTTTCCCAGCATCTGCAGCCTGAAGTTGATTGGTCATGCAATCAGGATACATTTATAATTACAGATGATTGCAATGCAAAAGTTGGAAACAAAGAAGGGTCAATAGTTGGAAAATATGGCCTTGGTAAAAGAAACAATGCCAGAGATCACATGAATACTTCTAGAACCTTAAAATTGTGCTCATGAGGAATATGTAGTTACACCAAGAAGCAGCCAGTTGAAGAGAACAAGAGGCTTAACATCAGGAAAGGTGAGTGTCAGGGCTGTATACTTTCACCATATATAATCAGTGCACTGAGCAAATAACCCCACAAGCTGGAATAAATGAAGAAGAATGGTACATCAGGATTGTAGGAAGAGTCATTAACATTATGCTGATGACACAACCTTGCTTGCTGAAAGTGAAGAGGACTTGAAGCATTTACTGATGAGGATCAAAGACCACGGCCTTCAGTATGGATTACATCTCAACATAAAGAAAAAATCCTCACAACTGGGCCAATAAACAACACGATGATAAACTGAGATAAGATTGAAGCTGTCAAGTATTTCGTTGATTCACAATCAACATCCAAGGAAGCAGCAATCAAGAAATTGAACAAAGCATTGCATTGGGTGGATTTGCTACAAAAGATGTCTTTAAAGTGTTAAAAGGCTAGGATGCCACCTTGAAGACTAAGGTACCCCGACCCAAGCCATGGTGTTTTCAATCGTCTCATATGCATGCAAAAGCTGGACATTGAATAAGGAAGACCGAGAATAAATGCCTTTGAATTATGGTGTTGGCAAAGAATATTGCATATACCACAGACTGCCAAAAGAACAAACAAATCTGGCTTGGAAGAAGTACAACCAGAATGGTCCTTCGAAGCAAAGATGACAAGACTGCATCTCACATACTTTGGACATGTTATCAGGAGGCATCAGTCCCAGGAGAAGGACATCATGCCTGGTAAAGTACAGGGTCAGTGAAAAACAGGATGACCCTCAACGAAATGGACTGACAGAGTGGCTGCAATAATGGGCTCAAGTATAACAATGAATGTGAGGAGGGCACAAGACCAGGCACTGTTTCATTCTGTTGTGTATAGTGTCGCTATGAGTAGGAACTGACTTGATGGTACCTAAAAAGAGTAACAGTCTTGGGCTGAAGAGTGAACCTTAGAAGTGACTTCAGTACTGAGTTAAAAGGGTATCTAAGGATTTCTCCAGTCTTTGTCAGACCAGTAAGTGTGGCTTTTTTTTTTCTTTGTGAATTTGAATTCTGTTCCACATATTTCTCCTGCTCATCTGGAACCCTCTATTGTGATCTGTACCGGAGAAATCAGCAGTGATAACTGGGCAGAATCTAGTCATTCTGGGCTCAGTCAGGTAGCAAGTTGTGGTCCATTAGGTCTTTGGTTTAATCTTTCCCTTGTGTTTTTGGTTTTCTTCATTCTGTTTTGTTCCAGCCAGGATAGGACCAGTGGATGTATCTTAGATGTCTGCAGCTCTTAAGTCCCTAGATTTTTAATCACAAAAGCCATATGTAGAACATTTTCTTTATGGAGTATGTTATGCAAATTGAGCTAGATGTACATCAAAACCACAGTCCCCAGCCTTCAGTCCAGTAACTCAGTCTGTCAGGGTGTTTAGATGTAGGTGTGACACTTCTATGACTTTGCTCTGGGCAAGCGGTGCTGATTTCGCTCTTTAGCAATGTTACCATGTATCTATTATGTAATTTGTGTTTTTTTCCTTTCCTCCCCTACTTTCCCTTGTAACCATCAAAGATTGTTTCTGTGTGGAAACATTTTCATGTCTTTTTATAATAGCAGTCTCATATAGTATTTGTCCTGCTGTGATTGACTTATTGCACTCAGCATAAAATCCTGCAGATTCATCTATGTTGTAAGATGATTCATACAACATTGTTCTTTGCACAGTATTCCATTGTGTGTATGTTTCATAATTTGTTTATCCAATCATATGTTGATGGGCACCCACGTAGTTTCCCTCTTTTTGCTATTGTGAATCAGGCTGCAGTGAACATGGGTATACATATGTCTATTCGTGATTGTTCTTATTTCTCTAGGATATATTCCTAGAAGTGGAATTGCTGGAGCATATGGTGTTTCTATTTCCAGCTTTTTAAGGAATTGCCATATCGTTTTCCGAAATGGTTGTACCAATTTGCATTCCCACCAGCAGCGAATAATAGTTCCAATTTTCCTACATCATCATTTTTTATTTTCTTTTTTATTCTTGCCAGTAAGGTTGGGGAGAGAAGGTATGTCCTTACAGTTTCAATTTGCATTTCTCCAATGGCTAGTGATGGTAAGCATTTCCTCATGTGTCTGTTAGCCACCTAATTTTTTTGTGAGGTTTCTCTTCATATCCTTTGTTCATTTTTAACTGTATTATTTGTCTTTTAGTTGTAGAGATGTTGCATTTTCCCATAGGTTTTAGAGATTAGAGCTTTGTTGGCTATTTCACAATGAATTTTTTTTCCCTGTCTGTAGAGCTCTTTTAACTCTTTTGGTTAAATCTTCTGATGAACATAACTATTTAACTTTTTTAGAAAATCCCATTTATCTCGCTTACTTTCTCGTGTTTCTGTATTGTTAAGTATAGTTTGCTGTTTGTGTCATATATTAGGGCCCCTAATGTTGCCCCTATTTTTTTTCCATATCTGTGTCATCCTTGGTTTTGTATTTAGGTTGTTCCCCCGTGCATCTGTCAGTTTGCCATGCTGTGGTAGCCTGTGTGTTGCTGTGTTCCTGGAAGCTATGCCACTGGTATTTCAAATACCAGTAGAGTTACCCTAGGTGGACATATTTGAGCTGAGCTTCCAGACTAAGACAGACGAGGATGAAGGATCTGGAGGTCTACTTCTCAATAATTAACTAGTGCAGCAAAACATTGTCTTATAGTGCTGGAACATGAGCCATGCAGATGGCACACAAAATAAGACTGGAGAAGAGCTGCCTCCTAAAAGAATATGGTTAAGCTTTCAGGACCTTCATTTGCTGATGTGGCACCACCCAAAATGAGAAGAAACAGCTGCAAACATCCGTTAATAATCAGAACCTGGAATATAGGAAGTATGAACCTAGAAAAATTGGAAGTCATTAAAAATGAAACGGAACACGTAAACATCATTAACCTAGGCATTGATGACCTGAAATAGACTGGCATTGACAATCTTGGCTCAGACAATCCTATGGTCTACTACGCCAGGAATGATAAATTCAAGAGGAATGTTGTTGCAGTCATCATTAAAAAGAACATTTCAAGATCTATGCTGAAATACAGCACTGCCAGTTATAGGATAATATCCATATATCTACAAGGAAGTCCAGCTAATACAACTATTATTCAGATTTACATACCAACCACTAAGAGCAAATATGGAGAAACTGAAGGTTTTTACCAATCACTGTAGTTTGAAATTTATCAAACATGCAAACTAGACACATTGATAGTTACTAGTCATTGGAAAGCAAAATTTGGAAACAAGAAGATTTAGTAGTTAGAAAATACGGACTTGAGGATAGAAATGATGCAAGAGATCACATGATGGAATTTTGCAAGGCCAATAACTTCATTGCAAATATCTTTTTTCACTAACATAAACAGCGACTAATATGTGGACCTCACCAGCTGGAATACAGAGAAATTGAATTGAGTTCATCTGTGGAAGACAATAATGGAAAAGATTATTTTCACTGTCAGAAGAAGACAAGGCCAGGAGCCAATTGTGGAACTGACCATCAATTGCTCATATGCAAATTCAAGTTGAATTTGAAGACAACTAGAACAAGCCCACAAAAGCCAAAGTACAATCTTTGAATTTAGAGACCATCTCAAGAATAGATTTAATGCATTGAAAGGCAATGACTGAAGACCAGAGAAGTTGTGGGAAGACAACAAGGACATCATAATGAAGAAAACAAGAGGTTATTTAAAAGACTGGGGAGAAAAGGACCAAAATGGATGTTGAAGAGATTCTGAAAGTTGCCCTTGAACATAGTGTATCTAAAGCAAAAAGAAGAAATGAGGAAGTAAAAGTGCTAAACAGAAGATTTCAAAGAGCAACTCAAGCTGACAAAGTAAAGTAGTATAATGAGATGTGCAAAGACCTGGACGTAGAAATCAAAAGAGGAGAACACACTCCACTTTTTTCAAGTTGAAAAAACTCAGCCTTCAATTTGCATTATTGAAGGACTCTACAGGGAAACCCTGGTGGAGTAGTGGTTAAGTGCTACAGCTGCTAAACAAAAGGTCAGCAGTTTGAATTCACCAGGTGCTCCTTGGAAACTCTATGGGGCAGTTCTACTCTGTCCCACAGGGTCACAATGAATCAGAATTGATTCAATGGCAATGGGTTTATAGGGAAAATATTAAATGACACAGGAAGCTTCAAAAGAAGGTGGAAGGCATACACAGATTCACTATGCCAAAAAGAACTGGCTCGTGTTCAACCATTTTAGGAAGCAGCGTAAGATAAAGAACCAACGGCACTGAAGGAAGAGGTCCAAGTTGCACTGAAGACTCTGGCAAAAAAAAAAAAAAGTTTCCAGGAATTGACAGAATACCAAGTGAGATGTTTCAACAAACAGATGTGGTGCTGGAGGTACTCACTTGTTTATGCCAAGAAATTTGGAAAAAAACTTCCTCACCAACAGAATGGAAGAGATCTATATTCGTACCCATCCCAAGGAAAGGTGATCCAAAAGAAAGTGGAAATTATCAAACAGCATCATTAATATCACACACAAGTAAAGTTTTTGGAAGGTCATTCAAAAGCAGTTACAGCACTATAAGAACAGGAAATAATCAAAAATTCAAACTGAGAAGAGGACTTGGAACAAGGGATATCATTGCTGACGTGAGATGGATCATGGCTGAAAGCAGAGAATACCAGAAAGCTGTTTACTTGTCGTTTACTGATTATGAAAATGCATTTGACTATGTGGATCATAACAAATTGTGGATAATATCGCAAAGAATTAATATTCCAGAACATATTATCATGTTCATGAGAAACCTGTTCATAGATCAAGAAGCAATCATTTGACCAGAACAAGGAGATACTGTGTAGTTAAAATCAAGAAAGGTGTGCATTAGGGTTGTATCCTTTCTCTATACTCATTCAATCTATATGTTGAGCAAATAATACAAGAAGCTGGACTGTATGAAGAAGAACGTGGCATCAAGACACATTAACAACCTGCTATATGCAGATGACACAGTCTTGCTTGCTGAAAGTGAAGAGGACTTGCAGCACTTACTGATGAAGATAAAACAACCACAGCCTTCTGTATGGATTACACCTCAACACAAAACAAAAATCTTCACAAATGAATCAATAAGCAGCATAAAGATAAATGGTGAAAATATTGAAGATGTAAAGAATTTCATTATACTTGGATCCACAATCAACACCCATGGAAGCAGCAGTCAACAAATCAAAGGATGCATTGTACTGGGCAAATCTATTGCAAAAGACCTCTCTAAAGTGTTAAAAAGCAAAGATACAGCTTTAAGAACTAAGGTGTGCCTGATTTATGCCAAGGTGTTTTCAATCACCTCATATGCCTGTAAAAGCTGGACAATGAATAAGGAAGATTGAAGAATTTTTGTCTTTGAATTATGGTGTCAACAAAGAATGTTGAATATGCACTGTGCTGCAGGGAGAACAAACAAGTCTGTGTTGGAAGAAGTTCAGCCAAAATGCTCATTAGAAGCAAGGATGGCAAGTCTTCATCTCACAGATTTGGGCATGTTATCAGGAGAGACTAGACCCTGGAGAAAGACATCATATTTAGTAAAGCAGAGAGTCAGCAAAAAAGAGGAAGACCCTCAATGAGATGAATTGACATAGTGGCTCTAACAATGGACTCGATCATACCAACGACTATGAGGATGGACCAGGATTGAGCATTGTTTCATTCAGCTGTACTTAGGCTCATTATGAGTTAGAACCAACTCAGTGGCACTTAAAAACAACTAGGTCTTTGATACAGCTTGAATTAATTTTTATGTATAGTGTAAGGTATGGGTCCTGTTTCATCTTTTTACAGATGTACATCCAATTTTTCCAGCACTATTTGTTAAAAAGACAGTGTTTTCCCCCATTTAATAGACTTTGGGCCTTTGTCAAAAGTCAGGTGGCTGTAGGTAGGTGGCTTTATACCTGGGTTCATGATTCTGTTCATTGGTCAGTGAGCCACACCAGGCTGTTTTGACTACCATAGGTGTATACTAGTTTCTGAGATCAGGTAGTGTGAGGCCTCCTGCTTTGTTCTTCCTCAAGAATGCTTTGCTTTTCAGGGGCCTCTTCCCTTTTCATATGAGGTTAATGATTTGTTTTTCCATTAGTTAAAGAATGCTGTTTGTATTTAGATAGGGATTACATTGTATTTGTAGATTGCTTTGGTAGGATTGACATTTTCACGGTGTGGAATCTACCTGTCCATGAGCATGATATGTTTTTCCATTTGTATAGGTCTCTTTTGGTTTCTTGCGGTAGTATTTTGTAGTTTTCTTTGTACAGGTCTTTTACATTTCTGGTTAGATTTATTCTTACATGTTTTATTTTTTTAGAGATATTATAAATACTGTTTTTTCTGATTTCCTTTTTCAAGTTCTCTTTGTTGGTGTAGAGGAATCCAACTGATTTTTGAATCCAGCTGATAAACAGATGTTTATCTTGTATCCTGATACGTTGCTGGATTTATTATTTCCTATAATTTCTTATGGAGACTTCAGGTTTCTATATGCATAGTATCATATCCACAAACAGGAATAGTTCCTTACAAATTTGGATGCCCTTTATTTCTTTTCTTGCCTAATTGTTCTCTCTAGGACTTCCAACAACAATATTAAATACAAGTGGTGATAAAGGGCATCCTTGTCTCGTTCCTGTTCTCAGAGGGAATGTTCTCATCCTCTCTCTCTTGAGAATGATGTTGGCTGTAGGTTTTGTACAGATGCCGTTTATTATCTTTAGGAATTTCCCTTCTCTTCCCATCTTATGGACAGTTTTTATAAACAATGTGTGTTGGACTTTATTGAATGCTTTTTCTGTGTCAATTAAGATGATCATGTGATTGTTTAGTTTGTTCATTTTATTTATATAATGGGCTATATTGATTGATTTCCTAATGCTGAACCATCGTTTCATACTTGGTATGAATCCCACTTGGTTGTGGTATATTATTTTTTTAATATGGTACTGACATCTATATGCTAGAGTTTCAGAATTTTCACATCTATATTCATGAGGGATATTGTTCTGTAATTTTCTTTTTTGTGATGTCTTTCTCTGGGTCATGGACCCTGGTGGTGTAGTGGTTAAGAGCTATGTCTGCTAACCAAAATGTCAGCAGTTTGAATTTTCCAGGCACTCCTTGGAAACTCTATAGGGCAGTTCTACTCTGTCCTATAAGGTTGCTATGAGTGGGAACCAACTGGATGTTTATGATTTCGGTTTGGTTTTCTGGTTGTCTGGTTTTGGTATCAAAGTTATGCCTGCTTCATAAAATGAATCCAGAAGTACCACTTCCTTTTCTCTGCTCTGAAATAATTTGAGTAGTGCTCTTACAAACTGTTCTCTGAATGTTTGGTAGAATTCTCCAGTGAAACCACCTCAAATAGGACTTGTGTTGGGAGTTTTTTTAATTACTTTTTTAATCTCTTCTCTTGTTATCAGTTTGTTCAGGTATTCTACCTCAGTTCGTTTTAGCTTAGGCAGACGGAGTGCTTCTAGAAATTTGTCACCATTTCCTATAGGTTCTGATATTTATTGGCATACAGTTTTTCATAGTATTCTGTTAAGATTATTTTATTTTATTACCTTTTGTAATATCTCCCACTTCTTGTTTGGGTTATTTGCTTCTTCTGTTTTTCTTTTGTCAGTTTGTCAGTAATTTGATGATTTTGTTGATCCTTTCAAAGAATCAACTTTTGGGTTTGTTTATTTTATTGTTTTTCTATCCTCTTTCATTTATGTCTGGTTTCATCTTTATCATTTCCTTTCTTTTGGTGCTTGTGGACTTTTTTAGTTGTAGGCTAATGTTTTGATTTGGTTCCGTGTGTGTGTGTGTGTGTGCGTGTTCATGAGTGTATGTGTATGTTTCTATCAGTTGACCTCTCATCACTGCCTTTGCTGTGCCCCAAAGGTCCTTGTCATCAATCTTCCCTTGGACTGGGAGCTTTTCTGTGCGGAACCGGGGTCCAAAGGACATGCTCTGCTCCCAGTACTGCTTTCTTAGTGGTGTGAAGTTTCTGCCTCTCTGCTTGCTTCTTTTTTCTATCCCCAAACAGGTTGGTTTAAGACAAAATCCAAGTCCTGCCTTACTAACCTAACAGTCACCTATCCCACCCCTCATTAATACCATAGAGGCAGGATTTACAACACATAGGAAAATCACATCAGATGACAAAACGGTGAACAATCACGCGATACTGGGAATCATGGCCTAGCCAAACTGAAACACATGTTTTTGGATGACACAAGTCAATCCATGACAACTACCCAGTGTTTTTACGCAAGGTGTTATTCAGTTTCCACGTATTTGATTTTTTCCCTTGCACTTCCTATTATTAATTTCTACCTTTATAGAGCTAAGATCAGAGAAGATTTTTTGAATTTTGGATTTTGTTGATGGTTGCCTTATGGCCTAAGATGTGGTCTATTCTGGAGAATGTTCCATGTTCATTCAAAAAAAATGTATATGTTGCTGCTGTTTGATGGAGTGTTCTGTATATGTTTATGAGGTTAAGATGATTGATTGTGGCCTTTAGATTTTTTGTATCTTTGTTCATTTTCTTTCTAGGTGTTCTGTCCTTTACCAAGATTGGCATGTTGAAGTCTCCTACTATTATTGTGGAATTTTCAGTTTGTCTTCCATACTGTTAGAGTTTGTTTTACGTATTTTGGAGCCCTGTAGTTGGGTGTGTGGATACTTACTATGGTTATGCCATTACGGTAGATAGTCCCTTTGGTCACTATATAATGTCTTCCCTTGTATTTTATAGTGAATTTTGCCTTATGTCTATTTTATGAGATTAGCTTTCTCACTTTTTTTGGTTGCCATTTGCCTGATGTATTTTTTCTACCCTTTGATTTTTAATGTATTTGTTACTCTATGTCTGCGTGTGTCTCTTTTACACAGCATATTGATGGGTCTTGTTTTTTTTTTAACCATTCTGTCACTCTCTTTATGGATGCACTTAAGCCATTTAATTTACATCAAGTGTGATTATCGACAGGTGTGAGTTTATTTCTGTCATTTGGGAGTATTTTCCTTTTTTTGTGGCACTGATGTCATCTTTGTTCCCCTTACTCTCCTGATGAGTTCCTTTTGCTTATGAAATTTATTTGTTTCTTCTGTTATTGTAGATTTTGTGTTTATGAGACTTTGTTTTCCTTCTTTATTTTGATAAGTAGATTTTTTAAAATAAAATTTACGCTTATCTTCCTGTTTGGTCCAATCTTTTATTACTTAGCATCACCTTGACTGCCTCTCTGTTTGAAAGTTGTATACCTACACCACGTATTACTCCTTTTATTGTTCTGATTTGTCATCATTTACAGATTGATGTTTCTAGTTCCCTGCTTTCAATCTTTTAATTTTGTCTTATCCTTGAGAACTCACTACCTGGATTGGTATTTGGCAGGTACTACCCTATGACCTAGATTCAGGTCGTTGTCTGATGTTGTTTATTCTCTAACCCATGGTCTCCCTTTAATAAGTCTTATAAATCTGAATTGGAATTTACCAATTCCCTTAATTTCTTTTTACCTGGAAATGTTCTAATTTCATGATAATATTTGAGAGACAATTTTGAAGGATACATAATTCTTAGTTGGCAATTTTTTTTCTATCAAGGTTTTATATATATCATCCCCTTGTATTCTTTCCTGCAGGGTTTCTGCTGAGTAATCAGAGCTTAGTCTTAATGTTGCCCTTTCATATGTGACTTCATTTTTCTTGAGCTCTTGCTCTCAGGATTCTTTCTTTGTCTTTTGTTTTAGTAAGTGTGACTATAATATGTCTTGGTGACTTTTTTGGGGAGGCCTTTTCTATATGGAATTCATCGAGTTTCTTGAATGGTCAGCTTTTCATCTTTAATGATATTTGGAGTGTTTTCTGTCAGCAAATCTTCAATGATCCTCTCTGTGTTTTCCATTTTCTCTGTTCTGGAAATCTAATCACATGCACATATATGCTCTTGAATTTATCCTACGTAGTTCTTAGGTTTTCTTCATTTTTTTCTCTGAATTTTCCTCAAATTAGCATCCTTGGATTTGTCTCAATTTCACTGATTCCGTCGTTTCATATTTTCTCCCAAAACATTCTATTGTGTTACACATTTCTGAAATTTTGTTGTTTATCTTTTGGATTTCTAATTAATGTTTTTGTATGATTTCTAATTGTTTATTTTGACATTTTTTTCTTTATTGTTTTGCTGAATTCTTTTATTGCTTTGTCTGTGATTTTCTTAATTTTGGCTATGTTTTCATTGGTTTTGTCTTTTTTAAGGTTTTTTCTGTGTTTTCCTTGATCTCCTTACTGATCCCTTGGATAACCCTGAATATTTGACTTTTGAATTCCCTGTCAGATAGTTCCAGTGTCTTTTCTTCTGCCAGAAGATCAACTGGTGCTTTATTTCTGTTGCTTACTGGGGCCATTTTGTCCTTATTTATTTACTTAGTGTTTTCATATTGTCTGCTGTCTCTGAGACATCCAAGTATTATTTTCTTTATTAAAGATTGTGGATTTGTTTGTTTCATTCTGCTTTTATGTTTGGTTTGGTTATGTCTGGGCAGGAGGACATGGCATACTTTGTTCCTTGCTCATCTATGGGCATAATATTTCTCACCACATTCTCTGGGTGTGTTTTGCTTTTCACTTAATGGGTAAGACAGCCTGGGCTCCTCCTTGAGCTGCAAACAGCAATCGTGGTCTTACGTAGCCCTGAGTGCGTCCATGCCATATCTTTATTTCTTATTCTGTGCAGATGTCTTTCTGCATGCAGAGTTGTTGGTTTTACTCCAAGACAGGCACATGCTATTTGGCCAGAAACCTCCACTACATCTCTCTAACCCGGGTTTCTATCAGTTTATTCTCTTCAGTGACTTGCAATCTAATACTATATCCCTGCATTTAAAGTTCAAGTTTCCAAGGTTGACATCTGTATCTGTTTTACTTTGTTTTGGGGGATCTCCATTGCAGCAGGATGGCTTAGTACATCTGACTAGTTTGCCACCTTGGCCCCACCTTTGCTTTTTTTTTAAAGGTATTCCTGAGTGGAAATTTCTGCTGTTTCTCCTTCACAGCCCAGTAGGTCTTTTGCTTTGTCCAGAAGCAGCATCCTGGGTCAGGTTAGTGAGAAGAAGTCTCATTTAATTTCTTGAGTGCTGCTTCCATGGACATTGATTGTTGATCCAAGTGGAACAAAATCTTTAATAACACCAATTTTCTCTCCATTTATTATGATGTTATCAGCCCAGTCGTGAGAATGTTTATTTTCCTCCTGTTAATGCATAATAAAGTTAAAATGTCTTTTAACTTCATTACTAAGTGCTTTAAGTTGTCTTCATTTTCAACAACTAAGGTTGTGTCATGTACATATCACAGATTATTAATATGACTTCCTCCAATCCTGTTGCTGCATTCTTCATAAATTCCAACTTGACAGATTATGTGCCCAGCATGCAGATTGAATGAATAAGGTGAAAGGATGCAACCCCTTCACACATCTTTTTTCAATTTTTAACCACACAGTTCTGTTCCACTGACTGCCTCTTGATCCATGTACAGATTCTACCTGAGCATAACTAATAGCTCTGGGATCCCATTTCTTCACAATGTCACCCATAATTTGTTATACTCCATGCAGTCAAATGCTTCCATGTGGTCATAGAACACAGGTAAGTATCTATCTAGTATTATCTATTTTCAGCTAAGAGCTACCTAAATTAAACAATAAGATCCTTCATTACACATTCTCATCTGAATCTGGCTTGAACTCCTGGAAGTTCCCCACAGCTGTTTTTCAATTATCTTCAGCAAAATTCTAGTATTAATGACATTGTTATGATTCCATTTGATAACCTTTCTTTGAAAAGAGCAAGAATATGGATGTCTCCCAGTCAGGTTGTCTGATAGCTGTCTTCCAAATTTCTTGATATAGACAAGTAAGTACTCCTGGTGTTGCATCTGTTTGCTGAAGCATTTCAGTTGGTATTCCATTAATTCCTGGAACCTTGCTTTCCAGTGCAGTTTGTATGTATTCCTTTTGTACTAGCTGTTCTTGGTTATAAGCTACCTTCTGATATAGCACTGGTTCTGTTTCGCTAGAGACCCCTCAATAAATCTGATGCCTTAACCAATTCCTTGCAAAATGACTCTGCTTCTGTGGTTGGAGAAGCTTCCAAAAACCTTTGCCTCTTTAGAATTCTTCTTGTTCCTTGACAGCAACATATGGATACTAAGAAATCCAGCCCAGGCATCAGGCTTAAAAAATAGGGTTTTCTCGGATTAGTTAAATTTTATCCTAGTTCTGATTATTCTAATTAATATCAATGGAGAAGAGAAGTAAGAAAAGATGGCTTTGTCATGGGGAGAGGCCTCTATTTACAGGTGGCACTGCCCAATGAGTCTGTCTCCTTTGCAACAGCAGAACAATGAGTACAAACTTCCATCTGCAAGGTTCCCCCCAGATCTTAATATTCTAGAAAGGCTTTACTGCAGGGTTTCTCAATCTTATTGTTACTGACATTTGGGATGGGGTGATTATTTTTGTGAGGGGCTGACCTGTGCACTGTGGTATATTTATCAGGATCCCTGGCCTCTACCCACTAACTGCTTCAGTTGTGACAATCGAAAATGTGTCCGGATAAAGCCAAGTTCTCCATTTATAGAAGGGGAAAATTGTTCAATCGAAAATCACCACCCAGATTCAAAAGTAGTGAAATATTTTTAAACCTGATGGTTGATATCCACTGTGCTGGACTCTCTAAAATATTCTCTGCAACTCTTAGATTTACTTCCAGAATACCACTGATCTCCCCACAGTCTTAATATATAGCACCAGTTTAAACAGTTTCGATATGACCCCTAGCAGGAAGCTTTCCAACAAAGGTGATCCTCTGTAGAAGAAACACAATAATCTCCTTACCTGGTCCCATATTTCTCAGTGTGTCTGTCTAAATGCAGATATCTCAGAGATCTTACTTGAAAATTGTGCTGTATATCTTCCTATTGAACCCAGACTGATTCTCTAGTGTTCTTGATCCCCAAAGGCAGACTGGTATGAAGGGTATCAGTGCTCTCTAACTGCTGGCTGGGCAAGGGAAATGGAAAGCAACAGCAACAACCAAGATAGGGAGAAAAGGAGTTTGTGAATTTGTTTCCCAGGCTAATTCTCTCTGTGGTCAGGGCTGATATCATGGTCTATAAACAAAAGCCTCTGATGCAGCCATTTTTGCACTGCTGTGGTGATAGAACCTAGTAAGAGGCAGCTGTACAGGAAATAAGATCCTTGGACAATTTTTCATGGGGGTAGCTGTGCAAGCAATTCACCACAAATCAGTTCACTTCTTTGGGTCTCATATCCTCATTTGAAAAATAAAGGTGTTGACATTCCCAGACAGAAGCTTGGTTTTAAAGTAGTGACAGCCAACATGTCTAGGTACAGAGCCTGGTATCTGCATTCCTAGACAAAGAAGTCTATCTTAAAGCAGTGACAACTGGTACTCGCAGACAATGAGCCCAGTCTTATTGCAGCACCAGCTGACACCCTAGAAGAATACTCAAATTTCCTAGTTTCATCATAAAATCACAAGATGGATAAAGAAACAAGAAAGTATGGCATAAGCAAATAAATAAATAATATGGGGACAGAAAGTATCCCTGAATGACCACATATAATGGACTTATGACACAAAGATTTTAAAACAACAGTATTAAATATACTCAAAGAGATAAAGGAAAATTGGCAAAGAACTAAAGAAAATCAGGAAAATGATGTGTAAACAAAATATAAATATAGACATAGATAATTTTAAAAGACCCAGTAGAAATACTGAAGTTGTAAAAGTACAATAAGAGAAATAAAATACAACTAGAAGGACTTAACAGATTTGAGTGCAGAAGAAAGAAAATAATTTTATGAGTAAATATAAAGGCCAATTGCATAGTATGGTAACTCTATTTGTTATGACAACATGACAAAAGAGAAATGCATGAAAATAATTATGCATAAAAAATAATTATAACTGTTATGGAGCAGAAAATATATAAAGATGTAATTTGTAAAAACAATGTAAAGGGTGAAATAAACCCAAAAAATGAAACCCTTTGCCTTCAAGTTGATTCTGATTCATAGAAACCCTATGTGACAGAGTGGGAAGCTCCATAGAGTTTCCAAGGAGTCTCTGGTGGAATTCAAACTGCTGACCTCTTTGTTAGCAACCACAGTGCTTAACCACTTAAGAAGATGGATTAACACTGCAGCTGCAAAAATGGAGTCAAGCATAACAATGGTCGTGCAGATGTTTTGTTCCATCTCACAATTGTACATAGGTTAACTATGAGTCAAAACCGACTCAAAGGAACGTAAACAATGACAACAACCATATGACCTAGCAATTCCATCCCTAGGCATATACCCAAGGGACGTCAAGTAGTAACACAAATTGACACATATACGTCAATGTTTATTGCAGCACTAGTCACAAGAGGAAAAAAGGTAGAAACATCTAAATGTCCCTCAATGCATGAAGTAATAAGTGAAAGTGGTACATATGTACAATGTAATATTACTCTGCCATAGGAGAAATGAAGTCTTTATACATGCTACAACATGAATAAATCTTGAAAACATTATACTGAGTGAAACAAGTTAATCACTAAAGGGCAAATATTGTATGATCTCACTACTTAATATGAAGTACATAGAGTAGTGCTTCAATTTTTTAAATTATACATAGGGAAATAAGGAAATCAAAATAGTTTACTACAAAAAAAATCAACCCAAACTCTTATTGGAGGCAATAGGAGAAAAAAGTATAAACACACAGTAAACAAATGGCAGAATTAGTTCCTTCCTTAGCAATAATTACTTTAAATGCATATGGTTTGAACTTTCTAATTGAAGGCAAAGATTGGCAAAAAGACTACAAAAACATGACCCAACTACATACAGTCTACAAGGGATCATCTTGAGACCAAAGATATTGGTACGCTGAAAGTGAACTAAAAGAAAAAATATGCACACAGAAGCCAAAATAGAGAAAGGGTAGCTTACTTATATCAGAAAAGAAGGCTTTATATGAAAATATGTTATTACAGACACCAAAAAATGTATATAATGATAAAAGCGTCAATTTATCAAGAAGACATAAAAATGTTAGATATATATGGACATAACAGATCTTAAAAGTAAATATTTACAGATCAAATTTTAAAGTTAAAACAGTTTTAGTTCTACAATAATAACTAGGAACTTCAATACATCCTTTTTAATAATGGCTGGGACATAATGAGAAGGTCAATAAGGAATAGAGAACTTGAACAATGCTATAGACAATCTAGACTAATAAACATTTATAGAACGCTCCAACCTACAGAAGAATACATGTTATTCTCCAGTTTATATGAATCACTTTTCAGGATACACCATAAATTAAGTCACAAGTCTCAGTAAATTTTAAAAGATTGAAATTATACAGTCTCTGACTGTAATGGAATAAACAAAATTAATAAGAAAAGGAAAACTGGAAGTTACAAATATGTGGAAATTAAAAATCACGCAATTAATAAACAATAATGGATCAAGAAGAAATTAAAAGGTAAATTAGAAATATTTAGAAAGAAATCAAAATGAAAGCACAAAATACCAAAACTCATGACATGAAGCAAAGACAGTGCTCAGATGGAAATTTACACCAGAAAAATGCCTACACTGAAAAACTAGAAAGTTCTCAAATACATAACTGAGCATTACAAATTGGGAAAATGAAAAAGGAGAGTAAACTAAGCGCAAAGCTAATCAAATGAAAGAAATGTTGCGTGCCTTCAAGTCAATTTCGACTTATAGCTACCCTTCATACACCAAACGACTGGTTCTGCATCACCCTCACAGTTGTTGCTATGTTTGAGCCCATTGTTGAAGAAACTGTGTCAATTCATCTTGTTGATGGTCTTCTTCTTCTTCACTGACCTCTACCAAGTGTGCTGTCCTCCAGGGACTGGTCCCTACTGATAACATGTTCAAAATATGTGAGATGAAGTACTAAGGAGCACTGAGGGCTGTACACATGATCTTGTATGTAGAAATTTCCAAAGAATTCACAAGTTGCTACAGTAATAAATAAATTTAGCAAAGTGGCAGGAATACATGCCCAACATACCAAAAAAAAAAGTTTTTTATACCAGCAATCACACAATTTGAAAAGGAAATAAAGAGAGCAATTCCACTTATGATGTCATCTAAAAGAATAAGATACCTAAGAATAAATTTATCCAGGTAGGTAAAACAGCTGTACACTGAAAACCATATAACATTGCTGAAATAAATTAAGGGTGACCTAAATAAATTGAAAGACATCATGTTCACTGACAGGAAGACTTAATATTGCTAAGAAGTAAATACAGCTCAAAGCAATCTATAGATTCAGTGCAACCCCTATCAGTATTTCAACAATCTTTTTGTAAAAATTGAACATCCACACCTCAAATTTGTATGAATTGCAAGGGGTCTTAAATAGCCAATGCAATCTTTAGAAAGAAAAATCAAATAAAAGGACTCCTACTCACTGATTTTAAAATGCAGTATAAAGCTAGAGTTTTATAAGTTTTTGTATTTTCTGCTTTCATTTTTACTCCTCTCTAAAACACTGTAGCCCTGGCGTAAGAATGAACATACGGGTCAATGAATAAAATTGAAAGTTCAAAAATAAACCTTTATATCTATGATCAATTAATTTTCTACAAAAGTACTAATGTTCATTCAATAGGGAATCAATTGTCTCATCAATAAACGGTGCTGGAATATGTAGATCTTGACATTCAAAAGACTAAATTTGGACCCATACCTCACAGTCTGTACCAAAATTAACTCAAAATGAATCAATCACCTAAGTCAAAAAGTTAAAACCATAAAACAGAAGACAACAGAAGTAAAGCTTCCTGTCTTTGACAATGGGTTCTTAGATATGTCACAAAAGCATGTGAAAAAAAGGAAAAGTAGATAAATTGGACCTCACCAAAATGAAAACATTTTTTACTATTGTAAAATTATATATAATAGCATTTGCCAATTCAATATTTTTCAGGGGTACAATTCAGTGGTATCTATTACATTGTTGTGCAAACATCACCCAAAATTGTTGCCAAATTTTCCATCCTTATAAACAGAAACTCACTGCTCCTTTAACAATTACTCCTTTTGCCATCCTTCTTTCCCCTAATAACCACTATTAAACTGTGATGTTTATACACTAATATGAAGTAATACTGTATGTACTTAATGAGATCATACAATATTTGACCTTAAGTGATCAACTTATTTCACTCAGTATAATGTTTTCAAGGTTTTTTCATGTTGTAGCATGTATAAAGACTTCATTTCTCCTTATGGCAGAGTAATATTCCATTGTACATATGTACCACATTTCACTTCTTAATTCATGCATTGACAGACATTTAGGTTTTTCCGCCTTTTGCTACTGTGAATAGTGCTGCAGTAAACACTGATGTATGTGTGTCTATTTGTGTTGCTACTGGAAGTGTATATACCAAGGAATGCAATTGCTGGGTCATATGGTTGTTGTTATTGTTATGTGCCATTGAGTCGATTCTGACTCATAGCTGCCCTATGTACGAAAGAACAAAACACTGGCCAGCCCTGTGCCATCCTCACAACCATTGTTATGCTTGAGTCCGTTTTTGTGGCCACTATGTTAATCCATTTCCTTGAGAGTCTTCCGCTTTTTCACTGACCTTCTACTTTAACAAGTTCGATGTCCTTCTCCAGGGACTGATCCCGTCTGATAACCTGTCAAACTACGTGAGACATAATCTCTCCATCCTTGCATTCCAATCAACAGTAATTATCAGTGCATTTTGATTACATGTTTGATCAATTTCAGGCTGTAGAACTTGGTAAAAATTCTCAATTTCTCCATCTTTGGCCTAAGTGGCTAGAGAGTAAATTTGAATACTAGTCCTTCCTTGTAGGTGTATGGATATTATCTATTCCTGATAATGTTGTAAGTCAGGATAGACCATGAAATGTTCTTTTTTATGATGAATACAGTACCATTCCCCTTCAAGTTGTCATTCCCACCATAGTGGAATCTAACTCAAAATGGCCAATACTAGTCCGTTTCAGCTCACTAATGCCTAGAATGGGGTCTAGCGGAGCAGTAGTGAAGCGCTTAGGCTGCTAACAAAAAGGACAGGGTTTATGATCTATAATGATGTAATTGGTGACAACAATAGAGATTGGAGGAGAGAGGCAATAATACAGCTTTCGTAGGTCAATGTTGCATGTTACTTGTTGGTATAAAGTTAAACTAGTTTGTTGTAAATGTCAGGTGTGAACATAATTTATATGGTAACCACTAAGAAAATATCTAAATATCTAGTCAAAGCAAAATTTAAAAAAAAGATGCTTCAAAGGATTTTGTCAAGGAAATGAAGAGTCAACTTGCAGAATGGAAGAAAATATTTGGTATATAGCTGGTATATATTCATAATATAAAAGCTGCTAAAACTCAACAAAAAAGGACTAATTGAATATAACCAAATAATGGGTAAAAAAAAAAAAAGAATAGACATTTCTCCAAAAACAATATACAAGTGGCCAATGGCTACATGAAATTATGTTCGTCATTAGTCTGCAAAGAAACGCAAATCAAAAACATCATGAGATATCACTTTACACCACTGGGATGGTGAATATCAGAAAAATAGGAACTAACAAATGGGTAAATACGTGCACTAATTGGAACCCTCATGTATTGCTGGTGGGAATATAAAATGATGCATCCCTTTGGTGGTTCCTCAAGAAGTTAAACAGAGAATTACCACGTTGTTGTTGTTAGGTGCTATCGAGTCTAAGCACCCTAAATACGGCAGAATGAAACACTGCCCAGTCCTGTGCCATCCTCACAATCATTGCTATATTTGAGCCTGTTGTTGCAGCCACTGTCTCAATCCATCTTGTTCAGGGCCTTCCTCTTTTTCACCAACCCTCTACCAAACACGATGTCCTTCTCCAGTGATCAGTGCCTCCTAACAATATGTCTAAAGTATGCAAAATGAAGCTTCACCATCTTTGCTTCTATTGAGCATTCTGGCTGTGCTTATTCCAAGACAGATTTGCTCATTCTTCTGGCAGTTGATTGTATATTTAATATTCTCTGTCAACACGATAATTCAAACACATCAATTCTTTTTCAGACTTCCTTATTCATTGTTTAGTTTTCACATGCATATAAGGAGATTGAAAACACCATGGATTGGGTCAGGCACTCCTTAATCCTCAAAGTGACAGCTTGTTTTTTACCACTTCAAAAGTAGCAGATTTACCCAATGCAATTCATCTTTTGACTTCTTTGCTGCTTTCACAGGTGTTGATTGTGGATCCAAGTAAAATGAAATGCTCTACAGCTTCAATATTTTCTCCATTTATCATGATGTGGCTTATTAGTTTGTGAGAATTTTTGCTTTGTTTATGTTGAGGTGTAATTACCATATAATCCAGCAATTGAACTCTTAGTTATATATCTAAGTCTCGAAAACAAGGACTCAAGCAGATATCTGTACACCAATATTCATTGCCGCTTCATTTGAGATAGTCAAAAGGTGGAAACAACCCAAATGTCCATCAGCAGATACATAAAGAAGTGTAATAGATATACACAAAGAAATATTATTCTGCAATAAAGAGAAATGAAGTTCTGATACATGATATAACATGTTTGAACCTTAAAAACATTATGCTGAGTGACATAACTTACACAAAAGTTTATTTCATATGATCCCACTTATGTAACAAAGGGTCAACCTAACCATAGCAGACCAGAACTGCAAAAGGCCAACTTGTTTGTCAGAGTCTGAAATGCTTAAAACAGTTTAAAAAAAAACTACATCAAAGAAGTGAGACAGAGTGCTATAACTGGTTCAATGGACAGTAGATGTGCATTACAAAAGCTAAATAGTAATTTACCCCAGGAAGCAAGTTGCAGATCTATACAGTATCATATGTAGACCACATAAATAAAAAGCAACCATCATATGACAGACCCAAGAGCCCTGCACCAAGAGGCAAAATATTTAGAAAAGAAAATAAGAAAAGTTCACCCAATCATGATCTTAGTTTTTTTTTTTACTTTAACCAACCATAGTCTGTAAGTAATGTACTCCTAATGAATCTTCACCTGTCAAATTGTAAAAAATGCACTTATTGATTGTATTTCTTTGGATTTTCGGTTAATAGCCTGAGTGCTTGCAGCCAATTTCTCATCTTTGTTTTCTGGTGCGTCACAATAATAATCTTTCCATTGTAGAAGGCTTTAGTGAATGTTGTTTGTCTACGACACACAGAATACATATAATAGGCACGTACATACAGATAAATATTTACTAGCAGTTCACCAGCGACTAGAAGAAAGAGGGAATGAGAATTATAACCAAATGGTTACTGAGGTTCTGTTTGAGGCGATGAAAGATTTTTGAAAATTAATAGTAGTGATAGTTGTACAACATGATGAATGTTATTAATGTACATTTAAAACTAGTAAAAAAGGAAAAACTTACACATGTATTTACCAAAATAAAGTTTAAATATAAAAAAATAAAGGCCTTGAAATCCAGTGAAATTTGTTCTCCTGGTTTCAGTTGTGCTTGTGATCTGTGATCCCTTTTTCCTCCCAATTTCTTCCTTTGGAAGTGGAAATATCTACCTCATGCCTGTTACAAGACTGTATTTTGGATGCTGATAACTTGCATTCTACAGTTAAAGAGGAATTTTGCCTTCTACATGTGCATACATGCAATATTGCCCCAGAATGAATCATAACCAGAATTTCACCCAAAAATACCAAGTCATAATTCCTGGAATGTACAAATGTGCTTTAGTTGGGAAAAAAAGTCTCTGCTAATATAATTAAATTAAGCACCTTGAAAGGAGATGCTTACCCAGGATTATCCAGGTAGGCCCTAAATATGTGTCCTTATAAGAAAAAGGCAATATGAAATAAAAGACACTTACAGGAAGAGGACACAGAGGTAGAGGCTAGAGGTAAGCTGCCTCAGGCTTAGGAATGCAGGGCAGCCTCCAGAAGCTAGAAAAGCAAGGAACAGATTCTTACCTAGAGCCCCTGGTGAGAACACAAGCCTGCCAAAAGAACTGTGGAATAATATATTTCTATTGTTCTAACCCACTAAATTTACACTGATATGTTATGGTAGCCTTAGGAAACTAATATCCGTTCATTATTCAGATGCTAAAAAACTGGTAATGAAAATAAAACACAAATGAAATAATTATCGTACTGACTTCTCTATCAGAGGGTATAATTATAAAATTAAGGAAAGGTAACAATGGATAAATATTTAAAAAAAAGATTTGCAAGTGTTGGGAACTCAATTTTACTTTAAGAAAGAAATTGTGATAAGACTGACAGTTTATACCACTGTCCTTGTGAAGTCACCGGACTAATACTCTAATTCGATACTTAACAAATTTATTGAAGGAATGTGCATGCACTCAGTTTGGCTGTTATGGTATACTCCCCTTACAGGCAAAGCAGAGATGTTCAATGTGTTAATGCACAATACAATTTCACATCAAAGCTATAGAAAGAAAAGACCTGAGATTTATAAGGGTGGCAGTTAACTATGAAAATTCCTTTACACCCGTGGCTGGTTAAAGTAAAAAGTGCCCCATAGTGTTTCCAAGGAGGCACTGGTGTATTCGAACCATGGACACTTTGATTAGCTGCTGACCCCTTAACCACCATTAGTTAGGAAAGTGTAAATAAACAGAGAGAAAAAGACATAATGCCTAGGCACTTACTGAGGAACTTTTTAAAGTAGTTAAAATAACATGTTTATCTATAGGTTCTAATTTATTTTAACAACTCAGTGAAGCTTTTTCCAAGGCCAGCTTCTAGAACACTGTCAACATAACAAGCACGACTGTTCTTTGCTTTTCAGATCCCAACTTTAACAGAAACTGAATGGTTATCAGTTTAATTTCTAAATTCAGTTTAATTTCTAAAATGGGTGCTTAATTTTAGTTCTGAAATCTCCCCAACTAGACTTACTAGCACCTCAAATTTTAAAAGTTCCTCACACATCACTAAGAAACCTGTGATTGCAAGAGACACAACAGTAGGTCTGAATAGTTCAATACACAGAGGTGAATACGAAAATGTACTTATATAGTGGGAAGAGTCTTTTTTCTGGCAATCTCCAACTAGTGGACAGTCCCTCAAGTTAAAGTGTCCTTTTCGATATTTATTTCCTACTTAATATCTTAGGTCAGAATGTTCCCCTCTCTTAGATAATGTCATTTAATTTAGACTATGTTCATATTCCTCAGTAGATGACAAATTCCTTGGCTTTCTTTGTTTTAACTCTTTCTGAAACTTCAGCCTCTGTCAAAACATGTGGTCAGTAAGATGTTGATTAAACTAGTCTTGCTTTGAAAAAAAGTTAGTTTCCAAAATGATGAGAACTCTATTATACATCCTTCCTAACTCCCCAAAATAGCCTCCCTTATCTATAAAGCTCCGTATTTAATTACATGTTTACACCCTGGAGACAGTATCAACAGATTTGCCATTCGCCTAAAGCAACCCTGAAAATATCCTATTGAAATTTCATAACTGTAAAGTCAGATACTTAAGTTGGCTAGGCAAATAAGAATTCATGAAGTGCCTTTGTTTGGTGTATAAATTATGCCCTGGCCAGTGATGGTAATTAACACAAAAGAAGAGGGAAGCAACATCAAATCCAGCTGAATGTTCTATTTGATTTAAAACAAGTGTTTCAATTTCAGCACTTTTGGGTAGCAGTACACTTCCCAGTAGAAGGACCTATGACCAAGACCATTGTTCAGATTAGAACACCTGGATTCTTCTGAGATGGCTGTGCATTTCATGCCCCTCGGGTCTGACTAGCAGGACCTGGTGAGAATCTGGAACCAGTCCTGTCATAAAAAATCCTCACAGTTCTCTCCATTGTTGCTCTCTAGACTCTGACCTGCTGGAGACAGAGACTTCTTTGCTTTCCTGATCTGGGGTTCTGATGACCTGGGACCCCTAGAGCCCTGTGGATGATCCTGGCCAATCTGGTCAGCCCAAGCCCTCAGCCACCTCAAGCAGGAAGGCACTGGAGGAGAAGAGCATCAAAACAGGGCTGGCAGGATCTGGGCCTAACGTGGATGAAAGCCAAAATGATGAAAGACATGCTTTCAAGGATCCATTGCAGGGTCTGATTAAAGAACAAAAGCATATGAGTGCAAGTTTGTTGACCTGACAACAGAAAGCAAAAAGCAGAGGGTCAGCAAAAGAAGAGAGAAGAAGGTAGATTGACACAGTAGCTGCAAAAATGTGCTCAAACATAGCAAATGATTGTGAGGATGGTGCAGGACCAGCAAGTGTTTTATTCTGTTATGTATAAAGGATATACATATATATATATATATATATATATATATACACATATATCCCTCAGAGAAACCACCTTTCATGTAGTCATGATCTGATGTGTGTCCTCGGCACTGCCCTCTGCATTGCTGGTTTCCTGGTTTGGTGTAAGCACAGCAAAAATAATATTTGTGGCAGAGACAATACCAGAAGCTCACCAAATCTCTCAGTACTGCAACAACATTTGTTTTGAAACCATACATTTGTGCTGATCAGGATATTAGGAAACAATTTGAGCACAAGGTGAATTTAGTATTTGCTGATATAATTTCTGAATGCAAAAAACTGCTCCCAGCTTAAACCCAGCAGTGTAGAAATGCACAAAACACACACACACATCCTTCAAATGTGGGCAAGCCATCCCAATGCACATTTATGCTAGGATCCACATCCATCCACATTTGGGGTTAGAACTTTCTCTTTAAATTCAGAGAACTCATCTTCCACCCTTTCAGACTAATTCACAAGCACAAGCTCTACAAGACTACTTCCATAAGCACACTCCAGATCTTTATCAAGTTATGCGTGGAATTGTGTCCCCAGTAAATGCATATCAATTTGGCTAGGCCATGATTCCCGGTATTGTGTTATTATCCCACATTTTGTCATCTGAAGTGATTTTCCTGTGTGTTGTAAATCTTCCTCTGTGATGTTAATGAGACAGGATTAGAGGGGGTTATGTTAATAGGCAGGACTAGGTTTTGTCTTGAGTTAATCTCTTTTGATATATAAAAGAGAGAAGTGAGCACAGAGACAGAGGGATCTCATACAACCAAGAAAGTAATGCCAAGAGCAGAACATGTCCTTTGGGCCCAAAGTCCCTTCATTGAGATGCTCCTAGACCAGGGGAAGATTGATGACAAGAACTTTCCTCCACAGATGGCAGAAAGAAAAATCGTTCACCTGAGGCTGGCATGCTGAATTCAGACTCCTGGTCTTTTAGACTGTGAGAAAATAAATTTCTCTTGTTAAGTCCATCCCCTTGTGTTATTTCTGTGATAGCAGCACTAGATAACTACGACAAAGAAGGAGTCATGTATTTATTGTAGTTTTTAATTTTTTAGCCACTTTAACTTGTGTGAAACTGTGCTATTGTTTTTATTGGTGCTGTTTTTGTTAGCTGCACTTGAGGCATTCCTGCCTAACGGCGATTCTATGCACAATGAATCTAAACATAGCCTGGTGGTCCTGTGCCATCCCCATAACTAGTTGTGGATCAGTCTTTGGAATCTATGGGGTTTTCATGGGCAGGTTTTTTTAAAGTAAATTGTCAGGCCTTTCTTCCTAGTTCATTTTAGTATGGCAGTCCATTGCAATTTATTCAACATTATAGCAACACACAGACCACTACTGACAGGCATATGGTGGTTGTACATGAGATACATTGACCAGGAATCAAACTCCGGTCTCCACTAAACCTCTAATGCCTCACACTTAGTTCTACTTAAATATTAAAAAAAAAAAAAATTACTTTATTTTTGGAAAAAAGTATACACAGCAGATCATATACTCATTCAGCATTTTCTACATGTACAATTCAATGACATTCAGTACATTTTTCATGTTCTGTCACTATTCTAGCTACTTCTCCACATACTGTCTACTTCTCCACATACTGTTTCACAACCATTGACTTAGACTTACTGCCCCATTATCCTACTCATCTGTGCTTTAGAGTTATTGTTGTCAATTTGATTGATATAGTTTTTCTAAAGTGTACCTTGCTCAAGTGAAACATTCTTTACTAAAGCAGCTAAGTTCTTCTTTAGCTTGAGGATGACTTCAGAGAATAGCTTTGGTTCAAGGTCCAAAAATTTTCTCAGGGCAACAGATACAGGGGTTCTTCAAGCCTCAGTGGGTTCACTAAGTCTGCATTCTACAAGACATTTGGAAATCTGTTCTCTATACCCATCTATTGAGTCCTTGATCAAAACTTTCAGTAATAGTAGGTGGGCAGCAACCAGTTCCTTTCATGGTAAAGGAGGTAAGAGTTCATTGAGGCAGTGACTACACCTAGAGTCCAGTTTCTTCTCCGGTTCCTGGGGCTACTTCTGCTGCTGCGGCTCCAGAAGAATAGAAACAATTGTTGTATCTTGAATGACTGATTGCAACATTTTAAGGCCCTAGGAACTACTCTGCTGTAGGGTAGAACAGAAAATCTAAAAGCAGTGTAAGGCCAATTGAAAGAACATCCTGACAAAGCCATGAACATAAGCCTTCAAGCCAAGAGACCTAATCTCATGAGATGTTTGGTTGTACCTAAGTAGTTTCAACAGCTGCATTTATTTTTTTGGCTGCTGTTGTAAAATTATATAAAGCATGTTTCCCATTTCACCCTTTTTCTAGTGTACAACTTAGTTATGTCAGTTACATTAGTCATGTTGTATAACTACTTTAATTGATACCAATTTTCCTATAACCATAGGCATAACTCCCACGTGTCTCAGTTTGTCATATTGTGAGGGCTTGCATGTTGCTGTGATGCTGGAAGCTAATGCCACCAGTATTCAGACACCAGCAGGGTTGCCCATGGAGGACAGGTTTCAGCTGAGCTTCCAGACTAAGACTAGGAAGAAGGACCTGGCAATCTACTTCTGAAAAGCATTAGCCAGTGAAAACCTTATGAATAGCAGTGGAACATTGTCTGATATAGTGCTGGAAGATGAGCCCCCCAGGTGGGAAGGCACTCAAAACATAACTAGTGAAGAGCTGCCTCCTCAAAGCAGAGTCAATGTTAATGACATAGATGGAGCATAGCTTTCAGGATCTTCATTTCCCGATGTGGGACGACTCAAAATGAGAAGATTATCTGTTGACAATCAGGACCTGGAATGTACAAAGTATGAATCTAGGAAAATTAGAAATTGTCAAAAATGAAATGGAATGCATAAACATTGATATCCGAGGCATTAGTAAGATGAAATGGACTGATATTGACCATTGTGAATCACACAATCATATAGTCTGCTATCCCAGGAATGACAACTTGCAGAGGAATGGCCTTGCATTCATCATCAAAGAGAACATTTCAACAGCTATCCTGAACTACAATGCTGTCAGTAATAGGATAATATCCATACGACTACAAGGAAGACCAGTTAATACGACTAGCATTCACATTTATGCACCAACCACCAAGGCCGTGGATGAAAAAATTGAAGATTTTTATTAGTTCTGCACCCTGAAGTTGACTGATCATGCAATCGGGATGCATTGATAAGTACTGGTGATTTGAATGTGAAAATTGGAAACGAAAAAGAAGGACCATTAGTTGAATAATACGGCCTTGGTGATAGAAACAATGCTGGAGAGGGAATGATAGAATTTTGCACAACCAATGACTTCTTCATTGCAAATACCTTCTTTCACCAAGGTAAACGGTAACTATACAAATGGACCTTGCCGGACAGGAATGAAATTGACTATATCTTTGGAAAGAGATGAAGGAAAATCTCAATATCATCAGTCAGAACAAGGCCAGGGGCCAGCTGTGGAACATAGATTGCTCCTATGCAAGTTCAAGCTGAAACTGAAGAAAATCAGAGCAAGTCCATGAGACCCAAAATTCGACCTTGAATATATCCCACCTGAATTTAGAGATCATCGCAAGAACAGATTTGACACGTTGAACACTAATGACTGAAGACCAGACAAATTTTGAAATGACATCAAATATGAGGAAAGAGGTCATTGAAAAGACAGGAAAGAAAGACCAAGGTAGATGTCAGAGACTCTGAAACTTGCTCTCAAACATCGAAATTCTCTTACAATAAAGAGAACTTGTTTACAGTTCTTTTGTAATTGGGATCCACCCGATTACTGATAACTACAGCAAAGCAGCAATTTCTTTTTTCATCTTTTGCCTCAAAAGGGTCTCCACCTAGTTGGAAGTGGTCTTTCAACAGCTTCCCTGGAGCTATAAGATCTTGGAGATTAGGAACTGTGGGCTGAGAAGGCCTGATCTTGCCCCTCCCTACCTACCTTTTAACTCATGGTAGAAGGCAAGATTAGGTCATTCTAATTCATTTACATATGTTTAAGTCGACCTAGACATTTTTGAAAGGCAAAACAACTGATTTCTTTCCCTTTTACTGTTCTAGAACTGTTACTTTTACTTTAAGACAAAAGCCCCTTTTTGTTGTTGTTGCTTGGTATTTTCTACACTCTCAGTTTCAATGGCTTTTTTCTTTACACCAGCTGCACTGGTCTCTTTCTAAAGGGGTGTGGGGCCTTCTTGGCTCCTGTGGCCTTGGTCTCTTTCTTTGTTTTCTTGGGGGATGGCCTTTAGCCTGTAATGCTGCAGTTAGGAAGGCTGCCTGGCATTTTTGGTCTGTTAACTTTTTCCTTTTCCTTATCTCAGTTAAAATAAATTTGGCAGATCAGCTCTACTAGCTGAGAGATTTTTATCCCTATACGTCCTTGTTTTTCTGAATCTTTCATTTTCTTTAACCGAAAATAAGAAAAGAATTTAATAAGAGAGGAATTGCCGATGTTTAAGAATGCACCCTAGGAGTGAAACTCCTGGCATGTTCTCTTGATTTCTTATTCTGTCCAATCAAATGTTCTCAAGAAGCTAGCTTTTATTTTTAGCTTTATTTTATACCACCAGCTTTTTCTTTTAGTCTGGTAGGAATTTATTTGTTTCTTGCACTGTAGCCAAGAGTTTTCTCAGCTCTTGAGAGAACCTCCTTTTGAAATCTTAACATTCTGCCCAGAGTGTTCTCTGTATTGTGATTTAAATGCCAGTCCAGGCTGAAAATCTGCTCTCCCTGTACATCTCCTTCTTCAGCCCAATCGATAAATTCTCAAGAGTCTCTATAAGTATGTTCTAATTTAACCCAAATTTCTTTTCATCAATTAATTTCTATGCATCACACACAAATTACACATAAGACACAGACAGAGGCAATGAAGATAATCTTGCAGTCTCAATCTCCCAGCCAGCCAGCCAGGTTATGGAGGTGATCTTGGCAGTCTCAACCTCCCAAACAGCTCCAGTCACATATGAGATGAAGAGGCAAGCAGACAGTGCTCAGACCAGACAAGCCAGAAAGGGAAAGGAAGAATGAGGATGATCTTAGCAAGGTCTAACACATTAGAAGGAGTGTCTGAATCTCCACTTCAATCTTCCAGATATGTCCTATCCCCAATACCAGATGAAGGGGGCTTTAATCTCCTAAGCTGAATGTATAGAGATGTCCACTCCCCAGAACCAGGGTGTACCAACCAAAGACAGACAACAACCAGACACACAAAAACAATGGCCACCACACACTCCTATGCCTACCCAAACAGTAGAGTAACCAAGAGTCCCTCTTTGAGATCCTATCCACAGGGACTGTCACCTAAGTGGCCACTCTCCTCAGAAACCAAGAATCCAGGTCCAGTTCAGGAAGTCACACTGCCCCACCCTATCTGCCTTGGCTCTGAATGCAACAGGGAGAGGGTCAGGGACTCACCTCAGGATCCTGTTTAGGTCTTGCCCTCACCGACCTCTTTGGTGAGGTTGGGGACCAGCAGTGCTCCAGCAAGCCCAGGTCTAGCGACAGCCTCCAAGGACAGAATCCCCAGTGGCCACTTAGTAGAACCATCAATCAGGCCCAGGCCCCACAACAGGGCCACCATATCTCCAACAGCTAGAGATCCCCATATGGGCCACCAAATGGTTACCGTAATTTTGTGAGTTAGAACCACCTGCTGCAAAAAGCCAATTCTTGAGACAGGGGTGAGGTGGGTAGCAAGAACTTTATTATATATACTGGTATATGGAGACAGAAGGGAATAATCTCCCCTTAAAGCTGTCTGTCTCAAGAAACTGGGGTTTAGCTGGGGTTTTATTGGGAAAAGGGTTTTAGGAATTTGTGGAAGGTCCATTCTCTTTCTGTGTGGTTTAGGTGATCACGTCTCAAACATGTTGATCATTTCCTGTCACTACTCCATCAGCCCAGGGGGTGACTCGTGCCATCCTGATGAGCATCACCGTGTTTGACAGGCTTAGATAGATATCACTTGTTTTTCTAAGGTCCTGGGGGAAACACTGGTTAACATATAAATTTTAGAGGAGCTAACAGCAAAATCATGCTTGGAGACAAAGACAGGCTAGGGAAGGGAAAAATGGCACATGCTCTGTTCAAGATATGGCTGAGCAGCCTGTACTAAACCAACCATGAGCCACTTGTAATCATGAACACGTTGGCATTAAAAAAAAAAAATGAAGTCACCATATACTGATATGTTGAATATTTCTCTTAAAACTTGTACTCTTCCGTTTCTCCTACACTTAAGACTTTAAGTCTAAAGAGGTGCTTCTTAGAAATCATTTCCCCTAGTAGATGTTTGTCTCAAAGCCAGGGAAGCAGTAGTGACAGGCTCCTGAAAACAGAGAAATGTACCATCTTCCCAAAGACAGTGTGTGGGCACCTGTGCAAGGTATTCTTACATGCTTATTCTCTCTGGTCCTCTGTGGCTCAGTGCTGCTGAAGACCTAGATGGGATACCAACACCGCTGTATTTTGCTGGAACTTTCACAGTTGGCCTAGTTAATCTGTGAAATGCCCTGCAAGGATGTTAAAGGAAGAAAGAGCAGGTACTGAATGAGTTCACCTCAACACTGAAGTCTTTTAAATAACAGCTTCATCTTTCGGTCTTAATCGAGACAGAGCTAAAATACGGAATTCCTTTAAAAAGGGAGGAGGGCAGTAAAATGAAAGTGACAGAGGAGGATGTTAACAAGAGTGACTCTAGGTTGCTTGTTCTTGTTCAGCTCAATTAGGAAGAGTTCTGTGCTAGAAAGGGAACAAGAACACACAATGGGGAATATGGGGTACTGGGCCTGTGTAAGGGCTCTGCCACTTGGTTACCAATGATTCCCTCCAGAAAGTTTGAATGTGAGAGGACCAGCTAAACTCTGCTCTGCACTTCCTAATTCTGCTGCTGAGATGGCATGACTGTAAAGGGAAGGGCATTCCAGCCTTGCAAATAAACTCTCCTGGCTTCCAAATTCTGGCCTGGGCATTGAATGGTCCTGAGGACAAACTGCTGAGCCTAGTGTACCAGTACTAGGGTTGCTACTGAAAAATACAGAGCATTCGGTAAAATTTGAATTTGAAATAAATCATGATTTAAAAAATTATAGTATTAGGAGGCGGAGCCAAGATGGCGGACTAGGCAGACGCTACCTCGGATCCCTCTTACAACAAAGACACGGAAAAACAAGTGAATCGATCACATACATAACAATCTACGAACCCTGAACAACAAACACAGATTTAGAGACGGAGAACGAACTAATACGGGGAAGCAGCGATTGTTTCCAGAGCCTGGAGCCAGCGTACCAGTCAGGTACGGCACAAGCACAGAGACCTGCTCCACCCCCCTGAACTAACCCTGGGAGGGGGACTAGCCGGTTCCATGGGCGGCGTGGGACGCAGCCGTTAGGAGAAGTCCCCGGGAGGCAGTGACTGATCTTGGAGCAGAAAGAGCAGCATCCGAGCCGGGGAACCGTCCCGCAGGGATTTGGACTGCACGCAGGTACGCCATAAACACGGAGAGTTGCTCCACCCCCTGAACTAACCCCGGGAAGGTGACCAGCCGGGTCGCGCGGGCGGCGTGGGACGCAGCCGGTAGGAGAAGTCCCCGGGAGGCAGCGACTGATATTGGAGCGGGGAGAACAGCGTTCCAGCCGGGACACTCGGTCGCGGCACAAGCACGGGGAGCTACTCCACCCATCTGAACTAACCCCGGGAGGGGGCCCACCTGGTTCATGGGGGTGGCACGGCCACGTGGCTGGAGGGACGAGAAGTCCCCGGGAGGCAGCGACTGATTTTGGAGTCGAGAGTGCACCGTCCCAGTAGGGGAGCCTTGACGCTGGGCGTGGGGCTGGAAGCGGAGGATCTGACCGTGACTCCAGCGGGCCAGACCCCCTGGGGGCAATCTCCACACAGTCAGCACACATAGGCGACGCGCCCGCGGGAATCTCAGATATAATAGTCATTCCAAGCAAGACAAGCAACTCTGGTTATATTCTGAGGTGCTACTCTCCTATCTCTCTGTTCCCTCCCCCACCCTCCCCAGGCGGCTTCATTAACATCTGAATAGCCTGAGCCAGAGGGAGAACTCTGATAGGGATCTGACTGCTGTTTTTTTTTAGCGGATTTTCTGGAAAAACTAGTTTCCCAGTGATGGCTCGGAGACAACAATCCATATCAAACCACTTAAAGAAGCAGACCGTGACAGCTTCTCCAACCCCCCAAACAAAAGAATCAAAATCTTTCCCAAATGAAGATACAATTTTGGAATTATCAGATACAGAATATAAAAAACTAATTTACAGAATGCTTAATGATATCACAAATGAAATTAGGATATCTGCAGAAAAAGCCAAGGAACACACTGATAAAACTGTTGAAGAACTCAAAAAGATTATTCAAGAACATACTGGAAAAATTAATAAGTTGCAAGAATCCATAGAGAGACAACATGTAGAAATCCAAAAGATTAACAATAAAATAACAGAATTAGACAACACACTAGGAAGTCAGAGGAGCAGACTCGAGCAATTAGAATGCAGACTGGGACATCTGGAGGACCAGGGAATCAACACCAACATAGCTGAAAAAAAATCAGATAAAAGAATTAAAAAAAATGAAGAAACCCTAAGAATTATGTGGGACTCTATCAAGAAGGATAACCTGCGGGTGATTGGAGTCCCAGAACAGGGAGGGGGGACAGAAAACACAGAGAAAATAGTTGAAGAACTTCTGACAGAAAACTTCCCTGACATCATGAAAGACGAAAGGATATCTATCCAAGATGCTCATCGAACCCCATTTAAGATTGATACAAAAAGAAAAACACCGAGACATATTATCATCAAACTCACCAAAACCAAAGATAAACAGAAAATTTTAAAAGCAGCCAGGGAGAAAAGAAAGGTTTCCTTCAAGGGAGAATCAGTAAGAATATGTTCTGACTACTCAGCAGAAACCATGCAGGCAAGAAGGGAATGGGACGACATATACAGAACACTGAAGGAGAAAAACTGCCAACCAAGGATCATATATCCAGCAAAACTCTCTCTGAAATATGAAGGTGAAATTAAGATATTTACAGACAAACACAAGTTTACAGAATTTGCAAAAACCAAACCAAAGCTACAAGAAATACTAAAGGATATTGTTTGGTCAGAGAACCAATAATATCAGATATCAGCACAACACAAGGTCACAAAACAGAACGTCCTGATATCAACTCAAATAGGGAAATCACAAAAACAAACAAATTAAGATTAATTAAAAAAAAAATACACATAACAGGGAATCATGGAAGTCAATAGGTAAAAGATCACAATAATCAAAAAGAGGGACTAAATACAGGAGGCATTGAACTGCCATATGGAGAGTGATACAAGGCGATATAGAACAATACAAGTTAGGTTTTTACTTAGAAAAATAGGGGTATATAATGAGGTAACCACAAAAAGGTATAACAACTCTATAACTCAAGACAAAAACCAAGAAAAACGTAACGACTCAACTAACATAAAGTCAAACACTATGAAAGTGAGGATCTCACAATTTACTAAGAAAAACGCCTCAGCACAAAAAAGTATGTGGAAAAATGAAATTGTCAACAACACACATAAAAAGGCATCAAAATGACAGCACTAAAAACTTATTTATCTATAATTACGCTGAATGTAAATGGACTAAATGCACCAATAAAGAGACAGAGAGTCACAGACTGGATAAAGAAACACGATCCATCTATATGCTGCCTACAAGAGACACACCTTAGACTTAGAGACACAAACAAACTAAAACTCAAAGGATGGAAAAAAGTATATCAAGCAAACAATAAGCAAAAAAGAAGAGGAGTAGCAATATTAATTTCTGACAAAATAGACTTTAGACTTAAATCCACCACAAAGGATAAAGAAGGACACTATATAATGATAAAAGGGACAATTGATCAGGAAGACATAACCATATTAAATATTTATGCACCCAATGACAGGGCTGCAAGATACGTAAATCAAATTTTAACAGAATTGAAAAGCAAGATCGATACCTCCACAATTATAGTAGGAGACTTCAACACACCACTTTCGGAGAAGGACAGGACATCCAGTAAGAAGCTCAACAGAGACACGGAAGATCTACTTACAACAATCAACCAACTTGACCTCATTGACTTATACAGAACTCTCCACCCAACTGCTGCAAAATATACTTTTTTTTCTAGCGCACATGGAACATTCTCTAGAATAGACCACATATTAAGTCATAAAACAAACCTTTGCAGAGTCCAAAACATCGAAATGTTACAAAGCATCTTCTCAGACCACAAGGCAATAAAACTAGAGATCAATAACAGAAAAACGAGGGAAAAGAAATCAAATACTTGGAAAATGAACAATACCCTCCTGAAAAAAGACTGGGTTATAGAAGACATCAAGGAGGGAATAAGGAAATTCATAGAAAGCAACGAGAATGAAAATACTTCCTATCAAAACCTCTGGGACACAGCAAAAGCAGTGCTCAGAGGTCAATTTATATCAATAAATGCACACATACAAAAAGAAGAAAGAGCCAAAATCAGAGAACTGTCCCTACAACTTGAACAAATAGAAAGTGAGCAACAAAAGAATCCATCAGGCACCAGAAGAAAACAAATAATAAAAATTAGAGCTGAACTAAATGAATTAGAGAACAGAAAAACAATCGAAAGAATTAACAAAGCCAAAAGCTGGTTCTTCGAAAAAATTAACAAAATTGATAAACCATTGGCTAGACTGACTAAAGAAATACAGGAAAGGAAACAAATAACCCGAATAAGAAATGAGAAGGACCACATCACAACAGAACCAAATGAAATTAAAAGAATCATTTCAGATTATTATGAAAAATTGTACTCTAACAAATTTGAAAACCTAGAAGAAATGGATGAATTCCTGGAAAAACACTACCTACCTAAACTAACACATTCAGAAGTAGAACAACTAAATAGACCCATAACAAAAAAAGAGATTGAAACGGTAATCAAAAAACTCCCAACAAAAAAAAGTCCTGGCCCGGACGGCTTCACTGCAGAGTTCTACCAAATTTTCAGAGAAGAGTTAACACCACTACTACTAAAGGTATTCCAAAGCATAGAAAATGACGGAATACTACCCAACTCATTCTATGAAGCCACCATCTCCCTGATACCAAAACCAGGTAAAGACATTACAAAAAAAGAAAATTATAGACCTATATCCCTCATGAACATTGATGCAAAAATCCTCAACAAAATTCTAGCCAATAGAATCCAACGACACATCAAAAAAATAATTCACCCTGATCAAGTGGGATTTATACCAGGTATGCAAGGCTGGTTTAATATCAGAAAAACCATTAATGTAATCCATCACATAAATAAAACAAAAGACAAAAACCACATGATCTTATCAATTGATGCAGAAAAGGCATTTGACAAAGTCCAACACCCATTCATGATAAAAACTCTCACCAAAATAGGAATTGAAGGAAAATTCCTCAACATAATAAAGGGCATCTATGCAAAGCCAACAGCCAATATCACTCTAAATGGAGAGAACCTGAAAGCATTTCCCTTGAGAACGGGAACCAGACAAGGATGCCCTTTATCACCGCTCTTATTCAACATCGTGTTGGAAGTCTTAGCCAGGGCAATCAGGCTAGACAAAGAAATAAAAGGTATCCGGATTGGCAAGGAAGAAGTAAAGTTATCACTATTTGCAGATGACATGATTATATACACAGAAAACCCTAAGGAATCCTCCAGAAAACTACTGAAACTAATAGAAGAGTTTGGCAGAGTCTCAGGTTATAAAATAAACATACAAAAATCACTTGGATTCCTCTACATCAACAAAAAGAACACCGAAGAGGAAATAACCAAATCAATACCATTCACAGTAGCCCCCAAGAAGATAAGATACTTAGGAATAAATCTTACCAAAGATGTAAAAGACCTATACAAAGAAAACTACAAAGCTCTACTACAAGAAATTCAAAAGGACATACTTAAGTGGAAAAACATACCTTGCTCATGGATAGGAAGACTTAACATAGTAAAAATGTCTATTCTACCAAAAGCCATCTATACATTTAACGCACTTCCGATCCAAATTCCAATGTCATATTTTAAGGGGATAGAGAAACAAATCACCAATTTCATATGGAAGGGAAAGAAGCCCCGGATAAGCAAAGCACTACTGAAAAAGAAGAAGAAAGTGGGAGGCCTCACCTTACCTGACTTCAGAACCTATTATACAGCCACAGTGGTCAAAACAGCCTGGTATTGGTACAACAACAGACACATAGACCAATGGAACAGAATTGAGAACCCAGACATAGATCCATCCACGTATGAGCAGCTGATATTTGACAAAGGACCAGTGTCAATTAACTGGGGAAAAGACAGCCTTTTTAACAAATGGTGCTGGCATAACTGGATATCCATTTGCAAAAAAATGAAACAGGACCCATACCTCACACCATGCACAAAAACTAACTCCAAGTGGATCAAAGACCTAAACATAAAGACTAAAACGATAAAGATCATGGAAGAAAAAATTGGGACAACCCTAGGAGCCCTAATACAAGGTATAAACAGAATACAAAACATTACCAAAAATGATGAAGAGAAACCCGATAACTGGGAGCTCCTAAAAATCAAACACCTATGCTCATCTAAAGACTTCTCCAAAAGAGTAAAAAGACCACCTACAGATTGGGAAAGAATTTTCAGCTATGACATCTCCGACCAGCGCCTGATCTCTAAAATCAACATGATTCTGTCAAAACTCAACCACAAAAAGACAAACAACCCAATCAAGAAGTGGGCAAAGGATATGAACACACATTTCTCTAAAGAAGATATTCAGGCAGCCAACAGATACATGAGAAAATGCTCTTGATCATTAGCCATTAGAGAAATGCAAATTAAAACTACGATGAGATTCCATCTCACACCAGCAAGGCTGGCATTAATCCAAAAAACACAAAATAATAAATGTTGGAGAGGCTGCGGAGAGATTGGAACTCTCATACACTGCTGGTGGGAATGTAAAATGGTACAACCACTTTGGAAATCTATCTGGCGTTATCTTAAACAGTTAGAAATAGAACTACCATACAACCCAGAAATCCCACTCCTCGGAATATACCCTAGAGATACAAGAGCCTTCATACAAACAGATATATGCACACCCATGTTTATTGCAGCTCTGTTTACAATAGCAAAAAGTTGGAAGCAACCAAGGTGTCCATCAACGGATGAATGGGTAAATAAATTGTGGTATATTCACACAATGGAATACTACGCATCGATAAAGAACAGTGACGAATCTCTGAAACATTTCACAACATGGAGGAACCTGGAAGGCATTATGCTGAGCGAAATGAGTCAGAGGCAAAAGGACAAATATTGTATAAGACCACTATTATAAGATCTTGAGAAATAGTAAACCTGAGAAGAACACATACTTTTGTGGTTACGAGGGGGGGAGGGAGGGAGGGTGGGAGAGGGTTTTTTATTGATTAATCAGTAGATAAGAACTGCTTTAGGTGAAGGGAAAGACAACACTCAATACATGGAAGGTCAGCTCAATTGGACTGGACCAAAAGCAAAGAAGTTTCCGGGATAAAATGAATGCTTCAAAGCTCAGCGGAGCAAGCGCGGGGGTCTGGGGAACATGGTTTGCGGGGACTTCTAAGTCAATTGGCAAAATAATTCTACTATGAAATCATTCTGCATCCCACTTTGAAATGTGGCGTCTGGGGTCTTAAATGCTAACAAGCAGCCATCTAAGATGCAGCAATTGGTCTCAACCCACCTGGAGCAAAGGAAAATGAAGAACACCAAGCCCACATGACAACTAAGAGCCCAAGAGACAGAAAGGGCCACATGAACCAGAGACCTACATCATCCTGAGACCAGAAGAACTAGTTGGTGCCCGGCCACAATCGATGACTGCCCTGACAGGGAGCTCAGCAGAGGACCCCTGAGGGAGCAGGAGAGCAGTGGGATGCAGACCCCAAATTCTCATAAAAAGACCAAACTTAATGGTCTGACTGAGACTGGAGGAATCCCGGCGGTCATGCTCTCCAGACCTTCTGTTGACACAGGACAGGAACCATCCCTGAAGACAACTCATCAGACATGAAAGGGACTGGTCAGCGGGTGGGAGAGAGACGCTGATGAAGAGTGAGCTAATTATATCAGGTGTACACTTGAGACTGTGTTGGCAACTCTTGTCTGGAGGGGGGTGGGAGGATAGAGAGAGAGGGAAGCCGGCAAAATTGTCAAGAAAGGAGAGACTGAAAGGGCTGACTCAAGACGGGGAGAGTAAGTGGGAGTAGGGAGTGAGATGTATGTAAACTTATATGTGACAGACTGATTGGATTTGTAAACGTTCACTTGAAGCTTAATAAAAATTATTATAAAAAAAAAAAGTTAATAAAAGACACCAAAAGAGAATAAAAAAAAAAAAATTGTAGTATTAGTTTGTTCCAAATATTGCAGAGGACATAACTAATACTAAAATATTTCACTTGGTGTCCTACTTCTATTTGCTAAGTCTGTTAACTCTGCTTAGTTCCATTAACTGAATAATGGATAATGCCTAACCTATTTCATGGGGGTTTTGTAAGTGTTAACTGAGATAATATATTTAAAGCATAAAATATTTGACTAGATAAATAGCATTAAAATCCCTTCCAGTACTCCTTGTTACAGAGATAACATTATTAATATTTTTTAAGCGACTCATCAAAAGAAAAAGGGAGGAAAGAGAAAAAGCTAGGAAGGAATGAGGAAAGGATTCAAATAGAGAGAGACCTACCAGCAGTTCTTCCTGAAGTTTAAGATTCACTGAACATACGTATAATTAAAGTGACTTTAACATCAACATGCTTGACTACACAGGAATTCTGAAAACTTCATTAAATACTAACAGGACTTTTAATTTTACAGCCTTAGAGCAGTATGCGTTTGGTGTGCCAGTGTCAGGCAGTGGCAGATAGATGCAAATATGGCTGGAATTAGAGAAGAGAGCAAAAAGTACAGATAAAACTTAATTGATTGATACACTAAAATATAAATAACACAAACAATTATTTCTTTCTCTAGATACCTCTGTGTCTTAAAAAAAATCCCTTTTCTCAAGTAAGAGAAAATACAAACACCCAATATACTGCTGGGGATTAAGACTAAAATCCCTAACAAAAAGAAGGAAGCTAGAAATTAAGACTCTAGATTCAAATAGAAATTGGGGGTGGGGGAACATTTTTCCATGACTGGCTTGGCTCTGTATTGAAAGTTACTACACTTTTGATGTATATGACTGGCTGCCTCACCTCTCATATTGTTCAACATATTAAGGCATTGCTTGTACTGTGATCCTTATTTCTGCCACATTATGAAACTCAGCACAAAGGAAGAACACAAACCATCATAAAGACTGTGAAAGCAAATTATTAGGGTAAGCAAAATTCCAAGGCAATTCATCAGTCAGTTAAAACAAGATGGCTGAGTAGCATCAGCAAGATACAAGAGCAGACTGCTCCCAAGTCTGTCTTCTGCCATGAAAACATCAAAAAACAAGCAGCAACAGAACTAACTTTGCTAGAATTCTGGAAAAATAGTCAAAGCTTTACAACTACCAAGTGAACACTAAAAAAAGGTAACTTGAAAATAGTAGGCAAGCTTTCTTTTCTTTTATGTTGTTGTTGTTGTTGCCTGTGGCCCATCCCCTGCCAGGGATGGCAACCAGGTTAAAGATTGTGGCCCATGGCATTGTGGAACTGGAATAAAATCACAGGTTCCCACTGATCTCAGTCAAGGTTGGAGCAAAACGCACTTAAGGTGATATGAGGGTGCCATCTGGAGGCTGAATTCTGCTATGACAGTGCTGTGGGGAGATCCCAGAAAAGTCTGATCTGGACTGGGTGGGACTGCCTTATGAAAGAATGCTACAAGTGTGCTAATGGGCAGTTCTTTGAAAATCAATGTACAGATGCTGGGGACCATCCTCCAGTAGTTTCAAACTTTGATGACCATGACACACAGTAAGAAGTCATTTCTCATCAACAGTTTCACAAAACAGTATCACCCTGTACTGTTGCTAGCTGTCAAGTTGGACTCATGGTGACCCCATGTGTGCAGTTCCAGAGGGGGCAAAGCATACCTTATTATAAAATTATTTAGTTTTTCTCCTCTCATTTGTCTGGTGGCTACATGAAGGAACAACACTACAAGTTTGTCTCTATTTTCATAAAATCACTTGAGGTAGAAAAATGGAAGGCAATATATGAAAACATTGTAAGGCAAATAACTGAGCCATAGTTGCCCGAGAAAAAGGATGCTACTGAGGTAGTAGGTAACAAAAGGCTTGGGAAGACAAGCTGAGATGAAAGTTTCTTTGAGAATTTAGAGCACTCAAAAGCACTAAAGTTTTCCAGGAAATTTAGAAAGGTGACAAAAATCATTGCTGAGGAAGCCCAAGTATTGAATTGCTAGGCAAAGACTTTAAGACAACTAACTTTAATATGACCTAAGTTTTTTTTTTTTTAAATGTACAATGAACTAAAGGAAATCAGAAAAATTATATATGGACAAAATGAGAACAACAATAAAGAGAAAGAAATTACAAAAAGGAATCATACTGACCAAGCACCTCATAGAACTAGATTTCTGGGATTGAAGGATTAGGGCCCTAGTCTTGTAGAACATCTCAGTCAATTTGCGTAATTAGTTTTTAAAGTTATGCTCTACATTCTACTTTGGTGAATAGTGTTTGAGGTCTTAAAAACTTGCAAGCTACCACCTGAGATACAATTATTGGTCTCTGCTCATCCAGAGCAAAAAAGAAAGAAGGAAGCCAAAGACTTGAAGAAGAAATTAATCTATAGGAATAACAGTCTACAGAAACCATGGTCTCATCTACCCTGAAAACAGCAGACCTAGATGGCACCTGGCTATCACTACTGACTTTTTTAATCGAAGCCACAATAGGTAAACCCTGATAGAATGGGAGAAAAATGTGGAACACAAGCTCACATTCCTTAAAGTCAAACAAACAAAAAACAGACCTATTGGACTGGTTGAAACTGAAAGACTCCCCAAGACTACTGCCCTGAGATACCTTTTAAGCCTTGAACCAAAACCAATCCCTGATATTACATTGTAGCTAAACAACAAATTGGCTCATAAAATAATGAATATCACTCACAAGTAATTTTGCTCCTTTAAAAAATCACTGATATGAGACCAAACTGTCACCAATTACTTTAAAACAAAGATGAAAATGTAAGAGAACAGGGATGGAAACAGGACAATCAGAACAGATGTAATGAGAATGCTTGTGATATTGTGAAGAATATAACCAATATCAGTGAATAACCTGTGCAGAAACTGTTAAATGGGAACCTAAACTGCTGTGTAAACCTTCACTAAAAACATAACATTGTTAAAAAGAAAAAAAAAATGGGAGAGACAGAGAGAAACATACTGAAATTCTGAAGGTGAAAAGTTGAATAACTAAAACAAAATAATTCACTGAAGGAGCTCAACAGCAAATTTGATCAGTCAGAAGAAAGAATCAACAAACATCAAGATAGGGTGGTTGAAATTATCCATTCTGAGAAGAAGAGAAGGAGGTGAAAAGAAAGGAAAAGGGAAAAAGGAGGATACGATTGAATAGTATCTAAGGAACCTGTGAGATACCAGCAATTGGGCCACATACCTCTTATGGAAGTTCCAGAAGGAGAAGAGGGAAGGGTAAAAAAAATAGAGATAATGGCTGAAAATTTCCCAGTTTTGATTGCAGACAAATCTATACATTCAAGAAGTTCAAGGTACATTAACCAAGATAAACTCAAAGAGATCTACACTGAAACAGCTTGGCTAGGCCATGATTCCCAGTATTGTGTTATTATCTACTGTTTTGTCATCTGATGTAATTTTCCTATGTATTGTAAATCCTACCTCTATGATGTTAACGAGGTGGGATTAGTGGGGTTATGTTAATAAGGCGGAACTCAGTCTACAAGATTAGGTTGTATTTTAAACCAAACTTTTTTGAGATATATAACTGAGAAGCTGGCAGAGAGACAGGGAGACCTCATACTAGCAAGAAACAAGAACCAGGAGAATAACATGTCCTTTGGATGAGAAGTCTCTGTGCTGAGAAGCTCCTAGTCCATGGGAAGATTGATGAGAAGGCCTTCCTGACACAGAAGGCCAGGATAGAGCAGACAGAAGGTGAGAAAGCCTTCTCCTGGAGCTAAGGCCCTAAATCTGTGAGAGGAAAAACTTTTTGGTCAAAGCCATCCATTTGGGTGTTTTTGTTAGATAACTAAAAGGCCCCATAATCTGGAACAAGACAAGAATACCCACTTTTGCTTTTGCTGTTCAATATTGTACTGGAAGTTTACCCAGAGTAATTAAGCCAGAAAAAGAAATAGAAGACCTCCAAATTGAAAAGGAAAAAGTCCATTTATTTGCAGATGACATAATTCTATATTTAGAAAAACCCAAAGAATCCTCTAAAAAGCTACTAGAGTTAATAAATAAATGCAGCAAATGTAGAGAATACAAGATAACAAACATAAATCAGTTGTTTTACATACCACCAATGAAGGATACAGAAAAGAAAATTAAGAAAAGAATTCTGTTTATAATAGTAACTAAGAGAATAAAATATCTAGAAATAATTTAACCAATGAGGTGTAAGACTTGTTGTGGTACAATGGGTTTCTTTTTACGGACATTCTGGCCCTGGGCTTGTAACTCTCCCAAAACGATTGTTCAGGTTACAATCTTGCAAGTGACTGGTCAGGTTACTATCCACATAAGCAGACTCCAGTGATTGGTTGATTTACAATGCATCCTATAGTTGACTTTACCAGGCTTTGACCCTTCCCCTGCCCCCGACCCAGCTGACCTATCATATACTCTAATTGGTTAGGGAACCCACTTTGTAATTATCAAGGAGTATACATGCTGGCTTATAAAAACCCTAGAACACAGAGATTCAGATGGTGCTTCCTGATCAATGAGAGAGAGGAGAGGAGGAGCCCTGCTCTATAATCAACTAAACACTAACAAATTTTAATGACCCTAAATTAGGGAAAACAGTTGAATTCACATCCTCCAACTCCTTGGCTCTCTATTTTAAGCATCTCAGGAAACATGCAGGGAGAGGGGCTCTCAGACCACTCCCTCTCTCTAACTGCAGTATCTTTCCCAGTAGCCCTGATGCCAAATTTTCTTCTTCCAGAGCTAATGTTACTAGGCAGATTGTTTTGAGATTCATGTCTACAATAACCAAGAGCCAAAAAATAAGGACTGAATTTTTTTTATATACATTTCAACAATCATTTCCATCCCTCATTCATAGGAACAAATTTCTTTCAGCAAAATAATACAAATATGTAAATAATCTTCCAATGCTAAATAAGAATATGTGCACAGGAATCTGGAATTTTTTTTTTTTTTTTGGTGAAAATCTACACAGCAAAACCTGTTCCTATTTCAGTTTCTGGACATAATGATCGGTGACACTGATTACCTTCTTCACATTATCTCAACATTCTAAGTCTCAACATCTTACAGAGGCATACTTGGCTAGAAAATAAAATGAAAGTCTTTAGCTCAAAAAGGAGCATTATCTGACACCATGTTATGTTTTACACATGTCTCTCTCTTATCTCTGTGCTTTTCTTTAGCCATATGTATCTCTATAAACTGAAAATCTTGGCATCTCTGCACCCCTAATTAGGTGATATGATCAAGTGCATCAATTACCATCCCTCTTTTCAGCCAAACTATTATTCACGCTAACTAAAAACACACAACATATTAAACAGTGCACAAAGCAGACACATGGCTGTGCCATCTGGTCTCACAATCTGAATTAGAGACAAAAAGCAAAATGAGAAGCTGGGTTCACTCTGGGGTGGCCAGACATCTCAGTGTTCAAATTGTAAGTCAAGTCTCCAAAGTCCAACTCTTATCTTCAACTCAGCCACAAGCAAAAGAACACAACCACTGTCCCTGAAACTTAAGCAGAACCCACAAGTTTGCTGCACTGATCCCAAGGCAAATGAAACCGATCAACATTTTCATTCCCAGCCCTAAAACCTTTCCTAGTTCCCGACAGGACATTAAATTCCTTTAAGATAATAATGTGGCACAAATCTAAGCAGCTCCTGTTCACCTGACGATGAGACTAAGTTGTCATTTCTCTGCTATCATCACAATGGAAGTAAATGAAAAGACAGGAAAATATTAAGAACTTAATCCTCAATGAGCCTAGGCTCAGTCACCAAGCTCACAGAGCATCTGAGAGCAGAAGGAGATTCAACACGTACTGACAGAAGTTGTCCTGTGTGAGCAAAAGGCAATCAGCAGAAACCACACTACATACCCCAGGCTTTGGTCTTAGGTTTCAGTGCAGTGAGGTCAGCTTGATAAAAAGTAACAAAATACAGTAAAAATCACATTGTGGGCAAAGTCACCAACTGGCATGTTGAAATAATGAAAGCCATTAAATTCTAAAAGAAATACATAAAGCTTTTATGAATGCTTTTATGCAACTCAGTAGTCACCATGACTATTCATATAGAAACAATAATAATAATTGATAAACTACACAAAAGTACAACTTTTAAAAATACTCTCCTTGGGCACATTCTGACAGAGTAAATGAATTTATTCACTATGCAAAGATGGGCTTACAACTTAACCAACAAAGGTGAACAATAACTCCAAGGCCACTTACAGCTGTTTCTGTCATGCCACATGAAAAACAAGACAAAAAAATAGTAGAAAGTGAAAAAGTGTAGAATTTAAACAAATAATTTTAAGCACGCTGTGATACAGTAAAAATATCAAAAAAGTAGAAGAGAAAACTTAAGGTTTTGTGGGTTTAGATTAGGAAATACCAATGGGTAAATGAAAACAAAAAGTGTTTCAAACCATGACACATTTGACTTTTAAAATCTAGGAAGACAAAGGTGTACTAAAAACATGAAAATGCCAAAGATTACAGGCTATTTTCCCACTTCTATTTTTCCCTGAAGTGCCTAAGTGGTGCAAATGGTTAAGCACAGACTATTAGCCTACAGATGGCCAGTTTGAACCCACCAAGAGGTTCCTCAGAAGACAGTCCTGGTAGTCCGCTTCCAAAAGTCACAGACTTGAAATCTTATGGAGCAGTTGCCATGACTAAGAGTTAGAATGGTCTCAACGGCAACTAAAAACAATTATCTCCCCTCAGAATGACTGAAACCACAATGAAACAACGTGTAGAGCTTGCCTTGTAGGTTCAGCTAAGGTTTGAATTTTAGCACCCTAAAATGGGATAGAAATTGCTTGGTGTCAAATGTGGACAATGTTGTTCTTGGAAAGACTGAAAAGTCTCAAGGGCCTACGTGACCTTGGGCATCAATAAACAACGGTGTGTGTGTAGGTGTGTGTGTGTGACTGAAGACCATCTCCAATTTTACAAAGCTAATAATTCTAGGTTTCGGTGTTGCTGTAAGTACCAACGGAGGCAAGGAGTCATCCTGTGTCCATGTCTGAAGCTTGTTACCCAACCAGCCCTCTGGGAGCATCCAAGAGAACATCAATTGTTTCAAGTCTATAAAAAAGAACACAACTGATAATGGCATGCAGGAATCCACCACCTGGTAGCAGCATCGAAGCAGCATAAACAAATACTCTGACTGACTCTAAGAATTATGATCCATCATGATGATGCCAGAATGGGAATGGAAAATCAACAAAACTTAGAAATTGACACTCAAAAATTAAGTCAGCTCTTCTCTCTTCCAACCCGTCTTTCCTCTGGCCCAAAGGTGTTCTTGTTCCTTGTTTTGACTTTTTGCAAAACCTGATTGATACCCTTGTATCTGAACCTTTCTTCTCTCCCTCCATCCCTATGCCCCTCCTCCTTTTCTCTCTCTTTCTCTACACACATACACACACACACAATATGTATTTCATAAGTAGAAAAATGGTGGTGACAGTAAGAGATAATAAAAGGCACCTTGTTCTAGGACAGAAAATTCTCTATAATAGGGAAGCCAGGGCTCAGACAAGTGAAGGGATGCGCTCAGGCCACACAACTAGCCAGCTGACAGGGTAGGAATAGAATCCAGGTCTCCAAAGAGGATAGTTAGTCCTAAGTTGTTTCCACTATGCCACACAGGTTATATGCGCGAGTTTTATCTCTACCTTTTGCTGCTAAACTGTTCAATAGCTTAATATATTATCAGAATTCCTTGACCTATTGATCTCTGGACCAGGTGAATTCTTCGTTTTGAAGGGCTGCCTTGTACATTGGAGGCTGTTTAGCAGAATCCCTGGACTCTACCTCCCAGATCTCAAAAGCACTTATTCCCCAGTTGTGACAAGCAAAAAAAAAAAAAAAAGGTACATAGCCAAGTGTACCTTTGCCCCGGTTGAAACCCAATGTGCTATATTAATTATCATTGTTCACTTAAATGAAATGGCTAAAACATTTTGTGCTGTGTAAATAAAACTTCATTAAATGGGCTGAATGAACTTCAGGGATGAGAGTTTCTTAATCCTTTCTAACACTTAAGAAAGAAAAGATGCCAGAGGTTTGACTCAGAAGGGTACACGGGCCAAGATGAGAATGGTCAAAGCCCCAGCTCTGCTTTGTTCACATGTCGTCAGCAGGAAAGGTCTCAAGAACAGTAGTTTGGTTTTCCATCTGGGCTACAAGACTCCTTAAGAAAACTGAGAACTGCTAGCACAAAGTTGGAATTGACAAAACTCTGAAAGAATGGATGTTTTGGAAGGCTAACCGAACTTTCACATTTCTACATGTCTTTCAGTTTGAAGAAAACCAAAGAAATCGTTGTATTAAAATTAGCTGGCACTTATTGGTACATCTTTTACTCAGTTTCTTTCATTTCCATTTTTTTACAGAATTATGTCCTTGATAACTGCAAAAGAAGTCAAAGGGGCAAAGGGTTGTGGACTTTCCTAATTGCTACACCTAGGCCCCAGTCTCCAAAATGGTCTTCATGGGCACACACATAATGTTCCATCTTGACACACACCCTGCAGTGCTCATTAAGGCCATATTACATTTGTCATCTTCATTAGTGAGTGCTTCAAATCCTCTTCACTTTCAGCAAGCAAGGTTGTGTCATCTGCATAACACAGATTGTTTATGAGTTTTCCTCCAATCCTGGTGCCCCATTCTTCTTCATATAGTCCAGCTTCTCATATTATTTGCTCAATTTACAGATTAAATAGGTACGGTGGAAGAAACCAACCCTGACGCACACCTTTCCTGACTTTGACCAATCAGTATCTTCTTGTTCTGTCTGAACAACCGCCTCTTGCTCTATGTAAAGGTTCCTGAAGAGCACAGTTAAATGTTCTGGAGTTCCCACTGTTCACGATGTTATCTGTAGTTTATTATGATCCACACTTGCCTTCGCATAGTCAATAAAACACAGGTAAACGTCCTTCTATTGTTCTCTGCTTTCTGCCAGGATCCATCTGACATCAGCAATGATATCCCTGGTTCCATGTCCTCTTCTGAAACCAGCCTGAATTTCTGGCAGTTCCCTGTCAATAAACTGCTGCAGCCTTTTTTGAATGATCTTCAGAAAATTTTTGCTTGCATGTGATATCAATGATACTGTTCTATAATTTCCACATTTGATTGTATTGCCTTTCTTGGGAAGAGACATAAATATCAATTTTTTCCAATCAGTTGGCCAGGAGGCTGTCTTCCATATTTCTTGGCATAAAGGAGTGAGCACCTCCAGCGCTGCATGTATTTGTTGAAACATCTCAATTGCTATTCCACCAATTCCTGCAGCCTTGTTTTTCACCAGTGCCTTCAGGGCAGCTTGGACTTCTTCCTTCAGTGCCATCAGTTCCTCATCATATACCACCTCTTGAAATGGTTGAACATCGACTAATCCTTTTTGGTATAACAACTCTGTGTATTCCTTCCATCTTCTTTTGATGCTTCCTGCACCGTTTAATATTTTCCCCATGGAATCCTTCACTATTGCAACTCAAGGCTCAAATTTTTTTCTTCAGTCCTTTCAGCTTGAGAAATGCCAAGTGTGTTCTTCCCTTTCACTTTTCCATCTCCAGCTCTTTGCACATGTCATTATAATACTTTGTCTTCCTGAGCCGCCCTTTGAAATCTTCAGTTCTTTTACGTCATCAATTTTTCCTTTTGCTTTAGCTGCTCGACGTTTGAGAGCAAGTTTCAGAGTCTCCTCTGACATCCATCTTGGTCTTTTCTTTCTTTCCTGTCTTTTCAATGGCCTCTTGCTTTCTTCATGGATGATGTCCTTGATGTCATTCCACATCTTGTTGCACCAAATCTTTTCTCCAGGTGGTCTCTAAATTCAGGTGGGATACACTCAAGGTCTTATTTGGGCTCTTCTGGGGTTGCTCCGATTTTCTTCATTTTCAGCTTAAACTTGTACATGAGCTGTTGATGGTCTGTTCCACAGTTGGCCCCTGGCCTTGCTCTGACTGATGATATTGAGCTTTTCCGTAGTCTTTTTCCACAGATGTAGTCAATTTGATTTCTGTGTGTTCCATCTGGTGAGGTCCATGTGTATAGTCACCATTTATGTTGGTGAAAGAAGGTATTTGCAATGAAGAAGTCGTTGGTCTTGAAAAGTTGTATGATTCGATCTCTGGCATTGTTTCTATCACCAAAGCCGTATTTTCCAACTACTGATATTTGTTTCCAACTTTCGCTTTCCAATCACCAATAATAATCACTGTATTTTGATTGCATGTTTGATCAATTTCAGACTGCAACAGCTGATAAAAATCTTCCATTTCTTCATCTTTGGTCCTAGCGGTTGGTATGTAAATTGGATAATAGTAGTATTAACTGGTCTTTCTTGTAGATGTATGGATATTATCCTATCACTGACAGTGTTGTACTTCAGGATACATCTTGAAACTTTCTTTTTGATGATGAATGCAACACCATTCCTCTTCAAGTTGTCATTCCCAGCATAGTAGGCTATACAATTGTCTGATTCAAAATGGCCAGCACCAGTCCATTTCAGCTTACTAATGCCTGGGATATCAATGTTTATGCATTCCATTTCATTTTTGATGATTTCCAATTTTCCTAGATTCATACTTCATACATTCCAGGCTCTGATTATAATGGATGTTTGCAGCTGTTTCTTCTCCTTTTGAGTCGTGCCACATTAGCAAATGAAGGTCCCGAAAGTTCTACTCCATCCACATCATTAAGGTCAACTCTACTTTGGGGAGGCAGCTCTTCCCCGGACATCTGTTGAGTGCCTTCCAACCTGAGGGGCTCATCTTCCAGCACTATATCAGACAATGTTCTGCTGCTTTTCATAAGGTTTTCACTGGCTAATTCTTTTCAGATGTAGACTGCCAGGTCCATCTTCCTAGTCTGTCTTAGCCTGGAAGCTCAGCTGAAATCTGTCCTCCATGGGTGACCCTGCTGGTATCTGAATACCAGTGGCATAGCTTCCAGCATCACAGCAACATACGAGCCCCCACAGTACAACAAACTGACAGACACATGGGGGTACAGCGTTCAGTTGGGATTGCACCTCAACATAAAGAAAACAAAAATCCTCACAACTGGGTCAATGAGCAACATCATGATAAACGAAAAAAAGATTGATGTTGTCAAGGATTTCATTTTACTTGGATCCACAATCAACAGCCATGGAAGCAGCAATCACGAAATCAAGAGACACATTGCATTGGGTAAATCTGCTGCACAGGAACTCTTCAAAGTGTTGAAGAGGAAAGGTGTCACTTTGAAGACTAAGGTGCACCTGACCCAACCCATGGTATTTTCAATCACATCATATGCATGTGAAAGCTGGACAATGAATAAGGAAGACCAAAGAAGAATTGACTCCTTTGAATTGTGGTATTGGAGAAGAATATTGAATATACCATACTCTGCCAAAAGAACAAACAAATCTGTCTTAGAAGAAGTACAACCAGAATGCTCCTTAGAGGCAAGGATGGTGACACTTCACCTTACATACTTTGGACATGTTGTCAGGAGAGATCAGTCCCTGGAGAAGGACATCATGCTTGGCAGAGTACAGGGTCAACAGAAAAGAGGAAGACCCTCAAAGAGGCGGGCTGACACAGTGGCTGCAACAAAGAGCCCAAGCATAACAAGGATAGTAAGGATTGCTCAGGACTGGGCACCATTTCGTTCTGTTGTACATAGGGTCTCTGTGAGTCAGACCTGGCTCGACAGCACCTAACAACAACACATTTATGATGACTAGAAAGGTACATCATGTTTGATAAAGTGGAGGGTCAGAGAAAACCAGGGAAAGCCTCCATGAGATGAACTGACATGGTCAGCTGAGCAATGGGCTCAAACATACAAACTACTGTTATACACAAGGTGGCAAAAATCAGAACAGACCTAAGGGCAACTAACAACCGCAATAACATTATCTTTCTCTGAATGTGGAACATATTGTGGTACTTAGCTCATTTTCAACAATTAAATACTTTCTAACAACAGGCCCAATACACAGCAAAGATTACTTTGTCAATTGACATTATCTTTCTGGATGCAAAAAGCCTCACAAACTATGCAGACTAGCACAGGGTTGCACCCTTCCTAACAATTTAGACTTATACAACCTAATAACCATTCAAATCTTAAAATTAGAAAAAACCTAGTGAATCATCTAATGCAGAGTAATTTCCATTTAGAAAAGAGGAAATTACAGGCCTAAACAAACAGGAGACTAGGAGCTCTTCTGGATCTTGTCAGGGCGGTTTCTTAACTGAGTAACTTACTTAAAAAGGAGAATGCAGACAGATTTTTTTGCAAATTACTTTTGTGGTAAGCAGCCCCTCCCCTCTGTACAGGCTGCATCTCTGACTTGCTTCTAACCAATAGAATATAACAGAGTAATGGAGTGTCACTTTTAAGATTAGGTTATAAAACTGTTTCTTCTGTCTAAGGGAGCTCTCTGGCTCATGTGAGTGCTCATTTCTCTCTCTTTCACCTGTCTGTTAGTTTCTAACCCATATCGGTATTGCCAACCCCCACTTGGACAGCCTAGAAAAATCATGTGATGAAAACCCGAAGTCAGCCAGCAGACCTGTGAGGTTGGAAAAGGATTCTCCAACCCTAGCCAACAACTTGGGAAACCTGTGCTAAAGATCCAACTAAATCTTTACATACCTCTGACAGACAGAAACAATAAAATAACAATGCTTGTTGTTTTAAGCTGCTAAATTTTCAAATATTTTGTTAAAGAACCATACATAAGCAATAAAACTTTCCACTGCTTTTAAAGTGTTTAATAAGTTACTGTACAAATAATTTTAATTAAGTTCAAAAATACTGTGACTCAACTATTATTCATATCTAGGACTCACAGCCCATTCAATTCAATTATTCTTGGCAGTTATTGATCAATTTCATTATCTTTCAGAAAAAAATACACCTAATTTGTAAATTAATTCATCAAACTGTATCATGCTTATAAAAGAACAGGAAAATATTGATGTCTTAGGCTCATACCATAATAGGTTAAGTACATGTAAAATGCTGGTCTACTGCCAGTCTACAAAAAAGACTGTGACAAAAGGAGAAAAATTAGTGCTTACTTTAGCAGCACATGTACAGAGAAGATTCACATGGCCCCTGCACAAGGATGATACTCAAATTCTTAAAGCATTCCGTGCTTTTTTTTTTTGAAGAGTGTGCTTCTTAGTTTAAGTAGATGCACAAGACTAAGTGGGCAGCTGCTGTGTGGGGGCAGGAGGAGAAAAGCAGGAAGGGGCAGTAGCTTGATGGATGGACATGGAAAACCTGGGCTGGAAAGGAGGAGTGTGCTGTGTCACATTATCGGGATAGCAACTACAGTCACATAAAATGTGTGTATAAATGTTTGTATGAGAAACTAACTTCAGCTATAAACTTTCACCTAGTGCACAATAAAAAAATTTAGAGAAAAAGTGGGATATTACATTACTTGACAAAAGCAAAAGCCCACGTTTATAACTTCTACACATTTCTTTTACTTCTAATGCTGTGATTAACACAATGATTTGTTACTGGTTTGCTTAAATTACTTTAAAGTTGGAGACTGTAGTACAGGTAAACAGATTCTCAGTCGAGGTCTGTATAACAGGGGTTAAAATCAAAACTCTAGAGCATGAGTGCCTGAGTATAAGTTCTGACTCAAAAACTATTCCATTTCTTAAATATTCTGCCATTATCCCTTCATCTCTTGATGGACATTGGGTTTGTTCGCACCTTTTGGCTATTGTGAATAATGCTGAATTGAAACCTGGTGTATAGGTATCTGTTTTGATGCTTTCAATTCTCCTGTGGAATGGAATTGCTGCATCATGTGGTAGTTCTATATTTAAATTTTTGAAGAATTGCCAGACTGTTTTCCACAACTGTTGCACCGTTTTGTATTCCCATTATCAGGAGGGTTTTGATTTCTCCACATCCTTGCCAACAGTTATTTTTCATTTTTCTGATCACAGTTCCAATGGAAGTGAATTCTTACCTTACTGTGGTTTTGGTTTACATTTTCCTAATGATGTTGAGCGTCTTTTCATGTGCTGTTCAGCCATTTTTATATCTTCTTTCAAAAGAGTCTAACTAAAATCATGGATTAATCCTGTGTTATCTTCTAAGAGTTTTATGGCTTTAACCTTTTCTATTTAAATATTTGATTTATGTTAACTATCCTATATTGATGGAGTTCTGTGGGGTAATGGTTAAGTACTCAGCGGTAAACAGATAGGTCGCAGTTTGAACCTGCCAGCTGCCCTCCAGTAGAAAGATGCAGCAGGCTGCTTCTGTAGAGATTACAGCCTTGGAAGCCCTATGGGGGCTGATCTACTCTGTCCTGTAGCGGGGCCATGAGTTGGAATCGATGGTAATGTGTTTTGTTTTGGGTTGTATATGGTATGAGACATGAGTCCAACTTCATTCTTTTGCATATGAAGATACAGTAGTTCCAGTACCATAACTGAACAGACTATTCTTTCCTCATTAATTAGATTTGGCACTCTCATTGAAAGTCCCGTAACTGTAGATGTATATTTCTAGATTCTCAATTCTCTTCTGTTAGTCTATATGCCTATTCTTGTACCAGTACCACACTGTTTTTATTATTATATTGCACCTTAAGTGAAAGTTCTCAGTTCAAGTTAGTCTCTCATACAAAAATTCATACACACATTGTTATGAGACCCTAGTTGCTATCCCTATAGTGTGACAGCACATGCTTCCTTTCTACCCTGTATTTCCCATGTCCATTCAACCAGCTTCTGTCCCTTTCTGCCTTCTCATCTTGCCTCCAAACAGGAGCTGCTCCTTTAGTCTCATGTATCTACTTCAACTAAGAAGCACACTCTTAAAAAATATCATTTTCTGTCCTATAGTCCAGTCTAATCTTTGTGTGAAGAGTTGGCTTTCGGAATGGTTTTAGTTTTGTGCTAACAGAGAGCCATGTCTTCTGGGGTCCCTCCAGTCTCAGTCAGACCACTAAGTCTGGCTCTTTTACTAGAGTTTGAGTTCTGAACCCCACTTTCCTCCTGCTGTGCCAGGGACTCTGTTGTGTTCCATGTCAGGGTGGTCATTGGTAGTAGCTGGGCACTATCTAGTTCTGGTCTCAGGCTGATGGAGTCTCTGGTTTATGCGGCTATTTCTGTCTCTTGGTCTCATATTTTCCTTGTGTTTTTGGTGTTCTTCCTTTTCTTTGCTCCAGGTGACATCTTACATGGCCACTTGCTAGCTTTTAAGAACCCAAATATCACTCACCAAAGTGTGATGTAGAACATTAATTAAATAAATTTTGTTATGCCAGTTGACCTAGATGTCTCCTGAAACCATGGTCACCAGACCCATACCCATGCCACTCTGTCCCTTGAGGTGTTTCACTGTATTCGTGAAACTTCTTAGCTTTTGATTTAGTCCAGTTGTGCTGACTTCCCGTGTATGTGTATTCTCCTTCCGTTCACCTAAGATTATTCTTGTCTACTGTCTAGTTAATGAATATTCCTCTCCCTCCCTCCATACCCTTGTAACCATCAAAGAATGTTTACTTCTGTCTTTAACCCTTTCCTTGAGTGCTTACAATATTGCTCTCATATACTATTTTTCCTTTTGTGACTAATTTCACTGAGCATAATGCTTTTCAGGCTCATCCATGTTATGAATTGTTTCGAGTATTCACCATTGTTCTTTATCATTACTTAGTATTCCTTTGTGTGAATATACCATAATTTATCTATTTATCTGTTGATGGGCACCTAGGTTGTTTCAATCTTTTGACTATTGTGATCACTGATACAATGAACATCAGTGTGCATATACCTATTCATGTAAGGATTCTTATTTCTCCAGGATACATTCCAAGGAGTGGGCTTGATGAATTGTATGGTACTTTTATTTCCAGCTTTTTAAGGAAGCACCAAATCAAATTCCAAAGTGATTGTACCATTTTACATTTCCCACCAGCAGTGTATAAAAGTTCCAGTCTCTCCACAACCTCTCCAACATTTATTATTTTGTGTTTCTAAGATCAATACTAGTCTTATTGGGGTGAGATGCTATCACATTGTAGTTTTGATCTGCATTTCTCTAACAGCTAATGATTGTGAGCACTTCCTCATTTTTCTGTTAGCTACCTGAATGTCCTCTTTGGTGATCTGCCTATGCATACATTTGCCCATTTTTTAGTTGGGTTATTTCACAACATTAAATCAATAAAGAGGGACTAAAAAATGTGGTCATAGATCTTTTGTGGGGGCAGTCAAGGCAATATGAGGAAATAAAAGATTGTTTGAAACTTAGAAAAATAGAGGTAAATATTAAGGTAACCACAAAGGAGGCTAACAATCCCACACATCAAAATAAAATACAAGAAAAACATAAAGGCTCAGCAAAAGCAAAATCAACAACAATGAAAAAGAAGAAAAGACAATATATAAAGAAAAACTACTCCACACAAAAATTCAGTGGAAAAAGAAACTGTCAACATTACAGAAAAAAGACATCAAAATGACAGCATTAAATAAATAATTACACTGAATGTAATTGGACTAAATACACTGATAAAAAGACAGAGAGTAGCAGAATGGATAAAGAAACAGGACCTGTCTATATGCTGCATATAAGAGGCACACCTTTGACTTAAAGACACCAAGAAACTAAAACTAAAAGGTTGGAAAAAATATATGAAGCAACAACAATCAAAAAAGAGCAGGAGTAGCAATATTAATTTCTGACAAAATAGGCTTTAAAGTTAAATCCACCCCAAAGGGTAAAGAACACCATATAATGATTAAAGGGACAGTATTCCAGGAAGAGATAACCATATTGAATACTTACACACCCAACAACAGGGCTTCAAGATACATAAAACAAACTCTAACAGCATTGAAAAAAGGGACAGGCAGCTCCACAACAATAGAAGGTGACTTCAACATACCACTTTGGTGAAGGACAGAAAATCCAGAAAGAAGCTCAGTAAAGACAAGGAAGATCTAAATGCCACAATCAACCAATTAACCTTGTAGACATATACAGAACACCCCACCCAACAGCAGCCAACTACACTTTCTTTTCCAACGTACATGGAACATTCTCTAGAATAGACCACAAATTAGGTCATAAAGCAAGCCTTAACAGGATCCAAAACATCAAAATATTAAAAGGATTTTTCCTAGTTTCCTTAAACTTCTCATTCTGACAAAGCTGTAGAGAGATATCACACATGTGTTCACTTTGAGCCTCGCCTTTCACTGATACCTGATCTACTGGTGGTGACATTTTGTGTAATTGTATCAGCACCTCTAGCCCTGTTTTAGCAATGCCCTCTTTAGCACTGGAAACAGAGCCATCAACATCTCTTAAAGACTAACCAGATTTGAGAACCAATTTAGAAAATTCATCCTTACAATTTTATTTCCTTAGAACCACTCTGGGTACCAAATGTTTTAGGATGGGCTCTCTAGAGAAGAAAACCAGTAAGCATATAAAAATAAAGAGAGAGATTTATACCAAGGAAACAGCTCCCGTTATTGGAGAGGCCAAAACGTGCCAAGTCAGGTTAGAGGCTTCTCTCAATCCACATAGCAGCAGGGGCTGGTGAACCCAAAACTGGCAGGTCAGAGAGAAGGGCTCCTACTCTCAGGCTGTGAAGATCGACGAATTCCAAGATCTTCAGGTAAGTTGATAGCACAAGTCCCAAAAGCCGGAGGTCAGACAAACAGGAGGCAGCTGCAGGATCCAAATCACAAGACCTGCAGATAAGCAGATAGCTCAAGTCCCAAAGAGCCAGAGGCAGTGCAGTATCCAGAATAAGCATAGAAGGCAGAACATCCGCTTATATTTGGATGCAGACCACATCCCCAAGGAAACGCCCCCTTAACTGATAGCTACTCACAGTAGATTCAGTCATGGCAGTGATCACATATATAATCACTGAGAATCATGGCCCAGCCAAGCTGACTCACAATCCCAGCCATCACAGTCCACCCCTTGTCAACCTGGCACATGTACACATGTCCTTAAATGATACATAGTATCTGAATAAAGACAACGATAAAGTTATACTTGCACCTAACATGATACAACTAACATGTGTACAACAGAAAGCACACTAGCCCTGTTTACATCTTATATTTTATGAGTGAAGAAAAAAATATTTGATACACATAGGCATAGAAGAAATATTCATAACAATTATGGTCCTCGTTTCTGCAACTGGTCACATGGCTGTAATTGGTATTTAGAACTACCTTCTTCCACTACCCATTCGGTATTCCCCTTCCCCTCAGCAAGCACTTCAGCTGGTCGTGGTTCTTTGCCTGGGGTGACCCAAAACTTCATTTCTGAAGGGTCTGGGTCATTAACAGTCATGTCAGAATTGGGTTGCTGCAGTTTTCCATTGACTTTAATCACAGGGCATGGTAGTACTAAGAGACGTGCTGAGTGATCTCCTGCATTCCAGGCATGCTCTTCTTTACCTCCATTATATAATATCAATCTGATTTCCTCTTGGTAACCAGGATCAATCACACTGGTCATTATGGTAACTGTCTTCCTTGTCTGTTGATCTAGAGGCATAAGGAGCCCAAAGTAGCCAGGTGGCATTCTTAGCTTCCAGTTGGATGGAATCAGTGATGTGTCTCCAAGTGGGAGCAATCCTCCCTTCGGATCTAAGGCCTCTAGACCTGCAAAAGATATGGTCACTGGGACAGAAAGCAAAGACCTTGTGAGTGGGTTACTAGAGTTATAAGTGGTGTCACTGTCCTTCAGGAGGTCTCAGAAAGGGACTGTAGTGTTCCCACTGTCTACTTTCGAGTGGTGCCTGCATAGCCTGCAGAACCACCTGTAAACCAGGCATGGGTTTTCTCTTCTTTGGTCAGTTGATCATAGGAAATTCCTCATGAGGCCATAGGTGCAGACTGGGAGATGGAAGGTAATGTGACAGGAGTGGAGACCATGGGCATTTGGGCCAGTTCCTCATGTAACTTACTTGTACCTTTAAGCCCCACTTGGGCCCAATCTCATATATACACTTCCATTTAATGATGGAGTGCTGCTTCGCATGTCCAACTTTATGACTCTGTGGGTCAGGCAATGCCCAGTTCATGATGGGCAGTTCAGGCCACACCGTGACTTGATTTCCCATGGTTAAGCATTCAGTCTCTACCGAGGCCCAGTAACAAGACAAAAGCTATTTCTCAAAAGGAGAGTAGTTACTTGCAGAGGATGGCAGGGCTTTGCTCCAAAATCCTGAGTCTGCACTGTGATTCACCAATACAGCCCTGCCAAAGACTCCAAACAGCATCTCTATCTGCCTCTGACACTTCAAGCACCATAGGATCAGAAGGATCATAAGTTCCAAGTGGCAGAGCAGCTTGCACAGCAGCCTGAACCTGTTCCAAAGACTTCTCTTGCTCTGGGCACTGCTCAAAACTAGCAGCTTTTCAAGTCTCTTGATAAATAGGCCAAAGTAGCACACCCAGATGAGGAATGTGTTACTTACAAAATCCAAAGAGGCATGTTAGACATTGTGCCTCCTTTTTAGTTGTGGGACCAGCAAGATGCAATAACTTATTCTTCACTTTAGGAGGAATATCTCTATATGCCCCACACTGCTGGACCCATAGAAATTTCACTAAGGTCAAAGGTGCCTGAATTTTTGTGGGATTAATTTCCCACCCTCTAGCATCCACATATTTTACCAGTAAGTCCAGAGTCATTGACACTTCTTCCTTACTGGATCCAATCAGCATAATGTCATTAATGTAATGGACCATCGTGATGTCTAGTAGAAGGGACAGTGGATCAAGCTCCCTGTGGACTAATTTATGACATAGGGCTGGAGAATTGATATGGCCCTGAGATAGGCAAGTGAAGGTGTATTGCTGGCCTTGCCAGCTGAAGGCAAACAGTTTCTGATGGCCCTTCAAAACAGGTATGGAGAAAAAGGCAATAGCCAGATCTGTATAGCTGGATACCAGGTACCAGGAGATTTACTAATTTGCTCAAGCAATGAAACTACATATGGAACAGCAGCTGAAATTGGAGTCACCATCCCGTCAATCTCCAAGATCCATCTGTTTTTTGCACAGGCTAAATAGGTGAGTTGAGTGGGGATGTGGTGGGAATCACCACCCCTGTATTCTTAAGCCCTTAATGGTGGTGTTAATCTCTTCAATCCCTCCAGGAATGCAGTATTGCTTTTTGTTTACTATTTTCCTAGGTAGAGGCAGTTCTAATGGCTTCTATTTGGCTTTTCCTGTCATAATAGCCCTTACTGTATTTGTCAGGGATCCAATGTGGGGTTTCTGCCAGTTACTGAGTATATCTATCCCAGTTATGCATTCTGGAACTGGGGAAATCACTACAGGATGGGTTCAGGGACCCACTGGATCTACTGTGAGACAGACATGAGCCAAGACTACTTTAATAATCTCACCTCCATACATCCCCACTCTGACTGGTGGGCCACAGTGACATGTTGGTTCTCCTGGAATTAATGTCAGTTCAGAGTCAGTATCCAGTAATCCCGGAAAAGTCTGATAATTTCCTTTTCCCCCATGAACTGTCATGCTCATAAAAGGCAGTAGATCCCTTTGAGGGGGAAGATTCACAGTAAAAATTTTGCAGTGAACTCAAGTGCTTCCTCAAGGGGTCCTCGCCTCCCCTTCATTCAAGGAGTTTTGGATCATTAAACTCGCTCAAATTTGGGAATTGAGTGAGTGACCATGACTCTCTATTCCAGCAATTCGAGTTAGACTGCTGTTTTTCTGACCTAGAATTCATCCATTTGTACAGATCAAGTAAATACATAGTAGATTTCCTATTTTGCCCCTAGGGACACCATGACTAAGTAACTAATCCCATAAGTCTATATGAGTCAGGCTATTCTGATTACTGCTTTGACTTCACTGTCTATTATCATAACCACACCCACCTTTCCTTTGTCGACTGAGTGCAGCCACTTTGCCCTTACTACCACAGAGTCCAATCATCCCCATTGTAGTTAGGTATGTTAATTCAGTTAGGGTAGTTCCCACTGTCGAATCTGATTTACATAAAATAGCAATCATAGCAGTCTTCAAGGATGCTGGGGCTCCCTTCACAAATTTGTTTCTCACCACTGTGATAAAAAGTGTGCCCCCTCAGCACTCCATGTGTGGGTCTGTGGGTCTAACCTGATAAATCCACTTGGGCATGCCAAATTCCCTAAGCCTAGGCAAGTAAATGTGTCTTGCTGGCCTTGCCAGCTGAAGGCAAACTGTTTCTGATGGTCCTTTGAAATAGGTATGGAGAAAAAGGCATTAGCCAGATCCGTATAACTGGGTACCAGGTACCAGGAGATGTACAGTATACCGAGGCAGAGCTGGCAGTTCAACTTGATTTAGCATAGGCCACCTCCTAATCCTTGCTTCAGTAACCCAACAAAATAAACTATGAGATCCTTTCCTAACTTTCCGAGCTAAAACATTGAATGAAGAATCTGTGCTTAGGGGACCCATACCAATAAAATCAGACTGACCCATCTTTATGTTCCTTGCACCATTATCCCACACCCTTCATAACCATTCTCACACACATACCCCAGGTTTCTGTTCGTACGTATTGGAAAAGTCAAGCAGTTCTTTTGAAGTATAGCGTACCTCCTCCTGAGTCACACTTTGTACTTCACACTTTGTACTCACTAGGACTTAAGTCTAGTTATAGGTCTAGAAGCTAGAATCAGTAGTGTGGAATTGTTTTGAGAACATCGAGCATTGTCTTGTGAAGTGTCTGGCTCAGGTAATGACCTAGGCAATGACTGAGGCAAGGGCTGTTTAGAAGCAGCTGGGCTAGGGCTAATCTTATTGGATGGGAGTTGAGGGGCTAATGGTTTTTCTGGGCAGGGTGGTTTAGCAGACAAACATGAAATAATCTCTTCAGGTGACAGTGGTTCTTTGGCAGAAATGATTCAACTGGATTTAGGGGCTGTGTGTTCAGCTTCCTGATTATCTGTGCATATGTCCCCATCCCAAGTTTCAGGATCCCATTTCTTCCCAATCAATGTCCTTACTTTAGCTCTATACACCTCCCATGGTTGGCAATTGAGCTGGGGTTGCAATTCAGCCACTCTCACAATAAGGCTCTGGGTTTAGTTTTTGGCAAGTTTAGTCTGTTACTACAGGGAATAAGGCTTTCTTTGAAAGCACAAGTGGAAGCCTTAATGTCATTTATGTGGTACTTGAGTTTTGACTCTTAAGCCCTGAGTCCATCACTCTGTTTCACCAGTTTGTCTAGTGAAAGTAGGACCAACCAACCAGCTTCCTTAAACTTCTCATTCTGACAAAGCTGTAGGAAGATGTCACACATGTGTTCACACTGAGCCTCGTCTTCCACCAATACCTGATCTACTGGTGGTGACATTTTGCATAACTGTATTGCCACCTTATGCCGGAGATTAACAGTGCCATATTTACTGCTGGAAGCAGAGTCATCAACATCTTTAAGACTAACCAGACTTGAGAACCAGTTTAGAAAATTCATCCTTACAATTATATTTTTCTAGAACAACTCTCGATGCCAAATGTCTTAGGCTGGGTTCTCTAGAGAAGCAAAACCAGTAACCATATAAATATATATAGGGAGATTTACATCAAGGAAACAGATCACGTGATTGCAGAGGCTGAAATGTGCCAAGTCTGTGTATCAGGATAGAGGCTTCTCTCAATCCAAGTAGCCACAGGGGCTGGCAAACCCAAGACCAGCAGGTCAGTGAGTGGAGCTCCCACTCGCAGGCTGTGAGATCAAAGAATTCCAAGATTTGCAGATAAGCTTGTAGCTCAAGTCCCAAGAGCCAGAGGTCAGATAAACAAGAGGCAGCTACAGGATCCCAATCATAAGATCTGCAGATAAGCTGATAGCTCAAGTCCCAAGAGCCAAAGGTGAGACGAATGGGAGGCAGCACAGCATCCAGAATAAGCAAAGAAGTCAGAACGTCTGCTTATATTTGGCTGCAGCCCACATCCCCCCAAAACTCCCCTGTCAACTGATTGGCTAAGCACTGCTGATTCAATCATCGGAGTGATCGAATTTTAACACTGAGAATCATGGCCCAGCTTACATGAGACTAAGTGGGCAGCTCCTGTCTGGAGGCAAGATGAGAAGGCAGAGGGGCTACAGAAGGTCATGGGGAATACAGGGTGGAGGGGAGGAGTGTGCTGTCTCATTAGGGGTAGAGAAGCTAGACACACAACCCCAACCATCACAGTGCTCATCAATGGATGAATGGACAAATAAATTATGGTATATTCATATAATGGAATACTACACAACAATTAAGAACAACGGTGAAATCCGTGAAACATCTCATAACATAGAGGAATCTGGAGGACATAATGCTGAGTGAAATTAATCAGTCAAAAAAGGACAAAGAGGGTATGAGACCACTATTATAAGAACTCAAGAAAAGTTTAAACAAAGAAGAAAATATTCCTTGATGGTTACAAGAGTGGGGAGGGAGGAAGAAATGTATTCGCTAATTAGAAAATTGGCAAGAAATATTTTAGGTGAAGGGGAAGGCAACACACAACACAGGAGAGGTCAGACAACTGAACTAATCTAAAGGCAAAGAAGTTTCCTGAATACAACTGAATGATTTGAAAGCCAGCGTACCAGGAGCAGGGTCTGGGAACCATGGTTCTAGGGGACATCTAGTTCAATTGACATAACAAAATTATTAAGAAAACATTCTACATCCCACTTTGATGAGCACTGCCTGGGATCTTAAACACTAGCAAGCGGCCATCTAAAATGCACCAATTCGTCTCAATGCTCCTGGAACAAAGAAGAATGAAGAACACCAAAGACACAAGGTAATTATGAGCCCAAGAGACAGAAAGGGCCCCATAAACCAGAGACTACTTCAGCCTAAGACAAGATGGACTAGATGGTGTCCAGCTACAACTGATGACTGCCCTGACAGAGAATACAACACAGAATCCCTGATAGGGCAGGAAAATAGCAGGATGCAGACATTAAATTTTTTAAAAAGACCAGACTTAATGGTCTGACTGAGACTAGAAGGACCACAGAGGTCATGGTCCCCAGACCTTCTGTCAGCCCAAGACTGCAACCATTCCTGAACCCAAACCTTCAGACACAGATTGAACTGGACTAAAAAAGAGTAAATGATACTGGTGAGAAGTGAGCTTCTTGCCTCAAGTAGATACGTGAGACTAAGTGGGCAGCTCCTGTCTGGAGGCAAGATGAGAAGGCAGAGGGGCTACAGAAGTTCATGGGGAATACAGGGTGGAGAGGAGGAGTGTGCTGTCTCATTAGGGGTAGAGAAGCTAGAAGTACACAGCAAGGCATGTACAAGTTTTTGTATGAAAGACCAACTTGATTTGTAAACTTTCACTTAAAGCTCAATAAATAAAGGAAAAATATTAAGTAATGACTGATTCGGAGTAATGCAATTCTTCTACTTTTCTATTCGTTTTCAATGTCCTATACCATTTTTGTCCCTTGTCTCCTCTATTTTTGCCTTCTTTCATGTGTAACTGATTTTTTTGTAATGAGCCATTTTCATTGCCTTATTTCCTTCTGTGTATATTTTTTGGAAGGTTACTGTAGGTATTTAAAATCCAAAGTTTATAACAACTGACTGTGAATTGATATTCACTTAATATCAATAGCACTCAAGGCTTACATAGCTTTATACAAGATTCCCATACACCTGTCACCTGCCCACTTATGTCGTTGTCACAAAATACATCTTTACTTATACTAGTCACCAAATAATACAAATTTATAGTTTGTCATACATTTGGCTTCTAAATTACGTAGAACACAAAAAGTTGAGTTACAAAGCAAAAATTACAATATTACTAGCTTCTGAACTTGTCCATACAGGTATCTTTACTGGATGCTCTTATTTGCACATGCGGTTTTGAGTTACTTTATAGTGTTTTTTCTTCTCAACCTGCAGAACTCCCTTTAACATTTCTTCTTGAGCCTGTCTACTGATATTTAAGAATGTCTTAATTCTTCTTACATTTTCAAAGGAAATAGTTTTGCCAGACACAAAATTCTTTGACGGTTTTCTCCCAGGCACCTTAAATAAGTCAATCGTTGTTTTCTGGCCTCCATGATTTTTAAGGAAAAATTAGTTGTTAATCTGATGAAAGATTCCCTCATGTGATGGTTCACTTCTCTTGCAGCTTTCAGGATTTTCTCATTGTCTGTAATTTCTTACATTTTGATTATAATGTGTCCGTGTGGATCTCTCTGACTTTATACTAACTGAAGTTCTCCCATCAAATTTGGAAATTGTATGGCTGTTAGTTCTTCAAATATTCTTTCTGGCTGTTTCTCTCTCTTTTCTCCTGTGATTTCCCAAATGTGTGTGTTGGTTAACTTGATGGTATCGCACAGTCCCTTAGCTTCTATTCCTTTATCCTTATCCTTTTTTCTTCTTGCTTCTCTGGCTCAAGAGTTTCAATTTTCCTGTCTTCAATTTCTCAAATTCTTTCTTCTGTCTGCTCAAATATGGTGAATATTATAATGTGCTCCACCTAGAAATCAGATCCTTCTCTTCCCTTCCCCAGAGTTTGCCTTTTTTGTTTCTATTTTTGAAGATTATAGTACTTGTCCTGGATTGAATTATGTCCCCCAGAAAATGTGTGTATAATTTTATTAGGCTATGATTTCCAGTATTTTGTGGTTGTCCTCCATTTTGTGATTGTAAATTTATGGCCTGCACCACCTTTTATCTCTCAAGAGATGAAAGGAAAGGTAAGCAAGCACAGAGTTGGGGGCCTCATGCCACTGAGAAAACAGCATCTGTAGCACAGTGCATCCTTTGGACCTGTTGTCCCTGTGCCTGAGAAGTTCCTTGGCCAGGGAAAGTTTGAGAATGAGGAATCTTCCTGTAGACCTGGTGACAAAGAAAGCCATCCCCTGGAGCTGACACCCTGAATTTGGATTTTTAGCCTACCTTAGTGTGAGGAAATAAATTTCTTCATTAAATCCATCCACTCATGGTATTTCTGTTATAGCAGCAATAGATGACCAAGACAGTACTCCATTATTTTAGTGACATTACCAAACTACTCTTACTCTTCACTTATCAACTATATTGTCCAACAGTCAAAATTTACAATAGTAAAAAATCTAGTATCCAATTATTTTTCACATTAGGTGGCAGGCATGGTGACAAAGGCTGTGTAGCATCCCCTCCCTCAAGCAGGGTCTCCAAGTGGCCTCTGGGAAGCTGGGCCACACTTTACTGCTCACCCCATTTCTTTCTGCTGGCAGGGGCACTGCATTTCAGCTGCCATGTGGGGCTGGCCTCCTCCATAGCCAGGGCCTCCAGGCAGACAGGCATGCACCACTGAGTCAGTGGGTCATCTGTTCTGGGTTTCCAGCTTCTAAGTAGCCTGAGGCCCTGTTACCAATTGCCAATCTGGCACAAAGGGTCCATGTCTTTTCTCAAGTAAGAATACACACTAAAGACAAACTTTCCTCTTCAGCAAGCTTTATTTTGCTTGAGTCAAGCAAAAGGAGTTAGCGGGGATCTAGGCCTCTCTAAAAGACTGACTCGAAAAGGGAAGCAAGGCTAGGGCTTACATGGATTCAGTACAGACAAGAGAGTAATGAATATTTAGTGGGCTTCTTTCAAGGGGCAGTTACTTCTCAGAATGGCTGTGCATGTTAATTAGGTTGCACACGTATCTGGAATCCAAGATGGAATTTGCTGATATTCAAGATAGAGTCCTCTCAGCAGCCCTTGGCATCATTTGCTATGGGATATAGTGCAAGCACACTGATCTTTGGCACTACCTCACGATTTTTGGAGGGCTAAGGAAGGTTAAGCAGCAGTCACACTTTGTTCTTCTGGGCATGTGGGAGCCTGTAAAGAGGGAAGGAACTAGAAAAACACTAAGAAGGAGATAGTAATTCACAGGCAGTTTCAGCCTTATCTCATGTTGACAGGATGTGTCCTGTTTACCCAAATTCTAGATGGTAATCTTTTAACAGCTCTTTTGTTCCACCAGCACAACCCTATCTGTTTCAGCCCTGCAACTCAAATCTGCTGTTGAGTGGGAAGGAATGAAAGAGGCGTTGGAGAGTGTTTGAAAGAAACAACTGCAAGTTTAATAACATCTTGATGAGAGCAGAACTGGGCCTGAAAGCCTCCACCTTAGTGGGTCCAGGTATGCAGCCAGGCTCCCAGTGCCCTTACAGGAAACCCCAAGCCTCAGCAACTCATCAGGCCTGCAGGACAGAGCAGTCTCTGGGATTATGACCACAGGGCTTGCAGGGGTGGAAATGGAGACCTGGAGGTGGTTCTGTGAGGGAAGGTCTGACACAGCACAGGAAGAAGGTGAAGTGGTTATGCTGTGGGCCCTCCATCACACAGGAAACCTTATCTAGCTTTGTCTCCTCCAAGCCACCTTCCCCACAACTGGACTCATCACAGAGATGAGAACGACAGTAAATCTTAACTGTTATTATTTCTATGATCATATTTTCTAAATAAAAAAATCAAACAGATGGTCTGCAAACAGAAAAAAATTCTACATTTTCACATAATGCCAATTTTTGCATAATGATTTGCTCTTTGGAATCTGACCATGTCAATAAGTGAGGAATGGGTATACTCTTTTCAAACTGTATACCTTTTCATGTGCAATCACAAAAGTCTCTGTTCAGCTAGTTTTTTTTACTTATATTCAGCTAGTTTTTTGACAGAGAGTAATTGAGCACCAGTTGCAAATAAAAATAAAATACACACACAAAAAAAACAAAAACAAAAAACTCTCCCAGTCCTTGCAAGCTGATTCTATGCTCTACCATCCCTTCTATACTTTGCCAGGCTTTCATTATTCTGGATACAGCCTGAAAGTTCTAGTTTTCTCAGGTCTTTTATTAGTATGCATCTTGCCATAGGTATGACATAGCTCTGCAAATTCCCTAGTGTATAAGAGAGCTTTTGCCAAAGCAAATTTTTCCTCCTACCATTTTTGGCCTGGGTAGCATTTCAGTGTTTTTGAGGAATACAACCACTTTTCTGCCCTGAGTAAGTTCCTAGATAGGCATAACAGGTACAGGTGCCACAAGAGCCTTTCAATTAGCTCCCACACAGGTTAGAATAAACAGAAACAATAATCTTCAAATATAGTCAGCTCTGCTCCCTCTCAGGCTGGGGACCAAGCTCTCACAGGGCAATAGTGGCTGCTGTCTCCAACACTACTGCCAAGAGGGGAAGAAAATGTGACACAAAAAAAGTCACAATGTTTTTTGAAGTTACCTCTTTCTTGATTCAGTGTTCTCTTAGTCGTTTTGTTTGTTTTAGCGAGTTCTGCGAAGTTGCTTCTGACACTGTATGTTTGATGTTTACAAGGGGGGACAAGAGTTTGCAGCTGCCACTTTTGCTATCTTGCTGACATTACTCAAAACCTCACTTGTTTTAAAAATACCTACACCCTTTTTAAACTTCAAAACTAAAAATGAATTTGTGCATGTATCTGTTCAAACAAACACACCTCATTTTTACACAAATAACATACACCTTTTACATTTATTTGCCAAACGTGCCCTTCCCCAAAGAGATATTCTTATAAGTGTGCTATGTTAATTTTTTGTCACAGCAACATGTAAAAAAACTGACATAGCAGCACTTACAAAAATATCTCAAGGAAATAGTATAAACTGAGAAGAACACATACTTTTGTGGTTACGGGGCGAGGGGGAGTGAGGGAGGGTGGGAGAGGGTTTTTTACTGATTAGTTAGTAGATAAGAACTGCTTTAGGTGAAGGGAAGGACAATACTCAATACATGGAAGGTCAGCTCATCTGGACTGGACCAAAAGCAAAGAAGTTTCTGGGATAAACTGAATGCTTCAAAGGTCAGCGGAGCAAGGGCAGGGGTTTGGGGACCATGGTTTAAGGGGACTTCTAAGTCAATTGGCAAAATAATTCTATTATGAAAACATTCTGCATCCCACTTTGAAATGTGGCATCTGGGGTCTTAAATGCTAACAAGCGGCCATCTAAGATGCATCAATTGGTCTCAACCCACCTGGAGCAAAGGAGAATGAAGAACACCAAGGTCACACGATAACTAAGAACCCAAGAGACAGAAAGGGCCACATGAACCAGAGACCTACATCATCCTGAGACCAGAAGAACTAGTTGATGCCCGGCCACAACCGATGACTGCCCTGACAGGGAGCACAATAGAGAACCCCTGAGGGAGCAGAAGATCAGTGGGATGCAGACCCCAAATTCTCATAAAAAGACCATACTTAATGGTCTGACTGAGACTAGAGGAATCTCAGTGGTCATGGTCCCCAAACCTTCTGTTGGCCCAGGACAGGAACCATTCCCAAAGACAACTCATCAGACGTGAAAGGGAATGGACAGTGGGTAGGAGAGAGATGCTGATGAACAGTGAGCTAGTTATATCAGGTGGACACTTGAGACTGTGTTGGCACCTCCTGTCTGGAGGGGGGATAAGAGGATGGAGAGAGTTGGAAGCTGACAAAATTGTCATGAAAGGAGAGACTGGAAGGGCTGACTCATTAGGGGGAGAGCAAGTGGGAGTACGGAGTAAGGTGTATATAAACTTATATGTGACAGTCTGACTTGATTTGTAAATGTTCACTTGAAGCTCAATAAAAGTTAATAAAAAAAAATATCTCAAGGAGGGAAGGCATGGTTGGCGAACATGTAGAAGGTATGCATTATTTGCATAAAAATACAGCACACACCTCTTAGCTGTGAATTAGATTAAAACCTTTAGATAAATTTGACTTCAGACCTGTTTTTCTGAACCCAAATTCATTTCTTCTCGTAGTCCTTCAGTCATATATTACTGTCGTCTTAGGAATTTTTACCTTGTTTACTTTTCCATTACATTTTTACACCATCTCAGGTTTCACGTTTCGTGAAGCAAAAAAAAAAAAAAAAAAACCAAACTAAAAGGAATTATGAAGTTCATGAAAATGTCACTATAACATAACGATTATGTATAAATTTGCTTAATCTGCCTTTTCAAATGGAATTGGAGATAAGATGTTAAGTGGGTAGCTTCTTCCAACTTCGTAAATAGACTATCTCTTTTTTCCTGAAGTACAATTCTATAGACAAGAAAATAGTCAATTGGTGGATTTTGAAGATAGCAAGTACATACTTATAACTAGAAACTCAATTATCAGTTCCCTAGGACTGATTGAAGTTTAATGACAAACAATTCTAAGAACACACCTTGGTCATAGGCTCCAAAACAAAAGAGACGTATTTTTTTTGTATTGTTCGAGACTGTATTCCCAAAGCCCTGAGTGGTGCCTGATATATTGTGGAAGATGGCTGGCTGGTTGGGTGGGTGAGTATGTGGGTGGATGTATGGGTAAATGGTTGGATGGATAAACAGATAGGTAGATAGAAGGGTAGATGGGTGAGGAGTTATGTGGATGGATGGGATGAGACAGACAAATGTAGAGCCTGAAACCATCAACTGAAATTCCTTGGAACAAATCACATTCCATCATTCTATGTTCCCTTCTAATTAAAAGATTAGAAGCAAAATAGGAACAATGACTCTTAAGGTCCCAGGGTTGTCAGCATTTTTTTTCTTCTTTCTACTTTATGATATTCTAGAATAAACTTTTGTTGTTATTGTTGCTGTACTAGGCCCACAAGGCAGATTGTCAGAACTTTTCTTCCACAGTACCTCTGGGTGGGTTCACATTGAACTGTTTCCAGAAATAGTGAGGGGGAACATACTGAAATATCGAAGTTGGGGTGACACTCAGAAGAAATCGATGATGGGCTTTGATACCATCCTTGTGGTCAAATCTCGGCTTTAAGACTCATGCATCACTGGGTGGTCTTGGAAAACGCCTCACACTCTCTTAGCACTTTTTCTTCATTACCTTTAAAATACAGTCCATAATCTACACTTCAGAGAATTGATACATTGTAAAGAAAATAAGGTAAGGAAATAGACAAGTCATTGATAAAAAGCAGCTAATGTGAATAAACAAAACAGATGTACTGCCAATTTAGATAAAGGAAAAAAACCTACCTGAACTGGTAGGTTCAACTGAGCTTCAACATTGTTGTTTTAGGTGCTATACAGTCAGAACTAAATCATAGCATAGAGTCAGTTCCAACTCATAGCTGCCCTATGCACAACAGAATGAAACTGTGCCCAGTCCTGTGCCATACTCAGAACTGTTGCTATGCTTGAGCCCATTGTCACAGCCACTGTGTCAACCCATCTCATTGAGGATGTTCGTCTTTTTCATTGACTCTCAATTTTGCCAAGCATAATGTCCTTGTTCAGGGACTGATAACTAGTGATAATATGTCCAAAGTATGTGAGACCCAGTCTCACCATCCTTGCTTCCAAGGAGCATTTTGGCTGCAAATTTTCCAGTACAGACTAGTTCGTTCTTTTGGCAGTTCACAGTATATTCAATGTTCTTCTCTAATATGACAATTCAAAGACATCAATTCTTCTTTGGCCTTCCTTGCTCATTGTTCAGGTTTTGCATGCATATGAGGTGTTCGAAAACACCATGGCTTGGGTCAGGCACACCTTAGTCCTCAAGGTAACATCTTTGCCTTTCAACACTTTAAAGAGGTCTTCTGCAGCCTATTTCCCCAGTGCAATGGGTCTTTTGAGTCATTGACTGCTGCTTCCATGGGTATTCACTGTGGATTCAGGTAAAATGAAATTCTTGGCAACCTCAATCATTTTTATTTATCATAATGTGGCTTATTGGTTCAGCTCTAAGGAGTTTGTTTTCTTTATGTTGAAGTGTAATCCATACTGAAGGCTGTGGTCTTTGATCTTCATCAGTAAGTGCTTCAAGTCCTCTCACTTTCAGCAAGGGAAGTTTTGTCATCTGCATATTGCAGGTTGTTAATGAGTCTTCCTCCAATCCTGATGATCCCTTCTTCTTCATACAGTCCAGCTTCTCAGATTATCTGCTCAGCATGAGATTGAATAGGTATGGTGAAAGAATACAACCCCGACACATACCTTTCCTGACTTTTAGATCATGTGGTATCCCCTTGTGTTTGAAGGGTTGCCGCTTGATCCATGTACAGATACCTCATGAGCACAGTTCAGTGTTCTGGAATTCCCATTCTCTGCAATGTTATCCATAGATTATTATGATCCACACAGTCAAATGCATTTGCACAGTCAATAAAACACAGGTAAACATCTTTTTGTTATTCTCTGCTTTCAGCCAGAATCCATCTGACATCAGCAATGATATTCATGGTACCACATCTTCTTATAAATATGGCCTGAATTTCTGGCTGTTCCTTCTCGATATACTGCTGCAACCGCTTTTGAATCATCTTCAGCAAAATTTTGCTTGCATGTGATTTTAATGACATTTTTTGATGAGTTCCACATTTGGGTGGATCACGTTTCTTGGGAATAGGCATAAATATGGATCTCTTTCAGTCAGTTGGGTAGATATCTGTCTTTTAAATTTCTTGGCATAGACCAGTAAGTACTTCCAGTGCTGCATCTGTTTATTGAAATATCTCAGCTGGTATTCTGTGATTTCCCAGAGCCTTGTTTTTAACTAGTGCCAGTGCAGCTTGGACTTCTTCCTTCAGTACCATCAGTTCCTGATCATACATTACCTTTTGAAATTGTTGAACACCAACTCATTCTTTTTGGTACAGCAACTTTGTGTATTCCTTTCATCTTCTTTTGATGCTTCCTGCATCATTTAATATTTTATTCATAGAACCCTTCAGCATTGGAACGTAAGGCTTGAATTTTTTCTTCAGTTCTTTCATCTTGAGAAATGCAAAGTGTGCTGTTTCCTTTTGGTTTTCTATCTCCTGGTCTTTGCACATGTCTTCATAATACTTTGTCTTCTAGGGCCAACCTTTGAAATCTTCTGTTCAGCTCTTTTAAATCATCATTTTTTCCTTTTGCTTTAGCTACTCAACGTTCAAGAGCAAGTCACGGAGTCTCTTCTGACATCCATTTAGGTCTTTTCTTTCTCTTCTGTTTTTTTAATGACCTCTTGCTTTCTTCATGTATGAAGTTCTTGATGTCATTCCACAGCTCATTTGTTCTTCAGTCATTAGTGTGCAATGCTTCAAATCTTTTCTTGAGATGGCCTCTAAATTCAGGTGGGATATACTCAAGGTCATATTTTGGCTCTGGTGGACTTGTTCTAATTTTCTACAGTTTCAACATGAAATTGCATATAAGTAATTGATAGTCTGATCTGCAGGAAGCCCCTGGCCTTGTTCTGACTGATGATATTGGGCTTTTCCATCATCTCTTTTCAAGACATAGTCAATTTGATTCCTGAATATTCCATCTGACACGGTCCATGTGTATAGTCACTGTTTATGTTGGTGAAAAAGATATTTGCAATGAAGAAGTAGTTGGTCTTGCAAAATTCAACCTTGCAATCTCCAGCTTTGTTTCTATCACCAGGGCCATATTTTCCAACTACCAATCCTTCTTCTTTGTTTCCAACGTTCACATTCCAATCTCCAGTAATTATCAGTGCATCCTGGTTACATGTTCAATTAATCTCAGACTGCAGAAGTTGGTAAAAATCTTCAATTTCTTCATCTTTGGCCTCAGTGGTTGGTGTGTAAATCTGAACAACAGTAGTATTAACTTGTCTTTCTTGTAGGCAGGCTGATATTATCCTATCACTGACAGAGTTGAAGTGTTCTTTATGATGATGAATGCAATGCCATTTGTCTTCAAGCTGTTGTTCCCAGGATAACAGACCATATGATTGTCTCATTTGAAGTGACAAATACCAGTCCATTTCAGCTCCCTAATGCCTAGGATATTGGTCTACATGACCTCCATTCCATTTTTGAAGATTTCCAGTTTTCCTAGATTCATACTTCATACATTCCATGTTTGGATTGTTAATGGATGTTTGCAGCTGTTTCTTGTCATTTTGAGTAGAGCCACACAAGCAAATGAAGGTCTCAGAAACTTGACTCCACCCGTGTCATTAAGGTTTACTCTAATTTCAGGAGGCAGCTCTTCCCCAGTTGTATTTTGAGTGCCTTCAAGCCTGGAGGGCTCATTTTCCAGCACTATATCAGACAATGTTCCATTGTTATCCATAACAATTTCACTGGTTAATTCTTTTCAGAAGTAGACGGCCGGGTCATTCTTCCTGGTCTGTCTTAGTCTGGAAGCTCAGCTGAAACCTGTCTGCCATGGGTGACCCTGCTGGTATTTGAATATGGTCAGTATAACTTCCAGCATCACAGCAACACACAAGCCCCCATGATACAATCAACTATAAATTTTAACATGTCTTTATTTCTCTCAGATGCAAACTGAACTTGAAAATTTCTATTTAACAGATTTATAGCAAATATCATATTACTCCATAGATCAAAAAAGAATTGACACCTTTGAATTGTGATGTTGGCAAAGAATACTGAACATACCATGGACTGCCAAAAGAATGAACAAATCTGTCTTGAAACAAGTACATCCAGGGTGCTCCTTGGAAGCAAGATGGCAAGACTGCATCTTATGTACTTTGGAAATGTTCTCAGGAGGGATCAGTCCCTGGAGAAGGACATCATGCTTAGTAAAGTACAGGGTAAGTGGAAAAGAGGAAGACCCTCAATGAGATGGGTTGACGCAGTGGCTGCAACATTGGGCTAAAGCATAGCTACTATTGTGAGGATGGTGCAGGACTGGGCAGTGTTTCTTTCTGTGGTACATAGGGCTGATATGAGCCAGAACCAACTTGATGGCACCTAACAGCAACAACAACTTTATAATTAGGAATGGGTGAATCACAGCATTTTCTGGCTAACCAAATATATTCATAACTACGGTCACCATACCACCTTCTGTCTGTCAGTTTGTTGTACTGTGGTTTCCATGTTGCTGTGATGCTAAAAGTTATGCCACCAGTATTTCAAATACCGGCTGGGTCACCACCCAAGGTGGAAGGATTTCAGTGGAGCTTCCAAACGAAGACAGACTAGAAAGAAAGACCTGGGGCTTTTCTTAGAAAAGTTAACCAGTGAAAACCCTATGCATTACAACGGAACAGTGCCCACCTCACTTGCTTGAGACATGTCTTCAGGAAGAAGACATCATTTTTGATGAAGTAGAGTCCAGCACTGGTGAGGACCTCAGTGAGACAGAGTGGCACAAGCCTACAACAATGGACTCAAACGTGCTGGTGATTTCAAGGATAACACAGTACTGGGCAACATTTCGTTCTGTTGTATGTGGAATTGACTATGCTGCAGCTATCTATCTAGTGTCGTCACGTGATCAATTTTGAAGAAGTTGAACAGCATAGATTAAAACAGTAGTTTTTACAGTGTGACCTGAGGACTCTTGGGAATCTCCAAAACTCATTTTCAGTGGTTCTTTAAGATTCCTTTTTTTCAATTACATCTCCATACACAGCCAGAATGTCTTCATATACTTCAACCAAAACAGCATATCACAACAGGTTGAAGGCCCAAGCAGCTATCGTCTACTAAGCCAGACATTAAAGAAATTTAAAATTATAAAACAGGATAAGAAGTCTCACTTTTTTTTGTTTCAAAAAGTTATTTTCCATAAAAATGTTATTTTGTTAGGATTTAATGAGACTGTTTATGAATTTATTAATGAATTAATAAATATTTTAATATTTCCAGTTCTGCCCTAGTGGTGCAGTGGTTAAAGGGATGGACTGCTAATGGGAAGGTAAGTGGTTTGAAACCACCAGTGGCTCCACAGGAGAAAGTTTGTTTCTGTAGAGATTTACAGCCTTGGAAATCCTATGGGGCTATTATGAGTCAGAAGCGACTTGATAACAGCGGGTAATTCTAATACAGTAAATACTGACTGATAAAACGCACATAATCAAAAGTTCTTTGGGGTCCTCAGTAATTTTAGTAGTGCAAAAATATCAGATACCGAAAAGTTTGAGAACCACTGTAGTAAACTCTCCTGAGTATAGTTTTTAAAGAATCGATAAAACCTAACATGTTTTAATCTTTAAGGAAAATATTTTAGTTTATTACTAGTATAAATTTTAAACATAGCTTTTAAAAAGTAATTTTGAAATTCTGTTCAGTGAATTTTTTTCTTACCAAAAAAGATGTATGGTGTCATAAAAAAGTGTAACGTCATGAACTTACAATAATGACAGTTATTTTACTTATATATTGTCTACTGAATTACCCCTCATTTGATTTTATCCGTATTTTGTAGGTAAAAAATCTGATACTTGAGAAGATAAAGTAACTGAGGAAGGGGTCTGTGCGTTAGCTTGGTCACATTTATTTGTTCCAAAGTCAATAAATGTTGCCAACACAATACACTGACTCATACTATACAATTCTGTTGTTAATGTGTGGCAAAAACAGAGGTTTTCTTTAATCATTAAATATTTTTCTGATTTTATTTGTAGTTAAATTACTACCTATGGTTTATTAAGGGAGGCATCCACAAAAATTCCATCTTTATTTCTCAGAAGTCTCCTGAACAGCTGAATTTCAAAATGGGATAGAGATGGAAAGAAGGAAAGAACAGCAGAAGGAGGAAAAAAAAGAAAGAGGGAGGGAAGAAAAGAGACAGTAGTCTAATTTTATGCTGGTTATTCTAAAAGTAGTAGATCCCTAAAAATGAAATTTCCTTATCAGATGGGGTAGAAACATTCATATAAGCCATGTGTCATGGATTGAATTATGTCCCCCCAAAAATGTGTGTATTAACTTGATTAGGCCATGGTTCCCAGCATTCTGTGGCTGTCTTCCATTTTGTGAATGTAATTTTATATTAAAAAGGATTAGGTTGGGATTGTAACACCACCCTTACCCATGTCACCTCCCAGATCCAAGGTAAAGGGAGTTTCTCTAGGGTGTAGCCTGCACCACCTTTTATCTCTAAGAGATAAAAAGAAAGGGAAGCAGGCAGAGAGTGGGAGACTTCATACCACCAAGAAAGCAGCACCAGGAGCAGAGTGCATCCTTTGGACATGGGGTCCCTGTGCCTGAGAAACTCCTCAACCAGGGGAAGATTGAGTACAAGGACCTTCCTCCAGAGTCGACAAACACAGAAAGCCTTCCCCTGGAGCCGACATCCTGAATTTGGACCGACCCTGTAGACTGTGAAAAAATAAATTTCCCTTTGTTAAAGCCATCCACTTATGGTATTTCTGTTATGGCAGCTCTAGACACCATACCATCAATCACCAAGACACTGAAAAAACTGCATGAGATATGAGCTGCTGTGAATTCTAGTCTGTTTTCTATAAAGATAGGAATCTTAAATATTTGCCCAGTTTCTGTGCACATTTTTCTGGCTAAAAAGAGATTATGGACAATTTAGTGGCAGAAAATTGAAAGCACTTGACGCTGAGCAGGTACTCAACAAAAACTGAATGCACTAAAGAATGAGCAAGCACCCCAGCAAATATGTAAAAGAATGTGAGTATACACTAGTGTGCATAGATAACTAGTATATGTTAACTCTGGGTGAATGCACACCAGTGAATTATGTATCCACATAATCACCATAAAGGTATAAAATTTAGACTTTATTATCCATTTCCATGTCTTATAACAAATTATGCTTGCTCACTCTTCAGTGCATTCAGTTTTAGTGGAGTACCTGTTCAGTATCGAGTGCTTTCAATTTCATATATGGTCCTGGTCTGCGGGTATAGGAAACAGCGCATGGTGAAGAAGGGGAATTCCAAAACACTTAATTGTGCTCATGAGAAAACTGTACATAGATCAAGAGGCAGTTGTTCAGACATAACAAGGGGATACTGAGTGGTTTAAAGTCAGGAAAGGTGTGTGTCAGGGTTGTATCCTTTCACCATACCTATTCAATCTGTATGCTGAGCAAATAATACAAGAAGCTGGACTATATGAAGAAGAATGGGGCATCAGGATTGGAAGAAGACTCATTAAGAGCCTGCAGTATGCAGCTGGCACAACCTTGCTTGTTGAAAGTGAAGAGAACTTGAAGCTCTTACTGATGACGATCAAAGACCACAGCCTTCAGTGTAGTTTACACCTCTACAAAAAGAAAACAAAAATCCTCACAACTGGAACAATAGGCAACATGATGATAAATGGAGAAAACAGTGACTTTGTCGGGGATTTAATTTTACTTGGATTCACAGTCAACACCCATGGAAGCAGGAGTTAAGAAATCAAGACACATTGCATTGGGCAAATCTGTTGCATAAGATCTCTTTATAGTGTTTCAAAGCAAAGATGTCACTTTGAAGACTAAGGTGCACCTGACTCAAGCCCTGGTATTTTCAATGGCCTCATATGCATATGAAAGCTGGACAATGAATAAGGAAGACCAAAGAAGAATCAATGACTTTGATTTATGGTGTTGGTGAAGAATTCTGAATATGCCGTGGACTTCCAGAATAACGAAAAAATTTGTCTTGGAAGAAGTACAGCAAGAATGCTCATTAGAAGCAAGGATGGTGAGACTTTGTCTCACATACTTTGGATATGTTATCAGAAGAGACCAGTGTCTGGAAAAGGACATCATGCTAGGTAAGGCAGAGGTTCAGTGTAAAAGAGGGAGGCCCTCAATGAGATGGATTGACACAGTGGCTGCAGCAATGGGGTCAAGCATAAAAACAATTGTGGGGATGGTGCAGGATCTGGCAGTGTTTCATTCTATTGTTCATAGGGTCACTATGAGTTGGAACCAACTTGACAGTTTCTCTAACAACAACAAATTACCAGGTGCTTTGTTGGCAAACAGACCACATCTCTTTTTGTGACCTGACTTGTTGTTGAATAAGTATTAAATGAAATAAATGTGACATAGATTTTTAAAGCACGCTTTAAAAACAGGAGAATGTTTTAAGCCCTTGGAGTTTAAGCATGGCTGAAGGTGAAAAGTATCTGTTTCTTGAAAGAAACCAGAAACACCAGACTCAACCCCAACCCAAAGCAGTGGATATGCTCAGGAGCTCCACGTAAACCTCCAGCAATGATTTTTGGGAGAGAGAAGACAAACTAGCATCTTTAAAACCTGAGTCTAGGATGTCCACATGCATAAATTAAGAATAAATTAATACTAACATGGATGGGCCTCAAAAAACATTATGCTAAGTGGAAGAATGCAGATGCAAGAGATTACGGCATGGTAATATCTAGAAAAGGCAAATCCATAGAGAGAGAAAGTTGGTTAGTGTCCTCCCAGGCCGACAAAAAGTGACTGCAAATAGGTAAAAGGGCTCTTTTTAGTGTGATGAGAATAATCTAACATTGGGCTGAGATGGATGGTTGCACCATTTTGTAAATTTACTAAAAATCATTGCTTTGCACCCTTAAAATGAGTTAATTTTATGGTACATAAATTATACCTCAAATATCCTTAAAAAGAAAGAATGAAATAATCCTATATCTAATTTACCACAAGTTAAAGAGTTCCAAGAACTATTTTGTTCTCAATTATGGACAAACTAACCAAATGTATAGATCTGGGGTCATCTTTCATAATCAGAAATGTAATCTATAAGAAGACGGATTACTATATCAAAAAGTCAGCAAACTGCTTGGGCTGACTCACCTCCAGACTTTGGTGCTCTAAAAATGAAGGTTTTTCAAAGCTGGCTTGAAACTCTCAGACTTTTTCAGGCTGGGTAGTGTTTGGTAGGGTAAAAGATTCCTGCAAACTCTTTTGACTGCTGATTAAAATCAACCAAGCAAAGAAAGAAGTAAATGTAGGCATCACCACATGTAAAACATCTATACTCCAAGGTATACCTGTTGGTGACCTTGGGATTCTCGTATGTCCAAATTTCAAAAAATATGTTGATCACTAGCAAAATCAGTAGTAACACAGTCAAAATTAAAGTTCACTGAAATTCTCCACAGTTTGCAGGCAAAAAAAAAAAAAAAAATCCATATAGAGAATGATCTCTCAAACAGAAAAGAAAAAAAAAGGCCTACTGGACTGGTTGAGACTGGAGGACTCTCCAGAGATTATTGCCCTGAGATACTCTTCAAAGCTTAAACAAAAAATAATCCCTGAATCACCTTGTAGTTTAACAAGTTGGCTAAAAAACAATGAATATCAACTGTAAGTACTATGCTCCATTAAAAAATCACCTGTATGAGACAAGATGGTCAACAATTCTTTTAAAACAAAATGAGAATGTAAGCAGGCAGGGAGACCAGATTAATGGAAATGGAACAACTGGAATGGAAATATTGAGAATATTCATGAATTATGAAGAATGTAATCTGTGTAACTAAGCAACATGTGTACAAATTGTTGAACGGGAACCTAAACTGCTATGTAAACCTTCACCAAAAACACAACAAATACTATTTAAAAAAAAAATCAATGTAACTATTATCAATCACTACCCCCTCAAAATGTACAAAACTGGTAACAGAAATAAATTCCACTTGAAATTTGGAAGAAAAAAATATACTGGTGTACACATCTGTATCAACCCCTGCTTTTCAGTTATTTTGGGTATAATAACTAGGAGTGAAATTACTGTATTGTATAGAAATTCTGCTTAAATTTTTTGAGGAACTGCCAAACTGCTTTTCACAGTGGTTGCATCCTTTTATATTACCAAAAGCAATGTACAAATGTTTCAACATCTCCATATTTTTTACAAAGCTTGTTTTCCTTTTTTCCATTATTGACATCTTACTGGATATGAAGTGAAATTTAACTTCAGTTTTAATTTGCATTTCCTTAATGAATAATGAAGTTTTATAGTTTTCCATATGTTTATTGACTATTTGTCTATCTCCTTAAAAATCTCTGTTCAGTTCCTTTGCCCATTTTCTAATACAGTTGTGTACCTTTATGTTGTTGAGTTGTAGGAGTTCTTTATATGCTGGATATTAAACCTTGTCAGTTAATGGCTCCTAAATATTTTCTACCACTTTGTAGAAAGATCTTGATAAAGATCTTTGTCACTGTTGTGTGCCATCAAGTTTCTTCCAACTCACAGCTTTCCTGTGTGACAGAGCAGAACTGCTCTGTAGGGTTTCCTAGCCTGTAATCTTTACAGGAGCAGATCTCCATGTCTTTTCTCCCACAGAGCCACTGGTGGGTTGGAACCACGAGCCTTTTGGGTAGCAGACAAGCACTAACCATTGAGAACCAGGGCTCCTTGAAGTCCTTTAATGCACAAAACTTTTTCATTTTGATGGAGAGTAATTTTTCTTTTGATGTTCATTGCTTTGGTGTCATATCTAAAAATCCATTCTCAAAAACGGGGTCTTGAACTTTCACCTTTATGTTTTGTTCTAAGACATTTATTTAGTTCTTATACTTAAGTCCTTGATCCACTTTTAGTTAATTTTCATATATCGTATGTGACGGAGGTTCAACTTCATTCTTTTGCATGTAAAGATCCTGTTGCTCCAACAAAATTTTTTGAAGACACTACTCTTTCTCCACTGAATGGATTGGCACCCATGTTGAAAATCAATTGAAAATATATGTGTAGGCTTATTTTAGTATTCTCAAATCTATTCCACTGATCTAAATATCTGTCCTCATACCAATACGACACTGTTTTGATTACTCTAGCTCTATAGTACATTTTGAAATCAGAAAGTTTGCATCTTTCCACTCAGTTTTTTTCCAGACTGTTTTGGCTGTTTGGGGCCCCTTGCAATTCCATACAATTTAAGGACAGTTTTTCCATTTCTGCAAAAAAGAGTATTGGAATTTTGATTGGGACTGCATTGAATCACTAGATCACACTGAGTAGAATTGACATCTTAACAATATTGTCTTTTAATCCATGACTTTAATTTCTTTCAGCAATGATTTATAGATTTCAGTACATAAGTCTTTCACCTCCTTTGTTAAATTTATTCCTAGGTATTTCATTCTTTTAGATGTTATTTTAAATGAAGTTGTTTTATTTCATTTTTTGCAGTGATTTTTTTTTTTTTTTTTTTTTTTGGTGAAAATATACACAGCCAAACATATGCCCATTCAACAATTTCTATATGTACTATTCAGTGACTTAGGTTACATTCTTCATGTTGTGTCATCATTCTTGCTATCTCCTCTCAAATTATTTCACCATCATTAGCTTAGACTCACTGCCCTCTAAACTTCTCACCTATGCTTTACAGTTACTGTTGTCAGTTTGAAAATTTTTTCTTTAAAAGAGTACAAAAATTAATATATATACACATACATACATGTCCATTGGAAAAGTACAATTCTCGAGGCAAACACCCTTTGCTAATTGAGCTAATCTGTTGTTTCATGTAAAGATGATTTCAAGGGGTAGTTTCAGTTCCATGTTTAAAGATTATTTCAGGCCAATAGATTTGGGATTCCTCCAGTCTGAATGGGTCCAAGAAGTCTGGGTTCCATAAGAATTTAAAAATCAGGGTCCATCTATTGAATCCCTGATAAACACATTTATTAATGATAGCAGGCACCATCCAGTTCTCATCTCATGGTAAAGGAGGCAGTAGTTCATAGAGGTAATTAGACCCACAGTCCAGTTCTTCCTTCAGTTCCTGGGTCTCCATCTTCCTCTACTGCTCCAGGCGAATAAAGACCAATTTTTGTATTTTGGACAGTCACTCACAAAAGTTAATACCCCAGACAGTACTTAATGAAACAGGAGGTAGAAAAGAAACTCTGAAAACATTATTAAACCAATTGACAAAATTTTCTCAAGAAACCATGAACCCAAAACTTCAAACCAAGAAAACTAATGCCAAGAGGTGTTTGATTTTACCTAAGTAGCATCAGGAGCTCCTAAGGAATAGAACCAACTGCTTCTTTCTTTCTTTCTTTTTTATTTTTATTGTTGTTCTCATTTAATTTTCTATAACATTTACCAATTCAGCCTTTTACTATATATGCCTTAGTTGTACCAGTTATATTAGTCAAGTTTTATAGCCATTATCCCTAACTGATGCCAGTTTTCCCATCACCATAGTCAGTAACTCACTACTTCCCAAAGAATGGTTTCCTCTCCCCTTGCTATCCCTGATAACTGCTAAAGACCATTGGTCTGTCTAAACTATTCTTGCCATTTCAATACATGAAATCATACAGTATTTGTCATTTCTTGATTGACTTATTTCACTCAGTATAATGTCTTTGACATTCATTCATGTTGTAGCATGTGTTAAAATTCATCTCTTCCATCCTATGCATGTACCACATTTTGTTCATCCATTCATCTGTTGATAAACACTTAAGTTGTTTCCACACTTTTGGTAACGTGAATAGTGTTGCAATGAAAAAAATGTGCATATGTCTGTTCATATGCCTAGACAAAGAGGATGACCCTCAATGAGATGGACTGACAACACAGTGGCTGCAAAAATGTGCTCAAGCATAATAATAATCATGAGGATGGCACAGGACTGGACACTGTTTCATTCTGTTGTATATAGGGTCGCTATGAGTCAGAGCTGACTCAACACTTGATGGCACCTAACAAAAACAATAAGTGTGTATACCTAGGAGTAGGAATGCTAAGTTATACAGGAGTTCTATTTTTAATTTTTTGAGGAATCACGATACTGTTTCTAATAATGGATGTTAACATTTCACATTCCACCAGCGATGGATAAGGGTTCCAGTCTGCCCACATCCTTGCCAACATTTGTTATTTTCCTTCTTCTTCTTTTTTTTAGTTTTTATTGTGTTTTAAGTGAAAGTTTACAAATAAAGTCAGTCTCTCATAGAAAAATTTATACATGTCTTGCTATATACAGCCACTTGCTCTCCGCCTAATGAGAAAGAGCACTCATTCTTTCTACTCTGTATTTTCATGTCATTGGCCTTGCAACATTCTATCATTCAATCTCCAGCATTGTTTCTATCACCAAGGCCATATTTTCCAACTACTGATCCTTCTTTGTTTCCAACTTTCGCATTCTAATTGACAGTAATTGTCAATGCATCTTGATCGCATGTTCGATCAATTTCAGACTGCAGCAGCTGATAAAAATCTTCTATTTCTTCATCTTTGGTCCTAGTGGTTGCTGTGTGAATTTGAAAGATAGTTGTATTAACTGGTCTTCATGTAGGCATGTGGATATTATCCTACTGCTGACAGCATTGTACTTCAGGATACATCTTGAAATGTTCTTTATGATGGTTAATGCAACACCATTCCTCTTCGAGTTATAATTTCCTGCATGATAGACTATATGATCGTGCAATTCAATGGCCAATACCAGTCCATTTCAGGTCACTAATGCCTAGCATACGTGTCTGTCAGTTTGTTGTACTGTGGGGGCTTGTGTGTTGCTGTGATGCTGGAAGCTATGCCACCGGTATTCAGATACCAGCAGGGTCACCCATGGAGGACAGACTTCAGCTGAGCTTCCAGACTAAGACAAACTAGGAAGAAGGACCTGGCAGTCTACTTCTGGAAAGCATTAGCCAGTGAAAACCTTATGAATAACAGCGGAACACTGTTTGATATAGTGCTGGAAGATGAGCCCCTCAGGTTGGGAGGCACTCAAAAGATGACTGGGGAAGTGCAGCCTCCTCAAAGTAGAGTCGACTTGAACGATGTGGATGAAGTAAAGCTTTTGGGACCTTCATTTGCTGGTGTGGCAAGACTCAAAATGAGAAGAAACAGCTGCAAACATCCATTAAAAATCGGAACATGAAATATACGAATTATGGATCTAAGAATATTACAAATCATCAAAAATGAAATGGAATGCACAAACATCGATATCCTAGGCATTAGTGAGCTGAAATGGATTGGTATTGGCCATTTTGAATTGGACAATCATATAGTCTACCATGCTGGGAATGACAACTCGAAGAGAAATGGTGTTGCAGTCATCGTCAAAAAGAAAGTTTCAAGATGTATCCTGAAGTACAACGCTGTCAGTGATAGGATAATATCCATATGCCTACAAGGAAGGCCAGTTAATACAACTATTATTCAAATTTACACACCAACCACTAGGGCCAAAGATGAAGAAATAGAAGATTTTTATCAGCTGCTGCAGTCTGAAATTGATCAAACATGCAATCAAGATGCATTGATAATTACTGGTGATTGGAATGCAAAAATTGGAAACAAAGAAGAAGGACCAGTAGTTGGAAAATATGGCCTTGGTGATAGAAACAATGCTGGGGATTAAATGATAGAATTTTGCAAGACCAACGACTTCTTCATTGCAAATACCTTCTTTCACCGACATAAACAGTGACTGTACACATGGACCTCGCCAGACGGAACACACAGAAATCAAATTGACTACATCTGTGGGAAGAGATGATGGAAAAGCTCAACATCATCCGTCAGAACAAGGTCAGGGGCTGACTGTGTAACAGACCATCAGTTGCTCATATGCAAGTTCACTCTGAAACTGAGGAAAACCAGAGCAAGTCCACGAGAGCCAAAAAGTGACCTTGGGTATATCCCATCTGAATTTAGAGACCATCTCAAGAATAGATTTGATGCATTGAACACTAGTGACCAAAGACCAGAGGAGTTGTGGAATGACATCAAGGATATCATCCATGAAGAAAGCAAGAGGTCACTGAAAAGACAGGAAAGAAAGAAAAGACCAAGATGGATGTCAGAGGAGACTCTGAAACTTGCTCTTGAGCATCAAGCAGCTAAAGCAAAAGGAAGAATTGATGAAGTAAAAGAACTGAACAGAACATTTCAAAGGGCCTCTCGAGAAGACAAAGTAAAGTATTATAATGACATGTGCAAAGAGCTAGAGATGGAAAACCAAAAGGGAAGAACACACTCGATGTTTCTCAAGCTGGAATAACTGAAGAAAAAATTCAAGCCTTGAGTTGCAATAGTCAAGGATTCCATGGGGAAAATACTAAACGACGCAGGAAGCATCAAAAGAAGATGGAAGGAATACACAGCGTCATTATACCAAAAAGAATTCATCCATGTTTGACCATTTCAAGAGGTGGCATATGATCAGGAACCGATGGTAATGAAGGAAGAAGTCCAAGCTGCTCTGAAGGCATTGGTGAAAAACAAGGATCCACGAATTGATGGAATATCAATTGAAATGTTTCAACAAACAGATCCAGTGCTCAAGGTGCTCAACTGTCTATGCCAAGAAATACAAAAGGTAGCTTTCTGGCCAACTGATTGGAAGAGATCCATACTTATGCCTATTCCCAAGAAAGGTGATCCAGCCAAATGTGGAAGCTATAGAACAATATCATTAATATTACATGCAAGCAAAATCTTGCTGAAGATCATTCAAAAATGGCAGCAGCAACGTATCGACAGGGAACTGCCAGAAATTCAGGCTGGTTTCAGAAGAGGACGTGGAACCAGGGATATCATTGCTGATCTCAGATGGATCCTGGCTGAAAGCAGAGAATATAGGAAGGATGTTTACCTGTGTTTTATTGACTATGCAAAGGCATTCAACTGTGTGGATCATAACAAATTATGGATAACATTGTGATGAATGGGAATTCCAGAACACTTTATTGTGTTCATGAGGAACCTTTACATAGATCAGGAGGCAGTCGTTCGGAGAGAACAAGAGGATACTGATTGGTTTAAAGTCAGGAAACGTGTGCGTCAGAGTTGTATTCTTTTACCATACCTATTCAATCCGAATGCTGAGCAAATAATATGAGAAGCTGGGTTATAAGAAGAATGGGGCATCAGGATTGGAGGAAGACTCATTAACAACCTGTATTATGCAGATGACTCAACCTGGCTTGCTGATAGTGAAGAGGCCTTGAAGCACTTACTAATGAAGATCAAAGACCACAGCCTTCAGTATGGATTACACCTCAATATAAAGAAAACAAAAATCCTCACAACTGGACCAATGAGCAACATCATGATAAAAGAAGAAAAGATTGAAGTTGTCAAGGATTTTGTTTTACTTGGATCCACAGTCAACAGCCATGGAAGCAGCAGTCAAGAAATCAAAAGACACATTGCATTGGGTAAATCGGCAGAAAGGACCTCCTTAAAGTGTTGAAGAGCAAAGGTATTACCCTGGAGACTAAGGTGTGCTTGACCCAAGCCATGGTATTTTCAATCACATCATATGCATGTGAAAGCTGGACAGTGAATAAGGAAGTCTGAAGAAGAATTGACACCTTTGAATTGTGGTGTTGGCGAAGAATGTTGAATATACCACAGACTGCCAAAAGAATGAACAAATCTGTCTTAGAAGAAGCACAACCAGAATGCTCCTTAGAAGCAAGGATGGCGAGACTACGTCTTACATAGTTTGGACATGTTGTCAGGAGGCATCAGTCCCTGGAGAAGGACATCTTGCTTGGCAGAGTACAGGGTCAGCAGAAAAGAGGAATACCCTCAGTAAGGTGGATTGACACAGTGGCTGCAACAATGAGCTCAAGCATAACAATTTTAAGGATGGCTCAAGACCGGGCAGTGTTTTGTTCTGTTGTGCATAGGGTCGTTATGTCAGACCTGATTTGACAGCACCTAACAACAACAACATTTTCATGTCCACTCGGCCTGCTTCTGACCACCTATGCCCTCTCATTACCCATCCAAATGGGAGCTGCACACATAGTCTCATGTGTCTACTTGATCCTAAGAAGCTCACTCCTCACCAATATTTTCTATCCCATAGTCCAGTGCAATCACTGTCTGAAGAGTTGGCTTTCTGAATGATTCCTGCCTTGAGCTGACAGGTCTGGGGACTATGGCCTCTGGGGTCCTTCTAGTCTCTGCCACACCATTAAGTCTGATCCTTTTATGAGAATTTAAGGTCTGCATCCCACTCCTTTGCTGCTCCCTCAGGAATTCTCTGTTGTGTTCTCTGTCAGGGAAGACATCGGTTGTGGCCTGGCACCATCTGGTTCTTCTGGTCTCAGGCTGTTGTGGTCTCTGGTTTTTGTGGCCCTTTTTCTCTCATGGGCTCATAATTACCCTGTGTCTTTGGTTTTCTTCATTCTCCTTTGCTCCAGATGGGTTGAGACCAATTGATGCATCTTAAAGGCCAGGTGCTTTAAGACCCCAGACTTCACTCTCCACAGTGGAATGCAGAATGTTTTCCTAATAGACTTTATTATGCCTGTTAAACTAGATGTCCCCCGAAACCATGGTCCCCAAATCCCTGCCTCTGCTACTCTGGCCTTCGAAATGTTCGGTTTTTTCAAGGAACTTCTTTGCTTTTCATTTAGTCAAGTTGTCTGATCTCTCATGTGTTGTGTGTTGTCTTTCCCTTCACCTAAAATAGTTCTTATCCTCTAATTAGTGAATACCGTTCTCCCCCCTCCCACCCACCTCTCATAACCATCAAAGAATATTTCCTTCTCTGCTTAAACTATTTCTCGAGCTTTTCTAACAGTGGCCTCATACAATATTTGTCCTTTTGCAACTGACTAATTTCACTCAGCATAATGCCTTCCAGATTCCTCCATATTATGAAATATTTTACAGTTTGGTCATTGTTCTTAATCTACCCATAGTGTTCCATTGTGTGAATATACCATAATTTACTTATCCATTCATCCCTTGATGGGCACCTTGGTTGCTTCTAACTTTTTTTCCTGTTGTAAACAGTGCTGCAATGAACATGGGTGTGCATATATCTGTTTGTGTAAAGGCTCTTATTTCTCTAGGATATATTCCAAGGAGTGGGACTGCTAGACCATATGGTAGTTCTATTTCTAGTTTTTAAGGAAGCCCCAAATTGATTTCCAAAGTGGTCGTAACATTTCACATTACCACCAGCAGTGTAGAAGTGTTCCAGTCCCTCCACAACCTCTCCAACATTTGTTATTTTGTGGTTTTTGAATTAATGCCAGTCTTGTTGGGGTGAGATGGAATCTCATTGTAGTTTTGATTTGCATTTTTCTAATGGCTAATGATCATGAGGATTTCCTCATGTATCTGTTAGCTACCTGAATGTCTTCTTTGGTGAAATGCCTGTTCATATCTTTTGTCCATTTTTTAATTGGGTTATTTGTGTTTTTGTAGTTGAATTTTTGCAGTATCATGTAGATTTTGGAAACCTTGGTGGCATAGTGGTTAAGCGCTGTGGCTGCTAACCAAAGGGTTGGCAGTTTGAATCCTCCAGGCGCTCCTTGGAAACTCTACAGGGCAGTTCTACTCTATCCTATAAGTGACTATGACTTGAAATCGACTCAACGGCACTGGGTTTTTTTTTTTTTTTTGTAAATTTTAGAAATCAGACGCTCATTGGAAATGTAATAGCTAAAAACTTTTTCCCAGTCTGTAGGTAATTTTTTTACTCTTTTGATGAAGTCTTTTTAAGAGCATGGGTGTTTGATTTTTAGGATCTCCTATCTCTCTAGTTTTTCTTCTGGTGTTTGTGCATTGTTAGTGATGTTTTGTATACTCTTTATGCCATGTATTAGGGCTCCTAGCATTGTCCCTATTTTTTCTTCCGTAATCTTTTTCATTTTCAATTTTATATTTACGTCTTTGATCCATTTTGAGTTCGTTTTGTGCACGGTGTTAAGTATGGGTCGTGTTTAATTTTTTTGCAGATGGACAGCCACTTATGCCAGCACCACTTGTTAAAGAGATGGTGTTTTCCCCATTTAACTGACCTCGGGCCTTTGTCAAATATCAGCTGCTCCTATGTCGATGGGTTTACACCTGGATTCTCAATTCTGTTCCATTGGTCTATGTATCTGTTGCATCAGGCTGTTTTGTCTACTGGGGCAGTACAATCACTTCTAAAATCAGGTAGAGGGAGGCCTCCCACTCTGTTCTTTTTCAGTAATGCTTTACTTATCCAGGGCCTCTTTCCCTTCCATATGGAGTTGGTGATTTGTTTCTCCATCTCATTAAAAAATGTCATTGGAATTTGGATTGGAATTGCATTGTATCTATAGGTCGCTTTCGGTAGACTAGACATTTTTGTTTTGTTTTGTTTGTGGGATAACTTTTTTATTCCTTTTTTTAATTAATTTTTATTGAGCTTCAAGTGAACATTTACAAATCAAGTCAGACTGTCACATATAAGTTTATATACACCTTACTCCGTACTCCCACTTGTTCTCCCCCTAATGAGTCAGCCCTTCCAGTCTATCCATTTGTGACAATTTTGTCAGCTTCCAACTCTCTCTATCCTCCCATCCCCCCTCCAGACAGGAGATGCCAACACAGTCTCAAGTGTCCACCTGATATAACTAGCTCACTCTTCATCAGCATCTCTCTCCTACCCACTGTCCAGTCCCTTTCATGTCTGATGAGTTGTCTTCGGGAATGGTTCCTGTCCTGGGCCAACAGAAGGTTTGGGGACCATGACCACTGAGATTCCTCTAGTCTCAGTCAGACCATTAAGTATGGTCTTTTTATGAGAATTTGGGGTCTGCATCCCACTGATCTCCTGCTCCTTCAGGGGTTCTCTATTGTGCTCCCTGTCAGGGCAGTCATCGGTTGTGGCCGGACATCAACTAGTTCTTCTGGTCTCAGGATGATGTAGGTCTCTGGTTCACGTGGCCCTTTCTGTCTCTTGGGCTCTTAGTTATCGTGTGACCTTGGTGTTCTTCATTCTCCTTTGCTCCAGGTGGGTTGAGACCAATTGATGCATCTTAGATGGCCGCTTGTTAGCATTTAAGACCCCAGATGCCACATTTCAAAGTGGGATGCAGAATGTTTTCATAACAGAATTATTTTGCCAATTGACTTAGAAGTCCCCTTAAACCATGGTCCCCAAACCCCTGCCCTTGCTCCACTGATCTTTGAAGCATTCAGTTTATCCCAGAAACTTCTTTGCTTTTGGTCCAGTCCAGTTGAGCTGACCTTCCATGTATTGAGTATTGTCCTTCCCTTCATCTAAAGCAGTTCTTATCTACTAACTAATCAGTAAAAAACCCTCTCCCACCCTCCCTCACTCCCCCTCGCCCCGTAACCACAAAAGTATGTGTTCTTCTCAGTTTATACTATTTCTCAAGATCTTATAATAATGGTCTTATACAATATTTGTCCTTTTGCCTCTGACTAATTTCGCTCAGCATAATCCCTTCCAGGTTCCTCCATGTTATGAAATGTTCCACAGATTCGTCACTGTTCTTTATCGATGTGTAGTATTCCATTATGTGAATATACCACAATTTATTTATCCATTCATCCGTTGATGGACACCTTGGTTGCTTCCAGCTTTTTGCTATTGTAAACAGAGCTGCAATAAACATGGGTGTGCATGTACCTGTTTGTGTGAAGGCTCTTATTTCTCTAGGGTATATTCCGAGGAGTGGGATTTCTGGGTTGTATGGTAGTTCTATTTCTAACTGTTTAAGATAACGCCAGATAGATTTCCAAAGTGGTTGTACCATTTTACATTCACACCAGCAGTGTATAAGAGTTCCAATCTCTCCGCAGCCTCTCCAACATTTATTATTTTGTGTTTTTTGGATTAATGCTAGCCTTGTTGGAGTGAGATGGAATCTCATCCTAGTTTTAATTTGCATTTCTCTACTGGCTAATGATTGAGAGCACTTTCTCATGTATCTGTTAGCTGCCTGAATATCTTCTTTAGTGAAGTGAGTGTTCATATCCTTTGCCCACTTCTTGATTGGGTTGTTTGTCTTTTTGTGGTTGAGTTTTGACAGAATCATATAGATTTTAGAGATCAGGCGCTGGTTGGAGATGTCATAGCTGAAAATTCTTTCCCAGACTGTAGGTGGTCTTTTTACTCTTTTGGTGAAGTCTTTAGATGAGCATAGGTGTTCGATTTTTAGGAGCTCCCAGTTATCTGGTTTCTCTTTGTCATTTTTGGTAATGTTTTGTATTCTGTTTATGCCTTGTATTAGGGCTCCTAATGTTGTCCCTATTTTTTCTTCCATGATCTTTATCGTTTTAGTCTTTATGTTTAGGTCTTTGATCCACTTGGAATTAGTTTTTGTGCATGGTGTGAGGTATGGGTCCTGTTTCATTTTTTTGCAAACGGATATCCAGTTATCCCAGCACCATTTGTTATAAAGACTATCTTTCCCCAATTAACTGACACTGGGCCTTTGTCAAATACAGCTGCTCGTATGTGGATGGATTTATATCTGGGTTCTCAATTCTGTTCCATTGGTCTATGTGCCTGTTGTTGTACCAGGACCAGGCTGTTTTGACTACTGTGGCTGTATAATAGGTTCTGAAATCAGGTAGACTGAGGCCTGCCACTTTCTTCTTCTTTTTCAGTAGTGCTTTGCTTATCCAGGGGTTCTTTCCCTTCCATATGAAATTGGTGATTTGATTCTCTATCACATTAAAAAATGACATTGGAATTTGGATCGGCAGTGCATTCTACGTATAGATGGCTTTGGGTAGAATAGACATTTTTACTATGTTAAGTCTTCCTATCCATGAGCAAGGTATGTTTTTCCACTTCTACAGGTCCTTTTTAGTTTCTTGCACTAGTACTTCGTAGTTTGCTTTGTATAGGTCTTTTACATCTTTGGTAAGATTTATTGCTAAGTATTTTATCTTCTTGGGGGCAACTGTGAATGGTATTGATTTGGTGATTTCCTCTTCGATGTTCTTTTTGTTGATGTAGAGGAATCCAAGTGATTTTTGTATGTTTACATTATAACCTGAGACTCTGCCAAACTCTTCTATTAGTTTCAGTAGTTTTCTGGAGGATTCCTTAGGGTTTTCTATGGATAAGATCATGTCCTCTGCAAATAGAGATAATTTTACTTCCTCCTTGCCAATCCAGATGCCCTGTATTTCTTTGTCTAGCCTAATTGCTCTGGCTAGGACCTCTAGCACAATGTTGAATAAGAGCGGTGATAAAGGGCATCCTTGTCTGGTTCCCGTCCTCAAGGGAAATGCTTTTAGGCTCTCTCCATTTAGAGTGATGTTGGCTGTTGGCTTTGTATAGATGCCCTTTATTATGTTGAGGAATTTTCCTTCAATTCCTATTTTGCTGAGAGTTTTTATCACAAAAGGGTGTTAGACTTTGTCAAATGCCTTTTCTGCATCAGCTGATAGGATCATGTGGTTTTCGTCTTTTATTTATATGGTGGATTACATTAATGGTTTTTCTAATATTAAACCAGCCTTGCATACCTGGTATAAATCCCACTTGGTCGTGGTGGATTAACTTTTTGGTATGTTGTTGAATTCTATTGGCTAGAATTTTGTTGAGGATTTTTGCATCTATGTTCCTGAGGGATACAGGTCTGTAATTTTCTTTTTTTGTGGTGTCTTTACCTGGTTCTGGTATCAGGGAGATGGTGGCTTCACAGAATGAGTTAGGTAGTATTCCGTCATTTTCTATGCTTTGAAATACCTTTAGCAGTAGTGGTGTTAACTCTTCTCTGAAAGTTTGGTAGAACTCTGCAGTAAAGCCATCCAGGCCAGGGCTTTTTTTTTTGTGGGGAGTTTTTTGATTACCGTTTCAATCTCTTTTTTTGTTATGCGTCTATTTAGTTGTACTACTTCTAATCGTGTTAGTTTAGGTAGGTAGTGTTTTTCCAGGAATTCATCCATTTCTTCTAGGTTTGCAAATTTGTTAGAGTACAATTTTTCGTAATAATCTGATATGATTCTTTTAATTTCAGTTGGGTCTGTTGTGATGTGGCCCATCTCGTTTCTTATTCGGGTTATTTGTTTCCTTTCCTGTATTTCTTTAGTCAGTCTGGCCAATGGTTTATCAATTTTGTTAATTTTTTCGAAGAACCATCTTTTGGCTTTGTTAATGCTTTCAATTGTTTTTCTGTTCTCTAATTCATTTAGCTCAGCTCTAATTTTTATGATTTGTTTTCTTCTGGTGCCTGTTGGATTCTTTTGTTGCTCACTTTCTATTTGTCCAAGTTGTAGGGACAGTTCTCTGATTTTGGCTCTTTCTTCTTTTTGTATGTGCATTTATCGATATAAATTGGCCTCAGCACTGTTTTTGCTGTGTCCCAGAGATTTTGATAGGAAGCATTTTCATTCTCGTTGCATTCTATGAATTTCCTTATTCCTTCCTAATGTCTTCTATAACCCAGTCTTTTTTCAGGAGGGTATTGTTCACTTTCCAAGTATTTCATGTCTTTTCCCTGATTCTTCTGTTATTGATTTCCACTTTTATTGCCTTGTGGTCTGAGAAGATGCTTTGTAATATTTCGATGTTTTGGATTCTGCAAAGGTTTGTTTTATGACCTAATATGTGGTCTATTCTAGAGAATGTTCCATGTGCTCTAGAAAAAAAAGTATACTTTGCAGCAGTTGGATGGAGAGTTCTGTATAAGTCAATGAGGTCAAGTTGGTTGATTGTTGTAATTAGGTCTTCCGTGTCTCTATTGAGCTTCTTACTGGATGTCCTGTCCTCCGAAAGTGGTGTGTTGAAGTCTCCTACTATAATCGTGGAGGTGTCTATCTCACTTTTCAGTTCTGTTAAAATTTGATTTATGTATCTTGCAGCCCTGTCATTGGGTGCATAAATATTTAATATGGTTATATCTTCCTGATCAATTGTCCCTTTTATCATTATGTAGTGTCCTTCTTTATTCTTTGTGGTGGATTTAAATTTAAAGTCTATTTTGTCCGAAATTAATATTGCTACTCCTCTTCTTTTTTGCTTTTTGTTTGCTTGATGTATTTTTTTCCATCCTTTGAGTTTTAGTTTGTTTGTGTCTCTAAGTGTAAGGTGTGGCTCTTGTAGGCAGCATATAGACGGATCGTGTTTCTTTATCCAGTCTGAGACTCTCTGTCTCTTTATTGGTGCATTTAGTCCATTTACATTCAGCGTAATTATAGATAAGTTTTTAATGTTGTCATTTTGATGCCTTTTTATGTGTGTTGTTGACAATTTCATTTTTCCACTTACTTTTTTGTGCTGAGACGTGTTTCTTTGTAAATAGTGCGACCCTCATTTTCGTAGTATTTGACTTTATGTTTGCTGAGTCGTTACGTTTTTCTTGGTTTTTATTTTGAGTTATGGAGTTGTTATACCTCTTTGTGGTTACCTTAATATTTACCCCTATTTTTCTAAGTAAAAACCTAACTTGTATTGTCCTATATTGCCTTGTATCCCTCTCCATATGGCAGTTCTATGCCAGCTGTATTTAGTCTCTCTTTTTGATTATTGTGATCTTTTACATATTGACTTCAATGATTCCCTGTTTTGAGAATTTTTTTTTAATTGATCTTAATTTGTTTTTATGATTTCCCTATTTGAGTTAATATCAGGATGTTCTGCCATGTGACTTTGTGTTGTGCTGGTATCTGATATTATTGGTTTTCTCACCAATTTCCTTTAGTATTTCTTGTAGCTTTGGTTTGGTTTTTGCAAATTCTCTAAGCTTGTGTTTATCTGTAAATATCTTAATTTCACCTTCATATTTGAGAGAGAGTTTTGCTGGATATATGATCCTTGGCTGGCAGTTTTTCTCCTTCAGTGCTCTGCATATGCCATCCCATTGCCTTCTTGTCTGCATGGTTTCTGCTGAGTAGTCTGAACTTATTCTTATTGATTCTCCTCTGAAGGTGACCTTTCTTCTCTCCCTGGCTGCTTTTAAAATTTTCTCTTTATCTTTGGTTTTGGCAAGTTTGATGATAATATGTCTTGGTATTTTTCTTTTTGGATCAATCTTAAATGGGGTTCGATAAGCATCGTGGATAGATATCCTTTCATCTTGCATGATGTCAGGGAAGTTTTCTGTCAGCAGATCTTCAACTATTCTCTCTGTGTTTTCTGTCCTCCCTCCCTGTTCTGGGACTCCAATCACATGCAAGTTATCCTTCTTGATAGAGTCCCACATGATTCTTAGGGTTTCTTCATTTTTTAAAAATTCTTTTATCTGATTTTTTTTCAGCTATGTTGATGCTAATTCCATGGTCCTCCAGATTTCCCACTCTGCATTCTAATTGCTTGAGTCTGCTCCTCTGACTTCCATTGCATTGTCTAATTCTGTAATTTTATTGTTAACCTTTTGGATTTCTGAATGCTGTCTCTCTATGGATTCTTGCAACTTATTAATTTTCCACTATGTTCTTGAATAATCTTTTTGAGTTCTTCAACTGTTTTAGTAGTGTGTTCCTTGGCTTTTTCTGCAGTTTGCCTTATTTCATTTCTGAGGTCATCCCTGATGTCTTGAAGCATTTTGTAAATTTGTTTTTTATATTCTGTATCTGATAATTCCAGGATTGTATCTTCATTTGGGAAAGATTTTGATTCTTTTGTTTGGGGGGTTGTAGAAGCTGTCGTTGTATGCCTCTTTATGTGGTTTGATATCAGCTGCTGTCACTGAGCCATCACTAAGATATTGTAGTGATTTATTCTATATTTGCTCACTGAGTCTTATCTTGTTTTGTTTTCTTTCAATATATGTGGATGGGCTACTAGATTGTGCTGTCTTGATTGTTGTAGCCCTTCACTTACTTATGAACTATTACCAGCTGATTTGGGCTGTTACCAGATATATATGCCTGAGTCCATTCACTACTCTTGAGTAGAATCTGATTTTGGGTCCTCAAGTGTGTGATGCACCCTAACACCTATCCACCTTGAGAAGTAGTGGTGATAGTTGTGTGCACTAGATTCTAGTAGCAGCAGGGGTTCACACTCCAGGGCGGCAGGATGCTGACAGGCTTCCCCCAAGTGTCAGTGAGGTCGTGTGTCTCTATTCCTAAAGCATCTTTGTGGGAGGGCTCTGCAGCTGTACCTTAGGCCCCCAATGCAAGTACCTCCACAGATTGTTAGGTTTCACCCTCCTTAGACCCCTAAGGCAGGAGGCTAGGTGGTCTGTGGGGAGCTTCAGTCCTCAGTTCCCTGTTGTGGGTTAGTGAGGCTCAGTGTAATATGCAGAGATATCAGACCTGGGAAACTTGTTATTTCCAGTAAATCCGCTAAAAAAAATGCAGTCAGATCCCTATCAGAAATGCCTTTGCATTATAATAGCCACTTTGTTCCCTGTAGGGATGAAAGCCCGAGACTGTGAATCACATAGGCTTGGCTGGAGCTGGTTCTGTCTTTTTAGTCCAATTAGGGAAAGATTTTTGGTCCCTGGGTTTTTTGTGGTTGCTTCTCTCAGGCTGGAAGAATGAGTTAGGAAAAGACCAAAAAAAGGAAAAGAAAAGCCGTGGAGCAGTTCTCCCTCTGGCTCAGGAAATTCCAATGTTAATGAAGCCGCCTGGAAAGGGGATCGGAGGGTTCAGAAAAACAGGAGTAGCACCCCGGAATATAGACTAAGTTACTTATCTTGCTTGGGATGACTATTTTATCTGAGATTCCTAAGGGGCGTGTAGCCTATGTGTGCTGGCTGGGTAGAGATTGCCCCCGAGGGTCAGGTCTGCAGAAGTCGCGGTCAGTTCCTCCGCTGCCAGTCCAAAGCCCAGCGTCAAAGTTCCCCGGCTGGGACGCTGCACTCCCGGCTCCAAAACCAGTCACTGCCTCCCGGGGGCTTCTCCTCCTGCCAGCCGCGTTGCCACGTCACCCACGCGGCCAAGCTGGGCCCTCTCCCACGGTCAGTTCAGGGGGGTAGGGCTGCGCCCCATCTTTGCGCCATCACAGGATGTTGTGTTCAGCTCCCCTGTGCCCAGGCCTAAGCCCGGCGCCAAGGTTACCTGACTGGGACACCGGCTCCAGGCTCCAAAAACAGTCTCTGCTTCCCCGTAGTTGTTCGTTCTCCGTCTCTGTCACTCAGGTCAACTCTTTAAATCTGTGTTTGTTGGTCAGGGTTCGTAGATTGTCATGTATGTGATCGATTCACTTGTTTTTCTGAGTCTTTGTTGCAAGAGGGATCCAAGGTAACGTCTACCTAGTCAGCCATCTTGGCCTCTCCTGAGAATAAACGGTTTTTGTAATGTTAAGTCTTCCTAGTCCATCCATGAGCAAGGTATGTTTTTCCACTTATGTAGATCTCTTTTGGTTTCTTGCAAGAGTATCTTGTAGTTTTCTTTGTATAGGTCTTTTATATCTCTGGTAAGAGTTATTCCTAAGTATTTTATCTTCTTGGGAGCTACAATAAATAGTATTTATTTGGTGATTTCCTCTTCAATGTACTTTTTGTTGGCGTAGAGGAATCCAGCTGATTTTTGTATGTTTATCTTGTGTCCTGATACTCTGCTGAACTCTTAGTTTCAGTCGTTTTCTTGAGGATTCTTTAGGGTTTTCTGCATGTAAGACCATGTCATATGCAAATACAGATTCTTTGCTTCTTCCTTACCAATCTGTATGCCCTTTTTTTCTTTATCTAGCCTAATTGTTCTGGCTAGGACCTCCCGCACAATGTTGAATAAAAGTGGTGAATAAAGGGCTTCCTTGTCTGGTTCCCGATCTCAGAAGAAATGCTTTCAGACTCTCTCCATTTAGGTTGATATTGGTTGTTGGCTTTCTATAAATGCCCCTTATTATGTTGAGCAATTTTCTTTGTATTCCTATTTTGCTGAGAGTTTTTATCATGAATGGGTGTTGAACTATGTCAAATGCCTTTTCTGCATCAATTTATAAAATCATGTGATTCTTGTCTTTTGTTTTATTTATGTACTAGATTACATTAATTGTTTTTCTAGTGTTGAACAATCCCTGCATACCTGGTATGAATCCCACTTGGTCATGGTGAATTATTTTTTTGATATGTTGTTGAATTCTATTGGCTAGAATTTTGTTGAGGATTTTTGCATGTAAGTTCATGAGGGATTCTTTTTACTTTTTAATCTTTATTTTTGTTAATCATTGCCATTCTAATAGAGGTGAAGCAGAGTCTCATTGTAGTTTCAGTTTGTATCTCTCAAGAAATCAAGTGACTCATTGCACTGGGCAAATCTGCTACAATAGACCTCTTTAAACTGTTAAAAAGCAAAGATGTTACCTTGAAGTCTAAGGTGGGCCTGACTCAAGCCATAATGTTTTCAATCACCTCATATGCATGCAAAAACTAGGCAATGAATAAGGAAAAAGGAAGAAGAATTGACACATTTTAATTACAGTGCTGATGAAGAATATTGAATATACCACAGACTGCCCAAAGAAAGAGCAAATCTCTTTTGGAAGAAACACAACCAGAATGCTCCTTAGAAGCAAGGATGGTATGACTACATCTCACACACTCTGAAGAGGTTATCAGGAAGGATCAGCCCCCGGAGAAGGACATCATGCTTGGTAAAGCAGAGGGTTAGCAAAAAAGAGGAAGACCCTCAGCAAGATGGATTGATACTATGGCTGCAACAGTGGGCTCCTGCATAACAATGATTATGAGGATGGCAGAGGACTGGGCAGTGTTTTGTTCTGTTGTACTTAGGGTCTCTATGAGTTGGAACCAACTCAATGGCACCTAACAACAACAAGGGCTAAATTTCAGAATCAGATGGACCAAAGAAGTCTCCTCAGCTGACTGAACTAAATGTCCATAAACCAGCACCCATTCCTCACAATTTTTGACTCTACAATGGAAAAGAAGTCAAAATTTAGAGAGGATAGCATAAGAACACTCTAGTAATAGACCAATATCCTTTCCCAGTCACAGAGCCGCAGCCTCAAATACCCTGCCGTTGGAATGTACCAGCCTTGAGTGAAAGACATTTTAAAATAAAAGCGGAAAGTTTACATGCTTTTTAATCTTGGTATAAGTAAATCAGTTTGATTTACAATGAGAACGATGCTTTTCTTACTTCTCATAACTGGCTCCACCCCAAAAATGTTCAGATATTTGAATTTCACTTAAGAAATGAAGAAAATATCCAACTTGCCGATCTAATCCTACTGGAACGATACACAACACAGATTTCTGACAAGAGCTGAACAGCAGGACTAACCATGACAAAGAGAAGCTGGATGAACCAAATGTTTAGTTCCTATCTGTACTGAAAGTGTTTATGCAGAATAAGTTAGACTTTGCACATGGTTCTGGGATAAATACAACTAGTTAAAAAAAAAAAAGGTCATCTGTATCATCAGGATTAATTTAAGACTTGTTCTTATAACTTGAATTTAAAGAAAAATCTAACATTGTTAACTCAATAATTGGAAAATACTGCTATCATAAGGTCTGCTTTTGAAACCCAAAGAGTACATATGCTCCTCAGTGCAAAGGAATAGCAGTTATTTTTTATAGATCTCACAAAACCAGTAGTTCTGTGAAATGTATCAAAAAAAGATATATTTCATGTATCAAAAATGATACAGGAAAATCCCAAAATAGTCATCATAATAATAGTAGTTTTGTTATAGTTGTTAAGTGTCACTGAACAAATCATAGTGGCTACAAATCATAGTGGTCTCAAATACAGCAGAGTGAAATGTCACCTGCTTTTGCACCATCTTCATGATCATGTATGAGTCCACTGCTCTGGCTATTGTGATAGTCGATCGCGTTGAGGGGTCTCCCTCGTTTTTGATGACCGTCTACTTCACCAATTGTGTTGTCTTGTTCCAGAGATTATGCTTTCCTGACATTGTCTCCAAATAAAGTGAGTCAAAGTTCTCCATTTTCACTTCTAAGGACCACTCTGATTTTATTTCTTCTAAATTTAATTTGGTTTTTCTCCCAGAAGTCCATGATATGTATTCAATATTCTTCACCGATGACAGTTGAAATGCGTCAATTTTTGTTTTCCTTTTTTTTCCTTTTGTGCAGCTTTCACATAATATGAGGTGAGTGAAAAGACCATAGCTTAGGTAAGGCAGACCTTAGTCATCAAAGTGACGTATTTGCTTTTGAAAACTTTAAAAAGGAATGTTGTATTACAGTTTGGGGGTATAAATCTAGAATTGGAATTGCTGGGTCATATAGTATTTTAAGTTTTTTGAGGAACCACTACTTTGTTTTCCAGATCAGCTGTATCATTTTGCATTCCCACCATCAAAAAGTAAATGTTTCAATTATCCACATCCTTGCTAACACTTGTTATTATCTGTTTTTTTGTTTTGTTTTTTAATCTCAGCTATCCTAGCAAGAATGAAATGTAACTCATTGTGGTTTTGATTTGTATGTCTTTGATGGCTAATACATTGAGGATCTTTTCAAGTGTTTGGTAGCCATTTGAATGTCCTCTTTGGTGAAATGTCTAGTCAAGTCCTTTGCCCATTTTATGATTCAGTTGTCTTTTTGTTGCAAAATTGTCGATGTTTTACAAATATTTTAGTTACCTCATCCTTATTGGATACATGGTTACCAAAGTATTCTCCAAAAGCTTTTAGTTTTTATGAACTCCCACCTACTTACTTTGTCTTTTGCAGTCAAATGCTGAGCAGACGTTTAAAACAGTTGAAAAGAAATGAAGATTTCAAAACTACACTTGGTTTTTAAGACTGCTGTTTCTCTTGAGAATATATGGTGATGTCCCAACTCACCTTTACTCCAATTTTACTTAGTTCTAATTCTGATCAGATTCACAAAAAAGCTAAATCTCTTAAAGACAAAACTGTTAAATTCAGTCATGTGTAATGTCTAACACAGGCATGTAATGGATTTTATTGAGTTTCACAGAAGAATTACAAATAAGAAATTTAGATTAAAATATAAACCTAAAGAGATCATCGTCCCTTTTGGCTCTGAGTACATAAAGTAGATATTTATAATGTAGACTATATAATTAATTCTTACATAACACAGAAGAAGAGCTAAACTGTTGTTAGTTGCCATCATGTTAGTGCTATTTTATGCCAACTTTATGTGTATCAGTGTGAAATTTTGCCTAGTCCTATGCCCAATGCGTCATTTGATTTCTTGACCGCTGTTCCTATGGGTGGATCCAAGTAAAATGAAATTGTTCACAACTTTAATCTTCTCTCAGTTTATCATGATGTTGCTTATTGGTCCAGTTGTGAAGATTTTTGTTTTCTTTATGTTGAGGTGTAATCCATACTGAAGACTGTGGTCTTTGATCTTCATCAGTAAGTGCTTCAAGTCCTCTTCACTTTCAGCAAGACAGGTTGTGTCATCCACACATTGCAAGTTGTTAAGGAGTCTTCCTCCAATCTAGATGCCACATACTTCTTCTTATAGCCCAGCTTCTCAGATTATTTGCTCAGCATAGAGATTGAATAAGTATGTTGAAAGAATACAACCTGATGCACATCTTCCTGATTTTAAACCATGCAGTATCCCTTTGTTCTGTTCAAACAACTGCCTCTTGGTCTCTGCACAGCTTCTACCTGAGCACAAGTAAGTTCTCTGGAATTTCCGTTCTTCACAATATTATCCATAATTTGTTATGACCCACAGAGTCCAATCCCTTTGCATAGTCAATAATACACAGGTAAACGTCTTTCTGGTATTCTCCGCTTTCAGCCAATATTCATCTGACATCATCAGTGATATTCCTCATTCCATCTCCTCTTCTAAATTAGGCTTGAATTGTGGGCAGCTCCCTGTGAATGTATTGCTGCAAACATTTAAAAATTATCTTTAGTAAAATTTTCCTTGAGTGTGATATTAATGATATTGTTTGATAATTTCCACATTGAATCACCGTTCTTTGAAATAGGCACAAATACGGATCCCCTCTAGTCAAGTCGCCAAGAAACTGTCCTCCCAATTTCTTGGCTGAGACATGTGAGCATCTCCTGGGCTGCATCCGTTTGCTGAAACATTTCAATTGATATTCAGTCAATACCTGGAGGTTTGTTTTTCACTAATGCCTTCAGGGTGCATTGGGTTTTTTCCTCTGTATCACTGGTTCTTAATATGCTACCTCCTGAAATAGTTGAATTTTGTCCTATTCTTTCTGATACACTGACTTTGCATATTCCTTCCATTTCCCTTTGATGCTTCCTGTGTCATTCAATATTTTTGCCACAGGATCCTTCAATAATTCAACTCAAATACTTGGGATTTCTCTTCAGTGAGGGTTGTTCAAGATAGGCAATATTTCATTGTTATACAAAAGGTCACTGTGAGCTGGAGTCAACTCAATGGCAGCCAAGAACAGAAACAACATGACCTAGTGAGATTTATCCCAGTAATTCAAGAGTGATTCAAGTAATTCAAGAAAATCAATTGATGCAATGCATCACACTAACAGAATCATTTCAATCAGTGCAGAGAAGGCTTTTGACAAAATATGATATGCTTACATGAAAAAAACACTTAGTAAACCTAAAAGAGAAGGGAAATCCCTCTATACGACAAAAAGAATATGGAAAATCTACTTCTAACATCATACTCAATGGAGAAAGACTGGAAGCTTTTTCTCTAATATCAGGAACAAGACAAGGTTGCCTGCTTTCACAGCTTGTATTCATCATTATACTGGAAGTTCTAGTCAGAGCAATCAAACATCCAGCTCAGAATGGAAGATGTAAAACTATCTCTATTTCCAGTTAACTCAAAAATCCAAAAGAATCCACAGGTAAGCTACTGGAGCTAGTAAATTAATTCAAGAAAGTTTCAGGGTACAAGATCAACACACAAATTCAGTCATGTTTCTACAAACTAATCTTAAGAGAAAATTAGTTTACAAGAGTATCTAAAACAATAAAATAGATAGGAATAAATTTAACTAAAGAGGTGACATACTTGTTATCATGGATTGAATTATGTCCCCCCAAAAAATGTGCGTATCAATTTGACTGGGCCATGATTTCCAGTATTCTGTGGTTGTCCTCCATTATGTGATTGTAATTTTATGTTAAAGAGGATTAGGGTGAGATTGTAGCACCTTTACCAGGTCATATCCCTGATCCAATGTAAAGGGAGTTTCCCTGGGGCATGTCCAGCATTTAAGGGATAAAAAGAAAGGGAAGCTGTCAGAAAGGGAGGACTTCATACCACCAAGAAAACTGTGCAGGGAGCAGAACACATCCTTTGGACCTGAGGTTCCCGTACCGAGAGGCTCCCGGACCAAAGAAAGACTGATGAGAAGGACCTTCCTTCATTGCTGACAGAGAGAGAAATTCTTCCCCTGAAGCTGATGCCCTGAATTTGGACTTCTGGTCTACTAGACTATGAGAATGAATTTCTCTTATGTGAAGCCATCTACCTTTGGTATTTCTGTTATAGCAGCACTAGATGGCCAAGACACTTGTACAATGAAAACTGTAAGACACTGCTGAGAGAAATTTCCAAAACATAAAACCAGTTGCCATCAAGTCAATTCTGAGTCATGGTAAACCTAGGTGTTTCAGAGTACACCTGCATTTCATAGGATTTTCAATGGCTGTTCTGTTTCTAAAATAGATTACCAAGCATTTCTTCTAAGTTGTTTCTGAGTAGACCTGAACCACCAACCTTTCGGTAAGCAGCCAACTGCTTAACCATTTGTACCACCCAGGGATTCCATAAAACAAATTAAAGAGTACTTAGATATATGGACCACCACCAGCCTGTCACCTTGTCATATTGTCATGGCTTACATGTGGCTGTGATTTTGGCAGCTATGCCATAGGTATTTCAAATGCCAGTGGGGTCACCAATAGTGGTGCTTTCAGACTAAGACAGACTAGGAAGAAAGGCATAAAAATCTACTTCCAAAATTTACTCAATGAAAACCCTGTGGATAACAATAGAACACTGTCCAAAATAGTGCTGTAAAATGAGTCTCCTGTGCTGGAAGGCACTTCAAATACATAATAATGTTACATAAGAATGAATTTGAGCATACCAATGATTACGAAGATGGCACAGAACTGGGCAACATTTCATTGCAAGTGGGGTCACAATGAGTCAGAGTTAACTTTATGGAAACTAAAAACAACAAGTAAATGGAAAAGATATTCTCCTAGCATAGATTGGAAAACATAATACTGTTAAGATGCCAATACCATCCAAAGCAATCTACAGATTTAGTGCAATCTGTATCAAAATTTCAACAGCCTTGTTTGTAGAAATGAAAAAGCCTATCTTCAAATCATATGGTATTACGAGTGGCCCAGAATAGTGAAAATATTCCTGAAAAAGTATAACAAAGTGTAACAACTCAAGCATCAGTCTTCAATACATACTGAAACCTACAGTAATCAAAACATGGTGTTTCTCATGGAAGGATGGGCCTGGCGATCTTGGGTTCACCAGCCTCTGCATCTAGGTGAACAGGAGAAACCTCTGTCCTGACCCACAGAATTGGGATATTCCAGCTGTTACCAGGTAGAAATTCTAGGTACTTGCTTCACACGACACGTATTGGCCAATAAACAAGAGACCGAGGTGAGAGTGCAGCAAAGGCACCTTTATTTCATTGTCCAAGGAAAAGGAATCAGTTGGATCTGTTGTCTCCAAGACTAGTCCCTAAAGGCGAGGAGAAAAGTTATTCTTAAGGGGCTTAGGAGTAGGGTGTTCATACAAGTTACATCAGAAACATTCTTAATTTTACTGTGCAGGTGCAATGGGGTTTACATATAGCTTCCAAGCAAAAGCAGGATTTAAATGCAAAGCTGGGCAGGCGTGGGGGGCGGGGGAGAGGAGGAAGCCCAGCAAAGGAAACAGGGTTTTTAACGCAACACCATTAGGGAGGACCCCAAGCCAAAAAACAAGATTTTTATTGCAACATTGTTGAGGGGGAAGCGAAGCAAAGAAAACGGGATTTTTAATGCGATGCTGTAGGGGCTCTATCTCATTCCTCCATTTTTTCTTGGACATTGGTCATTGAGAAGCAGTATCCATTTTGAACTATAGCCCGGTTCAGAACTCTGTGGCATATTCTCAGGGAGGAGCTAATATGGACCTAGGTCTTTCATTGTAGCTACTGACCTCTTGTTGGTTTATAACTACTTATTAAATATTAAAATAAAAAGACAAGAGTGGCTTTTATGCCCTGTTTATATGAATATTTCCCTAAAAGACACACACACACGTATATATATATATATTTTAAGATTGTCCTAGCTATTGTTTTCATACCTCAGAGCTCAGCTGATGTGCCTTTATGAGTCCTTGTGAGTCCAGATGCAGCTGGGTCACTTTCTTTATGCTCGAGGACAGGGAATAATGGCTACAATATTATCTCCTAAATCATTTTTCTCTTTTGATCGGAGATTGGAGACCACACATTGATGATTAATACTTGGACGTAGCCGAGCTCCTAGATGGCAGACCATGCCAGGCTCTTTAAACTCATGGTGCTGGTTTTCCACCAGATATCATCCCGTTCCTGCTCAGGATCTTAAATAAGAGTGACATCAGTCACACTGCCAAAGTGAGCAGACTCAACGTACATCAATATTTTAATCTCAGGCTTCTTTAAGTGTGCAAGACAAAGATAAATTTTATTACTCCTAACATTATCAGGTTGCAGATCAAGAATAGTGATTTAGCTCATGTATTTATTCTTAATGGTAACTAACCAAATAAATCTGGAGTTTGCAAGGGTGTTATAGTGTGTACCACAGTACCTTGTAGTCTAATTGTATGAGTATCTTATTTTATGTCTCTTGTTTTATTTATCTGAATACAAGTGATATTTGTTACAGTACAGATTAATTTTGCTGAGCTAAGAAAAACTAAGACTATTTTGTCTCATGTAACCTTGGCCAATGACATCAGTTTGCTGTTGTGTTTTTATCTCATCATTAGCAACTTCATCTGTTATTTGCCCCATAATGATTGATAAATTTCTCAAAGATTTTCCAACTTAACTATAGTGTAATAGTAATTAAAGGTACCTTTCCCACTCTGAGTATTGAACCAATGAGTTTCTTTTTGACTCTCATTTTATGATGTATAATTTAACATTATCTTTTCAATATTTATTAATATTATTACTACGAATATCCAAAAGTAATCTTAAAATTCTCAAAGTGCATTGCCTGTGCATTCGCCAGAAATCTGAACAGTGGATTGCCCAAGTAAACTCACTGTGAGCTGGAAATGGATCATTTAAACTAGTATAGTTGGATACACCACACAAAAACATATCCATAAAGAGTATACAAACTTTGTCTAAAGGACACAGAAGTCGTACAAAAATTTACATATGACAACCAAATTTTCATTAGAGAATACAATTAGCAAGATAATACAGGATGGATTTCTCCTGCTGGAGGTCTTCAGTTAATCTGTTTAAAACATACTAAATGTTCTTCCCAGGGGCAAGCTGCCCCTTTCTGGTTTACCTTTTAACAGTTATGGGTCACTTTCTCAGAAGCAGAAGTGGCACAAAACTGTTCTTTGAGAGAACTAATAGGAAATCCGATGTTATTTTATTTTGTTAAATCATACCTTGAATGAATTTCAGATACTTCTCTGTTTATGACATTGACCATTTCACTGAGATTACCAATAAGAACTCCTGATTCAAGAGTTACAATATCTAAACCCACTATTTAGATAATTTAGGAGAAAGGAAAAAGCCTTCTTATATCCAGAAAGTAGGATCTTAAAATCAGCGACATTCCCACATAAAACTCACTGTCTTCCTTTATTCAGTGTAGTTAATTTCTGTTCTATATGATTCTGCATCAGCCGCAATCTGTGAATCCATCAGCTTCTACGTAACAGTTTTGGAAATCTTAATTCAGCCCAGTCACAGTTCTTTTCATAAGCCTAATATATTCCATCTTTTTGTTGAGATATTTTGGTCATATGGTTTCAACAAATCAGCAAAGTGAACACTTACCTGCAGACATCAAATCTTAATATGGCCATGATTAATTTATAAACATAATGCTCTTAATTACAAAAATGCAGAGACACATTGAGTTTAAAAAAATTATAGACAAAGAATATTCTTAAATATAGTAATTAGCCTAATTTCCAAAGAGCTTCAGATATTAGACCATATATAACAATTTTGAGGCATTATACCATATAGACATGATATACAAAGATTATCAAGTCTCTCAATAATAATAAAAATACACTTTATAGGTAAACAATGTGACTGCCCTAGTCAAACCATTGATTTTGATGCTAGATTCAAAAAATAAAATTGTGGGCAAGTTACCAATAAAGAAATAATAAAAGTATGGCATAATATTATGCATTTGTTATCTAATATTAAGCAAAAATATAAGAGGAAATACTAACATATAAATTTTGACCCAAAGAGAATGAGGCATTTCTCTTGATTTTGGCTACACATTCCATGTATTTTATAACGTATTAAATAAAACTTTCCTTTACTTAAAAAAATTTTTTTTTCTCTGTCAAGCCATGTGGCTTGGTTTTTGACTCAGGAAATTTATCCTAATGAGAGGCTGAGCCTTTGGCTTTGTGGCAGATTATATAAAGAATAAATTAACCCTTTAAGTCAGGAATCAAAGAAAAATTTTTTATTTTAAAAATAAGAAACCCAATTCTTGGTTTTACTTATTAGTTAACATTAAAACTCCTAAAAATCTCATAAATTAAAGCATTAAGCTTTAGTCAGATAAAATTTTTGACTATAATAAATAAATTTCTTTTTAATAAATCTGTTAAACTTTGTCTATATCTCTTCTATATCTCTTCTAGTACATCCTTTTAAAATGGCAATATTGAACACATTCACTAGCAGACCCAGAATATATATATTCTTTTTTGTGCTATAAAGCAGAAGTATACAAACTAAAATTATGACTATTTATTCTATTAGTATCTGTCAGTTGCCTAAAAGGTCTTAGAAATTATTTTAAGCTTGTATACCATAAAACATAATTGTTGAAATACAGTTTGTTGAAACATTCTAAGTTTTTATTTAAATTTTACTATTTTTCTTAATCTAATTTTAACCCTTAAAGATTTTATCAACCAGCTTTGGAAACCAAGAAGTCTCTGTTCAACTGACCAATTCATTGGTATGGATATAACCTTAACTGGCTAGGGGTGGGAATACTTTTCTAGCTATTTTAGGTGTGTCTCACTGATTCTTCTTTTTTTTTTTTTTTTGCTTCTTAAAGTTCCCCTAAGATTTTTTAATTTTGTTTTGTCTTAAAAAGCCTCCACTTAGTTCAAAGTGGTCTTTCAAAACTTCCCCGGAGCTATATAACTTCAGAGACTGATGACGGCTAGGGAGGCAGAAATCTGTCTTTCTCTTACTCTTTTCACTCAAGGAAGAAAAGATTGGGTCCTCCCAGCTCATTTACATATGTTTAAGTTGACCAAGGCATTTTGAAGGGCTGTCTTACCCAGTAAATATCAAAGCTCTTTAGCCATTTTGTAAATAGATCCATCAATTCTTGGCTGGCAAGACTAGGGGCTGGGGAGGCCTCATTCTGCTTTGTCCTCACACTCTTGACTCAATTCATGGAAAAAAATGGTTTTATACAAAAGTTATTAACTTGCCAGAGCCTCAGGTTAGGGAATATTAGACCTTCTGACAAAAACTGAACATTAAGCAAATGTTTCTCAAAAAGAAAAAGACAGGGCAACACAAATAGAAGCTAATTTTCCCAAAGTGGCCACTGAAATTCTAAATTGTTTCTAGTATATTCAGTTTTATAATATTTTTAAATATGAATCCTAAACCAGTGTCTTAGTATTGGGGGAAAGCCAAGCTCACTTATCAAAAATGTTAAGCTATAAAGTTGAAGCTTTTGGTGTTCTTTCATTTGAACTTAATTCATTCTAGTGACTAGAGACTTAGCTCTTATTTTAGACTTTAAATATTTAATTGGAAAGTATTTTAAATTAGCTACTAACGATTTTAATTCCAACATTGTGATTCTTCATTGAGAAGCTATATCATAAAACAGGTACAGAGCTATCACTTCTCCCCGGGAATGTGGCAAAACAACACTATTTCCCAGGTTTTCTCCAGTGCTCTAGCCTGTCTCACAACCACTTCACCCTGTCACAAGATCCTTTAATGCTTATGATGACCACCGGCAACCACAGTAATAACTTTTACTGGTCAATGTTTGCATGAATTTTGTGGTATATAGTGACCCAGAACTCTTTGGAAACAGAATTACCTCTTCAATGTTTTGAGCACCTGAATCCAGACACTAAACTGCAGTTCACCAAAAGAGTTAATAAATGTCACTCTTAACCTAATGACCAAGCAAAAATCCAAAAAAGATTCTCCTTAATCAAACAACTGGTTTTCAAAACAAATATGCCAAACAAAGCTTAAGAAAACATGAGAAAGAGAAGAAGAAGAAGTGAAGTCTCATTTTCCAAGGGCACTCACCATGTCAGGGTTGAAGGGATGTGGAGAGTAAATACACTGGTTCAGAAGACAAGATCTCTTTTTGCCAGCTTCTCCTTGGCAGTCCATGTCTCCTTAAGGTTAGCTGCATTTGTGGCTGTACAATCCCTACAATGAGTACACCATTAACTCCTGTAGGGTGAAAACACCACAAAGTTTAGTAATGCAAAATATATTCCACATATATTTAAAAAGGCAAAAGTAGGAAAGGGACAGGCATACAGCCAGAGCCATGCCTGTCCAAGTCTCTGTTCCCAGTTCTTAAGGATCCATCTTAGTGGGCTGCATTCTGGGATTCCTTGAATATTCCACATTCTCTGGATACACACACTTACACACTCATACAACCTAACTTGATACACCAACCTAATAAGTACCTAGAGCCTTTTACGTCCTCAGTGGCCAATTCCTTCCACTACCTGGGACTTTTCTAAGGACTTACCTAGGAATTACCCTGTTAGAAACAACCTCAGGTTCCTAATGCCCTCAGTGGTCAATGTCCCCCACTACTTGGGACACATCTAAAACTTTTACCTAGGTACTTACCAAGCAACCAATGTGTGTTTCGAGTTTCCCACAGAATCATCTTTTAGGTTCAGGTGAATCAGTTTTCAGGGCTGTCCCAAGGTCTCCAGGAGAAACCTGGTTGTGCCAGACATCAGGGCCAGTCTGTTCTCCAGTCAACTTCAGGAACCAAGCAGATAACTCCTGGCTGGCTTACCAGAAATAATATCAAGTACAGACCCCAGGTTGTTGCTCAGCATGACTCATTTGGCCAATAAAAGAGAGACAGAGGCGAGAGAGCAGGAACTGCACCTTTATTTCATTGTGCGAGGAAAAGGAGCCATTCAGAGCTGCGACTGTCAATACTGTCCCCCAAGTGCAAGGAGAAAGTTACCTTTAAGGGGTTCACAGGTACAGAGTTCTTACAACTTATGTCAGCAACATTCTTGTTTTGTTTTGTTTTTTAATTTTTATTGTGCTTTAAGTGAAAATTTACAAATCAAGTCACTCACACAAAAACTTATATACACCTTGCTACATACTCCCAATTGCTCTCCCTGTAATAAGACAACCCGCTCTCTCTCTCCCTCCACTCTCTCTTTTCATGTCCATTTCACCAGCTTCTAACCCCCTCCACCCTCTCATCTCCCCTCCAGGGAGGAGATGCCAACATACTTTTAAGTGTCCACCTGATCTAAGAACCTCACTCCTCACCAGCATTCCTCTCCAACCCATTGCCCAGTCCAATCCACTTCTGAAGAGTTGGCTTTGGGAATGGATCCTCTCCTGGACCAACAGAAGATCTGGGGGCTGTGACCTATGCAGTCCTAGTTTCGGTCGGACCATTAAGTCTGGTCTTTTTACAAGAATTTGGGGTCTGTATCCCACTGCTCTCCTGCTCCCTCAGGGATTCTATGTTGTGTTCCCTGTCAGGGCAGTCATCGGTTGTACCCAGGCACCATCTAGTTCTTCTGGTCTCAGGATGATGTAGACTCTGGTTCATGTGGCCCTTTCTGTCTCTTGGGCTCGTAATTACCTTGTGTCCTTGGTGTTCTTCATTCTCCTTTGATCCAGGTGGGTTAAGACCAATTGATGTATCTTAGATGGCCGCTTGCTAACGTTTAAGACCCCAGATGCCTCTCTCCAAGGTGGGATGCAGAATGTTTTCTTAATAGATTTTATTATGCCAATTGACTTACATGTCCCCTGAAAAGATGGCCCCCAAACCCCACCCCTGCAAAACTGACCTTTGAAGCATTCAGTTTATTCCAGAAACTTCTTTGCTTTTGGCTTAGTCCGGTTGTGCTGACCTCGCCGGTGTGTTGTCTTTTTCTTCACCTAAAGTAGTTCTTATCTACTATCTAATTAGTGAATACCTTTCTGCCACCCTCCCTCCCTCCCCGCTCTCATAACCATCAAAGAATATTTTCTTCTCTGTTTAAACTATTTCTTGAATTCTTATAATAGTGGTCTTATACAATATTTGTGCTTTTGCAACTGACTAATTTCACTCAGCATAATGCCTTCCAGATTCCTCCATGTTATGAAATGCTTCACAGATTCATCACTGTTCTTTACCGATGGGTAGTATTCCATTGTGTGAATACACCATAATTTATCCATTCATCCGTTGATGGGCACCCTGGTTGCTTCCATCTTTTTATTATTGTAAACAGTGCTGCAACGAACATGGGTGTGCACATATCTGCGTAAAGGCTTATTTCTCTAGGTTATATTCCGAGAAGTGGTATTGCTGGATCATATGGTAGTTCTATTTCTATATTTTTAAGGAAGTGCCAAATTGATTACCAAAGTGGTTGTACCATTTTACATTCCCACCAGCAGTGTATAAGCGTTTTGTGTTTTTTGGATTAGTGCCAGCCTTGTTGAAGTGAGATGGAATCTCATTGTAGTTCTGATTTGTATTTCTCTAATGGCTAATGATTGTGAACCTTCCCCCGTGTATCTGTTAGTTATCTGAATGTCTTCTTTAGTGAAGTGTCTCTTCATATCTTTTGCCCATTTTTTAATTGGCTTATTTGTCTTTTTGTAGTTGAGTTTTTGAAGTAGATTTCAGAGATCAGGCACTGATCAGAAATGTCATAGCTAAAAACTTTTTCCCAGTCTATAGGTAATCTTTTTACTGTTTTGGTGAAGTCTTTGGATAATCATAGGTGTTTGATTTTTAGGAGCTCCCAGTTGTCTAGTTTTTCTTCTGCCTTGTTAATAATGTTTTGTATACTGTCTATGCCATGTATTAGAGCTCCTAATGCCCCTATTTTTTCTTCCATGATCTTTATCATTTTAGATTTTATATTTAGGTTTTTGATCCATTTTAAGCTCATTTTTGTGCATGGAGTGAGGTATGGGTCTCATTTCATTTTTTTTTTTGCAGATGGATATCCAGTTATGCCAGCACCATTTGTTAAAGACTGTCTTCCCCCATTTAACTGTTTGGGGCCTTTGTCAAATATGAACTGCTCATATGTGTATGGATTTACATCTGGATCCTCAATTCTGTTCCATTGGTCTATGTGTCTGTTGTTGTACAAACGAGGCTGTTTTGATTACTGTGGTGGTGTAATAGGTTCTAAAATCAGGTAGAGTAGGGCCTCCCACTATATTCTTCTTTTTCAGTAATGTTTTACATATCCAGGGCCTCTTTCCCTTCCATATGAAGTTGGTGATTTGTTTCTCCATCTCGTTAAAAAATGTTGCTGGGATTTGGATAAGAATTGCATGAAATGTATAGATTGCTTTTGGTACAATAGACATTTTTATCATGTTAAGTCTTCCAATCCATGAGCAAGGTACGTTTTTCCACTTGTGTAAGTCTCTTTTGGTTTCTTGCAGAAGTGTACTATAGTTTTCTTTGTATAAGTCTTTTACATCTCTGGTAAGATTTATTCCTAAGTATTTTATCTTCTTGGGGGCTACTATAAATGGTATTGATTTGGTGATTTCCTCTTCAGTGTTCTTTTTGTTCACGTATAGAAAGCCAGTTGATTTTCGTGTGTTTATCTTGTATCCCAATACTCTGCTGAACTCTTCTGTTAGTTTCAGTAGTTTTCTTGAGAATTCCTTAGGGTTTTTTACGTATGAGATCATGTCATCTGCAAATACAGATAATTTTACTTCTTTCTTGCCAATCTGGATGCCCTTTTTTCTTTGTCTAGCCTAATTGCTCTGCCTAGGACCTCCAGCACAATGTTGAATAACAGCGGTAATAAAAGGTGTCCTTGTCTGGTTCCTGCCATCAAGGGAATGCTTTCAGGCTCTCACCACTTAGAATGATGTTGGCTGTTGGAGTTGTATAAATGTCCTTTATTACATATGTCAGCAATATGCTTAATTATACTACAGAAATTCAATGGGGTTTACATATAACTTCCAAGCAAAAGCAGGATTTAAATGCAAAGCTGGGGGAAGGGGAAGAGCCCAGCAAAGGAAACAGTATTTTTAATGCAGCACTGTGAGGGGCTCTCTCTCACAACTTCTACAATCTCAAGAGCCATTCCCTTGATACAAATATATATACATATATACATACATACATATAAACGTTTTACTGGTTTTGCTTCTCTAGCGAACCCAGCCTAAGACAGGCTGGAATTCATATTTCTCAAAGAAGCTATGCATATGGGCAATAAGAACATAAAAAGATGTTCAAGGTTTTTAGCCATTATGGAAATGTTGATCGAAACCCCAGTGAGATACCATGTCATTCCCCCAAGGGTGGCTATTTGGAGTGCTTGGGTTAAGCAAATTGTTAACACCCTCAGCAGCTAAGCAAAAGGTTGGAGATTCAAGTTCACAGAGCCACCTCAAAAGAAAAGCTGGTGACCTGCTTCCGAAAAATCAAGCACTGAAAACCCTACAGAGCACAGTTTTACTCTGAAGTACGTAGGGTCATCATGAGTCAGAATCAACTTGATTACAACTGTTTTTATTTGGTTTTGTTTTCAGAATAACTACTAACATGCACACACACACACAAAAGAAAAAACAGGTACTGGCAAAATCCAAAAACTAAACCAAACCTGTTGCCATCGAGTCAATTCTTACTCATAGTGAACCTCTAGGACAGAGCAGAACTGCCCCATGGGGTTTCCAAGGAGGAGCTGGTACGTTCAAATTTTGGTTAGCAGCCTAACTCTTAGCCACTGCACCAGCAGGTATTTGAAAGAATGTGAGGAAAAAGGAGTATTAATCCATTCATAGTGGGAACATAAAATAGTGCAGCCACTGTGGAAAAGCTTGGCGATACCTCAAAAAGTAATGCATAGAATTATCATATGACACAACAATTTCATTCCTAAGCATTTACCCAAGAGACTTGACAGTAGGCATGCAAACAGATACGTGTACACCAGTGTTCACTATACCGCTAAAAACAATACCCAAAAGGTGGAAACAATACAGGTGTCCATCATTGGATGAATACATGAAAAATGGCATATAGAAAATCATCTATATGAGACCAAGTGATCCATAATTACTTTAAAACAAAAATGAGAATATAAAGGAACAAGGAAATGAACAGAAATGGAACAAGCAGAATGGAAATAATGGAAATGTTCACACCTTGTTAAGAAAGTAAACAATGTTATAGAACAACCTGTGTAGAAATTGTTGAAAAGAAACCTAAACTACTGCACAAAACTTTCACTGAGAACTCAATAAAATACTTTTAAAAAAAGTCAGAGAATAGTAGAAGGACCAAAAAAAGCACAATACAACTCTATGCTGTCTGTAAGTAACTCATCTTAGTCCCAAAGACACAAATATGTTGAAAGTGAAAGAATGGTGGAAATAAATATTCCTTCCAAATAGTAACTGAAAAAGAACTATATTGGCAATTTTAGTATCAGACAAAATAGACTTTAAGTCAAAACTGATTAGATGAGGCAAAGAAAGGTATAAGTTAATCAAGATATAATAAGTTAATCAAGAAGATAAAACTATTATAAATGTATATGCACCTAACATCACTGCCCCAAAATATGTGAAGCAAACACTGAAAGAATTAAAGAGAGAAATAAAAGGCTCTACAATAGTATGTGCATACTTCAATACATCACTTTCAAAACAGGACAGAACATCTACAGTGATATCAGCAAGGCAATAGATTTTAACAACTTCATAAACTAGTTAGTCTTAACGGACATATATACTATATCCATTTTACCAGAAATACTAAAAGAAGTTCTCCAAGACAAAAGCAACTATTAAATACACAAATAAAATGTACCAGAAAATGTAGCTATTTAATTATAAGACACTATAAATACACATCTTTTTCCTTTCTTATAACTGATATAAAATCAATTGTACAAAATAATGTGTATATAATGTATTGTTGAGCCTATAACATATTGGGAAACCCTGGTGGTATAGTGATTTAGAGTTTGGCAGCTAACCAAAAGGTCAGCAGCTCAAATCCACCTGGCACACCTTAGAAATCCTATGGGGCAGTTCTGCCACCATATAGAGTCGCTACGATGGCAATTTTTTTTTCTTATAACGTATTCAGATTATACGTGCAACATACATGCCAAAAGTAGCACAAAGGAGATAGGTTGAGCAAAGCCATACTGGACAAAGGAAATTAGGACAAATGGTAAAGTAATAATTATAACAATAATTTTGTAATAGAAGCAATATAATGTCACATGTACAACATATTATGAAAAAATGTGATATAAGGAACAGAACTACATAGAATTAAAGTTTAAGTTTCTATATATTACTGGAATTAACCTACTATAAATCAAAGAAAGATTCTGATAAACCAATATGTATAAGGTAATACCCAGCACAACCATTAACTGTAAAAGACATACACCTCAACATAAAGAAAATAAAAATCCTCACGATTGGACCAGTAAGCAAATCATGATAAACAAAGATTGAGATTGTCAAGGATTTCACTTTACTTTGGATCCACAATCAACACCCATGGAAGCAACAGTCAAGAAATCAGAAGATGCATTGCTTTGGGCAAATCTCTTTAAAGATTTGAAAAACAAAGATGATACCTTCAGGACTAAGGTGCACCTGACCCAGTCCATGGTGTTTTCGATCTCCTCATACACATATGAAAGCTGGACTATGAATAAGGAAAACTGAAGAAGAATTGATGCCTTTGAATTGTGGTATAGGTGAAGAATATTGAATATACCACGGACTGCCAAAAGAACGAACAATTCTGTCTTGGAAGAAGTACAACTAGAATGCTTCTTAGAAGCAAGGACGGTGAGGCTATATAATCGTGAGAGATCAGTCCCTGAAGAAGGACATCATGCTTGGTAAAGTAGAGGGTCAGCGAAAAAGAGGAAGATAGTCAATGAGATGGATTGACAGAGTGGTTGCAAAAATGGGCTCAAGCAAAATAATGGTTGTGAGGATGGCGTAGGACTGGGGAGTGTTTTGTTCTGTTGTAAACAGGGTCAGTAAGAGTCAGAACTGATTTGACAGCATCTACGAACAACAACATATGGTAATACCCAGCACAACTATTAAATATAAAAAGACATACATTTAAAAAAAAAATTGAGAAGATAGTCCTGGGAAGATGGCAGTGTGAACAAACCATCATTCCAACCCTCCCGCACAAATACAACAAGAAAACAGTTCTCAGGTTTGAGGGACTGTGAGTCAGGAGCAGAGGGAAACAGCTGGAAATTGCAGACAGGAAAGAATCAACAAATCAACAAGTTGCATATGGTATAGGACAATTGCTTCTCCTATCCTCTCTGCCACTCCCCCAGTCCCATGGGCCATTGGCTGCTGTAAACCAGGGTAATGGCCCCAGAAGAAGAGCCTGCTTCCATAATCACCATAGCCCCTACCTGTGCAAAGAGATGGAACTGCAAACTTCTGTCCTAAAATCAACAAAGCAGACCTCCATAAGGGTCCATTTTGAGTGTGCCAACACCTTCTACACACAGACACTGTTGGTTGCAAGCCTACTATGAATTGCTACAGAAGACCCATGCACTGGAGTCTAGTCTCATAGTCAACACTCTACCAGCTGCCCCGCACACCCCATAGTGCAAGCCTCTGAAACCAGCAGGACAGACTTCCTATTGGAGTCAGTTCAGGTCTGTCCGCTCCACCTTTCGGTCACTGCTGAGGACTACTCTGGGACTACCGTGTGCTAAGAATCAAGCATCTTTAGTGGAAGCTGTAATCACAGCCAACACACTACAAGGAGGGTGCTGAGAGCAACAATGCAGACCTCCTTGGAAGTCCTCTTGGAGCATGACAGCACCTCACCCAACCAGACACTATCACCTTCAAGCCTGTTGTGACTTACTACAGAAGGGTCCTTCAGTGGGATCTACTCCCATAGCCAGCACTCCCTGCGCACCCTGTAGCACTGGCCTATGAAACCAACAGTATCAACCTCCCTGGGGGTCAGATGGCCCTCCCCTCACTTCCAGTTGGCACTGAGTCCTGTTGACTGAAGCTGCTATGTGTTAGGAAGCAAAAATCTGGAGTTGGAGGTTGCACTCACAGCCAACAGTTACCAGGGGAACTCTGATAGCAAGAAGACAGGACATCCATGGAGTTCTGACCAGAACATGATACCCTCTCCCAGACCTGGTAATTTTTGGTTGAAAAGCTATTGCAAACTGCTACAGAAAGCCTTCACAGTGGAGTCTGTTCCCACAGTCAGCACTCTATCTGACTCCTTGTGCACTCCATAGCTCAGGACTCTAAAATAAACAGGACATACCTCTCTGGGAATCACTCTGGGTCTGTCTGCTCTTCTTTACAGTCAGCACTGAGGACTGCTGACTAAGGCTGCTATGTGTTAGGCACAGGCGTCTTGAGGATAGGCTACACCCACAACAAACATACTACAAGGCAGGCTCTGATTGCAACAAGGCAGATGCCTTGGAAGCCCATTCAGAGTGTGACTACTGCTCACCCAGCTGTTAACTATCAGCTGCTAGACTGATATGAACTCTGACAGAAGGCTCCCTATAGTGGAGTCAGCAGGTGGGTCACCTGAGCGGAGACAGTCCCCCAATCACCACAAGGCCACTGGGGCTATAAACCAAGAACAGAGGTCTCTCAGAGGTCCTTCTGGGGAGTACCAGGCCCTTCTCCTCATAAAGCAAAGGAAAGTCTGCCTGTGCTTGCCCTGAATGACAGCTCATGTGTAAGGAGCCCCCACAGAGCAGAGAAGGAACTTCGGGCAAAAGTGAACGTCAACACCCAATCCCAAAGGGCCCTTGCTGGGTGTAGGTTTTCCAACTAAAAACATGATTGCAGAAACAGGGAGGGAAGGGAATAATAAGCAGAGAGAGGAGACTGTGACCCCCGGTTGACAGATTGCTTAATACACAGTTTCTCACCTGAGTGGTGGTGCTCAAGGTGGACACAGTGATCACAGCATGTTCTCTGTTGTTGGGAGAGACTGAAAGGTGAAAATTGAGATCTGGAACTTTCAAATCCCAAAAACCAGGGAGGGAGAAGGAGCTATCACAGAGAGGGAACGGAAATGGAAAGGCCGAAGACACACCTCACCTAAGAGTTTCTTGTGGAAAGTAGTGTGAGCAAACATTGCACAAAGCTGAGAAAGTTATTATTACCCTTGGAAATTTCGATGCCCCATCAAAAAACACAAAGAACAAACAATGACCCAACCAAATGAACATTACAAAGGAGCAAAAGTGCACCTAGGGATGACTAAACCATGGAGAAAAAATGGAAGAATAAAACAACATTAAAGAACTAAGGAACAAGGGAGGGAAGGGTGGGAATGGAAAAACAATAGACAGTAGAGAGTTGGTAAATTTGGTGAAGGGCAGGACAGTATACAACAATAGGGAAGACAGCAAAACTTGTCTGAGCAGTGTTGTGGAGGCTCCATGGCTCCAGAATAACCACTTATATTCATTGCCAGTCATATGCCCAAGGAAACTCCTTTTCAATTGATTGGCTATTCACAGCAGATCCCATCATGGAGGTGATCACAAAACATCAAGTTTCATCATGGAAGTGATCACACCATCATACAACTAACAAATCACCAAGGATTATGGGCCAGCCAAGTTGACACAAAACCTTAACCATTACAACAGGTGTGTAGACTGGATGTTAGTGTAAGACAGTAAGAACTTTAGAATCACTGGAGAGCTTTTAAAAACTCCAATATCTAGATCAAGCCACATGCAAACAAAATCAAAACGTCTAGGGCGGGAATAAAGCATCTGCGTTTTTTTTTTTTTAATATTCCAAAGTGATTTGAATAAATATCAAAGTTTAGAAACCCCTGCACAAAGACAACTGAGAGTAATGGGGACTACCTTAGAGAATTCATATTTAAAACATTTAGCAGGTCAACAAAATGCAGTGTCAGCAAAACTAGCCAGCCATCTGAGATATTTGCTAAGTCCTACTCCAACATTTCACATTCATCTGTTTTCTTATAACGAGTCTAATATTTCTCCTTCTGTCTTTTATCTCCTGAATTATTTCAAACATTTACTATATAATGCTAATATGACTGTGATGAATTGTTTCCTTGCATCATTTACACTATCCAATCATATCTTCAGCAGAGGTTATTTTAGGTGAGAATCCCAATGTCAAGGACTGAATTAAGTCCCCCCAAAAATATATGTATCAGTTTGGCTGGGCCAGGATTCCCCATATTGTGTGGTTGTCCTCTGTTTCGTGATTGTAATTTTATGTTAGAGAGGATTAGGGTGAAATTGTAATTTTATGTTAAATAGGATTAAGGTGGGTTTGTAACACCCTTACCAGGTCACATCCCTAATCCAATGTGAAGGGAGTTTCCCTGGTGTATGGCCTACACCACTTCTTTGTCTCTCAAGAGACAAAAGGAAAGAAAAGCTAGCAGACAATGGGAACCTTACACCACCAAGAAAGCAGCACTGGGAGCAGGGCACTCCCTTAGATCCAGGGTTCCTGCACAGAGAAGCTCCTAGTCCAGGGGAAGATTGATGCGAAAGACTTTTCTCCAGAGCTTCAGAAAGAGAAAGACTTCCCTGGAGCTGGCCCCCTGAATTTGGACTTCTAGCCCTAAGAGTCTGTGAGAAAATAAATTTCTCTTTGTTAAAGCCATCCTTGTGTGATATTTCTGTTCTAGGAACACTAGATGACTAAGACACGTAAGGACACTGAACCGAGTCTGTATTGCCAAAGCAGCCTTGTGTTTGTTTCTACCAGACTTTCCAGGGCTCTGTGGTTCATTTACTTGCTTTAGTAAGGCACGTTGGTGGTGCAATGGTTAAAGCACGCAGCTGCTAACCAAAAGATCAGGAGTTTTAACCCTTCAGCAGCTCCGCAGGAGAAAGGAGTGGCAGTATGCTTCTGTAAAGATTGCAGCCTTGGAAACCCTATGGCAGTTCCAGTCTTTCCTGTAGGGTTGCTATGAGTCTAAACAACTTGACAGCAATGGGTTTGGTTCTGGTTTTACTTTAATTTCTTGGCTAGGAGATTCCTGCAGTACCCGGGGAATAAAATTCCCTCTTCACTAGGGCAGACACCTGGAGCTCAGACTGTCCCAGAATCCCAGAACTAAAAGAAGTTGTACCAGTTAGGGGGATTTTCTAGCTCCCTTTTGATGAAATGGCAATGCTGGCAAAGGCCCAGATCCCTCGAATCATTTAACATCTCCTTCTTGCTTCATTTTATCCAGGATTTCTCTTTCTCCCTCTCTCTCTTTCTCTCTCTGTGTGTGTTCATGCATTTTGTCTGCTTTTAGTGTGAAAGGCCCATTAGCTCAGTCCACTCTGTGGCCAGAACCACAGATTTATTTTGAGTCTCTCCATATCTGAATAACCTTATTTGCTACATGCTTTTACCAATTAAACAAATATAAAAGTCCATTTCAGAGTGGACTTACTGCCTCACCTCCCAGGCCTGTCCAGACTTAGCTCTTTCATTCTTCCTTCTACTTTGTTCAAAAGCTAAAATTAAATGTGGGAAAAGAAGATCAGTGGGCTTATAGTGTAGGCTGAAGAGCTAAATTACAGATCAGAAGACTGAGGTCATAGTGACAGAGCTGTTTGATATTGGCAGATACCCAAACATATTGTTCTCTCCCCCATCCACTCCACAGTGGTCTCCAGGCCTGGCCTGATTGGACACTCCCACACCAACTATGCCTCCTTGGTGCTGACTTAAACTTAGTCTAAGCTAACAATTGGGAAAAAGGAGGCTAAGGGATAATATGGATATAAAATCCATCTACATTCCTTCCAGTAGAGAGTAAAATCCTTACTCAATGCTCAGGCAGTTAAGGGAAAGATGACAGCCAGTTTCCTAAAAGTAACTATGGTACAGAAATTTCTCTTCAAAAACCACTTTTTTGAAGAAGAAAATATTTTAAATCAGTTAACAGAGAAGTCATCTATTACACACACAAAAAAATTCAATAGCATTAAACTAAGCAAATTATGACCCTTAAACAAAAGTGAAAAGCCAACATTGTCAATATCTTCTTTGCCTTGCACATCACTGTTGTAACTCTGAAGATCCAGCAACACCAATCCCTGTGGGTAAATTCTCAAATTTCTACAAAGAAAAGAATTTTAAGGTTAGAATTTGTATCATGGAACTGAGAGAAAAAATTATACCACCCAATTAAGAATAGCACTCACTGTTCTTTTTTCTCAAATTACATACAAAACCATTTTATTTCCTAATAGACTGTCTTTCTGGAAGGGAGATATAAGCTGCTAATCATTTGTGAAAGATTTCAAGAGCAGTCATCAAATGCTAAGGTCTTAAAAACAAACTCAGGCACAAAAGTAATCCTATGAATCTTATTTTTAAAAGTCTTCCATAGGGGTCTCTTGCCTTAAAAAGAGAGAGAGAGCAAGTTATGTTCTCCCAATTTACTTTCCGAAGCTCCTGAATTGTACAAATAGTTAACATACTCAACTGCTAAACAAAATAGTGGTTGTATACTGGGCAAGCCAGCACACCTGTACAAGTCAAGGCCAGTGGAAGCTCCACAGATATTTCCAAACTCCCTGAGGGATCAAATTGCTAGGCTGGGGGCTGGGGGGCAGGAACCATGGTCTCGGAGAACACCTAACTCAAATGGCATAACATAGTTTATAAAGAAAATATTCTACTTTCTACTTTGGTGAGTAGCATCTGGGGTCTTAAAAGCCTATGAGCAGCCATCTAAGGTACTCCACTGGTCTAAACTCTTCAGGAGCAAGTGAGAATGAAGAAAACTAAAGACACTAGAGAAAGATTAGTCCAAAGAAGTAATGAACCATAACCACCATTGCCTCCACCAGTCTGAGTTGAGTACAACTAGATGGTGCCTGGCTGCCATCACTGATTACTCTGACAAGAATCACAGTGGAGGCTTCTTGACAGAGCTGAAGAAAAATGTACAAGATTCTAACTTACAAAAAAGACCAGACTTACTGGCCTGACAGAGGCTGGAGAAACCCCGAGAGTAAGGCCCACAGACACCATTTTGGCTCAGAAATGTCACTCTTGAGGTTAACCCTACAGCTGGGGATTGGACAGGCACGTAAAACAAAACAAGACCGAAGGGGCACACCAGATCAGGGACAACGACTAGAAGGCAGGAGGGGACAGGTCAAGAACAGAGAGTGTTGACATTTCCTGGAGTTGGTAACAAACATCACAAAACTATATATGTACTGATTGTTTAATAAGAAGCTAGTTTGTTCTGTAAACCTTCATCTAGAGTACAATAGACTGACAAAAGAGACAGGAGGGCGATATGACAACAGACACAACTGAAATTAAATAGATTGATATATGTAATATTCTTAGAACAGAATCTGGTATATGGTATGGTTAGTTTTCAGTAAGATATGGTCCCCCAAATACTTCCATATCCTAATCCCCAGTGTCCATGAATACATTAACATTTATGAAGAAAGAACTTTGCAGATGATGAGAAGAGTAGCCTGGGTTACTCAGGTGGATTCAGTGCAATAGAAAAATAACCCAAATAAGAAATGAGATAGGTGATATCACAAAATATCCAATGAAAATTAAAAGAATCGTAACAGAATACTATGAAAAATTGTACTCTAAAAATTTTGAAAACCCAGAGAAAATGCACAAATTTCTAGAAATGTACTGCATACCTAAACTAATACAAAGAGAGGTAGAAAACTAAACAGACCCATAACAAAAGAAGAAATTGAAAAGGTAATTAAAAAAATTCTAACAAAAGAAAATACCTGGTACCGGTGGCTTCACTGGAGAATTCCACTGAACTTCAGGGAAGAGTTAACACCACTACTACTAAAGGTATTTCAGAGCATAGAAAAGGATAGAATACTTTCAAACTCATTTTATGAAGCCACCATAACCCTGATACCAAAACCAGGTAAAGACACCACAAAAAAATAAAACTACAGGCCAACATCCCTCATGAACTTAGACAAAAAAAAATCCTCAACAAAATTCTAGCAAAGAGAATTCAACAACATATCAAAAAAAAAAAAACAATAATTCGCCACGACCAAGTGGAATTCATACCAGGTATGCAGGAATTGTTCAATGTTAGAAAAACAGTCAATGTAATCCATCACATAAATAAAATAACAAACAAGAACTACATGACTTTATCAGCTGGTGAAGAAAAGACATGTGACAAAGTCCAACACCCATTCTTGATAAAACAAAACTCTCAGCAAAAGAGGAATAGAAGGAAAATTCCTCAGTATACTAAAGGGCATTTATACAGAGCCAACAGCCAAGATCATCCTCAATGCAGAGAATCTAAAAGCCCTCCCCTTGAGAATGGGAACCAGACAAAGATGTTCTTTATTGTCAGTCTTATCGAACATTGTGCTGGAAGTCCTAGACAGAGCAATTACGCTAGATAAAGAAAAAAATGGCATCCAGATTGGTAAGGAAGAAATAAAAGTATCTCTTTTTGCAGCTGACATGAATTTACACTCAGAAAAACCTAAAGAATCCTCAAGAAAACTAATAGAAGAGTTTAGCAGAGTAACAACATAGAAGATAAACATACAAAAGTCAGTTGGATTCCTCTACAGCAACAAAAAGAACATCAAAGAGGAAATCGGGGAGGCGGGGCCAAGATGGCTGACTAGGTAGAAGCTACCTCGGATCCCTCTTGCAACAAAGACTAGGAAAAACAAGTGAATCGATCACATACATGACAATCTACGAACCCTGACCATCAAACGCAGATCTAAAGAGTTGACCTGAGTGACAGAGACTGAGAACGGACAACCAGGGGTAAGCACAGACTGTTTTCGGAGCCTGGAACCAGCATCCCGGTCAGAAAACCTTGGCACTGGGCTTTGGACTGGGTGCAGGGGAGCTGAGCATGGCATCCTGAGATGGCGCAAACACGGGATGCAGCCCTAGACCCCAGAATGGGCCTCGGGTGAAGCCCAGCCACTGCACGCAGGGATGTGGCTGACAGGAGGAGAAGTCACTGGGAGGCAGCGACTGGTTTTGGTGCCTGGAGTGAGGAGTCCCAGCCGGGGAACCTTGGCGCTGGGCTTTGAACTGGGAGCGGAGGAACTGACTACAGCTTCTGAGACAGCACAAGCATGGGACGCAGGCCTGACCCTCGGGGGCAATCTCGACCCAGCCAATGCACACAGGCTACACACCCCTCAGGAATCTCAGATAAAACAGTCATCACCAATCAAGATAAGTAGCTTTGTGTATATTCTGGGGTGCTACTCTCTCCTATCTATCTGATCCCTCCCCTCCCCTTCCCAGGCAGCTTCATTAACATTGGAATTTCCTGGGCCAGAGAGTGAAGTGCTCTGCGGTTTTATTTATTTATCTATTTATTTTTGTCTTTTCCTAACCCATTCTCCTGGCTGGAGAGAAATAGCTACAAAAAAACCCAAGGACCAAAAATCCTTCCCTGACTTCCCGAAATTGGTCTAAAAATACAGAACCAGCTCCAGCCAAGCATATGAGATCCACAGTCTTGGGCTTTCATCCCTAAAGGGAACAAGGTGGCTATTATAATGCAAAGGCATTTCTGATAGGGATCTGACGGCAATTGTTTTAGGAGATCCCTGGAAAGACAAGTTTCCCAGGTGTGATATCTCTGCATATTAAACTGAGCCCTCACTGACCCACAACAGGGAACTGAGGGCTGAAGCTCTCCCCAGACCACTTAGCCTCCTGCCTTAGGTGTCTAAGGAGGGTGACACCTACTAATCTGTAGAGATACTTGCATTGGGTGCCTAAGGTACAGCTGCAGAGCCCACCCACCAAAGTGCTTTAGGAATAGAGACACACCTACCTCACTGGCACTTGGGGGAAGCCTGTCAGCATCCTGCCCGCCCTCTGGAGCATGAGCCCCTGCTGCTACTAGAATCTGGTGCACACAACTATCACCACTACTCCTCTAGGTGGATAGGTGACAGTCTGCACCACACACTTGGTGACCCAAAATCAGATTCTACTCAAGAATAGTGAATGGATTCTAGGGCTTATATATCTGGTAAGAGACCAAACCAGCTGGTAATAGGACATAAGCAATTCAAGGGCTACAACAATAGAGACAGCGCAATCTAGTAGCCCATCTAAGTATATTGAAAGAAAACAAAACAAGATAACACTCAGTGAGCAAATATAAAATAAATCATTACAACATCTTATAGATGGCTTGGAGACAGCAGTTCATATCAAACCACATAAAGAAGCAGACTGTGATTGTTTCCACAACTCCCCAAATTAAAGAATCAAAATCTTTCCCAAATGAAGATACAATCCTGGAATTGCCAGATGCAGAATATAAAAAGCTAATTTACAGAATGCTTCAACACATCAGGGATGACCTCAGAAATGAAATAAGGCAATCTACAGAAAAAGCCCAGGAACACATGATAAAGCAGTTGAAGAACTCAAAAAGATTATTCAAGAACATAGTGGAAAAATTAATAAGCTGCAAGAATCCATAGAGAGACAGCATTCAGAAATCCAAAAGATTAACAGTAAAAGTGCAGAATTAGGCAACTCCATAGGAAGTCAGAGGAGCAGAATCGAGCAATTGGAATGCAGGGTGGGGGATCTGGAGGACAAGGGAATTGACACCAACATAGCTGAAAAAAAAATCAGATAAAAGAATTAAAAAAAAGAAGAAACCCTAAGAATCATGTGGGACTCTATCAAGAAGAATAACTTGCATGTGATTGGAGTTCCAGAACAGGGAGGGATAACAGAAAATACAGAGAGAATAGTTGAAGATCTGTTGGCAGAAAACTTCCCTGACATCATGAAAAATGAAAGGATATCTATCTATGATACTCATCGAACCCCATATAAGATTGATCCAAAAAGAAAAACACCAAGACATGTTATCATCAAACTTGCCAAAACCAAAGATAAAGAGAAAATTTGAAAGCAGCCAGGGATAAAAGAAAGGTCTCCTACAAAGGAGAACCAATAAGAATAGGTTCGGACTACTCAGCAGAAACCATGCAGTCAAGAAGGCAATGGAATCACATATATAGAGCAGAAGGAGAAAAACTGCCAGCCAAGAATCATATATCCAGCAAAACTCTCGCTCAAATATGAAGGTGAAACTAAAACATTTACAGATAAATACAAGCTCAGAGAATTTGCAAAAACCAAACCAAAGTTACAAGAAATACTAAAGGAAATTGGTCAGAAAACCAATAATATCAGATACCAGCACAACACAAGGTCACAGAACAGAATATCCTGATACTAAATCAAATAGGGAAGTCACAAAAACAAATTAAGATTAATTTTGAAAAGAAAAAAATGATTGAAAAAGGGAATCATTGAAGTCAATATGTAGAAGATCACAATAATCAAAAAGAGGGACTAAAGACAGGAGACATAGAACTGCCACATGGAGAGGAAAACAAGGCGATATAGGACAATACAAGTTAGGTTTTTACTTAGAAAAACAGGGGTAACTATTAAGGTAACCACAAAGAGGTATAACAATTCCATAACTCAAAATAAAAACCAAGAAAAACATAATGACCCAGCAAACATAAAGTCAACTACTATGAAAATGAGGAACACACAATTTACAAAGAAAAATATCTCAGCACAAAACAGTAAGTGGAAAAATGAAATTGTCAATAACACTCACAAAAAGGCATCAAAATGACAGCAGTAAACACATACTTATCTGTAATTACGCTGAATGTAAATGGACTAAATGCACCAATAAAGAGAGAGTCTCAGACTGGATAAAAAACATGATCCATCTATATGCTGCCTACAAGAGCCACACCTTAGACTTAGAGACAAAAACAAACTAAAACTCAAAGGATGGAAAAAAATATATCAAGCAAAAAAAGAAGAGGAGTAGCAATATTAATTTCTGACAAAATAGACTTTAAACTTAAATCCACCAGAAAGGATAAAGAAGGACACTACATAATGATAAAAGGGACGATTGACCAGGAAGATATAACCATATTAAATATTTATACACCCAATGACAGGGCTGCAAGATACATAAATCAAATTTTAACAGAACTGAAAAGTGAGATAGACACCTCCACAATTATAGTAGGAGACTTCAACACACCACTTTTGAAGAAGGACAGGACATCCAGTAAGAAGCTCAATAGAGACACGGAAAACCTAATTACAACAATCAACCAACTTGACCTCATTGACTTATACAGAACTCTCCACCCAACTGCTGCAAAGTATACTTTTTTTCCTAGAGCACATGGAACATTCTCTAGACTAGACCTCATATTAGGTCATAAAACAAACCTTTGCAGAATCCAAAACATCGAAATATTACAAAGCATCTTCTCAGAACACAAGGCCATAAAAGTGGAAATCAATAACAGAAAAATTAGGGAAAAGAAATCAAATACTTGGAAAATGAACAATACCCTCCTGAAAAAAGACTGGGTTATAGAAGACATTAGGAAGGAATAAGGAAATTCATAGAATGCAACGAGAATGGAAATACTTCCTATCAAAACCTCTGGGACACAGCAAAAGCAGTGCTCAGAGGCCAATTTATATCGATAAATGCACACATACAAAAAGAAGAAAGGACCAAAATCAGAGAACTGTCCCTACAACTTGAACAAATAGAAAGTGAGCAACAAAAGAATCCATCAGGCACCAGAAGAAAACAAATCATAAAAATTAGAGCTGAACTAAATGAATTAGAGAACAGAAAAACAATTGAAAGAATTAAAAAAGCCAAAAGCTGGTTCTTTGAAAAAATTAACAAAATTGATAAACCATTGGCCAGACTGACTAAAGAAATACAGGAAAAGAAACAAATAACCCAAATAAGAAACGAGAAGGGCCACATCACAACAGACCCAACTGAAATTAAAAGAATCATATCAGATTATTATGAAAAATTGTACTCTAAGAAATTTGCAAACCTAGAAAAAAATGGATGAATTCCTAGAAAAACACTACCTACCTAAACTAACACAATCAGAAGTAGAATAACTAAATAGACCCATAACAAAAAAAGAGATTGAAACGGTAATCAAAAAACTCCCCACAAAAAAAAAGCCCTGGCCCAGACGGCTTTACTGCAGAGTTCTACCAAACTTTCAGAGAAGAGTTAACACCATTACTACTAAAGGTATTTCAAAGCATAGAAAATGATGGAATACTACCTAACTCATTCTATGAAGCCACCATATCCCTGTTACCAAAACCAGGTAAAGACACCACAAAAAAAAGAAAATTAAAGACCTGTATCCCTCATGAATGTAGACGCAAACATCCTCAACAAAATTCTAACCAATAGAATTCAACAACATACCAAAAAAATAATCCAACACGATCAAGTGGGATTTATACCAGGTATGCAAGGCTGGTTTAATATTAGAAGAACCATTAATGTAATCCACCATATAAATAAAACAAAAGACAAAAACCACATGATCTTATCAATTGATGCAGAAAAGGCATTTGACAAAGTCCAACACCCATTCATGATGAAAACTCTCAGCAAAATAGGAATTGAAGGAAAATTCCTCAACATAGCAAACGGCATCTATACAAAGCCAACAGCCAACATTACTCTAAATGCAGAGAGCCTGAAAGCATTTCCCTTGAGGACGGGAACCAGACAAGGATGCCCTTTATCACCGCTCTTATTCAACATTGTGCTAGAGGTCTTAGCCAGAACGATTAGGCTAGACAAAGAAATAAAGGGCATCCAGATGGGCAAGGAAGAAGTAAAATTATCTCTGTGTGCAGATGATATAATCTTATACACAGAAAACTCTAAGGAATCCTCCAGAAAACTACTGAAACTAATAGAAGAGTTTGCCAGAGTCTCAGGTTACAAGAGAAACATACAAAAATCACTTGGATTCCTCTACATCAACAAAGAGAACATCGAAGAGGAAATCACCAAATCAACACCATTCACAGTCGCCCCCAAGAAGATAAAATACTTAGGAATAAATCTTACCAAAGATGTAAAAGACCTATACAAAGAAAACTATAAAGTACTACTGCAAGAAACTAAAAAGGACCTACTTAAGTGGAAAAACATACCTTGCTCACGGATAGGAAGACCTAGCATAGTGAAAATGTCTATTCTACCAAAAAACATCTATACATACAATGCACTTCCGATCCAAATTCCAATGACATTTTTTAATGTCATGGAGAAATAAATCACCAACTTCATATGGAAGGGAAAGAAACCCCGGATAAATAAAGCTTACTGAAAAAGAAGAAAGTGGGAGGCTTCACTCTACCTGATTTTAGAACATATTATACAGCCATAGTAGTCAAAACCGCCTGGTACTGGTACAACAACAGGCACATAGACCAATGGAATAGAATTGAGAACCCAGATATAAATCCATCCACATATGAGCAGCCTATATTTGACAAAGGCCCAGTGTCAGTTAATTGGGGAAAAGATAGTCTTTTTAACAAATGGTGCTGGCATAACTGGATATCCATTTGCAAAAAAATGAAACAGGACCCATACCTCACACCATGCACAAAAACTAACTCCAATTCGATTAAAGACCTAAACATAAAGACTAAAATGATAAAGATCATGGAAGAAAAAATAGGGACAACTTTAGGAGCCCTAATACAAGGCATAAACAGAATACAAAACATTACCAAAAATGACGAAGAGAAACCAGATAACTTGGAGCTCCTAAAAATCAAACACCTATGCTCATCTAAAGACTTCACCAAAAGAGTAAAAAGACCACCTACAGATTGGGAAAAAATTCTCAGCTATGACGTTTCCGACCAGCGTCTGATCTCTAAAATCTATATGATTCTGTCAAAACTCAACCACAAAAAGACAAACAACCCAATCAAGAAGTGGAGAAAGGATATGAACACACACTTCACTAAAGAAGATATTCAGGCAGCTAATAGATACATGAGAAAATGCTCTCGATCATTAGCCATTAGAGAAATGCAAATTAAAACTACCATGAGATTCCATCTCACTCCAACAAGGCTGGCATTAATCCAAAAAACACAAAATAATAAATGTTGGAGGAGCTGCAGAGAGATTGGAACTCTTATACACTGCTGATGGGAATGTCAAATGGCACAACCACTTTGGAAATCTATCTGGTGTTTTCTTAAAAAGTTAGAAATAGAACTACCATACAACCCAGAAATCCCACTCCTCAGAATATACCCTAGACAAATAAGAGCCTTTACATGAACAGATATATGCGCACCCATGTTTACTGCAGCTCTGTTTACAATAGCAAAAAGCTGGAAGCAACCAAGGTGTCCATCAACGGAATAATGGTTAAATTATGGTATATTCACACAATGGAATACTATGTATCGATAAAGAACAATGACGAATCTGTGAAACATTTCATAACATAGAGGAACCTGGAAGGCATTATGCTGAGTGAAATTAGAGGCAAAAGTACAAATATTGTATAAGACCATTATTACAAGATCTTGAGAAATACTATAAACTGAGAACACATACTTTTCTGGTTACAGAAGGGGGGAGGCAGGGAGGGGTAGAGGGTTATTTACAGATTAGTAGTTAAGAACTACTTTAGCTGAACGGAAAGACAATACTCAATACACGGAAGGTCAGCTCAACTGGACTGGACCAAAAGCAAAAACTGAATGCTTCGAAGGTCAACGGAGCAAGGGCGGGAGTTTGGGGACTATGGCTTAAGGGGACTTCTAAGTAAATTGGCAAAATAATTCTATTATAAAAACATTCTGCATCCCACTTTGAAGTGTGGTGTCTGGGGTCTTAAATGCCAACAAGTGGCCATCTAAGACGCATCAATTGGTCTCAACCCACCTGGAGCAAAGGAGAATGAAGAACACCAAGGTCACATGATAACTGTGAGCCCAAGAGACAGAAAGGGTCACATGAACCAGAGACTTACATCATCCTGAAACCAGAAGAATTAGATGGAGCCTGGCCACAACCGATGACTGCCCTGACAGGGAGCACAACAGAGAACTCCTGAGGGAGCAGGAGAACAGTGGGATGCAGACCCCAAATTCTCATAAAAAGACCAGACTTAATGGTCTGACTGATACTAGAAGAATCCCGGCAGTCATGGTCCCCAAACCTTTTGTTGGCCCAGGACAGGAACCATTCCCGAAGACAACTCATCAGACATGGAAGGGACTGGACAATAAGTTGGAAAGAGATGCTGATGAAAAGTGAGCTACTTGTATCAGGTGGACACTTGAGACTGTGTTGGCATCTTATGTCTGGAGGGGAGATAGGAGGGTAGAGAGGGTTAGAAACTGGCAAAACGGTCATGAAAGGAGAGACTGGAAGGAGGGAGCAGGCTGACTCATTAGTGGGAGAGTAAGTGGGAGTATGGAGTAAGGTGTATATAAGTTTATATGTAAGAGAATGACTTGATTTGTAAACTTGCACTTAAAGCACAATGAAAATTATTTTAAAATAAATAAATAAAGAGGAAATTGCCAAATCAATACCATTTACAATAGCCCCCAAGAAGAGAAAATACTTAGGAATAAACCTAACTGGAAATGGAAAAGACCTATACAAAGAAAACTACAAGACACTACTGTAAGAAAGAAAAAGAGACCTACATAAGTGGAAAAAATACTTTGCTCATGGATAGGAAAATTCAACATTGTAAATATGCCTAGTCTAACCAAAGTGATCTATAGATACAATGTGATTCTGATCCAAAAACCAGTGACATTTTTAATGAGTTGGAGAAACAAATCACTAACTTCATATGAAAAGGAAAGCAGCCCCAGATAGGCAAAGCATTACTGAAAAAGAAGAAGAAAAATGAGAGACCTCACAGTACCTGATTTTAGAACATATACTGCCACAGTAGTCAACACTGACTGGTACTGTTACAAGAAAAGGTACATAGACCAATGGAACAGAATTGAGAATCCAGACATAAATCCATCCACATATGAGAACCTGATATCCAACAAAGGCCCAAAGTCAGTTAAATTGGGAAAAGACAATGTCCTTAACAAATGGTGCTGGCATAACTGGGTATCCACCTGCAAAAAAAAATGAAACAAGACCCATACCTCACATCATGCACAAAAACTAACTCAAAATGGATCAAAGACCTAAATATAAAATCTAAAACAGTAAAGAGCATAGAAAAAAAAATAGGGACAACACTAGTGCCCTAATACATGGCATAAATCAGTATATAAAACATTACTAGCAATGCACAAACAGCAGAAGAGAAACTAGATAACTGGCAGCTCCTAAAAATCAAACACACTCATCCTAGGACTTCATCAAAAGAATAAAAAGGTTACTTACAGACCGGGAAATATTTTTTAGCTATGACAATTCTGTTCAGTGTCTGTTCTCTAAAATCTGCAAGATACTGCAAAAACTCAACAATTATAATTCAAATAACCAAATTTAAAAAATGGGCAAAGGATATGGACAGGAACTTCACCAAAGAAGACATTCAGGTGACTAACAGATAGACAAAGAAATGTTCATGATCATTAGCCATTACAGAAATGCAAATCAAAACTACGATGAGATACCATCTCACCCAAACAAGGCTGGTATTAATCAAAAAAACACAAAATAAGTAATTTTGTAGAGGTTGTGGAGACACTAGAACACTTGTACACTACTGGAGGAAATGTAAAATGGTACAACCAGTCTGGAAATCAATTTGTGACTTCCTTAAAAAGCTAGAATTAGAACTACCGTATGATCCAGCAATCCACTCCTTGGAATATATCCTAGACAAATAAGAGCCTTCACACAAACACTTACATGCACGCCCATGTTCATTGCAGCATCGTTTACAATAGTAAAAAGATGGAAGCAATCAAGGTGCCCATCAATGGATGAAAGGATAAATAAATTATGGTATATTCACACAGTGGAATTCTACGTAAAATTAAGACCAATGATGACCCCGTGAAACATCTCGTAATGTGGAAGAATCTGGAAGGCATTAAGCTGAGTGAAATTAGCCAGTTGTAAAAGGACAAATTTTATATCAGACCACTATTATAAGAACTCAAGAAATAGCTTAAACATAGAAGACAATATTCTCTGATGGTTATGAGTGTGGGGAGGGAGGGAGAGGGATATTCGTTAATTAGATAGTAGACTAGAATTATTTTAGGTGAAGGAAAAGACAGCTCACAATACAGGAGAGATCAACACAACTAGAATAAACCAAAAGCAAAGAAGTTTCCCAAATACAACGGAATTCTTTGAAGGCCAGAGTAGCAGGGATGGGGGTTTGGGAAGCATGGTTTCAGGGGACATCTAGGTCAATCGACTAACAAAATGTGTTAAGAAAATGGTCTGCATCTCACTTTGGTGAGAAGCATCTGGGATTTTAAATGCCAGCAAGTGCCCATCTAAGATGTGTCGATTGGTCTCAAGGCACCTAGAGCAAAGGAAAGTGAAGAATACCAAAGACATAAGGTAAAAATGAGTCCAAGAGATAGAAAGGGCCACATAAGCCAGAGACTACATCAGTCTGAAGCCTAAAAAAACTAGATGATGCCCAGCTACCACCGATCACTGCCCTGACAGGGAACACAACAGGAATCCCCGATAAAGCAAGGGAACAGCGGGATGCAGATCTCGAATTCTCATAAAAAGACCCATCTTAATGGTCTGAATGAGGCTAGAGGGACCCTGGAGTTCAGGATTCCCAGAACCTTTGTTAGCACAAGATTGGAACCATTCCCAAAGCCAACTCTTTCGACGGGGATTGGTCTAGACTATAGAATAGAAAATTATAGTGCTGAAGAGTGAGGTAGATGCATGAGACTGTGGGCAACTCCTGTTTGGAGGTGAGATGAGAAGGAAGGGGAGGACAGGAGCTGATTGAATAGACATTGGACATAGGGAATATAGGATGGTGAGGAGGAAAGTGCTGTCTCATTAAGGGGAGAGCACCTATGAGTAACATAGCAAGGTGTGTATAACTTTTTGTATAAAAGAGTGACTTGGTTTGTAAACTTTTACTTAAAAAACAATAAATAAATTGATTAATTAAAAAAAAGCACAATAATAAATAAAGAGAACTAAGGAAAAACACAAAGAGCTAAAATAAATAAATAAAACAACACAAGAAAACAAAATAAGACTCTAATAAAAAGTGACATTACAACTGAAAGAGACAATCACTCAATGAGAAACACAATAGAGGTGTTACCAATAGGTTTAGTCAGGCAGAAGAATCAGCACATAAAAGGATAAAATAGATAAAAGGATAGGTGTTGATGTACGAAAAGAACAGAAGTTCAAGAACACTTAGCATAGTTTAATGGTATCGTGAGACAACAGCAAGAGATCTAATATATATATAATGGGAATTTCAGAAGAAGATGAGAGAAAGAGAAAGGGATAGAATGTTTTTAGAAATACTAACAAAAATTTCATCAATCTAATAAAGGAAATAAACCTACAAATCCAAGTAAATCAAACAGCCCCTTGCTGATGAACCCAGAGATCTACATCAAGACACATCATAATTAGGCTGCCAGATAAGAAAAGAATCTGAAAGCTGTGAAAGAGAAGCAAAGAGTCATATACAAACGATACCCAATAAGATTAAATGCCGATCTTTCCTCAGAAACATTGGAGATCAGAAGGTAGCGGTATGACATACTTTAAAGTGCTGATAGAAAAAAAACTGTCAATCAAGAATATCACACCCAGCAAAACTACCCTTCAAGAATAAGGGTAAAATTAAAACAGTCTCAGAAAGGCAGGAGGGGCCAAGACAACAAAACATTCAGATGCTTCCTGTGGTCCCTTTTACAACCAAGACCAAAAAAACAGGTATATCAATTATATATGACAATGTAGGAGCCCTGAAGTTGAGAATCAGACTGAGTGTCAGGGGGAAAGAGAGGCAGTTCAGAAGCAGTGAAGAAGTGCCAGACCTGACCTAAATGGTATCCTGTAGGCTGGACCACATGCAGACTGAGGCAAGAAGTAGTGCTCAGGAAACATTTTTACCACATTGGGAGAAACCAAGCAGCAGAGAATCTGCACAAGCTTCTGGAGCCAGGGAGAAGCTGCACTGGATCTGTGACAGTAAAGTGCAAGAGTCAAATTAGCCCTTCCACCTCTGGGGAGTGTCTCTCTTCCCATCAAATGCCCCTTCCATGATCTGCTGTGGCACCAATCTGGCAGAGTTCAGAGGTTGCTATGCCCTCAGGGCTGAAAGGATGACCCCTTGGCAGCTGAGACCTTAAGGCTAACCTGGCCCGAATTAGTCTCATGTCCCCTAAGCCAAAAACATGGACTTTGAATGACTTTCACTCCTGCCTAGACCTGTGTAGGCCCATGCAACAGCCCTCATTAGCATAGTAAGGTGGGAAATATACCTGAAGACCATTTTCAAGTGTAACGGAAGTAGCGGGAGATTTGTGACATTAACACCATCCTTCTCATTAACCCTGGTGGTATAGTGGTTGAGAGTTCAGCTGTTAAACATAAGGTCAGCAGTTCAAATTCATGAGGCACTCCTTGGAAATGCAATGGAGCAGTTCTACTCTGTCCTATAGGGTGACTATGAGTCAGAATCCACTCAAAGAAAACTGGCTTGGGTTTTTGGCTTTTCACCCACCCACATCAGGGTCCTAAGGCTTTGTGGCTTCAACCACTACAACTGGCCACCCAAGTCAGGGGCCCAAGAATAAGTACTGCCTACCAGTCCTTACAACCGCTATCATTGGATGCCCACAGGCCAGCTGTAAAACTCACCCACCTATGTGCTCGAGGGTACAGAGACATGCATTCCAAATAGGAACTCAGCAACAGCCATCAGCCTTGCTCAGCACACAAACCTCTACCGCAGCCAGATACTATCACCCCTACATAGCCCTGCCTGTCTAAGATGTCAGGTGAGAGTCTGCACCACACAGTCGGTGACCAATAACCTGGACACTTGAGCTGAATCCAAAAAAGAAAAGTAAACAGGCTTCCCTGCTCACGTACCTAGTAGCAACACTAACCACCTGGTGACAGGATGTGAGAGCTTCAAAAATGCCAATAATCAAAGTAGCTCACACAGCCAGCCTATCTGGGCACCTGAAAACAAAACAAAACAAGAAGTTAGGACACAGTAAACAAACATATAATAAATAAATATAATAAATTATTGATGGCTTGGAGACAACAGTCAGTATCAAATCACATAAACAGGCAGACAATGATGGCACCAGCAAGCTACCAAACAGAGAAGAGGAAACCTCCTGGAGGAGGAAAAGGTCTTGGAATTACTCTCAGTCAAATTCAAAAACTTAATATAAAGAGTCCTTCAAGAGATCAGGAAGAAAGTCAGGCAAAACACAGACCAAGCCAACGAACACACTGAAAAAGCAACTGAAGAATTTAAGAGAGCTGTACAACAGGCTGCAAGAATCCACACAGAGAAAACAAATAAAAGTTCAAAAGATTAACAATAAAACTTCAGAATTAGACAACTCAACACAAAGTAATAGGAGTAGAATTGAGGCAATGGGAGTCAGAATTAGTGAGATTGAAAATAAAGCATTTCACACCAATTTATTTGAGGAAAAATCAGATAAAAATAATTTTTAAAAATGAAGAAACCCTAAGAATTATGTGGGACTCTATCAAGAGGAATAACCTATGAGTGATTCAATGAACAGAATGGGGAGGGGGAGATAACAGAAAATAGAGAACTGTTGAAGATCTGCTGGCAGAAAATATCCCTGATATTGAGAAAGACAAGAAGATATCTAACCAAGTTCATCAAACCCCACACAGGATAGTTCCCAAAAGAAAGCCACTAAGACATACTGTAATCGAACTTGTCAAAACCAAAGATAAAGAGAGAATTTTATGGCAAGGGGTAAATCAAAAGTCACCTAAAAAGGAGAGCCAATAAGACTAAGCTCAGACTAGTCAGCAGAAACCATGGAGGCAAGAAGGAAATGGGATGACATATATAAAGTCTTGAAGGAAAAATAACCATCACCCAAGACTTATATACCCAGCAAAACTGTCTCTCAAATATGAAGCTGAAATTAGGGCACTTCCAGATGAAGAGACATTTAGGAAATTTGTAAATACCAAACCAAAAATTACAAGAAATACTAAAGGCAGTCCTTCTACTAGAAAATCAATAATATCAGATAATAACCCAAGACTAGAAAACGGAAAAGATATCAACCCAGATAGGAAAGTCATAAATACAATTCAAAGCTAAAACACTGAATTTAGGGAAACACAGACATTAATGCATAAAATCCAAAAACATTAAAACAAAATAGAGGGACTAAATAGTGCAGTCTTAGAACTTTCACATGAAGAAGAAAACAAAACAAAATCAAGAAATAAAAGAATGCATTAAACTTAGAAAAATAGAGGTAAATTTCAAGGTAACCACAAAGAAAAATATCAAGTCTACACAACAAAATTTAAAAAATGAAGAAAAAAATACTCAACAAAAAAAAAGTCACAACAATAAAACAGATGAATAGAAAACACATAAAACAACCCATCACAGAAAATTAAGTGGAACAAAGAAACTGTCAACACCACAAGGAAAAAAAAAACATTAAAAGTACAGCACTAAACTAATATTTATGACTGATCACACTCTTAGGAAACCCTGGTGGCATAATGGTTAAGTGTTATGGCTGCTAACCAAAAGGTCAGCAGTTTGGATCCACCAGGCACTCCTTGGAAACTCTATGGGGCAGTCCTGCTCCATCCTATAGGGATGCTATGAGTTGGAATCGACTTGATGGCACTGGGTTTGTTTTTGGTTTTAATTACACTGTATATAAATGGACTGAGTGGAGAGTGGCAGAACGGATTAAAAATGCGACCCATTTATATACTGCTTACAAGAGATACACCTTAGACTCAAAGATGTGCAAAAAAAGTAAAACTCAATGGGAAAAAAATCAAGAAAACAAAAGCCAAAAAATAGCGAAAGTGGCAATATTAATCCCTGAGAAATGAGGCTTTAAATCAAAATCCATCACAAAGGTTAAGGAATGACACTATATAATCATTAAAGGGTCAATACACCAGGAAGACATAATGATAATAAATATTTACACACCCAATGACAGGGCTCCAAAGTAAATAAAACAAACTTTAACAGCATTACAAAAAGAACAGACAGCTACACAATAGTAGCAGACTTCAACACACCACTTTTGGTAAAGGACAGAATATCTAGAAAGCTCAAAGACATGGAAGATCTAAATGTTACATATAAACAACTTGGTCTCACAGACATACAGAATACCCCACCCAATGGAAGCCAAGTATACTTTCTTTTCCAGTGCACATGGAACATTCTCCAAAATAGACCACATTTTAAGCCACAAAGCAAGCCTTAACAGAATCCAAGAGATCAAAATATTACAAAGCATCTTGTCTGACCACACAACCATAAATGTAGAAATCAATAAAAGAAATAGCAAGGGGAAAAAAAAAAAAGAAAGAAAAACCAAACACATGGAAACTGAACCACACCTTGGTCAAAAAACACAGTGTTAAGGTTATAGAAGAAATCAAGGATGGAATAAAGAAATTCATAGAATCAAATGAGAATGAAAACACTTCCTACCAGAACCTTTGGGACACAGCAAAAGCAGTATTTGGAAGTTAATTTACAGCAGTAAATGCACACATCCAAAAGAGAAGAAAAGGTAAAAATCAAAAGATTAACCCTGTAACTCAAACAAAGAGAAAAAGAGCAGCAGAAGAATCCCTTGGGCACCAGAAGGAAGAAAATAATAAAAATTAGAGCAGAAATAAAAGAAATAGGCAATAGAAAAACAATTGAAAGAGTCAACAAAACCAAAAGTTGTTCTTTGAAAAGGTCAACAAAATTGATAAGCCATTGGCCAAATTTCTCTCCAAAAGAAGAAAAAGCAAATAACCTGAATAAAAACAGATGGGCAATACCACAACAAACCCAACTGAAATTAGAAGAATCATAACAGAATATGAAAAACTGTGCTTGCACAAATTTGAAAACCTAGAGGAAATAGACAAATTTCAAGAAACACACTGCCTACTTAAACTAACACAAATCAAGGTAGGAAAAACTAAATAAACCAGTAGCAAAAGAAAAGTTTGAAGACATAATTAAAAAAAAAAAAAACACACAAAAAATAAAGCCATGGCCCTGATGTCTTCACTGGAGAATTCTATGAAACTTTCAGAGGCTTAACACCAGTACCATTAGAGGTAATTCAGAGCATAGAAAAGGGTGGAGTACTTCTGAACTCATTCTATGAAGCCAGCAAAGCCCTGATACTAAAACCAGGTAAACATATTACGAAAAAAGAAAATTACAGACCAGTATTCCTCATGAACACAGATGTGAAAATCCTCAACAAAATTGTAGCTAATAAAATTCAACAATATGTCAAAAAAATAATTCATCATGATCTAGTGGAATTCTTACCAGGTATGCAGGGAACCACACCATCTCTGTTTTTTACATGTTTTGATATTGTCTGCTGCTTTGGGACATTCAGTGCTTATTTTCTTTGTTTCTGGATTGTAGATTTGTTTCATCCTGCTTTTTTGTTTTATTTGGTTATGCCTGAGCCGGCAGGCTGTATGTTCTTTGTTGTTTGCTCACCTCCTTGTCCAAAGGGCAGGGCCAGTCATTCAGCTACGGTGCATCAGGGCAGATCCAGGTGAAGGGGAGGGGCTGAGATGGGTCGTCTGTGACACATACTAGGGCCAAGGATCAGTGCTGGACAGGTTCCAGTAGGCCGTACCTGTGCTGCTCAGGAATGTGATGTTCAGTGCATGGTGCATGTAGGTGGGAAGGAGGGAGAGGTTGTGATGTGTGGAGCTGATAGGGCTCTGGAAAAGAGGAGAGAGAAACAGGAGCCAAAAACAAACAAGCAAAGAAAGAAAGAAAACAGAGTGCTGAGGGAACTTGCCATTGAAATGGAGAGATGAGAAGTGTAGAAATGAAGAAAAGCAAAAAGAAGTGGGAAAAAAATAAAGAAAAAGGGAAAAAGAATGAAAAAATAACTAGATAAAAATTTGGAAAAGAAAAGCTCCCAGGTGTCACAGAGTCCCACCAGTGGGGCCACTAAGACCTGGGAAGTGGATCCCAGCCAGGCTGCTTAGTATAGGCTGGCTAGAGGGCATATAGATGTAGCACATCACCAGGTATTCAGGAGACAAGAAAAGAAGATAAGTATAGAGAGATGAGAACTGAGAAATGAAGAAAGAGAGAGAAAACAATGAAGAAAAAGAAGAAATGCCCCCAAGGATCCCACCTACACAGCAACATAGATTGTAGGAGTGACTCCTAAGCCAAGTACTGCAGCCTGGCTAGAAGGAGCTTCCAAGCTGTGAAAAGAAAAAGAAAACAAACAAACAAAGCAAAAAAAAAAAAAGCCCCAAGAGTCCCATCAGCATGGCGTTGCGCAACAGAGGAGCAGTTCCCCAGTTGAGCATGGCTTCACAGCCTTACAAGAAGCAGGGATAGCACATGGAGCCAGGCATTTGAGAGAAAGGAAGGAGAGGTTGTAGGAGACACAGAAGAAGCCAAAAGAGATGGAAAGAACCAACACCTGCTCAGGGGTCTGGCCAGTGTGGGCAGTGTGAATGCGAGCAGCCCGAGGCCAAAGCAGTTGCCTCCTGGCCAAGAGACTGCAGCTGGCAGGGAGCAGAGGAGGCCAACCTCAGAGGAAAAATTTACACCACTAGATGTACACATCAAAGAAGAAGAAAGGAACAAAATTAAAACATTCGTTACACAACTTGAACAAATAGAAAGAAGGCACCAAAAGAAGTCCACAGCCATCAGAAGAAAGGAAATAATAAAGATCATAGCAGAAATAAATGAAAGAGAATAGAAAAATAATAGAAAAGATCAGCAAAACCAAAAGTTGGTTCTTTGAAAGGATCAACAAAGTCAACAAACCACTGGCCAAATTGACAAAAGAAAAACAGAAAAGAGCAAGTAACTCAAATAAGGAATGAAAGCAGGGACATTACAACAGACCCAAAAGAAATAAAAAGGATCATAACAGAGTATTATGAAAAACTATACTCCAACAAATCTGAAAACCTACAGGAAATGGACATATTTCTAGAAACACATAACATACCCAAACTAACACAAAATGATGTTGAAAATCTGAACAAACCCATAACAAGTGAAGAGATTGACAAGGTACTAAAAAAAAAAAAAAAAAAAAAACTCACAAGGAAAAAAAGGCCTGGCCCAGATGGCTTTACTAGGGAATTCTACCAAACATTCAGAGAAGAGCTTATGCCAGTACTACTCAAACTATTTCAAAATATAGAAAAGGAAGTGATACTTCTGAATTCATTCTATGAAGCCAGCATAACCCTGATACCAAAATCAGGCAAAGAAACCATGAAAAAAGAACATTACAGACCAATATCTCTCATGAATATAGATACAAAAATTCTCAACAAAATTCTACCCAATAGAACTCAGCATCATATCAAGAACTAATGCCACCATGATCAGCTAGTATTCATACCAGGTATGCAAAGATGGTTCAACATTAGAAAATCAATCAATGTGATCCACCACATAAATAAAAAGAAAGAAAAGAATCACATGACTATCTCAATCGATCCAGAAAAGGCACTTGACTAAGTCCAACACCCATTTCTGATAAAAACTCTCAATAGAATAGAAGGGAAATTTTTCAATATAATAAAGGACATTTATGTAAAACCAATGGTCAACATCATTCTCAATGGAAAGAGACTGAAAACATACCCCTTGAGAACAGGAACAAGTCAAGAATACCCTTTATCACTGCTCCTATTTAACATTCTGTTGGAAGTCTTAGCTAAAGCAATAAGGCAAGAAACAGAAATAAAAGACATCCAAATTGGTAATGAAGAGATTCCCATTGCCGAGTTGATTCCGACTCATAGCAACCCTATAGACAGAGTAGAACTGCCCCATAGAGTTTCCAAGGAGCGCCTGGTAGATTCGAACTGCTGGCCTTTTGGTTAGCAGCTGTAGCACTTAACCACTACACCACCAGGGTTTCCAAGGAAGAGGTTACACTGTCCCTATTTGCAGATGATATACTAAGAAAATCCAAAAGACTCCATGAGGAAACTACTGGAGCTAATAGAAAGATTCAGCAGAGCAGCAGGATACACCATAAACATACAAAAATCAGTTGGATTCCTAGACACCAATAAATAGAACAATGAAAAGGAAATCAGAAAAACAATACCATTTGTAATAGCTCCTAAGAAAATAAAATACTTGGGAATAAATCTAACCAGGGATTTAAAGACATATACTGAGAAAACTATGAAACACTACTGCAAGCAATCAAAACAGATCTACATAAACGGAAAAAGATACCATCCTCACGGATAGGTAGAGTCAGCATTGTGAAAATGACAATTCTATCCAAAGCCATTTACAAATACAAAGCAATACCGATCCAAATACCAGTAGCACTCTTTAAAGAGATGGAAAAACTTATCATTAAATTTATAGGGATAGGGAAGAAGCCCCAGAAAAGCAAAGCACTACTGACAAAGAAGAAGAAAGTAGGAGGATTCACAGCCCCTGACCTCAGAAACTACTACACAGCTACGGTAGTCAAAACAGCCTGGTGCTGGTACAAAGACAGATACATTGACCAATGGAACAAAATTGAGAACTCAGATGTAAATCCATCTACCTATGGTCAACTGATCTTTGACAAGGGCCCAAAATCCCTTAAATGGGGAAAAGACGATCTTTTCAACAAATGGAAATGGCAAAACTGGATGTTCATCTGCAAAAAAATGAAACAGGACCCATACCGCATACCATATACAAAAACTAACTCAAAGTGGATCAAAGACCTAAATATAAAGGCAAAAACCATGAAGTTCATAGAAGAAAAAAATAGGATCAATGCTAGAGGCCCTGATACATGGCATTAACAGGATACAAATCACAACCAACAACATACAAGCTCCAGAGGATAAGCTAGATAATTGGGATCTTCTAAAAATTAAACACTTATGTTACTCAAAAGGCTTTGCCAAAAGTGTAAAAAGAGAACATACAGACTGGGAAAAAATTTTTTTTTACTATTACAAATCAAAGGTCTAATCTCTAAAACCTGCAAGAAAATCCAACACCTCTACAACAAAAAGACAAATAATCCAATTAAAAAATGGGCAAAGGAAATGAACAGATACTTCACTAATGGAGACATTCAAGGGGCCAACAGACATCTGAGGAAATGCTCATGATCTCTAGTCATCAAAGAAATGCAAATCAAAACCACAGTGAGATACATCTCACACCAGTATTACTGGTATGAATCAATCAACAGAAAATAACAAATGTTGGACAGGATATGAGGAGATCAGAACTCTCATGCACTGCTGGTGGGAAGGCAAAATGATACAACCTTTCTGGAAGACCAAATGGTGCTTCCTTAGAAAGCTAGAAATAGAAATACCATTTGATCCAGCAATCCCACTCCTAGGAATATATCCTAGAGAAATAAGAGTTGTTGCACAAATATGTGTAAACCCATGTTCCCTGCAGCTTAGTTGACAATAGCAAAAAGACGGAAACAACCTAGGTGCCCATCAACAGATAAGTGGATAAACAAACTGTGGTACATTCACACAATGAGGTATTACACAACACTAAAGAACAACCATGAATCTGTGAAGCATCTCATAAGATTGATGCATATGGAGGACTTTACGCTGAGTGAAATGTCAGTCACAAAAGGACAAATATCGTATGAAACCACGACTGTAAAAACTCATGAAAGGGTTTACATACAAAAGGAAACAATATTTGAAGGTTACAAGGAAGGGGAGCAGTGGGCATGGAAAAGCACTTAACAGACACCAGATAAGTGGTAACTTCAATAAATGGTAAGACAGTACACAATACTGGGGAAGCCAGCACAACCTGTACAAGCCCATGGCAGCTCCACAAACACATCCAAATTCCCTGAGGGACCGAATTGTTGGGCTGAGGGCTGTGGGGTCCATGGTATCAGGGAACATCTAGCTGAGTGAACATATAGAGTTTATAAAGAATATGTTCTGCATTACACTTTGGTGAGTAGTGTCTGGGGTCTTAAAAACCTGTGAGTGGCCTTCTAGGATACTCTACTGGTCTTACCCCTTCAGGAGCAAGGAATAATGAAGAAAACTAGAGACATAACGGAAAGATAAGTCTGAAGGACTAGTGGGCCACATCTACCACGTGCTCTGCCAGACTGAGTCTAGTACAACCAGATGCTGCCTGGCTACCACCACTGACGCCTTTGACAGGGATCATAATAGAGGGTCCCAGACAGAGCTGGAGACAATGTAGAACAAAATTCTAACTCAAAAACAAAGACCAGACTAGGTGTCCTGACAGATACTGGAGAAACTCCGAGAGTATGGCCCCCAAACATCCTTATAGTACACTAATGAAGTCATTCCTGAGGTTCATCCTTCAGCCAAAGATTAGACAGACCCATAAAACAAAAAGAGACTAAATGGGCACACCAGCCCTGGGGTAAGGAGAAGAAGGCAGGTGGGGACAGGAAAGCTGGTAATAGGGAACCCAAGGTAGGGAAAAGGAGAATGTTGACATGTCATGGGGTTGGCAACCAATGTCACAAAATGGTGTGTGTACTAACGGTTCAATGAGAAGCTGTTCTGTTCTGCAAACTTTCATCTAAGGTACAGTTTAAAAAAAAAAGATAGAAACATCCTAAGTGCCCATCAAAGAATAGATAAACAAACTACGGTACATGCACAAATGGAATACTATGCAATGCTGAAGAACAATGATGAATCTGCAAAACACCTCAGAATATGGATGAATCTGGAGGGCATTATGCTGAGTGAAGTAAATCAATCACAAAAGAACAAATACTGTATGAGACCACTATTATAAAAACTCAAGAAAAGATTTAGAAACAATCTTAGATGTTTACAAAGAAAGGAAAGTACTGGAGGGAGCAACACTAACTAGGTGATAGATAAGTAGTAACTTTGGTGAAGGGAAAGACAGTACAGCACAACTTGACCAAGGCAAAGTCACAGAAGTTTCATAGACACATCTAAACTCCCTGAGGGATCAAGTTACCTGGCTGAGGGCTGGGGACCACAATCTTAGGTAACATCTAGCTCAACTGGCATAACATAGTTTATATCCTACTTTGGTAAGTAGTGTCTGGGGTCTTAAAAGCCTGCAAGTGGCCATCTTGGATCTATCCATTGGTCATATTTTCTCTGGAGCAAAGAAGAATGGAGAAAACCAAAGACAATAGGGAAACATTAGTCCAAAGGACTAAAGGACCACAACTACCACAGCCTTCCCTAGACTGAGTACAGAACAACTAGATGGTGCCCACCTACCAGCACCAATTCGTTTGACAAGGATTACAATAAAAGTCCTGAACAAAGCAGGAAAACAATGTAGAACAAAATTCAAATTCACACACAAAAAGACCAGACTTACTGGTCTGGCAGAGACTGGAAAAACCTCAACAGTATCCCCAGGCACCCTTTTATTACAGAACTGAAGTCACTCCTGAAGTTCACCTTCAACCAAAGATTAAACCCATAAACACCAAAGATTAGATAGGTCCATAAAATAAACAGTAATACATGTGAAGAATGTGCTTCATAGTTGAATAATGTGTATGAAACTAAATGGGCATACCAGCCCAAAAGCAAAGATGAGAAGATTAGAATAGAGAGGACTGGACTATTGGAAACAGGACACCTGGGATGGAGAAGGGAATGTGTTGATACTTCTGGGGTTAGCAAACACTGTCACAAAACAATTTGTATATTAACTGTGTAACAAGAAACTAGTTCGCTGTGTAAACTTTCATCTAAATCACAATTTTAAAAAACCTGAAAAAGGGAAAAAAAAGTGACAAAATCAGAATCTTCATCAGTTGTTCATGAGAATGAAGAATGTTACAATACTTGAACATAGTTACCACATGACTCAGTAATTCCACTTCTAGGGTATATGCCCAAGAGAAATAAATCCACACAAAAATTTGTACACAGGTGTTTATATCAGCATCATTCATCATAAACAAAAAGTAGAAACAACTCAAGCAAAATATTGGTGTAAAGTTCTTAGCACCGTACCTGCATAAGCACTTAATAAATTTCAGCTATTGAGATTATTATTAAAGACAGCAACTTGATATCCATCAATAGATGAGCAGATGATCTGTAGTGTATTCATACAATGGAATAATGGCCATAAAAGTGAATGAGGTGCCGTGACTTGCTAAAACATGGATGAACCTTAAAAACGTTATGCTACATTAAAGAAGGGTGTCACAAAAGACCACTACACATCTTGTGATTCCATTCGTACAATAGAGCAAAAATGAGAAATCTATAGAAACAGAAAGCAAGCTGGTTGTTTCTTAAGGCTAGATTGTGGGGGTAAATTCAGGTAATGAGGGTGACAGCTACAAGGTACTGGGTTTCTTTTTGAGGTCATAAAAAGGTTCTAAAATTGAAGGTAAAGATCGATGCATACCTGTGTAAATATACTAAAGATCATGGAATTGTACACTTTAAATTAGTGATCTATATGGTGTGTTAATTATATACTTTAAAAAGCTGTTTGAAAACATAAAAATAAGAATCTATGAAAGCTATTGTAGGAGTGAGGGAAAAATACACACAGCACCTGTATAAGAACTTAATAAATTTCAGCTATTGAGATCATTTTTTAAATGTGCTTTAAGCAGAAGTTACAGTTTGTCAGTTTCTCATACAAAACACAAAAATTCATTCACACATTGCTATGTGAACTAGTTGCTCTCCCTGTAATTTGGCAGCACACCCTTCTTCTCCACCCTATATGTCCCATGTGCATTCAACCAGCTCCTGTCCCTTTCTGCCTTCTCATCTTGCCTCTGGACTGGAGCTGCTCATTTAGTCTCTTGTATACACTTCAGCTAAGAAGTACACACTTCGCAATTATCTTTTTATATATTATGCTCCAGTTTAATCTTTGTCTGACGAGTTCGCTTTGGAAAACATTTTAGTTTTGGGCTAACAGAAAGTCCAGGGGCCAAGTCTTCTGGGGTTCTTCCTGTCTCAGTCAGACCATTAAGTCTGGTATTTTAACTAGAATTTGACTTCTGCACCCCACTTTTCTCTTGCTCCATCAGGGACTCTCTGTTGCATTCCTTTTCAGGTCAGTCATTGGTAGTAACTGGCCACCATCTAGTTACTCCGGTACAGGCTGATGGAACCTCTGGTTTATGTGACCCTTTCTGTCCCTTGGACTCATGTTTTCCTTATGTCTTTGTTGTTCTTCATTCTCCTTTGCTTCTGGTGAGTTGAGACCAACAGATGCCTCTTAGATGGCCACTTGCTAGCTTTTAAGACCCCAGATGCCACTTGCCAAATTTGGATTCAGAACATTTTCTTAGTAAACTTTCTTATGTCAATTGACCTACATGTCCCCTGAAACCATGGTCCCCAAACCACCACCCCTGCTACTCTGTCCTTCGAAGTGTTTGGTTGTATTTAGAAAACTTCTAAGCTTTTGGGTTAGTCCAGTTGTGCTGATTTTCCCTGTATTGTGTGCTGTCCTTTCCTTCACCTAAGATAATTATTTTCTACTATCTAGTTAGTGAATTTTGTTGGTGAATACTCCTCTCCCTCTCTCCTTACCCTCCCACCCAAGAATGTTTTCTTGTGTATTTAAACCTTTTCCTGAGTTCTTATAATAGTGGTCTCATACAATATTTGTCCTTTTGTGAGTGGCTAATTTCATCCAGTTTAATGCCTTCCAAGATCATCCATGTTATGAGGTGTTTCATGGGTTCATGGTTCTTTATCATTGCATAGTATTCCATTGTGCAAATATACCATAATTTGTTTATCCATTCATCCATTGATGGGCATCTATGTTGTTTCCATCTTTTTGCTATTGTGGACACTGCTAAAATGAACTTGGGTGTGCATATAACTATTCATATGAGGACTCTTATTTCTCTAGAATATACTCCAAGAGGTGAGATTGCTGGATCCTATGGTAGTTCTATTTCTAGCTTTTTAAGGAAGCACCAAATCAGCTTCCAAAGTGGTTGTACCATTTTACATCCCCACCTGCAGTGTATAAGTGTTTCAGTCTCTCCAACCTCTCTAGCATTTATTATTTCCTGATTTTTGGATTAATGGAAGCCTTGTTGGGATAACATGGTATCACACTGCAGTCTTGATATGCTCTTCTTTAGTGGCTAATAATTGTGAACATTTCCTCGTTTTTCTGTTAGCCACCTGAATGTCTTCTTTGGTGAAGTGCCTGTTCATATCTTTTCCCTATTTTCAATGGCTTATTCGTCTTTTTGTTGTTAAGGTTTTGCAGTATCTTTTACATCTTAGAGATTAGATGCTGATTGGATTTGTCATAGCCAAAATTTTTTCCCAGTCTGTAGGTTGTATTTTTCTCTTTTGGTGAAGTCTTTAGATAAGCATAAGTTTTTTATTTTTTAAGAGCTCACGGTTATGTAGTTTCTCTTCTGATGTTTGTGTACTGTTAATTATGGTTTGTTTTCTGGTTTTGCTATGCATTAGGGCTCCTAGCATTATCTCTGTTTTTTCTTCCATGATCTTTTTTGTTTAGATTTTACATTTAGGTCTTTGATCCATTTTGAGTTAGCTTTACTGCATGGTGTGAGGTATGAGTTTCTTTTTTTGCAGATGGATATCCACTTATACCAGCGCCATTTGTTAAAGCAACTGTCTTTTCCCCATTTAATGGACATTCTATTGAGTTGTCTAATTCAGAAATTTTATTGTTAATCTCATGGATTTCTCTTTGCTGTCTCTCTATGAATTCTTGCAGTCTGTTAAATTTGTCATTATGCTTTTCTATAATCTTACATTCCCCTATTGCTTTGTCTGTCTGTTTCTTGGCTTATAATGCATTTTATCTGATCTCCTTCCAGATCTCTTGAAGAGCTCTATATATTAATCTTCTGTATTCTATCTCTGGTAATTCCAGGATGTTCCCTTGCTCCAGAATGTTTATTGATTCTTTTCTTTTGGGAGCTTGCTGAAGCCATCATGGCCTGCCTGTCTATGAGATTTGATATTGATTGTTGTCACTGAGCCATCAATAAAGTTATTGTATTTATTTATTTTGTTTACTTACTGTAGCGTAGCTTCCTCTTATGTTTTGTTTTGATATGCCCAGATGGGCTGCTAGTGGGAACTAGTTTGATTATTGACACCTTTGAAGCTCTAATGTCCTGTCACCAGGTGGTTAGGTCTGTTGCTAAGTATATGAGTCCAGGAGTCCATTTACTTTTCTTGTATGGATTCAGCTCAGGTGTCCAGATAATGAATCACCAAATGTGTGGGCAGACTCTCACCTACAGTCCTAGATGGGTAGGGGTGACTGGTGTAGGCACAAGTATCTGGCTGCAATAGGCGATCACGTCCTGAGCAAGGCAGGGTGCTGTCAGCTGCCCCTGAGTGTCCATCAGCTGCCCCTGAGGGAGGAAAGCATGTCCCTTTTCCCTAGAGTGCATAGGTGGGTGCGTTTTATAGTCAGACTATGGGCACCCAATGCTGTTCACTATAAGGACTGGGAGGTACCATTTATTCTTGGACCCCTTTTGCAAGTGGCATGTATGGAGCCACCAGTCCTCAGGCCCCTGATGTGTGTAGGTGAGGACCCTGCTTAATAGGCAGAACGGCGTCAAATGGTACAAATGTAAGGTCACGGGGACAGGAAGAAAAAATGTCATGAGTGGGCCACTAGGGGTAACGCTGAGTGGCTCCGCTTCCAGTTCCAACCCTTGATTCCTGGACCCATGAATCCTAGCTGGCACTGAATTGTGTCTTTAGATCATTCCATCATTCTACCAAGCCAGCTGTTTCAGGATGATGAGAAACATAATAAGACCAGTGTTCCATGGACATATGCTTATGGCTGCACTTCGTTTGCTGTGAAATGACTCCCTTCGCCTGAGGTGATACAGTGTGGGATGACGGCACATAAGGCATTCTGTTAGTACATGGATGGTAGTTCTGGCAGAGGCATTGCATGCAGGGAAGGCAAATCTATAACCAGAGTAACTTCTATTCCAGTAAGAAGAAAATGCTGGATTTTCCATGATTGAATGTAATAAACTCACCACCAGTTTGCTGTTGGTGACCTTGAGGAGTGGTGCCATATCTAGGAATCAGTGTTGGTCTCTGCTGCTGGCAGATTGGGCACTCATCAGTGACAGTAGCCAAGTAACCCTTGGTGAGTGGAAGCCCATGTAGCTGAACCCATGCATAAACTCCATCTCTGCCACCATGACCACATTTTCCAGAGCTGTTTGAGCAATAATGGGAGTTGCTGGGGAAGGAGGATGACCGGTCTGCACAGAACAAGTCATTCCATCCATTTGATGTTAAAATCTCCTTCTGCTGAAGTGACCCTTTGATGACCATTCATATGAGACAAATATTTTCACTTCTTTGGACCATTCCAAGAGATCTACCCACATACCCCCTCATCATACCGCCTTGTCTCTAATTATCCATTCATGTTCTTTCCAAGTAGCTGACCACCCCAGCCAAACCATTGACCAAAATCCATGAATCAGTATATATTCACACACCTGGCCATTTCTCCTTCCAAGCCAAGTGAACAACTAGGTGCACTGTTCAAAGGTCTGCCCATTGGGAACATTTGCTTGCACCATTGTCCTTCACAGATGACCCAGAAATGTGGCTGTAGTGCTGTCCACATCTATGTCAAGTGATGTCTGCATATTGTGCAGAATCATCTATAAATAAGGCAGGAGGCCGTGGGTTCAGACTGAGAGAAGGAAGGTAATTGGCAGGAATGGAGGCCACAGGCATTTGGGCTGCCTCCTCATGCAACTTACTTGTGCCTTCAGGTCCTGCTTGGACCCAATCTAGTATACACCACTTTCACTTAATGATGGGGTGCCATTATGCACTGAAACCACAACTTCATGACTCTGTGGGTCAGAAAAAGCCCACTTCATGATGGGCAACTCAGGATGCATGATGACTATAGCTAAGTGTTCAATCTCTACTAAGTCCCATTAACAAGTCAAAAGCTGATTCTCAAAAGGAGAGTAGTTATCTGCAGAAGATGGCCAGGCTTTATTCCAAAATCCTAAGGGTCTTTGCTGTGATTCACCAATAATGTCCTGCCAAAGACTCCAAACAGCATCTCTACCTGCCACTGATATTTCAAGCACAATTGGGGCAGCCAGACCATATGATCCAAGTGGCAGAGCCGCTAACACAGCAGCCTGAATCTACTTCAGAGATTTCTTTTGTTCTGGGACCCAGTCAAATCTAGTAGCTTTTCAAATCCCTCAATAAATAGGCCAGAGTAGCACACCCAAATATGGAATACATTGCCTCCAAAAAACTGAGAGGCCCACTAGGCACTGTGCCTTCTTTTTAGTTGTGGGAGGAGCCAGGTGCAATAACTAATCCTGCATTTCTGAAGGAATATCTCAACATGCCCCCACACGAACTGGACCCCTAGAAATTTCACTGAGGTGGAAGACACTGGAATTTTTGTCAGATTAATATCCCACCCTCTAACACATAAATATTTTACCAGTAAGTCCAGAGCCATTGACACTTCTTCCATCCAGTCGGCATAATTCCATCAATGTAATTGGACCAGTGTGATGTCTTGAGGAAGGGAAAGTCAATCAAAGTCCTTTCAGACTTAATTATGACATATGGCTCGAGTCTTCATATAGCTCTGAGGTATGACACTGAAGATGTATTGCTGGTCTTGCCGGCTGAGGCAAACTGCTTCTGGTAGTCCTTTGAAACAGGTGTGGATAAAAAGGTCATTAGCCAAATCAACAGCTCTATACCAGGTACCAGGACATGTATTAATTTGCTCAATCACTGAAACCACACCTGGAATAGAACCTGCAACTGGAGTCACTACCTGGTTAAATTTTTGATAATCCACTGTTATTCTCCAAGATCCATCTGTTTTTTTGCATAGGCCAAAGAGGCAAGTTGGCAGGGATGTGGTGTAGATTACTACCCCTTCATACTTCAAGTCCTTGTTGGTGGCAGTAATCTCAGCAATCCCTCCAGAAATGCAGCATTGACTTTTGGTTTATTATTTTCCTAGGTGGGGTCAGTTCTAATGGCTTCAAATGGGCTTTTCCTACCACAATAGCCCTTACTCCATTTTTCAGGTACTCAATATGGGGCTTCTGTGAGTTGCTGAGAGTATCTATTCCAATTATGCATTCTGGAACTAGGGAAAACACTACAGATGGCCTTGGGCATCCACTGGACCTACTGTGAGATTGGCATGAGCCAAGACTCCATTAATAACCTGCCCTCCATATGCCCCCACTCTGACTAGTGGGCCATACTGACATTCTGGTTCTCCTGGAATTAGTGTCGGTTCATAGCCAATATCCTGTAATCCCCTAAAAGGCTGCTTGTTTCCTTTTTCCCAGTGAACAGTCACTCTAGAAAAAGGCTATAGATCCCTTTGGGCAAGGCTGGGCGAAAGATTAACATTAAAAGTTTTGGCGGTGTATTGCAGCCCTTCCTCAAAGGATCCTGGGATTCAGGGGTTGTGGGTCTATAATTTCACTCAAATTTGTAACTGACTGAGGAGCCACGATTCTTACTCTGGTGATTCGAGCTAGACTGCTATTCACCTGACCAAGAATTCTTTCACTTGTACAGATCAAGTAAATACTTAGTAAATTTCCTATGTATTTCACTTCTAGGGCACTGTGACTAAGTATCCAATGCTGTAAATCCATATGAGTCTGACTATTCTGAGTACTTACTGCTTTGATTCAGCTGTCCATTATGGTAACCATGACCATCAAGTCTTTGTTGAATGAGTGGGGCACTTGTTCCCTACCACCACAGAGTCCAATCAGCTGTACTGTAGTTAGGCACCTTAATTCAATTAGGGCAGCTCCCACCGTCAAGCCTGACTTACATAAAATAACAATCACAGTAGTCTCCAGGGAAGCTGGGGCTCCCTTCACATATTTGTGCCTCACCATTGTGGTAAGGGTGTATCCCCTGGGCACTCATATTTTGGTCTGTGGCCAAACCTGATAAATTCACTCTAACATGCCAGTTTCACTTAGTCTTTCGATACCTTCTTCTACAGTATATCAAGGCAGGCCTGTATTTCAATTTGATTTAGTGTAGGCCACTGTGTAACACATGCTTCATGACCCAACCAAATAAACTATTAGATTCTTTCCTAAACTCTGAAGCTGAACTATTGAGTGAGATGAAATATCAGTAAACTCAAACTGACCCATCTTTGTGTTCTTTGCACCATTATCCCACATCCTTAATAGCCATTCCCACACATATTCCCCAGGTTTGTATTTGTGCATATTAGAAAAGTTAAGAAGTTCTTTTGGAGTGTAGCATACCTCCTCCTGGGTCACACTTTGTACTTCACCTTTTGAGGCTCACTGAGATTTAAGTCTAGTTATAGGTCTAGAAGCCAAATTTGGTGGTAGGGATGTGCTTTTAGAGCTTTTAGCATTGTCTTGTAAAGCATCTGCCTCAGATGATTTCCAGAAAATGACAAAGGCTTTTTAAACACAGCTGTGTTAATCTCATAAGATAAGTAGATGGTGCCTTAGCAGATAAATATGGAGTAATCTCTTCAGATGTGAGTGAGAGGGCTGGTTCTTGGCAGGGGTAATTCAATGGAATTTAGGAGCTTAGTATCTCCAGCTTCCTGGGCATCTGCCCATATGTCCCCATCCCAGGATTCGGATTCAAATTTCTTCCCAATCAACACCTCACTTTGACTTCAGACATCACTTGAGGTTGGGAACTGAGTTGGCATTGTAATTCAACCGCTCTTACAATAAGACTCTGGGTTTGGTTTTCAGCAATATCAGCTCTTTTATTACAATAAATTAGGCTTTCTTTCAAGGCACAAGTGGAAAATTTGAAGTGGTTTGTTTGGTGTTTGAACTTTGACTCCGAAGACCTAAGTTCATCTCTTTCTTTCACCACTTTGTCTAGCAAAATTAGGACCAATCGGCCCACTTCTTTATACTTCTTATTATGACAAAATTGTAGAAAGCTTTCAAGCATGCAATCACCCAGAGCCTTGCCTTTCACCAGCATCTGATCTTTTGGTGTTGATGTTTTGTATATTTCCATTGCCACTTCGTGCCATGGATTAGCTTTGCTCTCCTTGTTACTCGAAAGCAGAGTCATTAACATCTTCAAGATTAATGAGACTTGAGAACAAATTTAGATAACTCAGCCTTACAATTTTGTTTCTCTAGAACCACTAACAGTACCAAATTTCTTGTCTGGGGTTCTCCAGAGAAACAAAACCAGCAAAGTGTATAAATACACATATACAGAGAGACTTATATCAAGGATATGACTCACATGGTTGTAAAGGCTGGAACGTCCAAAGTTCATGGGTCAGTCTAAATGGTCCTCCTGATTCATGTAACCACATGGGCTGGCAAACTCAAGATCAGCAGGTCAGACAGCAGTGCTTTTGTTCACTGGCTGTGAAGACCAACAAATTCCAAGATTGGCATGCAAGACCACAGTGTAAGCTGCTAGCTCAAGTCCCAAGAATTGGAAGACAAACACCTGCCAGCTGCAGGATCGAGAGTGAGCAAAAGCCCACAAGCCTTGCCAGGATGTCCAGTTACACTCAATGCAGGCCACACCCCCCACCAAGAAAAATCCTTTCAACTGATTGGCTACTCACAGTAGATCCCATCATAGAGGTGATCATGTTATATCGAATCTCATCATGGAGGTGATCACATTATACAACTACCAAACTACATCATAACTGCCAAACCACTGAGAATGATAGCCCAGCCATGTTGACACACAGGCTCAACAATCGGATACTGTCTTAGTTACCTAGTGCTGCTATAACTGAAATACCACAAGTGGATGGCCTTTACAAAGAGAAATTTATTCTCCCACAGTCTGGAGGGTTAGAAGTCCAAATTCAGAGCACCAGCTCTACGGGAAAGCTTTCTCTCTTTCTGTCAGTTCTTGATGTCATTGTGATCAATCTTCCTGGGTCTAAGAGCTTCTCTGTGCAGGAACCTCACATCCAAAAGACACACTGTACTCCTGGCACTGCTTTCTCAGTAATATGAGGTCACCATGTCTCTATGCTGGCTTCTTTCTTTTATATCTCAAAAAAGCTTGGTTTAAGACAAAATCTAATCTTGTAGATAGAGCTCTGCCTCATTAACATAACTGCCACTGATCCCATTTCATTAGCATGATAAAGACAGGATTTACAATATGTAGGAAAATTGTATCAGATGACAAAAGCGTATACAATCACACGATGCTGGGGATCACGGTCAAGCCAAATTGATACACACATTTTTGGGGAACACAATTCAATCTATGACAGATACCTTGCAACTGTTAGCCTCCATTTTATAGGTTTGTGTTCATTTCCCACATAAATGGTTAGTATGGTTGTCCTATACTATCCCAACACAGAGAAGGCCCAGAGCCTCCATAATATTTGTTTGATTTATTTTCTTTAAATGGGGACAACTGAACTCAGTAGATTTAACTTCACTTTTATTCTATCATATTAATTTTGTTGAATTTACTGGATAAAGAGTCAACACTGGAAGTAAAGAAGCCACACCAGGATCACCAGGTGACTTTGAATACCTCACTGGACCCAAGAGTTACTGAAGTTGAATCTACCTGTGAAAGTAAATGTTATTCCACTTCAAAAATCAGAGTGAACTGAAAGAAAAATGAACTAGGACATGTCAAAACATTCAGAAGCTGTTTTTGAAACCAGATAACTTTTCCATTTACTTTCCTTTAAAAAGAAAGAAATGAGGAAAAGAAATGAAGACATTTAGACCAAAAGTGATTCCTGACAATCTAAACAGAAGCCAGAGAAGACTTCAAGGAGCTGGTCCCTTAGAGCCTTAAAAACATGACCTTCCAACTCCGTGTTCAATCAAACACTACCTACACATTTAAGGATGAAAAATAGAGAAACAGTTATTTGTTTACGAGAATATTCAGCCTTATGTGGGCTAGAAGACCTCCTGAAACAACTGCCCTGAGATAATCTTTAAAACTTAAACCAAAAATATTCCCTATAAGTCTTCTTAAAACAAAAGAATAGTTTAGCTAAATTAGTAAACATGCCTGTCTTGAGTATTACTCTCTTTTAAGAATGATCTCTATGGGATCTAAATGACAACAGTAATTCAAAAGATTAGATAGGAAACTTGGGGGTCAGAGAATTTATATTAATGGTGGAGGAAAAACTCAGAAAAAGAGAGTGAGAATAGCTGCACCACTCAAAGATTGTAATTAATGTCACTGAATTATACATGTAGCAACAATTAGTATATATTTTGTTATGCATACCCTCAACAAAAACAACAAAGTACATTTAAAAAGAAGGTTCATTCATGATCAGAAATACACATTATAAGAAAATATAGTAAGCCTATAAATTAATATTAAATAAATGTTCCAAGAAAGTAGAAATAATAGCATTGGGCTCAGTTATATGGTGTTCCAATCTGGTAAATTTCAAAACCATAAAATGTTTCCTCCTTAAAGCAAAAGCCTAGTCAAGGGATTTAGTACATTAAAGATTTCCCCAATGTTCTGTCTCAGGTCATGATGCTCAGGCTTTACCATAAGCATGTTCGTTTACATTCTGCTTTAATCTCAAATGTGATATCATCCATCATTTTTAAAATCACTACAGTTCCATTACTGTATAACTTTAAGTGGAGCTACAGAAAATAGAACAATTAAGTTCAACCACTTGGTCAATCTATTTTGAAAATATCAGAACAATTCCACAAGAAGTACAGATTAAATAACTGTTAAAGGGACTGCATTTTTCCAAAGGAGGCAAAATAATTTTTTCCCAAATTTTCTTCCAAAATGATTAATATTTTTGGTACACTGGCCACTGTACAGTAAATTAATACCTGCAGAATATCCAGAATAAAAGCTGCTAACATCACCAGCAATGAACAATATGAAAAGGAAATTAGGAAAGTAATTCCAGTTTAACAGCATCTAAAAAAAAAAAATCTAGTAACCCATTAAACAAGGGAGGTAAAAGACTTGTACAATGAAAACTATAAAACACTGCTGAAAGAAATTAAAGATGGCTTAAATAAATACAAAGATATTGCCTGTTTATGGATTGGAAGGCTTAATATTATTAAAATCTATAGATGTAATGCAATCCTTATCAAAAATTCTATAATCTTCCTCATAGAAATGGAAAAGCAAACTTCAAATTTACATGAAATGTCAAGGGGCCTAGAGTAGCCAACGCAATCTTGAAAATAAAGTACAACATAAAAGAACTCAAAAACTTTCCAATTTCAAAACACACTATTAAGCTGCGGTAGTCAAAACAGACCCGTACTGGTATAAAGGAAGACACATGGTCCAACAGAATGGCATTGAGAGCCTAAAGCTGTACCCACACATCAGTGGTCAACTGCTCTTCAGCAATGATGCTAAGTTAATCCAATGTAAAAGAATAGTCTCTTCAATAAATGGTGGTAGGACAACTAGGTCTCTACAAGTAGTATGAATTTGAACCCAAACCACACGTCATATGCAAAAATTAATTCAAAATGAATCATAACCTAAATGTGAAAGCAAAAACTGTAAGACTCTTAAAAGAAAACATAAGGACAAAGCATCAAGATTTTGTTTTTGGCAACACATTCTTAGATATGACACTTTCAAACCAGGAACAACAAAAGATGACCTAGGTAAACTGGACTTTATCACAGTTTAAAACTTGTGTGCATCAAAGGACTTTATCAAGAAAGTGAAGAGATAACCATAAAATTAGGGACAATATTTGGGAACTGCACTTGTTATTTAGTATTACGGTAACAAATATCACGGAATTTTACTTTTTCATGATTTAGGAAGCTAGAAGTCCAAATTCAGGGCACCTGCTCTGTGGAAAGGCTTTCTCTCTCTGTCTGCTTTGGTGGAAGGACCTTATTTCCTTTCAGATTCTATTCTAGGATTCCTTGGTGATAATGTGGCATATATCTTCCCCTCCATTTGTTCTTTCTTTTTTGGTTCTTTCCTTTATATCTCAAAAGTGACTGATTTAAGACATGTCCTACATAACACTACTTCATTAACATAACAAAGATACCCATTCCCAAATGGGATTATAACCACCAGTATAGAAGTCTGAATTTGAAAATTATCAAACAATATCATTAATATCACACACAAGTAAAATTTTGCTGAAGATGGTTCATAAACTGTTGCGGCAGTACATCAACAGGGAAATTCCAGAAATTGAAGCAAATTCAGAAGAGAACATGGAAAAAACAGATACCATTGTTGCTGTTAGATGGATCTTGGCTAAAAGCAGAGTATACCAGAAAGATGTTTACTTGTGTTTTATTGTCTATGCAAAGACATTCAACTATGTGGATCATAACAAATTATGGATGATATTGCAAATAATGGGAAATCCAAACGCTTAATTGTGCTTATGTTACATCTTAAAATCAGGAAAGTTGTGCATCAGGGCCATATACTTGCACTATACTTATTCCATCTGCATGCTGAGCAAATAATCAGGGAAACTGGATGATGTGAAGACTAATACTCCAATTAAAAAATAGGCAAAAGATTTAAACAGGCCTTTCTCCAAAGCAGATGTACACATGACCAATAAGCACATACCAAGATGCTCAAAAATGGGCTGGAACATAACAATTATGAAGATGGCTCAGGACTGGGCAGTGTTTCGTCCTGTTGTACACAGAGTCACTATTAGTTGGAACCAACTGGGCAGTACCTAACAACAGCACAGGAGTTAGTATTTACAACATGTATTTTGGGGAACACAATTCAATTCATGTTGTTGTTAGGTGTCACCAAGTCAATTCTGACTCATAGGGATCCTATATACAACAGAACTAAGTACTGCCTAGTCCTGCACTATCCTCATAATCATTACGTTTGAGCCCACTGTTGCAAGCACTGGGTCTATCCTTCCTGTTAAGGGTCTTCCTCTTTTTCTCTGAACCTCTGCCTTACTAAGCATGATGTCCTTCTCCAGGGACTGGTCCCTCCTGATAACTTGACCCAAGTATGTGGAGATGAAGTCTCTCAATCCTCTCTTCCAAAGCACTCTCTGGCTGTATTTCTTCCAAGACAGACTTGTTCATTCTTCTAGCAGTCCATGGAATATTCAATATTCTTCACCAACACCATAATTCAAAAACATCGATAATTCTTCAGTCTTCCTTATTCACTGTCCACCTTTCACATGCATATAAAGTGCCTAAAAATATCACGGGACGGGCCAGGCACACTTTAGTTCTCAAAGTGATATATTTGCTTTTAAAACTTTAAAGTGGGGCAAAGCCAAGATGGCGGAATAGACAGGCACTTCCAGAGAGAACGCTACAAAAAAAAAAAAGTGACAAGAGCACAGTTGTGACAAGCTGGAAGCCCTGAGATTCAAAGGCAAGATTAAAAAACGAAGTGAGGGGCAGGGGAAGGAAGAGACCGTTCAGATGCGGAAAGGAGTTACCGGGCCTGAATTGCGGTGAGCCCTCAGGCACCATTCCTGGAGTGGTGGCTACAGGCTGCTAATGGTGTTAGGCTGCAGTTTTCTCAGGGAGAAGCAGCAAGCCACACAGCCTACTCACACCTCCCAAATCTGAGAAGAATGGTGCTCTCTGCAAAAGCTAAGTGCTTCCATATATTTTACCATGCCTCCCCAACCCACCTTCAGTGGCTGAATTCCCTGGGCCTGAGATAGGAACTGTTGAGCACCTAGAGCCATTCTCCCAGCCTTGGGGAAGAAAAAAATTTGCAACTGGGGGAAAAGATCATTTGCTACCTCCACTAACAGGGGGAGCTCAGGACACAAGTGGCTCCCATCCAGGCATAAGTCATCTGTGGATCTTGAGGACCTTTCCCTTCTGCATGGAACTACGTGGGCCTATTTTGGGAGAATAGGCCCTTGTTGACAGACTCTAACCATTTCAGCTGTACGGTGGAGAGGTGGGTGTTTGATGTTTGACATTGCTTTGCCTATTAAACAAGGTCCTCACCTACCCACACCAGGGACCTAAGGACTGGTAGCTTCACTCAGGTAACCCGGCCACCCATAACAGGGGTCCAAAGATACCTCCCAGTCCTTCCAACCAAAAACTTTGAGGTGCTCATGGTCTGTCTGCAGAACCCACTCACCTGCACACTCTAGGAAAGGGGGAAGGGCTTTCCTCAGAGACACTAGGGGGTCAGTTCTCAACTCTCTGCCTTGTTCAGAGCGTGACCCCCTACTGCAATCAGATATCGGTATATATGCCAATCACTCCTGCCCTTCTAAGGCTGTAGGACAGAGCCTTACCACACACTTGATGATCAGCTACCTGGAAACCTCAGCTGAATTCGTGAAAAAAAACTGAATGGACTCCTGGACTGATATACCTGATAACAGCTCTAGCCAGCTGGGGACAGGATGTCAGAGCTCCAAAAGTGAAAATAATCAAGCTAGCTCACTCAAGCAACCCAGAGGGGTATACCAAAACAAAACAAAGCAAGAAGCTATGCTACAGTAAGCCAGCATATACTAATACAATAACTTCTAGATGGCTCGGAGACAATAGTCAATATCAAGTCACATACAGAAACAGACCATGATCACCTCAACATGCTCTCAAAACAAGAATCCAGGGATCTTCTAGATGAAAGTGCTTTCCTAGAATTACCAGAGGCAGAATACAAAAGTTTAATATACAGAACCCTTCAAGACATCAGGAAGGAAATGAGGAAATACGCAGAACGAGCCAAGGAACACACAGATAAACCAAATGAAGATATTAAAAAGATTACTCAGGAACATAATGAAAAGTTTAATAGACAGGAAAAATCCATAGACAGACAGTAATCAGAAATTCAGAACATAAACAAGAAAATTACAGAAGTAGACAACGCAATAGAAAGTCAGAGGAGCAGAATTGAGCAAGCAGAAGGTAGAACTTCTGAACCTGAAGATAAATCACTTGCCACTATTATATTTGAAGACAAATCAGATAAAAGAATTAAAAAAAATGAAGAAACCTTAAGAATCATGTGGGACTTTATCAAGAAAAATAACTTACGAGTGATTGGAGTACCATAACAGGGAGGCATAGCAGAAAATACAGAGAGAATTGTTGAAGATTTGCTGGCAGAAAACTTCCCTGATATCATGAAAGATGAGAAGATATCTATCCAAGGTGCTCATCAAACTCCACATAAGGTAGATCTTAAAAGAAACTCACCAAGACATATTATAATCAAGCTTGCCAAAACCAAAGATAAACAGAGAATTATAAGAGCAGCGAGGAGTAAACAAAAAGTCACCTACAAAGGAGAGCCAATAAGTATAAGCTTGGAGTACTAGGCAGAAACCATGCAGGCAAGAAGGCAATGGGGTGACATATTTTAAAAATTGAAGGAAAAAAATTGGCTGACAAGAATCAAATATCCAGCAAAACTGTCTCTTAAATATAAAGGTGAAATTAAGACATTTCCAGATAAGTACAAGTTGAGGGAATTCGTAAAAACCAAACCAAAACTACAAGAAATACTAAAGGGGGTTCTTTGGCTAGAAAATCAATAATATCAGATATCAACCCAAGACTAGAACACTGGGCAGAGCAACCAGAAGTCAACACAGACAGGGAAATCCAAAAACACAAAGCAAGATTATTCTAAAAAAAAAAAAAGCTCAAAACAGGTAACAGTGACATTATTATATAAAAGAAGGCAACATTAAAATAATAAGAGGGACTAAGAAATGTAATCATACACCTTCCATATGGAGAGGAAGATACAGCAATACAAAGAAATAAAAGTTAGGTTTAAATTTAGAAAAATAGGGGTGAATAATATGGTAACCACAAAGGAGAAGAACTATCCTACTCATCAAAATAAAGTACAGGAAAAAAAATAGAGACTCAGCAGAAACAAAATCAGCAACAAAAAATATAGGAAAGGACAATACATAAAGACAATCTTCTCAGCACATAAAATTTATTGGGAAAAGGAAACTGTCAACAACACACACAAAAAGACATAAAAATTATAACACTAAATTCATACCTATACATAATTACCCTGAGTGCAAATGGACTAAATGCACCAATAAAGAGGCACAGAGTGGCAGAATGGATTAAAAAACAAGATCTGTCTATATGCTGCCTAGAAGAGACACACCTTAGACTTAGAGACACAAACAAACTAAAGCTCAAAGGATAGAAAAAAATATATCAAGCAAACAACAATCAAAAAAGAGCAGGAGTGACAATATTAACTTCTGACAAAATAGACTTTAAAGTTAAATCCATCAGAAAGGATAAGGAAGGACACTATACAATGATTAAAGGGACTATACACCAAGAAGGTATAACTGTATTAAACACTTATGCACCCAATGACAGGGCAGCAAGATGCATAAAACAAACTCTATCAGCATTGAAAAGTGAGATAGACATCTCCACAATAATAGTAGGAGATTTCAAAACACCACATGCAGTGAAGGACAGGACATCGAGAAAGAACCTCTACATGCCACAATCAACAAACTTAACCTCACAGACATATACAGAACCCTCCACCCAACAGCAACCAAGTATACTTTCTTTTCTAGTGCACATGGAACATTCTATGGACTAGACCACGCATTAGGTCATAAAGCAAGCCTTAGCAGAATCCAAAACATTGAAATATTACAAAGCATCTTCTCTGGCCATCAGGTCATAAAAGTGGAAATCAATAACAGGAAAAACAGGAAAAAGAAATCAAAGACTTGGAAACCGAACACCTTGCTCAAAAAAAAAACAAAAAAAAAAAACCTGGATTATAGAAGACCTTAAGGATGTAATAAAGAAATTCAGAGAATCCAATGAGAATAAAAACACTTTCTATCGCAACACTTGGGACACAGCAAAAGTGGTGCTCAGAGACCAATTTCTATCAACATATGCACAAATACAAAAAGAAGAAAACGCTAAAATCAAAGAACTATCCCTACAACTTGAACAAATAGAAAGAGGGCAACAAAAGAAGCCCACAGGCATCAGAAGAAAACAAATAATTAGAAAACAAAAAAATTAGAGCTGAACTAAATGAAGTAGAAAACAGAAAAACAATTCAAAGAATTAACAATACCAAAAGCTGGTTTTTAAAAAAATCAACAAAATTGATAAACCACTGGCTAAACTGACAAAAGAAAAACAGGAGAGGAAGCAAGTAACCTGAATAAGAAATGAGATGGGTGACATTACAACAGACCCAACTGAAATTTAAAAAATCATATCAGATTACTATGAAAAATTGTACTCAAACAAATTTGAATACCTAGAAGAAATAAATGAATTCCTAGAAACACACTGCCTACCTAAACTAACACAAACAGAGGCAGAACAACTAAACAGACCCATAGCAAAGGAAGAGATTGAAAAGGTAATCAAAAAACTCCCAAGAAAAACAGCCTGGTCTGGATGGCTTCACTGCAGAGTTCTACTAAACACCACTACTACTAAAGGTTATTTCAGAGCATAGAAAAGGAAGGAATACTACCAAACTCATTTTATGAAGCCACCATATCCCTGATACCAAAACCAGGTAAGGACACCACAAGAAAAGAAAATTATAGACCTATATCCCTCATGAAAGTAGATGTAAAAATCCTCAACAAAATTTTAGCCAATAGAATTCAACAACATATCAAAAAAATAATTCACCATGACCGAGTGGGATTCATACCAGGTATGCAGGGATGGCTCAACATTAGAAAAACAATGAGTGTAATCCACCACATGAATAAAACAAAAGACAAGAATCACATGATTTTATCAATTCATGCAGAAGAGGCATTTGACAAAGTTCAACACTCATTCATGATAAAAATTCTTAGCAAAATAAGAATAGAAGGAAAATTCTTCAACATAGTAAAGGGCATTTATACAAAGCCAAAGCCAACATCACCCTAAATGGAGAGAGCCTGAAAGCATTCTCTTTAAGACCAGGAACCAGACATGGATGCCCTTTAACACTGCGCTTATTCAACATTGTGTTGGAGGTCCTCGTCAGAGCAATTAGGCTAGATAAAGAGATAAACTGTATTCAGATTGGCAAGGAAGAAGTAAAAGCGTCTCTATTTGCAGATGACATGATCTTATATAGAGAACACCCTAAAGAATCCTCAAGAAAACTACTGAAACTAATAGAAGAGTTCAGCAGAGTATAGGGAAACAAGATAAACATACAAAAATCATTTGGATTTCTCTACATCAGTAAAAAGAACATTGAAGAGGAAATCACCAAATCAATGCCATTTACAGTAGCCCCCAAGAAGATAAAATACTTAGGAATAGATCTTACCAGAGATGTAAAAGACTTATAGAAAGAAAACTACAGTACACTTCTGCAAGAAACAAAAAGAGACTTACATAAGTGGAAAACATACCTTGCTCATGGAGAGGAAGACTTAACATTATAAAAATGTCTATTTTACCAAAAGCAATCCATACATTTAATGCAATTCTGATCCGAATCCCAACGACATTCTTTAGTGAGATGGAGAAACAAATCAACTTCATATGGAAGGGAAAGAGGCCCTAGATAAATAAGGCATTACTGAAAAAGAGCAAAGTGGGAGGCCTTACTTTACCTGATTTTAGAACCTATTATACCGCCACAGTAGTCAAAACAGCCTGGTACTTGTACAACAACAGATACATAGGACAATGGAACAGATTTGAGAATTCAGACATAAATCCATCCACATATGAGCAGTTGATATTTCCCAAAGGCCCCAAACAGTTAAATGGGGGGAAAAGACAGTCTTTTTAACAAATGGTGCTGGCATAACTGGATATCAATCCACAACAAAATGAAACAAGACTCATACCTCACTCCATGCACAAAAATGATCTCAAAATGGATCAAAGACCTAAATATAAAATCTAAAACGAAAACGATGATGGAAGAGAAAATAGGGACAACGTTAGGAGCCCTAATACATGGCATAAACAGTATACAAAACATTACTAACAGTGCAGAAGAAAAACTAGATAACTGGGGGCTCCTAAAAATCAGACACCTATGTTCATCCAAAGACTTCACCAAAAGAGTAAAAAGACTACCTACAAACTGGGAAAAAGTTTTTAGCTATGACATTTCTGATCAGCGCCCGATCTCTGAAATCTACATGATACTTCAAAAACTCAACTACAAAAAGACAAATAAGCCAATTAAAATATGGGCAAAAGATATGAATAGACACTTCACTAGAGAAGATATTCAGGTAGCTAACAGATATATGAGGAAATGTTCACAATCATTAGCCATTAGAGAAATGCAGATCAAAACTACAATGGGATTTCATCTCATCCCAACAAGGCTGGCATTAATCCAGAAAACACAAAACAAATGTTGGAGAGGTTGTGGAGAGATTGAAACACTCACACACTGCTGGTGGGAATGTAAAATGGGACAACCACTTTGGAAATCGATTTGGCACTTCCTTAAAAAGCTAGAAATAGAACTACCACATGATCCAGCAATCCCGCTCCTTGGAATATACCCTAGAGAAATACGAACCTTTACACGAGCAGATATATGCTCACCCATTTTTATTGCAGCACTGTTTACAATAGCAAAAAGATGGAAGCAACCAAGGTGCCCATCAATGGATGAATGGATAAATAAATTACGGTATATTCACACAATGGAAAACTACGCATCGATAAATAACAGTGAGGAATCTGTGAAACATTTCATAACATGGAGCAATCTGGAAGGCATTATGCTGAGTGAAATTAGTCAGTTTGAAAAGGACAGATATTGTATAAGACCACTATTAGAAGAACTTGAGAAATAGTTTAAACTGAGAAGAAAACATTCTTTTGCAGTTACAGGAGGGGCGAGGGAGGGAGGGTGGGAGAGGGGTATTTACTAATTAGATAGTAGATTAGAATTATTTTAGGTGAAGGGAAAGACAACACGCAATACAGGGGAGGTCAGCACAACAGGACTAAACCAAAAGTAAAGAAGTGTCTGGAATAAACTGAATGCTTCGAAGGCCAGTGTAGCAGGGGCAGGGGTTTGGGGACCATGGTTTCAGGGGACATCTAAGTCAATTGGCATAATAAAATCTATTAAGAAAGCATTCTGCATCCCACTTTGAAGAGTGGCGTTGGGGTCTTAAATGCTAACAGGCAGCCATCTAAGATGCATTAGTTGGTCTCAACCTACCTAGAGCAAAGCAGAATGAAGAACACCAAGGACACAAGGTAATTACAAACCCAAGAGACAGAAAGGGGCACATGAACCAGATACTACATCATCCAGAGACCAGAAGAACTGATGGTGCCCAGCTACAACCAATGACTGCCCCGACAGGGAACACAACAGAGAACCCCTGAGGGAGCAGAAGAGCAGTAGGGTACAGACCCCAAATTCTCATAAAAAGACCAGACTTAATGGTGTGACTGAGACTTGAGGGACCCCGGTGGTCATGGCCCCCAGATCTCCTGTTGGCCCAGGGCTGGAACCATTCCTGAAGCCAACTCTTCAGACATGGATTGGACCGGACAATGGGTTGAAGAGGGATGCTGGTGAGGAGTGAGCTTCTTGGATCTGGTGGACACTTGAGGCTATGTTGGCATCTCCTGCCTGGAGGGTAGAGAGGTTAGAACCTGATGAAATGGACATGAAAAGAGAAAGTATAGGGAGAAAGTGGGCTGTCTCATTAGGGGGAGAGTAATTGGGAGTATGTAGCAAGGAGTATATAAGTTTTTGTGTGATAGGCTGACTTGGTTTGTAAACTTTCACTTAAGGCACAATAAAAGTTACAAAAATAAAAATATAAAACTTTAAAGAGGTCTTTTGCCACAGATTTACCCAAGGAAATACGTCTTTTGATTTCTTGACTACTGTTTCGTGGGCTATGTTTTTGGACCCAAGAAGAATGAAATTCTTGACAATGTCAATCTTTTCTCCATTTATCATGATTTTCCTTATTGGTCCAGTTTTGAGGGTTTTGTTTTCTTTATACTGAGGTTTAATCCACACTAAAGGCTGTAGTCTTTGATCGTCATCAGCTACTGCTTCAAGTCCTCTTCACTTTCATCAAAGTTGTGTCATCTGCATTTGCAGATTGTTAATGAGTCTTCCCCAATCTTGATGCCACATTTATCTTCATATTGTACAGCTTTTCAGATTTCCTCAGCATACAGATTGAATCAGTATGGTGAAAGGATACAATGCCGATGCACACGTTTCTTGATTTTAAATCATGCAGTATCCCCCTGCTCTGTTCAAACAATTGCTTTTTGGTCTATGTACATTGAATCCATAACAGGAACCACATATCTGAGAAGCAGTTAATGTCCAAAATATATAAAGATCTCCTACAACTCAACAACAAAAGGAGAAACACACCAATTAAAAAATGGGGAAAGGGCTTAAACAGACATCTTTCTAAAGAAGAGAAACAAATGACCAATAAGCACCTACCAAGAAGCTCAGTGCCCACAATGAGATTAACACTTTACCCCCACTACAGTTGCTTTTAGGATGTAAGAAATTGAACCCCCTCCGTTGCTGGTGGGAATATAAAATGATGCATCCACTGTGGAAAATAGTTTGGTGGTTTCTTGAAAAATTACTATATGACTCTCCAATTCCATGATTACAAAAAACTTGAAGGCAGGGACTCAAATAGACACATACATGCCAAGGTTCACTACAACATTATTCACAATAGCCAAAAAGTGAAAACAACCCAAGGGCCCATCAACAGATGAATGCATGAACAAAATGCAATAGAATATTTTCAGTCATAAAGATAAATGAGCTACTGACACATGCTATGACATGGATGAACCCTGAAAACACTATGTGAGTGAAATAAATCAGATACAAAAGGACAAATATTGTATGATTCCACTTACAAGAAATATTTTGGAATGGACAATTGCATAAAAACAAAAGTTTATTAATGTTTACTGCATAGAACAGGAGTTATTGTTGAAGCAGTAATGAATTTCCCTTTGGATCATGTAAAACTTTTTGAAATGGGTATCAGTGATGCTAGCACAACATGGCAAATGAAATTAATGTCACTGAGTTGTATACTTAAAAAATGGAAAAATGGCATGATTTTTGTAATATGTGTTTTACCGCAAGATGTTTTTTATTGAAAAAACGAAATGATTAAAATTGCAAAAAAAGAGAAGTTGCTAACGTAAACCACACAAAATTGATGCAAGAAAACTACCGGCCACACAAGCAATAAGTTAACTTCATATATTTTAGCTATATTGTCAGGTGTAATTCCCAGTAAACCTGCTACAAAAATTAAATAAAAATAATTAATCTAAAGAAATAGAAATTTAAACCAAAAGTGGGTTCACAAGTACATTCTACTTTTAAAATTTTGAGATTTTAGCCACATCTGTAAAGAAGTTCCCGTAGGCTTGCTTTCTCTTACAGTTATAAAAATTACCATTACAATAACTCTCCTACATTCCTTGAGCTGACTAAAGTCAAATGTTGTTGAACACAACAGTGAATAGAGTTACTGTAAAACCCTAGAAGAGATTCTGTTTCCAATTCTAGGCTTCACTTACTTTTCTTAAAGTAGCATATTACATTTTTATTAAATCACATATGAAATAATGTTTTATGCCAGGAACATCTTTCATTTAATCTTTTATATTAGGTAATACTACATTACCTAATTGCATTGTAATTATAATATGTATGCAAAAGCTGGATAATGAATAAGGAAAGCCAAAGAAGAACTGAAGCCTTTGAATTGCAGTGTTGGGAGAGAATATCAAACTTACCATGGACTGCCAAAACAAATAAATATGTCTTGGAAGACAAACAGCCAGAATGCTGCTTAGAAGCTAGACTATCTCTCACATAATTTGGACATGGTTATCAGGAGGTATCAGTCCATGGAAAAGGACATCATTCTAAGTATAGTAGAGGGTTAGCAAAAAAAGAGAAACATCCTTGATGAGACAGATAGACACAGTGTCTACAACAATGGGGTTAAACATAACAATGATTGTGAAGATGGTGCAGGGCCATGAAGCATTTTGTTCTGTTATGCATACAGTCACTATGAGTCAGAACTAACTGGACAGCACTCTGCCTGCCCCATAGCGTTTTCTAGGCTGTAATCTTTAGAGGAAAGCCCTGGTGGCATAGCAGATAAGAGCACAGCTGCTAGCCAAAAGGCCAACAGTTTGAATCCAACATTCTCTCCTTGGAAACCCTGAGGGGTAGTTCTATCCTGTCCTATAGAGTAAGTATGTGTCAAAATTAACTCTATGGCAATGGGTTTGGTTTGTTTTGTTAATCTTTGTAAGACTACATTACCAGGTCTTTTCTTCCACAATGCCACTGGTAGATTAGAACTGCCAGCCTATTGGGGTCAGCAGCTAAGCAGTTAACCACAGCACCACCAGAGTTCATTTACTTCATTATTGGTAATATAAACTAATCTCTTGTTTTATTTATAGTACTGTATCTTTCATAATTTCATTTTCCTTAGGAAGCAATTTTCAACTTCTGGCCAACATGGTGCCATAGTAAGAAGCACCACACTGTCCCTCCACAGCAAAGACCCGAAAAACTAAGTAAAACAGAGACAAACATCATTTCTGGAACCTGAAGTGTCAAATGATGAGATAAAGAACTCAGCCAAGCATCAAATGAAATAAGAAACTGACAGACAGTGAGTGAGGAGAGATACGTGCTGAGGTTTCTATCAGCTAACACAGCACGGATATGCCATCCTGGACTCCTGTAAGAGATCAGTGGAGAGGGAGGATGGAAAAGCAGCTTCACAGGGCTCCCAGCAGGAGGCAGAGCACCTGGTAACCAGGCATATACGCCTTTGCACCCTCCTTCCTCTCCCTGCTACTCTACCTCTGAGCTTCCTGGCTGGCTGTGATGGCTTGGCTGGCCAGGAAGTGCAGTGTCCATGATGCTTGGATTCATGCCTCCCTCCATGTCTGTGGACATGCAGTATGGGAAAGTAGCTTCACAAAGTTCCCAGCAGGAGACAGAGCACCTGGTAACCAGCAATATATGCTTTCCTCACCCTCATCCTTCTCCACCCCCCTGAAGTTCCTCTGTTTCCCACCAACCACAGTCTCTTGATCAGAAAGCAACTGCTTCAGCCCCAGGCTGCCTGGATTCTCTTGCTGATGTTGTTTGTTTTTTTCTTTTTTCTGTTTCTTTTTTCCTTGCTTCCTATCACCTCCCAGCCTTTCTCTTGAACACCTGGCTCCATGCTCCATCTTTGCTTCTTCTTGAAAGGCTGTGAAGTGCCACTCCAACGGGGAACCACTTGCCTGGCCCATAACACCACACTGGTGGGATCGTGGGGCTTCTTTCTCTCCCCCCTTGTTTTGTTTTTCTTGGTTCTGTTTGTCTATTTGTTTTCTTTTTCTTTTCACAGCTTGGAAGGTTCTTCTGGCTGGGCTGCACTGCACAGCTTAGGAGCCACTTCCCCAGTTTGCACAGCCCCCAGCAGCATTTCTTTTTTCATTCTTTTTTTCTTTTTCTTTTCTCTATTGTTTCCTTCTTGTAATTCTTCATTTCTCAGTTCTCATATCTCTATACTTATACTTACCTTCCTTTCTGTCTCCTGAATACCTGATGCTGTGTGACATTTATACTCCTTCTAGCCTGGCTGTGAGCCCCTTCCCCAATCTTTGCAGCTGCACCAGTGGGACCTCCTAGAGACTTTTTTTCTCAAATTTTTGTCTAGTTTCTTTTTCTTTCTTTTTCCCTCATTTTTTTAATTTCCTTTTTGTTTTTCTCCACTTCTCATTTTCTATTCTCTCCACTTCAATGACAAGCTCCCTCAGCATTCTTATCGTTTGTTGGTTGGTTTCTGGATCCTGTTTCTCTTTCCTCTCTCTCTTCTTTCCTATACCCATATTCGCCACACACATCACATCCTTCCCCCTCCTTTCTGCCTACCTGCACTGTGTGCAGAACATTACACCTCTGAGTACCACAGGCTTGACCTGTTGGAACCTGCCCAGCACTGATTCCAACGCCACCTCGCTGTCTCCAATACACGCTAGAAACAACCCATCTCAGCCTATCTGCTTCAGCTAGATCTGCTCTGCTGCACCATTGCTCGGTGACTGGCCCCACCCATTGAACAAGGAGGTGAAATGTATCGGGCTACAGAAGAGCAAACAACAAAGAAAGCACAGCCTACCTGTCAGACAAAACCAAATAAATAAACAAAAAAAACCATGACAAAACAAAGCTACAATCAAGAAGCAAAGAAAATAACTACTGAATGTCCCCAAGACAGCAGACAATATCAAAACATATTTTTCAAAAAACCAGACAGGGGAGGCGGGGCCAAGATGGAGGACTAGGTAGACGCTACCCCGGATCCCTCTTGCAACAAAGACTCGGAAAAACAAGTGAATCGATCACTTACATAACAATCTACGAACCGTGAACAACAAACACAGATTTAGAGACAGAAAACGAACAAATACGGGGAAGCAGCGACTGTTTTCGGAGCCTGGAGCCAGCGTCCCACTCAGCGGAATTTCTGGAAAAACAAGTTTCCCAGTGATGGCTCGGAGACAGCAGTCCATATCAAACCACATAAAGAAGCAGACCATGACAGCTTCTACAACCCCCCAAAGAAAAGAATCAAAATTTTTCCCAAATGAAGATACAATCCTGGAATTATCAGATACAGAATATAAAAAACTAATTTACAGAATGCTTCAAGACATCAAAAACGAAATAAGGCAAACTGTAGAAAAAGCCAAGGAACACACTGATAAAACTGTTGAAGAACTCAAAAAGATTATTCAAGAACATAGTGGAAAAACTAATAAGTTGCAAGAATCTATAGAGAGACAGCATGTAGAAATCCAAAAGATTAACAATAAAATTACAGAATTAGACAACGCAATAGGAAGTCAGAGGAGCAGACTCAAGCAATTAGAATGCAGGCTGGGAAATCTGGAGGACCAGGGAATTAACACCAACATAGCTGAAAAAAAAAAAAATGATAAAAGAATTTAAAAAAATGAAGAAACCCTAAGAATCATGTGGGACTCTACCAAGAAGGATAACTTGCATGTGATTGGAGTCCCAGAACAGGGAGGGAGGACAGAAAACACAGAGAAAATAGTTGAAGATCTCCTGACAGAAAAATTCCCTGACATCATGAAAGACGAAAGTGTATCTATCCAAGATGCTCATCGAACCCCATTTAAGATTGATCCAAAAAGAAAAACACCAAGACATATCATCAAACTTGCCAAAACCAAAGATAAAGAGAAAATTTTAAAAGCAGCCAGGGAGAGAAGAAAGGTCACCTTCAAGGGAGAATCAGTAAGAATAAGTTCAGACTACTCAGCAGAAACCATGCAGGCAAGAAGGCAATGGGATGACATATATAGAGCACTGAAGGAGAAAAACTGCCAGCCAAGGATCATATATCCAGCAAAACTCTCTCTCAAATATGAAGGCGAAATTAAGATATTTACAGATAAACACAAGTTTAGAGAATTTGCAAAAACCAAACCAAAGCTACAAGAAATACTAAACGATACTGTTTGGTCAGAAAACCAATAATATCAGATACCAGCACAACACGAGGTCACAAAACAGAACATCCTGATATCAACTCAAATAGGGAAATCACAAAAACAAATTAAGATTAATTTTAAAAAATGCTCATAACAGGGAATCACTAAAGTCAAAATGTAAAAGATCACGATAATCAAAAAGAGGGACTAAATACAGGTGGCATAGAACTGCCATATGGAGAGTGATACAAGGCGATATAAAACATTCCAAGTTAGGTTTTTACTTAGAAAAATAGGGGTAAATATTAAGGTAACCACAAAGAAGTATAACAACTTCATAACTCAAGATAAAAGCCAAGAAAAACGTAACAACTCAACAAACATAAAGTCAAACATTACAAAAATGAGGATCTCACAATTTACTAAGAAAAACATCTCAGCACAAAAAAAGTGTGTGGAAAAGTGAAACTGTCAACAACAAACATAAAAAAGCATCAAAATGACAACACTAAACACTTATTTATCTATAATTACGCTGAATGTAAATGGACTAAATGCACCAATAAAGAGACAGAGAGTCTCAGACTGGATAAAGAAACACGATCCGTCTATATGCTGCCTACATGAGCCACACCTTACACTTAGAGACACAAACAAACTAAAACTCAAAGGATGGAAAAAATATATCAAGCAAACAAGAAGGAAAAAAGAAGAGGAGTAGCAATATTAATTTCTGACAAAATAGACTTTAGACTTAAATCCACCACAAAGGATAAAGAAGGACACTACATAATGATAAAAGGGACAATTGATCAGGAAGACATAACGATATTAAATATTTATGCACCCAATGTCAGCACTGCAAGATACATAAATCAAATTTTAACAGAACTGAAAAGTGAGATAGACACCTCCACAATTATAGTAGGAGACTTCAACACACCACTTTCGGAGAAAGACAGGACATCCAGTAAGAAGCTCAATAGAGACACGGAAGACCTAATTACAATAATCAACAAACTTGACCTCATTGACTTATACAGAACTCTCCATCCAACTGCTGCAAAGTATACTTTTTTTTCTAGAGCACATGGAACATTCTCTAGAATAGACCACATATTAGGTCATAAAACAAACCTTTGCAGAATCCAAAACATCAAAATATTACAAAGCATCTTCTCAGACCACAAGGCAATGAAACTAGAAATCAATAACAGAAAAACTAGGGAAAAGAAATCAAATACTTGGAAACTGAACAATACCCTCCTGAAAAAAGACTGGGTTATAGAAGACATCAAGGAGGGAATAAGGAAATTCATAGAATGCAACGAGAATGAAAATACTTCCTAACAAAACCTCTGGGATGCAGCAAAAGCAGTGCTCAGAGGCCAACTGATATCGATAAATGCACACATACAAAAAGAAGAAAGAGCCAAAATCAGAGAACTGTCCCTACAACTTGAACAAATAGAAAGTGAGCAACAAAAGCATCCATCAGACACCAGAAGAAAACAAATCATAAAAATTAGAGCTGAACTAAATGAATTAGAGAACAGAAAAACAATTGAAAGAATTAACGAAGCCAAAATCTGGTTCTTTGAAAACATTAACAAAATTGATAAACCATTGGCCAGACTGACTAAAGAAATACAGGAAAGGAAACAAATAAATCAAATAAGAAACGAGAAGGGCCACATCACAACAGACCCAACTGAAATTAAAAGAATCATATCAGATTACTACGAAAAATTGTACTTTAACAAATTTGCAAACCTAGAAGAAATGGATGAATTCCTGGAAAAACACTACCTACCTAAACTAACACATTCAGAAGTAGAAAAACTAAATAGACCCATAACAAAAAAAGAGATTGAAACAGTAATCAAAAAACTCCCAACAAAAAAAAAGCCCTGGCCCGGAAGGCTTCACTGCAGAGTTCTATCAAACTTTCAGAGAAGAGTTAACACCACTACTACAAAAGGTATTTCAAAGCATAGAAAATGATGGAATACTACCCAACTCATTCTATGAAGCCACCACCTCCCTGATACCAAACCAGGTAAAGACATTACAAAAAAGGAAAATTACAGACCTATATCCTTCATGAACATAGATGCAAAAATCTTCAACAAAATTCTAGCCAATAGAATTCAACAACATATCAAAAAAATAATTCACCACGATCAAGTGGGATTTATACCAGGTATGCAAGGCTGGTTTAATATCAGAAAAACCATTAATGTAATCCACCACATAAATAAAACAAAAGACAAAAACCACATGATCTTATCCATTGATGCAGAAAAGGCATTTGACAAAGTCCAACACCCTTTTATGATAAAAACTCTCAGCAAAATAGGAATTGAAGGAAAATTCCTCAGCATAATAAAGGGCATCTATGCAAAGCCAACAGCCAACATCATTCTAAATGGAGAGAACCTGAAAGCATTTCCCTTGAGAACGGGAACCAGACAAGGATGCCCTTTATCACCGCTCTTATTCAACATTGTGCTAGAAGTCCTAGCCAGAGCAATTAGGCTAGACAAATAAAAAAAAGGGCATCCAGATTGGCAAGGAGGAAGTAAAATTATCTCTATTTGCAGATGACATGATCTTATACACAGAAAACCCTAAGGAATCCTCCAGAAAACTACTGAAACTAATAGAAGAGTTTGGCAGAGTCTCAGGTTATAAGATAAACATACAAAAATCACTTGGATTCCTCTACATCAACAAAAAGAACATCGAAGAGGAAATCACCAAATCAATACCATTCACAGTAGCCCCCAAGAAGATAAAATACTTAGGAATAAATCTTACCAAGGATGTAAAAGACCTATACAAAGAAAACTACAAAGCTCTACTACAAGAAATTAAAAAGGACCTACTTAAGTGGAAAAACATACCTTGCTCATGGATAGGAAGACTTAACATAGTAAAAATGTCTGTTCTACCAAAAGCCATCTATACATACAATGCACTTCAGATCCAAATTCCAATGACATTTTTTAATGTGATAGAGAAACAAATCACCAACTTCATATGGAAGGGAAAGAAGCCTTGGATAAGCAAAGTATTACTGAAAAAGAAGAAGAAAGTGGGAGGCCTCAGTCTACCTGATTTCAGAAGCTATTATACAGCCACAGTAGTCAAAACAGCTTGGTATTGGTACAACAGGCACATAGACCAGTGGAACAGAATTGAGAACCCAGATATAAATCCAACCACATATGAGCAGCTGATATTTGACAAAGGCCCAGTGTCAGTTAATTGGGGAAAAGATAGTCTTTTAAACAAATGGTGCTGGCATAATTGGATATCCATTTGCAAAAAAATGAAACAGGACCATACCTCACACCAAGCACAAAAACTAACTCCAAGTGGATCAAAGACCTAAACATAAAGACTAAAATGATAAAGATCATGGAAGAAAAAATAGGGACAACTTTAGGAGCCCTAATACAAGGCATAAACAGAATACAAAACGTTACCAAAAATGACGAAGAGAAACCAGATAACTGAGAGCTCCTAAAAATCAAACACCTATGTTCATCTAAAGACTTCACCAAAAGAGTAAAAAGACCACCTACAGACTGGGAAAGAATTTTCAGCTATGACATCTCCGACCAGCACCTGATCTCTAAAATCTACATGATTCTGTCAAAACTCAATCACAAAAAGACAAACAACCCAATCAAGAAGTGGGCAAAGGAAATGAACACACACTTCACTAAAGAAGATATTAAGGCAGCTAACAGACACATGAGAAAATGTTCTTGATCATTAGCCATTAGAGAAATGCAAATTAAAACTACAATGAGATTCCATCTCACTCCAACAAGGCTGGCATTCATTCAAAAAACACAAAATAATAAATGTTGGAGAGTTTGCGGAGAGATTGGATCTCTTATACACTGCTGGTGGGAATGTAAAATGGTACAACCACTTTGGAAATCTATCTGGCGTTATCTTAAACAATTAGAAACAGAACTACCATACAACCCAGAAATCCCACTCCTCGGAATATACCCTAGAGAAATAAGAGCCTTCACACAAACAGATATATGCACACCCATGTTCATTGCAGCACTGTTTACAATAGCAAAAAGCTGGAAGCAACCAAGGTGTCCATCAACAGATGAATGGATAAATAAATTGTGGTATATTCACATAATGGAATATTACGCATCGATAAAGTACAGTGACGAATCTGTGAAACATTTCATAACAAGGAGGAACCTGGAAGGCATTATGCTGAACGAAATCAGTCAGAGACAAAAGGACAAATATTGTATAAGACCACTATTATAAGATCTTGAGAAATAGTATAAACTGAGAAGAACACATACTTTTGTGGTTACGAGGGGGTTTTTTACTGATTAATTAGTAGATAAGAACTGCTTTAGGTGAAGGGAAGGACAACACTCAATACATGGATTGTCAGCCCAATTGGACTGGACCAAAAGCAAAGAAGTTTCTGGGATAAAATGAATGCTTCAAAGATCAGCGGAGCAAGGGCAGGGGTTTGGGAACCATGCTCTAAGGGGACTTCTAAGTCAATTGGCAAAATAATTCTGTTATGAAAACATTCTGCATCCCACTTTGAAATGTGGCGTCTCGGGTCTTAAATGCTAACAAGCGGCCATCTAAGATGCATCAATTGATCTCAACCCACCTGGAACAAAGGAGAATGAAGAACACCAAGGTCACACGACAACAAACACCAAAGAGACAGAAAGGGCCACATGAACCAGAGACCTACATTATCCTTAGACCAGAAGAAGTAGTTGGTGCCCGGCCACAATCGATGACTGCCCTGACAGGGAGCACAATAGAGAACCCCTGAGGGAGCAGGAGATCAGTGGGATGCAGACCCCAAGTTCTCATAAAAAGACCATACTTAATGGTCTGACTGAGACTAGAGGAAACCCGGCAGGCATGGTCCCCAAACCTTCTGTTGGCACAGGACAGGAACCATTCCCGAAGACAAATCATCAGACATGAAAGGGACTGGACAGTGGGTAGGAGAGAGATGCTGATGAAGAGTGAGCTAATTATATCAGGTGGACACTTGAGACTGTGTTGTCATCTCCTGTCTGGAGGGGGGATGGGAGGATAGAGAGAGTGGGAAGCTGGCAAAATTGTCATGAAAGGAGAGACTGGAAAGGCTGACTCATTAGGGGGAGAGCAAGTGGGAGTAAGGAGTAAGATGTATATAAGCTTATATGTGACAGACTGACTTGATTTGTAAACGTTCACTTGAAGCTCAATAAAAGTTAATTAAAAAAAAAAAAACCAGACAGGATGGTTCAAGTAGGCATCCAAAATAAAACACCAGATGACTTTCCAGTACAATAAAAGGCACTAGAACTATCTGACGAGGAATTAAAATCTCTACCTTTCAGAGCTATCCAACAGTTGAAGCAAAAAGCAGACAAAAATAAGGAAAAAATACACAAATTTATGTAAAATGCAGACAAATTCATGGAAAACACAGACAAAATGGAAGGATTCAGGAAAACAATATGGGAACAAAATGCCAAAATAAATTTGCAACTAGAAATTATACAAAAACAACAATTAGAAATCCAAAACCATAAAACAAACTCTAGAAGCACTGAAAAGAGAAACTGACAGTTCCACAATAATAGTATAGAGACTTGCAGCCACCACTGTAGGTAAAGGATAGAACATCTAGAAAGAAATTCAAAAAAGATTCAGAAGAGCTAAAGAACACAATCAGCCAACTTGATCTTGTAGTCATATATTGATCACTCCACTCAATGGCTGCAAAGGACACATAATTTTCCAATATACATGGAACTTTTTACAAAACAGACCACATCTTAGGCAACCCTCAGCAAAATCCAAAACACTGAGATAATACAAAGTATCTTCTCTGACCACAATGCCATCAAAGTAGAAATTAACAACAGGAAGAGTAAGAAAAAAAAAATCAATTACATGGAAACTGACTAACAGCTTGTTTAAAAACCACTGGGTAATAGATGGAATCAAAAAATTCCAAGAATGAAAACACATCATACTGAAACCTTTGGAACACAGCAAAAGCAGTCCTTACAGGTCAATTTATAGCATCAGGTGCACACATCAAAAAAGAAGGGCCAAAATCAAAACATTAGCTACACAACTTGAACAAATAGAAGGAGAACAGCAAAAGAAGCCCACAGCAACCAGAAGAAAGGAAATAATAAAGACCAGAGCACAAATAAATGAAATAGAGAATAGAAAAACAATACAAAGAATCAACAAAACCAAAAGTTAGTACTTTGTAAGGATCAACAAAATTAACAAACCGCTGGCTAAGCTGACAAAAGAAAAGCAGGAAAGGAAGCAAATAACCAAAATAAGAAAGGAACTGGGGGACATTACAACAGACCCAGCTGAAATAAAAAGGATTATAACAGAGTATTATGAAAAACTATACTCCAACAAATTTGAAAACCTACTGGAAATGGACATATTTCTAGAAACACAGAACCTACCCAAGCTAACACAAAATGATGTTGAAAATCTGAATAGACCTACAAAGGGAGATTGAAAAGGTAATTTAAAAAAAACTCCCAACAACAACAACAAAACCTGGCCCAAAACAGTAAAAAGAGAACCTACAGACTAGGGGGGAAAAAATTGGCTATTACAAATCAGATAAAGGTCTTATCTCTAAAATCTACAAGAAAATCCAACACCTCTACAACAAAAAGACAAATAATCCAATTAAAAAATGGGCAAAGCAAATGGCATCACTGGTGAATTCTACCATTCAGACAAAATCTTATGCCGGTACTACTCAATTTATTTCAGAACACAGAAAAAAAAAAAAGCAATACTTCCAAATTCATCGATGAAACCAGCATAACCCTGATACCAAAACCCAGCAAAGACGCCACAAAAAAAGAAAATTACAGACCAATAACTCTGATGAATATAGATGCAAAAATTCTCAACAAAATCCTAGCCAATGGAATTCAGCATATTATCAATAAATAATAAACCACGAACAAGTAGGATTCATACTATGTACGCAAGGATGTTTCAATGTTAGAAAATCAATCAACATAACCCACCACATAAATAAAAAGAAAAAAAAGAATCATGTGGTCATCTCAATTGACATAGAAACAGCATCTGACAAACTCCAACACCTAGTCCTGATAAAAATATTCTCAATAAAATAGGTATAGAAAGGAAATTTCACAACCTAGTAAAGGACATCTATGCAAAACCAATGGCCAACATCATTCTTAATGCAGAGAGGCTGAAACCACTCCCCTTGAAAACAAGACCAAGACAAGGATGCCTTTTATCATCACTCCTATTTAACATTGTGCTGAAAATCCTAACTACAGCAATAAGGCAAGAAAAAGAAATAAAAGGTATCCTCTGTATAGGTAATGAAGAAGTTAAATGGTCCCTATTTTGGATGATATGATACTATACATAGAAAACCCAAAGACGATACAAGAAAACTACTGGAACTAATAGAAACATTCAGCAGAGTAGCACAATACAAGATAAACATACAAAAATCAGGTGGATTCCTATACGCCAAAAATGAGAACGATGAAAAGAAAATCATGAAAAAATATCATTTACAATAGCCCCTAAAAAAATAAAATAGGAATAAATTTAACCAGGGATATAAAAGACCTATACAAAGAAAACTACAAAACAGTACTGTAAGAAATCAAAAGAGATCTACATAAGTGGGAAAACATACCATGCTCATGCATAGGTAGACTCAACATTGTGAAAATGACACTTCTACCCAAAGCCACTTACAAATACAATGAAACACCAATCCAAATACCAGCAACATTCTTAAAAGAGATGGAGAAACTTATCATTAACTTTATAAGACAGGGAAGAAGCCCCGGACAAGTAAAGCCCACTGAAGAAGAAGAATAAAGTAGGAGGAGTCACACTACCTTTCCTCAGAGCCTAATACACAGCTAAGGTAGTAAAAAGAGCTTGGTACTGGTGCAATAAGAGACACATTGACCAATGGAACAGAGTTAAAAACCCAGATATAAATCCACACACCAATGGTCACCTCATCTTCAGCAAGGGCTCAAAGTCCATCAAATGAGGAAAAAATAGTCATTTTAACAAATGGTGCTGGCAAAACCGGATGTTCATCTGCAAAAAAATCAAACAGGACCCAAACCTCACACCATATACAAAAACTAATTGAAACTGGATCAAAGACCTAAATATAAAGCCCGAAACTATGAAGTTCATAGAAGAAAAAATAGGATCAATGCCAGAGGCCCTAATACACAGAATTAATAGGATACGAAATCAAAGAAACAACATACAAACTCCAGAAGATAAGCTAGATAACTGAGATCTTCTAAAAATTAAACACTTCCGCTTATCAAAAGGCTTCATCAAAAGAGTAAAAAGAGAACCTACAGATGGGAAAAAAGTTTTTGGCTATTACAAATCAGACAAAGTTCTAATCTCTAAAATCTACAAGAAAATCCAACACGTCTACAACAAAAAGACAAATAAGCCAAATAAAAAATGGACAAAGGATATGAACAGTTAACTTCACCAAGAAGATATTTAAGCAGCCAACAGATACCTGAAGAAATGCTCGAGATCACTAGTCATTAGAGACATGTAAATTAAAAGCACAATGAGATGCCCACTCACCCCAACATTACTGGCAGGAATAATAATAATAATAATAAAAAGCGGGAAATAACAAATATTGGAGAGGCTGTGGGGAGATCAGAACTCTTACGCACTGCTGGTGGAAATGCAAAATGATACAACCATTTTGGAAAACGATATGGTGCTTCCTTAGAAATCTAGAAATAGAAATACCATATGATCCAGCAATCCCACTCCTAGGAATATATCCTAGAGAAATAAGAGTCATCACACAAATAGACATATGCACACCTACATTCATTGCAACATTGTTCACAATAGCAAAAACATGGAAACAACCTAGGTGCCAATCAACAGATGAATGGATAAACAAATTATGGCATATGCATATAATGAAGCAATGATGAATCCACAAAACATTTCACAGCATGAATGAATCTGGAAGACATTATGCTGAATGAAATTAGTCAGAAAAAGACAAATAATGTGTGACGCCACTATTATGAGAACTCTTTGATGGTTACGAGGGCAGAGAGAGCAAAGAAGGGGAATTCACTAACTAGATGGTAGACAAGGATCAACTTAGCTGAACGGAAGGACAACACACATTACAGGGGAAATCGGCATAACTGGACCAAAGCCAAAGCTAAGGAGTTTCCTGAACACATCCAAACACTTTGAGGGACAGAGTGTCTGGGGATGGGGTCTGGGGACCATAGTTTCGGAAGACATCTAGGTCAGTTGACATAACAAAGTTTATCAAGAAAATATTCTGCATGCCACTTTGGTGAGTGGCCTCTGGGGTCTTAAAACTTTTTGAGTGGCCATCTAAGATGCATCAATTGGTCCCAACCCACTTGGAGCAAAGGAGAATGAAGAAAAGCAAAGGCACAAGAAAATATGAGTCCAAAAGACTAAAAGACCACATAAACCAGAGACTCCACCAGCGTGAGACTAGAAGTAAATGGGACCCAGCTACCACAATAGACTGCCATGACAGGGAACACCACAGAAAGTCCTGGACGGAGCAGGAGAAAAGTGTCAAGCAGAACTCAAATTCACATAAAGAGACCAGACTTAAGTATCTGACAGAGACTATAGGAACGCCCAAAACTATGGCCCTCAGACCATCTGTTAACTGAGAGCTAAAACCATTCCCAAAGCCAAGTGTTCAGACAAAGATTAGACGGGACCATAAAACAAAAATAACACATGTGAGGAATGTGCTTCTTACTTCAGTCAGAATCGTGAAACCACATGGGCGGCATCTGTACAGAGGCAGGATGAGAAGGTGGGAAGGGACAGGAACTGGTTGAATGGACACAGGCAACCGAGGGTGGAGAGTGGGAGTGTGTTGTCACATTGTGGGGATTGCAACCACTGTTTTTGTATGAGAAATTAACTTGAGTTGTAAACTTTCATCTAAAGCACAATTTAAGGAAGAAAAAATTAAAAAATAAAACGTCCATTTTCTGGGCAAAAAAAAGTTAGCCTATCTAACAGAGGGATGGTTATCTTGTGTGGGTACATTTGAGGCAGTGGTTATAACCCGGGAATGATTTTGATCCCCAGGTCACATCTGGAAAATCTGGAGGTGTATTTGGTTTTTACAATTTGATGAGGGTACTTCTGGGATTTAGTGGGCAGAGAAATGCGTGCTGCTAAATTTTCTACAATGCACAGGATGGTCTCATCAACACAGAGTTACTGTCTGAGGAGGTCGAGAGAGCTGTGAACGAGGAATCCTAATTTAGTGCCAGTGAAATAGATGCGTGAGGTGAGCTGGTAAGGAAAGGCCTGGGATCGTTGTGTTAAGGGTAAGGAAAATGGAGATAATAAAGCAAACAACACAAGTAGCAGAAAAAGCAGCTGTGATTTTCTGGTAATGAATAATGAGGTCCCTGTCTCTGAGTCTGTAATTTTATAGAAAGACAGCTGTTTTTTGTCACTATGGAAGAGCAGTTTTTAACCTTTTCTTCTTGAGGCTCTTTTACATGCTTACTATTACTGAAGGAGTGACATACTGGAAATGGCAGAGTAGATAATTCCAAAATACTGTCCCTACACTAAAGCTATGATTAAGCCCACAACACTGCCCTAACCAACTTTTTCTGACTCTGGAATTCCATTAAAAAATGTATAATACCAGTGGAATGCTTAACAATGAAAGAAGTTCCTACATTTTGTTAAAAAGAACTTCGTGGCTTTTTAACTTACCCCTTACTATCCCTCACATCCCAACAGAAGCCATGGAGATGGGGTCCTCACTCCCAGTGCAGCATCCTCGTGCCAGAGAGGAAATGTAGTCCTTTTTCCTAATAAGTTGTGGTTGTCCCTTTTGACATACTTGGTGCCTTCCTGAGGGGTAAGATCAGGGATATGCCTTTGTTTTGGAACAGTCCTAGGGCTGGGGTGACCTGATGTTTGTCAGAAGCATTCCAAGGAAAATATACAAGCCAAAAGTGTCTGAGAGGAGCAATGACAGGACAAACAGTAAACAGACCAAAAAACTTGGAAAAGAGTGGCTACTCAAGGAGATATGTGAGGGAATAAGAGTTTTGAAAAGATGCTACGTATGCCAGGAATAACATACCCAGGGCTACACGTATGATCAAGTATACAAATATAAGTGAAAGGAGTCTAAGCTTTTACCTGTAGTAGACTTTAGGTCCCACACACGAAGAATGATGGCTAAGATGGAATTGTAAACACCGTGACTAAGTGGCGAATGAATGCTCCAACACAGAACCACTCTGAAAAGAATGGAAAAGGATTTTTTTTTCCTCCAGACATCTGAGGATGTATCTGTGTAATTACTACATGACCACCAGATAACAGAGCAGACACTGCAGTGACCATGCATGACAAATGGAACAGACAATATGTAAATAGTTTAGATATGTCAGCTAGAGAACAACTAAAACCCACAAGTAGCAACCACAAACTTTGAGAGGAGGAAAATTTGATCTCCAGAGTTGCACATTATTTAAGATGTCCTGTTTAAAAAAATGAAAACATAAAGCATGAAAAGAAATAAGTAAGCATGGCTCATTCACTGACTAAACAATAATAAATTCATAGAAATTGTATAGTAGGAATCCTAGACTTTGGAACTACTCTGAGTTAACTGATAATTCCTTAAAGTAATAATTATAAGTATATGGTAATCACACAATGTATAAAAATATGGCATTGACAAAATAAAAGCTTTACATTCAGCATCTCAAATGTGCTCAGAAAGCTAAAGGAAATCATAACCAAATAACTAAAGGAAGCCAAAAGAATGATCTCTTACAAATGGAGAGCATCAATAAAAGATGGAAGTTATAAAAGGAATTAAATTGTGGAGCGCAGAAGTATAATAACTGAAATGAAGAAGTCACTGAAGTTTCAACTGCAGATTTGAGTGGACAGAAGAATCAGCAAACCTGAAGATAGATCATTTGATACTATCCACTTAAAGCAGCAGAAAGAAAAGAGAATGAAGACAAATGAAGAGAGCTTAAGAGACAAGTATGACACCATCAAGGATACCAACACACACTTAACGGGAGTCCTAGAAGGAGAGGGAAGAGAGAAAGGGGCAGAAAACACATTTGAAGAAACAATGTTCGAAAACTTCCCATGTCTGATGATGACATAAATCTATCCTTCTAAGAAGCTCAACTAAGTCCAAGAAGAATAAACTGAGAGTCACAGCAAGACACATTATTTTTGCACACTTGGAAACCAAAGACAAAGAGAAAACTAAAAGCAATAAGAAAGAAGCAACTCTTCGAGTACAAGGAATCTAAGATTAAGGCAAATTTCTAACAAAGAGCCTTGAAGACTGAAAGGCAGTGGAAGAAAAAACTGTCAATCCAGAATTCTCTATCTGGCAAAACTCTCCTTCAAAAGTGACAGAGACACATTAAGACGTTCTCTAACAAACAGAAGCTCAGACAGTTTATTACCTATAGACTTTCCCTACAAAATAGGCTAAAAGGAGTCCTCTGGGTAGTTGATATTAAAGGATACTGGGCAGTAGTGCTAAGCTGTACAAAGAAATACAGACACCAGTAGAGGTAACTACATAGGTAAATATAAACACCAGTGTTATTATATTTTTTAATTATAATTCTTCTTTTTTCCCCTATGAGTTAAAAGCTAGTTGCATAAAATAATAATTACAATTACTTGGGTATCACAGAATATATAATGTGTGGCACTGACAAAATAAGAGGCAGGAAAGAAACTGTATAAGGGCAGAGTTGTTGTATACTACTAAATAAGTGGGCATTAATTCAAAGTAGACTGTTACAAGTTTAAGAAATTGTAGTCTCCTGGATAAGAACTAAGAAAATAATTTTAAAACACACATGAAAGCAAATAGGAAGAAATAAAAATGGTACACTGGAAAAAAAATCAATTAAACACAAAAGAAGGCAGCATGGGAGGAAATGAGAGAAAAAATGATACAAGGCACATAGAAGACAGGAAAATGGAAGTCTTTCCTTATCAGTAACTATTTTACATGCAAATGGATTCCCCCCCCCCGCCCAGTTAAAAAGACAGAGATAAAAAGCAAGATCAAACACAATGCTGTTTAGAAGAGATCACTGTTGAATCCAAATGAACAGATAGGTTGAAAGTGAAAGGATGTAAACCGATGTTCTATGCAAATAGCAACTGCAAGAATGCTGGGATTGGCTAAACTCAAAAGAGACACAAGAGTCATTAAGGCAAAAATTGCTACAAGAGAGAAATGGTGACTCATGTATTGTTAAAAGGGTCACTCCGTCTAGAACATACAGCACTGTATATTCTATACACATCAACAAAACAGCCCTAAAGGGTAAAAACTATGTGTTGATGACATGGAAAGGAGAAATGGACATTTCTATGAAAACAATTCAAGACATTAACACAGGTAGTCCCGATTTATGACATATTCAAGTTATGACCAGCCATGCTTGCAACCAACTTTTTTCTGTACATCTTACTGTTAGTAATATGTACTACATACAATGTTGCTGCAAGAAATTTGCTGCTCTTATCATTCTCAGGTGTTCTTTCACAGATGTTCAATGTTACGAATTACTCTTCAAAACACTGCCCTGTATATGATGAAGTCAGGGTCAGGAGCTGTTATGCATAAAAAGTTTGGCATTATTCTCCAACTTGTCTTCATATTGCTGGACTAAATTTTTAAGATGTGCATTTTTTTTTTATGTATGTATGTATTGAAATATATCTGTAAGTTTATATGTAATGATCCCAAACCCCAACGAAAAATAAACATCAGATAATAAAGGGAATAATAATGAAAACTTAAAAAAAAAAAAAGAGGTATCTGACTTACATTAGAATGGACTTATGACAGAATCATTGAAATGGAATCCTATTGTAAGTCAAGGACTACATATAATCTGCTTTCAATAAAGGATAGAATATTTAGATAGAAGATCAATAAGGAATTTGAGGCCTGAACATTATAAACGAACTTGACCTAACAGACATGTATGGAACTTTCTCAGTTATCCAGTACAGCTTTCACAAACAGAAATTTATTCTCTAACACTCTAGGAGGCTGGAAGTCCGAATTAGAGTGGTAGCTCCAGGGGAAGGCTTTCTCTCTCTGTCACCTCTGGGAAAGGCCCTTGTCATCAATCTTCCCCTGGACTAGAAGCTTCTCAAAGCAGGAACCCGAGGTCCAAAGAATGCACTCCTCTCCTGGCCCTACTTTCTTGGTAGTAACAGGACCTCCTATCTCTCTGCTTTCTTCTCTAATATCTGAAAAAAAGATTTACTTGAGACACAACCTTATCTTGAAGATTGAGTCCTACTTTGTTAACATAACTGCCTCATTAACGTCATAGAGGTAAGATTTACAAGGATAGGAAAATCATGACAGGTGATAAAATGGTGGACAATCACACAATACTGGAAATCATGGCCAAACCAAGTTGACACATCTTTTGGGGGGAAGAATTCAATCCATGACAGAACAGTCAACTCAGAAAGAGCAGATTACACATTCTCTTCAAATGAACACAGAACCGCTCCAGGATAGACCATATGTTAGGCCATAAAACAAATCTCCACAAATTTTAAAAAGATTGAAATCATACAAAGTATCTTCTCTGACCAGTCTGCAATGAAGATAGTATTCAATAACATAAAGAAAACCAGAAAATTCACAAATATGGGAAAATTAAAAAACAGAGTGTTAAGCAACCAAAAGGAAAATTACAAAACACTCAGAGGCAAAGGAAAATTGAAACAACATACCAAGGCTTATGGGATGCATAAAAAGTAGTGCAAACAGAGAAATCTATAGTTGTAAGTGTACACATTAAATTTTTAAAACATTTCTGTTAGCTAGTAGTATTTGTCAACATGGCAAAGCTTAGGTCCAGATATTTAGCAAAGCACTGTCTAAATGTTGCTATGAAGGTATTTAGACATGATTAACATTTATAATCAAGTAAACTTACTCTTCATAGTATGAGTGGTTCTCACCCAATCAATAAAAAGCATTAAGAGCAAAAACTGAGGTTTCCTGAAGGTAGAAATTCTGCAAAACATAGAAATCCTGCTGAGCTTCCATCCTTCTGGCCTGCCCTGTGGATTTTGGGACTTCCAATAGATAGCATGATTCAATACATATACGTGTATGTATGTGCATGTTATATATATGTGTGTGTGTGTATGTGTATGTGTATATGTGTGTGCATATACATACGCATGTTTGCTTTCGTGTGTGTGCGTGTGCATGTGTGTATTTGTACAATATGTAAATCTCTTATTGGTTCTTCTGGAGAATCCTGACAGATACAGATCTCAAATTGGTAACTGAAAGCTAGAAAAAGAAAATCAAACTCAAACCAATTAGGAAAAAGAAAGTAATAATAAAGATTAGAGCAGGGCAGATGGTGGACAGTCCTATCTACTCCGCCAGCAACTAATACACTGAGCAACGAATAAAAACAAGCACATACTGAGATATTGGAATGCCAAACAGCAGCTGAGAAATTGGAGAATTAGGGTGAATCCAGAAGCAAGACAAAAGAGGAACAGGGACAGCACGGTAATTAAGAGACCCTACCCACTAACACTGGGAGCACAAGCTCATTGCAGGCATTATGCGACAGGACTGGGAAACGCCCTAAACAGAGAACACAGAAAGGGAGCTTATCTGAGGAAGCTCTAGCTGGCTTTTTTTTAAAGTGGTGCAAACTGGCCTTCAGAGTTCATAAGCCATGCAAATGGGATGGGGTGAGGAAAGATCTGAACACTTCACGAGAGTACTGTTGGACCTTTATAAGGCATGAAATTAATGGGCACCAGGACTAGAAAGACCTGCAAGGACAGCAGGGCGAGGCAAGCAGGAGGTCACCCCGAGTGAGGTGCCTGGGGAGTGAGGGTGCCAGTGCAGGGGTGCCAGTGAGAAACCCTGTAAAGTCTATCCCCATCACACAACAGTGAGGCATCTAGTGAAATCCTCCTCCTGCTCATGCATATCAAATCCTAGAGACCAAGCATACAGATCTCTTGAATTTTCCCACTAGAAAGAGAAATAAAACATTAAAGAAAAGATAATAAAATGGCTTGAGTTCCACAAAAACTACTAAAAAACACAAAAGCACAAGAGAAGAAGGAACACTCTAAAGAAAAAGATGAAGAAGAGGAAATCTCTCCTGTGGAGGCCACGATAATGCAAAGAATTGATAATTTTCAGACTTTGGGGCAAATATGTTTAAAAAAGGCAAAAAAACCCAAAACGCACAAAGTAAACAAACTAGCAGAGTTCAGGAAGCAAATGGAGGAACAGAATGTAAGATTCAACAAGGAGTATGAAACATTAAAAAAATTACTGGGACTGAAAATAAAATATCTGCATCAGAAAAAGTAAGAGAAAGATGCAACAATAGATTCGAACAAGCGGAACCTAGAATAGCTGAATCAGGAGACAGAATATCTGCATTTATCAAGCCTTAAGAGAAGCAAGAGAAAATAACAAAGAAAAGAAAAGAAATCCAAAAAGAAATGTGGGATTCAATTAAGAAACCTCACATCAGAACTGCTGGAATTCCAGCGCACCACCACAATAGTAAAGGCATAGATAAAATTTTTCAAAAGAGAACTAGAGAGAATTTCTCTGACCTGAGCAGAGAATCAAGGCTGTAGATATAGGAAGCTACATGAAGCCCAATCAGAAGAGACACAGAAAGATCAGCTCTGTGACATGTCCTGAAAAAATCCTTAAAGACCAAAGATAAGGAAAAAATTCTTAAAGCAACAAAAGAAAAATGTAATTTAACATAACAGTGTTCTTTCATAAGAATCTGTGTGTATTTCTCCCCAGCAACTCTGCAAGCTAGAAGACAATGGAGAGATGTATACAAAATACTAAGCCAAAGCAATTGTCAACCAAGAATACTTTACTCAGCAAAGCTGTAATTCCGAAACTAGGGGTAATCAAGAAATTCTCAAACAAACAGAGGCTCTGGGAATTTGCCCCTACCAGTACAGGATGACAGGTATTACTCAAGGGAGGACTCCCAATTGGAAAGGCAAGAACATTAAAAAACAAGTAGAAACTAAACGTATCAAATATAGGTTTTATACCGATGTTAATGAGGACACATCAACAGAAATGGGGTGGGGAGAAGCATAGCAGGAATAGATTTATTATGTTAAGCTTCTATGTTAACATTTGTTCTTAGGCTAGATGCAGCAGTAATTGGTAGCTATGTAATGTAACATGTAATTACTGAGAACTGACTAAGAAGAAACACTAAGGAGAAAGGAAGCAAGTAAACAAAAAGATTCATCACAAGAAAGCAGTCAAACACAAAAAAAGATTAAAAAGATCAGGATAATACATAAACAAGATACAAACCACTCAAAAAATAATTAACAAAATGAGTGAGGTAGAGAATTAGTTTTTAGTACGAACTTTAAATATAAATTGATTAACATCACATGCAACAGGCAGAGTGGCAGAATAGATTAAAAAAGAGAAAAAACCATGATCCATCCTTTCGCTCTCTACAAGAAACCCATTTAGACACAAGGACACAAGCAGACTTAAAAAGAAAAAAAAAAAGGATGAAGAATAATATTCCATGCAGACACTAAACTAAATAGAGCAGAGGTAGCCATACTGATATCAATAAAATAGACTTTAAATCAAAATATGTTACAAGAGATAAAGAAGAACATCACACAATAATAAAAGGGTGAATTTGACAAGAAGATATAACAGTTATAATATATATGCACCTAACAGCAATGCACCAAAATACATGAAACAAACTCCAACTAATATGGAAGGAGAAATAGACAACTGCACCATAATAGGAGGAAACCTCAACACATTGCTTTCACTTAGAGGTACAACATCTAAAAAGAAAATCACTAAAGAGATTGAGAACTTAAATAAAACCATAAGCCAACTGGCCCTAACAGACATAAACAGAACACTCTACCCAACATCAGAACAAATACACTTTCTTCTCCAGTGCACATAGATCATTTTCCAGAAGAGCCATATGCTAGACACAAACATGTCTCAACAAATTTATAAAAGACTGAAATCAAAGAAAGTATCTTCTAAGACCATAAAGGTATAAAACTAGAAATCAACAACAGGATAATTAAAGGAAAAAAATAATAATTACATGCAAATTAAATATTGTACTACTAAAATCAAAAAGGAAATAAAAAAATTCCTAGAATCAAATGAAAATTAAAACATGGCATAGCAGAACTTTTAGGACACAGCAAAAGCTGCACTCACAGGAAAATTTGTAGCAGTAAATATTTACATTAAAAAAGAAAGGTCCAAAATCATTTACTTAAGCTGACAACTTGAACAAATAGAAAAGGAAGAGGAAAAGAAACCAAAAAAAGAAAAGAGAAGAAAAAATCAGGGCAGAAATAAATGTCTTAGAAAACAGAAAAACAATTGCAAAGAATTAACAAAACCAGAAGTTGGTTCTTTCAAAGGGTTACCAAAATAGACAAACCACTAGCTATACTGACAAAAATCCAGAAGAGGCAAACAAATTAAGCAATGAAATTGGTGATGTCAGAGATAAATACCATAACAGATTACTATGAGAAATTACGCTCCAATAAATTTGAAAACATAGACAAAATGGATGAATTCCTAGGAACACACTACATACCCAAATTATCACAAACAGAAGTAGAAAATTTAAACAGACACATCACGAAAGAAGAGATCGGAGGTGTCACTTAAAATTTTTTAAAAAAACAAAACCAGCCTCAGGACCAGATGCCTACACTGGAGAATTCTAACAAACATTCAAAGAAGAGTTGACACTAATCCTGTTCCGTCTCTACAAAAACACAGAGGAGGAAGGAACACTGCCAAAATACTTCTATGAAGCCAGCATAACCCTAATACCAAAACTAGTTAAAGACATCACAAAAAAACTACGGATCATAGATGCAAAATTTTCAACAAAACTCTAGTCAACAGACTAGAAATATATATATATGTATTTTTTAAAAACCTGTACACCCTGGTCAAGTGGGATTCATACCAGGTTTACAGCACGGTTCAACATCAGAGACTGAATCAATGTAATCCACCACATAAATACAACAAAGGAGAGAAAAAAAAAAATCATGATCATATCAATCACTGCAGAAAAGGCATTCGATGTAATTCAACAACCTTCCCAATAAAAAATCTCAGAAAATAGGAATGGAAGAGACATTCCAAAACATAATTAAGCATATATTTGAAAAACCAACAGTCAACATCAAACTCAGTGGAGAAAAGCTTAGAACCTTCCCTTTGAGAATGGGAATGAAACAAGGATGCCCATTATCACCACTCTCATTCAAGATTATATTGGAAGTCCTAGCTGGAGCAACAAGACAAGAAAGCAAAATTAATGGTGTTCAATCAGGAAGGGAGAAATAAAACTGTATTTGCAGATGACATGATCCTATGCATAGAATACCCTAAAGATTCCACAAGAAATCTGCTGGAACTAATAGAAGAATTTAGCAACATTGCAGGGCACAAATCAACACACACAAATCAGCTAGGTTCCTCTACTCTAAAGAATACTCCAAAAAAGAGATCAAGAAAACAATACTGTTTACAACAGCCCCCAAATCAATAATATCTAGAAATTAACCTAAACAGAGACATAACAGACTTATAGAATAAGAATTATAAAACACTGCCACAATAGAACAAAAGACACCTACCTACAAAAATGGAAAAACGTCCTGAGCCCGTGGATAGGAAGGCTTAATATAGTGAAAATGTCGGTACTACCTAAAGTGATCAACAGATTCAATACATTCCTGATTTAATTCCCAACAATATTCTTTACTAAAATGGAAAAACTAATGACCAAAGTCACATAGAAAGGTAAGAAATCCTGAAGAGCCAAAGCAATATTGAAGAAAAAGAACAAAGCAGGTGGCCTCACACTCCCTGATATCAAAACATAATAAACAATCATTGTAATCATAACAGCCAGGTCTTGTTTCAACAATAGACAAACAGACCAGTGGAATAGATTTGAGAACTCAGAATTAAAACTCAGCCATTCATTTATAGACAACTGGTCTTTGATAAAGAGTCAAAATCCATCCAGTGGGACAGAAGCAGTATCTTTAATAAATGGTGCTGGCAAAACTAGAAATCCACCTTCAAAAAATTGAAACAGGACCCAACTCGCACCAAACAGAATAACTCAAAATGGATCAAAGACCTAAATGTTCAACCTAAAACCATAAACTTCCTGGAGGAAAGCATAGGAAGAAAACTATGGGACCAACCTAATCTTTTGTAAAAATGTGATAACAAGCATTACAACAAATGCACAAACAGAACAATACAAAATAAATGGGAGTTCATAAACATTATAAACATCTGCTTAGCAAAAGATATTATGAAAATAGTAAAAAGAGAACTTGCAGACTGGGAAAGCATTTCTGGAAAAGACGTATCAGGTAAGGGTCTAATCTCCAAAATTTATAGACCACTTAAACAACCCAACAAAAAAAAGACGAACAACCCAGTTATAAAATGGGCAAAGGATACAAACAGAATCTTCACTAAAGAAGATATTCAATCATTCAACAAACACATGAAAAGATGTTCCTGCTATTGTTGTTAGGTGTGGTTAGGTGCCTAAAGTCAGTTCTGATTAACAATGACCCTATGTACAACAGAAGAAAACTCTACCCAGTCCTATGTCACCCTCACAGTAGTTTTTATGCTTGAGCCCATTGTTGCAAGCACTTTGTCAATCCATTTCATTGAGGGTCTTCATCTTTTTTGCTGATCCTTCATTTTACCAAGCCAGATGCCCTTGTCCAGGGATTGGTCCCTCCTAATAACATGTCCAAAGCACATGAGACAAAGTCTTGCCATCCTTGCTTCTAATGAGCATTCTGGCTATACTTCTTACAAAGCAGATTTGTTCATTCTTCGGGCAGTCCATGGCATATTCAATATTTTTGCCAACACCATAATTCAAAGCCATCAATTCTTTGGTCCGTCTTGTTCACTGTCTAGCTTTCACATACACATGAGGTGATAGAAAACACTATGGCTTGGGTCAGGCACACCTTAGTTCCTAAAATGACATCTTTGCATTTAACACTTTAAAGAGACCCTTTGCAGCAGATTTGCCCAATAACGGATTGTTTGATTTCTTGACTGCTGCTTCTACGGGCATTGGTTGGGGGCCCAAGCAAAATAAAATCCTTGACAGCTTCAATTTTTTTCTCTGTTTATCATGGTGGTGCTTACTGGTCCAGCTGTGAGGCTTTTTGTTTTCTTTATCTTGAAGTGTAATCCGTACCGAAGGCTGTGGTCTTTAATTTTCATCGGTAAGTGCTTCAAGTCCTCTTCCTTTTCAGCAAGCAACGTTGCACCTTTTGCATGTTGTTGTTGTTGTTAGGTGCCGTCCAGTTGGTTCTGACTCATAGCGACCCTATGCACAACAAAACGAAACACTGTCCAGTCCTGCGCCATTCTTACAATTGCTGTTATGCTTGAGCTCATTGTTGTAACCACTGTGTCAATCCACCTCATTGAGGGTCTTCCTCTTTTCCGAGGACCCTGTACTCTGCCAAGCATGCTGTCCTTCTCCAGGAGCTGATCCCTCCTGACAACATGTCCAAAGTATTTAAGACTCAGTCTCGCCTTCCTTGCCTCTAAGGAGCTTTCTGGCTGCACTTCTTCCAAGGTAGACTTCTTCGTTCTTTTGGCAGTCCAAGGTATATTCAATACTCTTCACCAACACCACAATTCAAAGGCGTCAACTCTTCTTCAGTCTTCCTTATTCATTGCCCAGCGTTCACATGCATATCACACGATTGAAAATACCATGGCTTGCGTCAGGCGCACCTTAGTCTTCAGGGTGACATTCTTGCTCTTCAACACTTTGAAGAGGTCCTTTGCAGCAGATTTATCTAGTGCAATGCGTCTTTTGATTTCTTGACTGCTGCTTCCATGGCTGTTGATTGTGGATCCAAGCAAGATGAAATGCTTGACAACTTCTTTTCTCTGTTTATCATGATGTTGCTCATTGGTCCAGTTGTGAGGATTTTTGTTTTCTTTATGTTGAGGTGCAATCCATACTGAAGAGTGTGATCTTTGGTCTTCATTAGCAAGTGCTTCAAGTCCTCTTCACTTTCAGCAAGCAAAGTTGTGTCATCTGCATAATGCAGGTTGTGTTAATGAGTCTTCCTCCAATCCTGATGCCCCATTCTTCTTCATATGTACAGCTTCTCATATTATTTGCTCAGCATACAGATTAAATAGGTATGGTGAAAGAATACAACCCTGAAGCACACCTTTCCTGACTTTAAACCAATCAGTATCTCCTTGTTCTGTCTGAACAACTGCCTCTTGATCTATGTAAACGTTCCTCATGAGCACAATTAAGAGTTCTGGAATTCCCATTCCTTGCAATGTTATCTATAGTTTGTTATGATCCACACAGATGAATGCCTTTGCATAGTCAATAAAACACAGGTAAACATCCTTCTGGTATTCTCTGCTTTCAGCCAGGATCCATCTGACATCAGCAATGATCCCTGGTTCCACGTCCTCTTCTGAAACTGGCCTGAATTTCTGGCAGTTACCTGCTATTTTACTGCTGCAGCCATTTTTAAGTGATCTTCAGCAAAATTTTGCTTGCATATGATATTAATGATATTGTTCTATAATTTCCACATTCGGTTGGATCACCTTTCTTGGGAATAGGCATAAATATGGATCTCTTCCAGTCAGTTGCCCAGGAAGCTGTCTTCCATATTTCTTGGCATAGACAAGTGAGCACCTCCAGTGCTGCATCTGTTTGTTGAAACATCTCAATTGATATTCCAACAATTCCTGCAGCCTTGTGTTTTGCCAGTGCCTTCAGAGCAGCTTGGACTTCTTCCTTCAGTACCATAGGTTCCTGATCATATGCCATCTCTTGAAATAGTTGAACATCCACGAATTCTTTTTGGTATAATCACTGTGTATTCATTCCATCTTCTTTTGATGCTTCCTGCGTCGTTTAATATTTTCCCAATGGAATCTTTCACTATTGCAACTCGAGGCTTGAATTTTTTCTTCAGCTCTTTCAGCTTGAGAAATGCCGAGTGTGTTCTTCCCTTTTGGTTTTCCATCTCCAGCTCTTTGCACATGTCATTATAATACTTTACTTTGTCTTCTCGAGAGGCCCTTTGAAATATTCTGTTCAGTTCTTTTACTTCATCGATTCTTCCTTTTGCTTTAGCTGCTCAAGAGCAAGTTTCAGAGTCTCCTCTGACATTCATCTTGATCTTTTCTTTCTTTCCTGTCTTTTCAGTGACCTCTTGCTTTCTTCATGGATGATGTCCTTGATGTCATTCCACAACCCATCTGGTCTTCAGTTGCTAGTGTTCAGTGCATCAATTCTATACTTCAGATGGTCTCTAAATTCTAACATTTGATCTTCGGCATTGTTTCTATCACCAAGACCACATTTTCCAACTACTGGTCCTTCTTCTTTGTTTCCAACTTTCGCATTCCAATCACCAGTGATTATCAATGCATCTTGATTGCATGTTCGATCGATTTCAGACTGCAGCAGCTGATAAAAATCTTCTGTTTTTTCATCTTTGGCCTTAGTGTTTGGTGTGTAAATTTGAATAATAGTCATATTAACTGTTCTTCCTTGAAGGAGTATGGATATTATCCTATCACTGACAGCGTTGTACTTCAGGATAAATCTTGAAAAGTTCTTTTTGATGATGAATGCAACACCATTCTTCTTCAAGTTGTCATTCCCAGCGTAGTAGACTATATGATCGTCTGATTCAAAATGGCCAGTACCAGTCCATTTCAGCTCACTAATGCCTAGGATATCAGTGTTTATGCATTCCATTTCATTTTTGATGATTTCCAATTCTCCTAGACTCATACTTCTTACTTTCCTGGTTCCGATTCTTACTGGATGTTTGCAGCTGTGTCTTCTCATTTTGAGTTGCACCACATCATCACGAAGGCCCAGAAAGCTTTACTTCACCCACATCATTAAGGTTGACTCTACTTTGAGGAGGCAGCTCTTCCCCAGTCATCTTTTGAGTGCCTTCCAACCTGAGGGGCTCATCTTCCAGCACTATATCAGACATTGTTCTGCTGTTATTAATAAGGTTTTCACTGGCTAATGCTTTTCAGAAGTAGACTGCCAGGCCCTTCTTCCTAGTTTGTCTTAGTCTGGAAGTTCAGCTGAAACCTGTCCTCCATGGTTGACCCTGCTGGTATCTGAATACCAGTGGCATAGCTTCCAGCATCACAGCAACACACAGGCCCCCATAGTACGATGAACTAACAGACATATGGGGGACATTTTGCATATGGCAGGTTATTAAATAAAAAGGATTATAAGAGAATATTATGAACAACTTTACACCAAAAATTTAGACGACTTTGAGTAAATGGACAAATTCCTAGAAACTCATAAACTGCCTCAATTGACAGAAGAAGAAATAGGAAGTTTCAACAGATCCATAAGAAGTAAAGAGAGAGCAAACTTCCCCAGGACATGGATATTTATTGCACGCATGCCACACCCCCAAAGAAACTCCCCTTTCAGTTGATTGGCTGCTCACATCAGATCGCGAAGTGGAGTATCATTACATAATATCTATCAATCTACTGAAGGTCATGCCCTAGCCAAGTTGACAAATAACCAAAACCAACACATTCCCCCTCACACCATATTCTACAATTAACTCAAAATATATGAAAGACTTAAATGTACGAGCTAAATCAACAGAAGTCATAGAATAAAACATATGGGTAAATCTTCAATGAAATTATTTTGTGACCTAGACTTTTTACTCCTAAGCATATATGATGGAAATCCTGGTGATGTAGTGGTTAAGAGCTACTGCTGCTAACCCAAAGTTCAGTAGTTCAATCCACCAGCCTCTCCTTAGAAACCCTATATGGCAGTTCAACTCTGGCCTATAGGCTCACTATGAGTCAGAGCCAATGCCAATGGGTTTGGCTTCAGGAGCCCTGGTGGCACTGTGGCTAAAGCAGCTGACAGCTAACCAAAAGGTCGGCAGTTCAAAACCACCAACAGCTCCTCAGGAGAAAGGTGCGGCAGTCCATTTCCATAAAGATTTACAGCCTTGGAAACCTTATGCAGTTGTTATGAGTCAGAATCGACTGGACAGCAGTGAGTTTTAAGTATATATGCAAAAGGACTCAAAACAGGTGCTAAATACATATATAGCAAAAACTTTGCCATTTTAAGTGTACAATTCAGTGGCATCAATTACACTTGCCATGTTTTGTAACTATCACCACTATTCATTTCCAAATGTTTTTTCATCACCTTAAGTGATAGCTCTCCATTCTTCCCTCACCATGGTCCCTGGTAACCACTGTGCATTATTCTTTTTAAATTTTTAAAATAATGACTTATTGAAATATAATTCACATACCGTATAAATTACCAAGCATAAAGATTGAAGAAGAATGCGCCATCAGGATTGGAGGAAGACTCAATAACAACCTGCCATAGGCAGATGACACAACCTTTCTTTCTGAAAGTGAAGAGAACTTGAAGCACTTACTGATGAAGATCAAAGACTACAGCCTTCAGTGTCAATTATACCTCAGTATAAAGAAAACAAAAATCCTCATAACTGGCCCAATAAGCACCATAATGATAAATGGAGAAAACATTGAAGTTGTCAAGATTTCATTTTACATGGATCCACAACCAACGCCCGTGGAAGCAGCAGTGAAATCAAATGACACATTTTCATCGGGCAAATCTGCTGCAAAAAGCTTTTTAAAGATTTAAAAATCAAAGGTGTCACTTTCAAGACTAATGCACACCTGATCCAAGCCATGGTGTTTTCAATCACCTCATATGCTTACAAAAGCTGGGCAGTGAATAAGAAAGACCAAAGAAAAGTTGAAGTCTTTGAAGTGTGGCTTGGCAAAGAATACTGAATATGTCCATCGACTGCCAAAAGAACAAACGGGTCTGTGTGGGAAGAAGTACATCCAGAATTATCTTAAAAGCAAGGATGGCGAGACATTGTCTCAAACGCTCTTTGGACATGTATTTAGGAAGAATCAGTCTTTGGAGTACAGTTTCATCAGAGTACAATTTTTCATAGTATTCTGTTATGATTCTTTTAATTTCACTTGGGTCTGTTGTGATATTGCACATCTCATTTCTTACTTGAGTTATTTGCTTCCTTTCCTGTTTTTCTTTTGTTAGTCTGACCAATGGATTATTGATTTTATTGATTTTTTTCAAAGAGCAAGCTTTTGGCCTTATTAATTTATTGTTTTTCTAGTCTCTATTTCATTTAATTCTGCTCTAGTTTTTACTATTAGCTTTTTTCTGGTGCCCGAGGGCTTCTTTTGCTGCTTTCTTTCTATTTGTTTGAGTTCTGGGCTTAATTCTTTGATTTTAGCCCTTTCTTCTTTTTGGATGTCTGCACTCATTGCTGTAAATTCACCTCTGAGCACTGAAGAAAGCCTTATTTCTTGTAGTAACAGAAAACAAAACCCAGACTCTTACTGTACAGGTGGCTAATTACAATGGCAACAGAATTCCCAGACTCAAATGGTGTCCAAAGTTAAAGTATGAGGGTTAATTGAGAAGAAATGCAATTCTGGAACTTGGCATGTGGACATCTGGGCAGATAATCAACATTATCTTGGATCATTCCTGCCAACAGAACCGTCTGAAGAGATTATTCTTTGTCTGCTAAGCCACTTCCCCTGTAAAATCATTTCCCCCTCCGCTCCCTAACTGTTGAGATTAACCCAGCTGTGTCTGTTCAGCCATTGTCTGAGATATCATTTGAGTCATTGTCTGGGGCTTTGCCTGGGGCAGATACCTTACCAGACTTTGTTGGATATCCCTAGGACCCACCGCCACCACACATTCTTGCTTCTGGACATACAAGTAGACTTAAATTCCAGTGAGCCACAAAAGGTAAAGTACAAATGGTGACCCAGCAGATGGTATGCTACACTACAAAAGAACTGCTTGATTTTTCAAATACTTACAAACAGAAACCTGGAGTATATATGTGGGAATGGTTATTAAGGGTGTGTGATAATGGTGCAAGGAACATAGGTAGACTCAGTCTGAGTTAATTGATATGGGCTCACTAAACACAGATACTAAATTTATTGTTTCAGCTTGAGAAGTTAGGAAAGGATCTAATAGTTCATTCGATTGGCTCTCTAATGCATGGACTTAGTGGTGGCCTACACTTAATCAAGTTGAAGTATTAACATGCTTTGGCATACTGTAGAAGCAGGTATCCAAGGGCTTAGGGAAACTGGAACTCTAGAGTGGATTTATCAGGTTAGACCTACAAACCCATACATAGAGTGCCCAGAAAACACACCTTTTACCGCAACAGCAAGAAACAAATTTGTGAAGAGAGCTGCAACATTCTTGAAGGCTGCTGTGATTGCTTTTTATTTCAGTCAGATTTGGTAGTAGGAACTACCCTGACTGAATTAAGGCACCTAACTTCAATGGGGCTGATTGGAACCCATGGTGGTGGGGGCCACGTGGTGGCAATCCATTGACAAAGACAAGGTGAGTGTGGTCAACCATAATGACAGCAGTGTCAAAGCAGTAATCAGAATAGTCTGGCTTGTATATATGGATTTATGGGATTGGTTACTTAGTCATGATGTCCCTAGTGGTGAAGTAAATGGGAAATCTACTAAATATTTACTTGGTCTGTACAAGTGGAAGAAGTCTATGTCATTGAACAGCAGCCTATCTTGCGTTGCCAGAAAAGAGAGTCAAGATTCCTCAATCCAAACTTGAGGGAGTTTAAAGACTCACAATCCCTTGGATGAAGGGGAGGCTAGGTTCCCTTGAGGAAGGATCCCGTTACACTGTCAAAAATTTATACTGTTAACCTTTCTCCCAGCCTACTCCAAAGGAATGTACAACCTTTTAAAGGGAGTGGCTGTTCATTGGTAAGAAGGGAATAATCAGACTTTTGGGGATTACTGGGTACTGGCTCTGAACTGACACTAATTCTAGAAGACCCAAAACATCACTGTGGCAAACCAGATGGGGAGGGTACTGGTATGGTGGTCAGATTCTTAATGGGGTTTTAGCTCAATTTCATCTCACAGTGGGCCTGGTGTGTTGCCAAACCCATCCTATAGTGATTTCCACAGTTCCAGAATGCAAAATTGGAATAAACATACTCAGCAACCAGCAGAACCATCACATTCGGTCCCTGACATGTAAGGAAAGGGCTATTAACATAGGAAAAGCCAAATGGAATCCATTAGAATTGCCCCTATCTAGGAAAATAGTAAACAAAAAGTAATACCACATTCCTGGAGGGAAGGCAGAGATTAGTGCCACCATCAAGAACTTGAAAGATGCGAGGGTGGTGATTCCCATCATATCCCCATTCAACTTGTCTATTCGGCCTATGCAAAAAACAGAGGAATCTTGGAAAATGACAGTGGATTATCATAAAAGTAACTAGTTGTTGACTCTAATTGCAGCTGCTGTTTCAGGTGAGGTTTATTGCTTGAGTAAATTAATTCATCTCCTGGCCCCTGGTACACAGCTATTGAGTTGCTAATGCCTTTTTCTCAATTCTGGTTTCAAAGGAACACCAGAAAGAGTTTGCCATCAGCCGAAAAGGTCAGCAATACATCTTCATTGTCCTACCTCAGGTTATACCAACTTTCTAGCCCTGAGTCATAATTTAGTACACAGAGAACTTAATGCCCTTGCCTTCCAAGACATCACACTGGCCCGTTACATTGATGCCATTATGCTCATTGGACCTAGTGGGAAAGTATGCCAATGACTCTGGGCTGATTGGTAAAATATTTGTGTGCTGAAAACAAAATGACTCTGGACTTATTGGCAAAACATTTGTGTGCTAAAAGTTTGGAAATTAATTTGACAAAATCAGGCAAAATCAGTGAAATTTCTAGGAGTTCTTTGGTGTGAGGCATGGTGAGATATTCCTTCTAAAGTGAAAGATAAATTTTTACATCTGGCCCCTTCTACAACTAGAAAAGAGGTACAATCCTTGGTGGTTCTCTTTGGCTTTTGAAAGCAACATATCCTTCTTTTGGGTGTACTACTCTAGCCTATCCATCAAGTGACTCAACAAGCTTCGTTTTGAGTGAAGCCCAGAACAAGCAAGGGTTTGCAACAGGTTCAGGCTACTGTGCAAGCTGCTCTGCCACTAAGACCATATGACCTGATTGATCCAATGATGCTTGAAGGGTCAGTAGCATCTAGGATGCTGTTTGGAGTCTTTGGCAAGTCCCCTGTTGCTGAATCGCAGCACAGACTCTAAGGATTTTGGAATAAGACCCTGCCACCCTCTGCAGATAACTACTCTCCTTCTGAGAAACATCTTTTGGCTTGTTACTGGCCTTAAAAACCAAAAAAAAAAAAAAAAAAACCTGTTGTTGTCAAACTGGTATCAACTCATAGTGATCCTAGAGCACAGAGTAGAACTGCTGCTTTTGATTTCCAAGGAGTGCCTAAAGGATTTGAACTACTGACCTGCTGGTTAGCAGACAAACTCTCAACTGCTATGCCACTAGGATTTCCTGTTACTGGCCTTAGTAAAGACTAAACAATTATGGGCCACCGAGCTACCACGAGGGCTAAGCTGCCCATCATGAACTGGGTATTGTCTGACCCATAGATTCATAAAACTGGACATGCACAGCAGCACTTCATCATTAAATGGAAGTGATATATATGAGATCTGGCTTGAACAGGATCTGAAGACACAAGTTTGTTGCATGAGGGAATGGCCCAAATGACAATGGTTCCCACTCCTGTCACATACCTTCCCCTCCTAATCTGCCCCTGTGGCATCATGGAGAGTTCCTTATGATCATTTGACTGAGGAAAAAAAAAAATTGTGTCTGGTTTACAGAAGATTCTCTGTGATATGCAGGCACCACGGGAAAGTGAATAGTGGCAGCACTACACTCTCTTTCTGGTGCCTCCCTGAAGGACAGTGGTGAAGGCAAATTCCCCAAATGGCCAGAGAAGTTTGAGCAGTGCTCCTGGCTGTTCGCTGTGCTTGGAAGGAGAGATGGTCAGATGTATGATTGTATATTGATTCATGGGCAGTGGCCAATGGTTTGGCTGGATGGTCAGGGGGTTGGAAACAATATGATTGGAAAATTGGTTACAAGGAGGTATGACAAGGAAATATGTAGATAGACCTCTCTGAATGGACCATAATAGTGAAGATATTCATGTCTTATGCAAATACTCACCAAGGTATGATCTTGGCAGAGGAGGTTTTTAACAATCAAGTGTATACTTTTACAGGTTCTGTGGAAACCCTCTTTCCCCACCCATTCTCAACACTGCCCAAAGGCCTCGTGAACAAAGTGGTCATGGTGGCAGGGATGGAGGTTATGCATGTACTCAGTAACATGGACTTCCACTTACCAAAGCCACCTTGGCTGTACCCACTCCTGAATGCCTAATGTCCAGTGGCAGAGATCAACACTAACTCCCTGATAGGGCACTATTCCTTGAGGTGCTCACTCAGCAGCCTGGTGGCAAGTTGATTACATTCGACCACTTCTTTCGTAGAAAGGATAGTGTCTCATTCTCACTGGGCTAGATACTTAACTCTGGGTACAGATTTGCTCCCCTGCATGCAATGTCTCTATCATAACTACCACCAGTGGACTTATGGAATGCGTTATTCAATGTCATGGTATCCCACACAGCATCACCTCAGATCAGGTGACTCATGTCTCAGCAAATAAAGTATGATAATGGGCCCATGTTCACGGAATTCACACTAGTCTTGTCAATTTATCATACTGTGGTGGTTTGTGTGTTGCTGTGATATAGAAAGCTTTGCTACCAGTGTTTTAAATACCAGCTGAGTTGTCACCTTTGGTGGAAACACAGCTTCCAGAGTAAGACACACTAGTAAGAAGGACCTGGCAACCTATTTCTGAAAAAACTGGTCACTGAAAACCTTATGAACAGCAATGGGACATTGTCTGATATAGTATTGGAAGATGAAACCCTCAGGTTAGAAGGCATTCAAAATATGATGGAGGAAGAGCTGCCTCCTTAAAGTAGAGCCAATCTTAAAGGCATGGATGGAGTCAAGCTTTCAGAACTTTCGTTTGCTGATGTGGCATGACTCAAAATGAGAAGAAACAGCTGTAAATATCCATTAATAATCAGAACATGGAATGTATGAAGTACAAGTCTAGGAAAATTGGAAATCATCAAAAATGAAATGGAATGCATAAAGATTGATATCCTAGGCATCAGTGAGCTGAAATGGACTGGTATTGGCCATTTCAAATCACACAATTTTGTGGTCCACAATGCCAGGAATGACAAAATGAAGAGGAACAGCATCACATTCATCATCAAAAAGAATACTACAGTCTCTCTCCTGTAGTACAAGCCTGTCAGTGACAGGATAATATCCATATGCCTACAAGGAAGACCACTTAATACAAGACGATTATTCAAATTTAGGCACCAGCCATTAAGGCCAAAGATGAAGCTACTGAAGATTTTTACTAACTTCTGCTGTAAGAAATTGATGAAGCATGCAATCAAGATGTATTAATAATTACTGGCAATTGGAATGCGAAAGTTGGAAACAAAGAAGGATTGCTAGTTGGAAAATATGGTTTTGGTGATTGATGCCAGACGCCATGTGATAGAATTTTGCAAGACCAACGATTCCTTCACTGCAAATACATTTTTCAACAACATAAATGGCAACTATACCTGTGGATCTCACCACATGGAATACACAGGTATCAAATTGACGACATCTGTGGAAAGAGATGATGGAAAAGCTCAATATCGTCAGTTAGGACAAGGCCAGGGGTCGACTGTGGAAAAGACCATCAATTGCAAATATGCAAGTTTGAGGTGAAATTGAAGAAAATTAAAACAAGAGAGCCAAAGTACAATCTTGAGTAGGTTCCACCTGAATTTAGAGACCATCCCAAAAATAGATGTGACCCATTGAATGCTAATGACCAAAGACCAGACAAGTTGTGGAATGATGTCAAGGACATCATACATGAAAAAGCAAGAGGTCATTAAAAAGACAGGAAAGAAAAAAAGACCAAAAAAGCATGTCAGAAGAGACTTTGAAACTTGCTCTGGGATGTACAGTAACTAAAGGGAAAGGAAGACATAAAGAAGTAAAAGAGTTGAACAGAATATTTCAAAGGGTGGCTTGAGACGACAATGTATTATAATAAAATGTGCAAAAGCCTGTAGGTAGATGCTACCTCCTGAAGTGGTTGCACACCGACCAATTCTTTTTGGTACAGTGACTGTGTATTTCTTCTATCTTGTTTGATGTTTCTTGTATCACTTCATATTTTCCCTGTAGAATCCTTCAATATTGCAACTAAGGCTTGAATTTTTTCTTTCCACTTGAGAAATGCCAGTGCATTCGTCCCTTTTGGTTTTCTACCATATGATCAAGAACCATTTGTACTAGAGGAAGATGTCCAAGCTGCACTGAAGATGTTAGCAAGAAAAAAAGCTCCAGGAATTGACAGAATACCAACTGAGATGTTTTAATGAATAAACTCAGCACTGAAATGCTCACTCGTCTATGCCAAGAAATTTGGAAGACAGCTAGTTGACCAACCAACTAGAAGAGACCCATATTTATGCCTATCCCCAAGAAAGGTGATCCAACCAAATGTAGAAACTATCAAACAGTATCATTAATATTACACACAAGTAAAATTTTGCTAAAGATCATTCAAAAGTGGTTACAGCAGTACATCAGTAAGGAACTGCCAGAAATTCAAGCCGGATTTAGAAGAGAACGTGGAACAAGGAATGTCATTGCTGATGTTGGGTGAATTACGACTGAAAGCACAAAATACCAGAAGGATGTTTACCTATATTTTATTGACTATGCAAAGGCATTTCACTGTGTGAATCATAACAAATTAAGGATAACTTTGCAAAGGGTGGGAATTTAGAACACTTAATTATGCTCATGAGGAACCTGTACTTACACCAAGAGGTGGTCTTTCAAACAGAACAAGGGGATACTGTGTGGTTTAAAGTCAGGAAAGATGTGTGTCAGGGTTGTATCCTTTTGCCATGCTTTTTCAATCTGTATCCTGAGCAAACAATCCAAGAAGCTGGACCATATGATGAGGAACGCAGCATTAGAATTGATGGAAGACTTGTTCTATCAGTAAACTTGTATAAGTTAGGAAATGCAAACTCAGGTAAAATAGAAATGTATGCTGATATTATACTTAACAATGGTAACTCAGACAACATAGCTGTATTTATTAAGCCAAAATTATAAACTAGTCAAATTTTTCAAGGATCTATCCCGGTGCCACAATGGTTAAGAGTTCTGCTGCTAACCAAAAGAAGATCAGCAGTTCGAATTCATCAGCCACTCCTTGGAAACCCTATAGGGGTAGGGTCACTATGAGTAGGAATTGACTCAAAGGTATTGGGTTTAGTTTGGTACCTCAATTATGTGAAGTTCTTGTTCAATGTTTCTTTTTTAGTGTTGAAAATACTTAGGGTTTAATTTCTTTAATTTTAGATTATAGGAATTTCAATTTGTTTAAGCACTTACTTATCTCTAAACTAACCTAAATAAAATTTGCTTGAGGGATACTGTAATCTTATTTGACAATACAATCCAGAGGTAGAAAAACATTACCTAGGTATATAATCACATCTTCTGTGTGCTTTAAAGAATCTTTAAAAAAAAACAATTAAGATTTTTTTTTTTTTTGGCTTTTTAGGCCTTATTATACCAATCAAAATAAACAAATGATCATTTATCTTTTTTCCACTGCTTTTTCCAAATGAACCAATTCATATCAAAAAGCTTCTCAAAGTGGCCCCCATAGGCCCAAACCATAGTAGACGCACAAGCAGTTTTTCTTGAATGAGAAAAGAACTGAGACTTAAAATGACCTCATGAAAGCTGACATTCAGGCCTCAAAGCTCACCGCAGACAGGGAAACCAGATACAAGTCTTTCCAGACCAAAGCCAAACTCTCAAGACAAAAACAATATGGAAAGAAAATGTCCAGTTTTAAAAGTCACTTAGCAAAATTTGTCCAAGTAGACATCAGTTTTGTAAGAACCATGCATTTACTGGTTTATGGGACCAGCTCAAACCATGGGCTTATAGTGTCTATGCCTGTTTCTATGATTTTCTTTTTATGACAATCAACAACATCATAACACTCTTAAAACAGCTCAACACAAAACAGGGCAACATGTACATATGTTAAAAAAAAAAAGTAGTTACTGCAATTCCAACGTGTTTTTAGTAAGGCCAATCCATTTTAAAAGAAGGAAAAACAAAATCTAGGTCCATAATTTGATTAATGTGCAGAATCTCAAGATGCAGATATCCCAGAGCTTTGGAACTGGCTAAACTCACGTTAAAAAACTTCCTGAGGTCTTTATAGAAGCCGGTATGGCTTCCCTTACTGGGCCTAGTATATTGAGTCCAAGAAGAGTATTCAAATAAAAATGATCTGAGTTTGAGGTTCTGTTCCATATTTTTGTATTAGGTTTCATCTATTGTGGCCCTAATTACAATGGTCGGTTGTAGCACCAGGGCGCCATTTAGCTCTTCTGGTCTCAGGGTAGATGAGGCCTTGGTTTGTAGAGACTTTTTCGTCTTGTAAACTAGTTTCTTCTTTTAGTCTTTGATTTCCTTCTTTCTCTTTGCCCTGTGCAATACCAAGAGTTGTATCTTAGGTGTTACTTGCAAGCTTTTAAGATCCCAAATACTACTCACCAAACTAGAACATAGACTAAAAGCTTTATGAACTACATTATGCTACTTGACTCAGATGTCCCAGGAGAATTTGGTCCTAATTCTTCAAACCCATAAATCCAATTTTGTGAGCTATTTGGTTGTGTTTAAGAAGCATCTGTAACTGTGCCCCCTATGTGCCTTATTATATATATGAATATATAAGCATACAGTTACATAGATGCATATACATGTATATATGCATACACCTATATATACATACATATATACATACCTATAATAAATTAAGGAGCTCTGATGGAACAGTGGGTAAGCATTCAGCTGCTCCACAGAAGATGTTGCAGTCTACTTGCATAAAAATTACAGCTCTGGAAACCCCAGTGTAGTAGTTCTACTCTTCCCTACAGGGTTTCTACGAGTTTGGAATTGACTCATTGGCAGTGGGTTTGGGTTCTGGATACACGTATATGTATATGCCTACAAACTTACATATATACCCAACCATATTTTTTGGTCGTTTTCACTGTGGTTTCAAAACTATACTACCAACAGGTCCTTTTTTTCTCGTGACATCATTTTCCTTCATCTAGGTGTGTACACTTCACCCTCATTTGGTATTACTTTCCCATCAGCAAAAATAACAAGTCTCTACCATCCAGAAAGTGAATCCCTTTCTCACTCAGCCCCATGTCTGGTAAATGCCAATGAACATTCGTTTCTGTACATTTCCCTATTCATCTAATTTCATTAAAATGACAACACACATTTTATTGATTGACTTATTTTGCTCAACGTAATGTTCTCCAAGTTCATCCATGTTCCAGGACACTTAGGGAATTCATTTTTGTTACCGCTGTGTAAGTATTCAGTTGTATGTATGTGCCACATTTTTATGTATTCATTCACCTGTTGATGGGCACTTAGGCTGTTTCCATTTTTTGCTGTTGTAAATACTGCTGGGATGAACACAGATGTGCATATGTCTGTTTGAGTCACTTCTATTAGATCCTTAGACTATATACCTAGTAGAATTCCTGGGTCACATGGTAGCCTTACTACTTTTTTGAGGAGCTGCCAGACTGTTTTCCACAATGGCTTTACCATTTTGCATTTCTAGCAACAATGGATGAAGATTCCAATTTCTCTACATATCTGTCAACACGTGTTATTATGTTTCCCCCCACTTTCCCTTGGCTATTCTACTGACCAAGTGGTATCTTGTTCAAATGGTACCTTATCATGGTTTTTTCATTTCTTTGATGGCTAATGAGATTGAGCATCTTCCCCTGTGTCTGTTAGCCATTTGAATATCCTTTTTGGTGAAGTATCTATTCATATCTTTTGCCGAATTTTTTATTGGATTTTTTTGTTTTTGTTGTTAAGTTGTAGAAGTTTTTTTTACATGTTTTATACATTAGGCCCTTATCAGTTATGTCATTCCCAAAGATTTCTTCCCAGCCTGTAAGTTGCCTCTTTACTTTTTTGATAAAGTCTTTTGGTGAACATAAGTATTTAACATTTATGAGGTGTTAGTTATTGAGTTTGTTTTCTGTTGCTCCTGCATTCATTGTCGTGTTTGATAATCTATAATTGAAAAAAATTAAGTTCCAAAGCTTTGCTCCTATGTTTTCTTCCAAGAACTTCATGGTTTTAGATTTGACATTTAAGTCCTTAGTTCATTTTAAATTATTTTTTGCATATGGTATACAATATGGTTTTTTTTTTCATTTTTCTGCATATTGAAATATTTTTACCAGCATCTTTTATTGAAGAGACTGTTCCTTTCCCATTGAATAGATTTGGTACCCTTGTTGAAAATCAGTTGACCATAGATGTTGGATTTTCAATTCCATTTCAGTGGTCTATACAGCTAACATTAAACCAGTACCAGGCTGTTTTGATTATTGTAACTGTGTAACATATTTTGAAGTCAGGAAGTATGAGGCCTCCTACTTTGTTCTTCAAAATTGCTTTGTTTATTCAGGGTCTCTTGTCTTTCCATATAAAATTGAGGATGTGCTTTTCCATTTTAGTAAAGAATGCTGTTTGAATTTTTATCAGGATTGCTTTGTACCTGTAGATTGTTTTGGATTGCTGCAGTATTGACATCTTGACTATACTAAGCCTTACCATCCATGAGTATGTAATGTCTTTCCAATCTATTTAGGTTTTCTTCAGTCTCTTTCAGAGCTCTGGTGGCACAGTGGTTAAGAACTTGGCTGCTAACCAAAAGATCAGCAATTTGAATCCATCTATGTCTCTTTGGAAACCGTATGGGTCAGTCCTACTCTGTCCTATAGAGTCACTACAAGTTGGAAACGACTCAACAGCAATGTTTTTTGTTTGTTTTTGGTCTAGTGTCTTTCAGCTGTATTTTATAATTTTCATTGTCTAAGTCTTCCACTTTCCTGGACAAATTTATTCCTAGATATTTTATTCTCCTAGATGCTATTGTATCTACTTTTAACTTTTTGAGGAAAAAGTTAATGTTGATATTAGCTGCTTTTGATTGGACCACTGATGTGTTACAGAGTAGAACTGCTCTGTAGGGTTTTCTTGGCTGTTCCATTCTACAGTTTTACAGTTTTAAACTTGACCAGTAATGAATGAGAGTTTCAATTTCTCCAAATCCTTAGAGACACCTGTAGTTTTCTGTTTTTTAAATCATAATCATTTTAATGGGTATAAAGCGATATCTTATTGTGGTTTTGATTTGCGTCTCCCTGATAGCTAACAAAAGGTGCCCTGGTGGTGCAGTCATTCAGCACTTGGCTACTAACTGAAAAGTCTGGCTGTTAGATCCCACCAGCTGTCTGCTGGAAAAGGATGTGGAAGCCTGCTTCCATAAACATTACAGCCTTGGAAAGCCTATGCAGCAGTTCTACGCTTTCATGTAGGGTCACTAAAATGACCCCTAACAAAATGACCTTGACTGTATTTTCATGTGCTTGTTGGCCATTTATATTTCTTCTCTGGTGAAATGTCTATTAAAGTTTTTGCCCACATTTTGATTGGGTTGTTTGTCATTTTGTTGTTAAGTTGTATGAGTTTTTATAGATTTTGGATATTAAACCCTCATCAGATATATGGTTCTTCAAAATTTTCTTCCAATCTGTAGGTTGTTTCTTCACTTTGGTGATAAAATCCTTTGATGCACACAAGTTTTTAGTTTTGATGAAGTCTCACTTATCTGTTTTGTCTTTTATTGCTTGTGCTTTTGGTGTCATATCTAAGAATCCAAATAAAAACCAAGTCCTGAAGAAATTACGCTTTACATTTTCTTCTAAGAGTTTTATGGTTTCAGTTCTTACATTTGGGTCTCTGATTCATTTTGAGTTAGTTTTTATATGTAGTATGAGGTATGGGTCCTTCTTCATTCTTTTACATGTAGAAATTCAGCTGTCCCAATATTATTTATTAAAGAAATTTTCTTTCCCCACTGGATTGATTTAGCTAGCACCTTTTATAAAAATCAGTTGACCATAGATGTATGAGTTTATTTTTGGTCTCTCAGTTCTAGTCCACTAGTCTCTGTGTCTATCATTGCACCAGTAGCAGACTGATTACTGTTGCTTTGTAATATGTTTTGATATCTGGGATGTTTATTCCCTTGGTATTTTTTTTTTCCCAAGATTGCTTTGACTATTTCAGGCACTTTTATATTGTGGTTAGGTGCCATTGAGTCAGTTAGGACTCATATCAACTCCATGTACAACAGAATGAAACAATGCCCAGTCCTGTGCCATCCTCACAATTGTTATTATCATTGAGCCCATTGTTGCAGTCACTGTGTCAACCAATTTCATTGAGGATCTTCCCCTCTTTTGCTGACCCTCCAATTTACCGAGCATCATGTCCTTCTCCAGGGACTAGTCCCTCCTGATAACATGTCCAAAGTATGTGAGAAGTCTTGACATCCTCGCTTCTAAGGACCATTCTGACTGTACAGAATGTACAGAAGAGAGATCTGTTCATTCTTCCAGCAGTGCATGGATATTGAATATTCTTTGTCAACACCAAAAATCAAAGGCAACAATTTTTCTTCTATCTTCCTTATTCTTTGTTCAGCTTTCACATGCATATGAGGTGATTGAAAATACTGTGGTTTGGAAAGCAAAAAGTTTGCTTTTAACACCTGGAAGAGGTCTTTTGCAGCAGACCTTCCAATCCAACATACTATTTGATTCCTTGACTGCTGCTTGGAATTAAATGGCCATTGATTGTGGATGCAAGTAAAATGAAATCCTTGACAACTTCATTATTTTTGCTATTTATCATAATGTTGCTTTTAGTCTAGTTCTGAGAATTTTTATTTTCTTTATATTGAGGTGCAATCCAAGCTGAAGGTCTTTGATCTTAATATAAGTGATTCAAATTCTCTTTATTTTCACAAGCAAGGTTGTGTCATCTGCATATCATAGGTTGTTAGTAAGTCTTCCTCCATTTCTGATGCCCTGTCCTTCTTCATACGGTCTAGCTTCTCAGATTGCTTGTTCAGCATACAGACTGAACAAGTATGGTGAAAAGATGCAACACTGACACGCACCTTCCCTGACTTTAAATCATGCAGTATCTCCTTGTTCTGTTCCAACAACTGCCTCTTGATCTATGTACAGTTTCCTCATGAGCACAATTAAGTGTTCTGGAATTCCCATTCTTCACAGTGTTATCCATAATTTGTTATGTTTCACACAGTTGAATGCCTTTGCATAGTCAATAAAACACAGCTAAGCATCTTTCTGGTATTCTCTGCTTTCAGCCAAGATCCATCTGACATCAGCAATGGTATTCTTCCTTCTGCAACCGGTTCTGATTCTGGCTAAAATTTCTGGCAGTTCCTTGTTGATGTACTGCTGTAACCACTTCTGGATGATCTTCAGCAAAATTTTACTTGCGTGTGACATTAATGATATTGCTCGATAATTTCTGCATTGTGTTGGATCTCATTTCTTTGATATAGGTACAAACATGGATCTCTTCCAGTCAGTTGGCCAGGAAGCTCTTTTCCAAAATTCTTGATACAGACGAGTGAGCGCCTCCAGCACTGCATCCATTTGTTGAAACATCTTAATTGGTATCCCATTATCTCCTGAAGCCTTGTTTTTTGCCGTTCCCTTCAGTGAAGTTTGGACCTCTTCCTTCAGTACCACTTGTTCCTGATTATATTCTACCTCCTGAAATAGTTAAACACTGCAGATTCTTTTGGTACAGTGACTGTATATTCCACTTTCTTCTGATGCTTCCGATATTGTTCAATATTTTCCCCGTAGAATCCTTCAACATTACAGCTCAAGGCTTGAATTTTTTCCTTCAGTTCTTTCAGCTTGAGAAATGCCAAGTGTGTTCGTCCCATTTGGTTTCCTACCTACAGGTCTTTGCAAATCTTATTATAATACTTTGTTTTCTCAAGCCGCCCTATGAAATACTCTGTTCAGCTCTTTTACTTCATCATTTCTTCCTTTCACTTTAGCTGCTTGACATACAAGAGCAAGTTTCAGAGTCTCTTCTGACATCCATTTTGGTCTTTTCTGTCTTTTTAATGACCTTATGCTTTCTTTGTGTATGATGTCTTTGATGTCATTGCACAACTCGACTAGTTTTCTGTCTTTAGTGTTCAGTGTGTCAAATCTGTTCTTGAGATGGTCTCTAAATTCAGATGGGATATACTCAAGGTTGTATTTTGGCTCCCATGGACTTACTCTAATTTCCAGCTTCAGTTTGAACTTGTATATGAACAATTAACAATCTGTTCCACCATCATCCCCTGGCCTTATTCTGACTGATGATATTGTGCTTCTCCATCGTCTCTTTCTACACATATGGTCAATTTGATTCCCGTGTATTCCATTTGGTGAGGCCCATTGTACCAAAAGAAAAAACCAGAAAAACCCATTACTGTTGAGTCAATTCCTACTCATAGAAATCCTGTAGGACAGTGTAGAACTTCCCCGTAAGGATTCCAAGAAATGGCTGGTGGATTTGAACTGCCAACATTTTGGTTAGCACTTAAATGCTTAACCACCATGCTACCAGGGCCCCTCAATATGTATAGTCACTGTGTTGTTGAAAGAAGATATTTGCAATGAAGGAGTTGGTCTTGTAAAATTCTGTCATGCAATCTCTGGCATCATCTCTATCACCAAAGCCACATTTTCTAGCTACTGATTCTACTCCTTTGTTTCCAACTTTCTCATCCCAATCCCCAGTAATTATCAATGCTTCTTGATTGTGTTTTTGATCAAATTCAGACTGAAGAAATTGGTAAATACCTTCAATTTCTTCACCTTTGGCATTAGTGGTTGGTGAGTAAATTCAAATAGTCATATTAACTGGTCTTCCTTGTAGAGTTATGGATATCATTACCAACGAGTGTTGTACTTCAGGATAGATCTTGAATGAATATGACATCTTTCCTTTTCAATTTGTCATTCCAGCATAGCAGACCATATGACTGTCTGTTTCGAAATGGCCAATACCAGTCCAATTCAGCTCACTAATGCCTAGGATATCGATCTTTATCTATTCCATCTCATTTTTCACAGCTTCCATTTTTCCTAGATTCATGCTTCGTACATTCCACATTCTGATTATTAAAGGATGTTTGCAGCTGCTTCTTCTCATTTTGAGTCAAACCATCTCAGCAAAAGAAAGACACGAAATCATGACTCCATCCATGTCATTAAGTTCGTCTCTACTTTGAGTTTCATGTAAACTTGAGGACTGGCTTCTCTATTTCTGAAAAGAAATAGGTAATTTTCATGGGGATTGCACTGAATATGTACATTGCTTTGAGTATTATTGGAATCTTAAACAATATTAAGTCTCCCAATCCATGAGTATGGAGTATCCATTTATTTAGGTCTTCTTTCATTTCTTTTGTTAATTTTTCAATGAAAGAAGGGTTTCACTTCCTTGGTTAAATTTATTCCAAGGTATTATATTCTTTTAGATGTTATTGTAAATGAAATCATTTCCTGATTTCCTTTTCAGACTGCTCATTGCTGTTGTATAAAAACCATCCCGATTTTTATATGTTGATCTTGTATCTTGCCACTTTGTTGAATTCGTATATTAACTCTAGAAGTTTTCTTGTGGCTTATTTGGGGTCTTCCGTATTTAGAATCATATTATCTGAGTTAAGTGATAGTTGAACCTCTTCTTTCCAATATGGATACCTTTTATTTCTTCTTCTGGCATAATTGCTCTGGCTAGAACTCCTAGTACAACATTGAACAGCAGTAGCAAGAGTAGGGTTGTGGCTTCACTGTTTGCAAGTTGGGGATGAGAACAGAAGAGGCACAATTCTGAGAAAAGCACCTCAAAGCAGGAGCATTGCTAACGTTGGTGCCATCCAGTGCAGTAACTCATGGTGCACAACCCGCAGGAGTGACAGGTGGAACTCTCCACTGTAGATGGGGTGGCCTGGACCCACCCCTGCCCCCAGAGTATGGCAGAACACTGTCCAGTGTAGCTCTGCCCCTCCCATCCCTGCTCCCCAGCTCCTCCCCTCTTCCATTGATTGGCCAAGGTGGAGACCTTCCTCTCTACCCTGTGATGGTTGGTGGCACCTTCGCTCTGACTGGCAGATGATGGGATGAGGGCGGGGGAGGGGGAAAGTGATGACAAGCTGCCATATTGGGTGATGGATGACAGCAACCCTAGCACCATCACTGTCTTGGCAGCCTCTCCCGGGATGATGCTGGCCTGCAACCCCTGTACCTCTTAAGTTTAGACTTTCTGCCAGGTGCTTACTCTTCCCCTCCCCCCTCCCTGCTTTTTGAAGTCTACAGTTGAGTCTTTCCAAGCAAAGAAGCTCCTATTCCCCTCCCTGGGGTGGGTGGTTGGGACTCATCTGCGCTCAAGGATCACAGGTCACCTTCCCATGGAAGAGCTGGCTGCAGGACAGCAACACTCTGGCTAGTAGCGATCCACAGAGAAACCGAGATCACTAGCAGTGTACAAAGCTTGAAGGTGGTCACCAACAAAAACCAAACCTGTTGCCTTGGAGTTAATTCTGACTCATAGAGACCCTATGGGGCAGAGTAGAACTCCCCATAGGGTTTCCAAGGAAGGGCTGGTGTATTGGAACTGCAAACCATTTGATTAGCATCCTAGCCTTTAATCCCTGCCACCAGGATTCCCTCAAGGTGGTAGAAGAGTTTTGGGGTTTTGTTTTGGATGTGGAAGAGGAGAAAAAGAAATAAAGAGGGAAGGAAGGAAACAGAAAAAAAAAGTGAGAAAGGAGAAAGAAGGAAAAAAAAGAATAGAAGTTAGAAGGAAAGAGGAGAAAAGATTAGAATCTGTAGATGCAGAGGCTAGGAGTTCCCTGCAGCCAGTGGGGCAGACTGCAGTTGGGACGCAGCCCCTAACCGCATGTAGCCCAATCTCGCTCTCTGGAAGGCTCCAGGAGAGCCCTGTACTGGCTTCTTTATCCACTTCAGGGCACACACTTAGGCACGAATTGAAGTCTGTCTGATAATAGGAAGACACATAACATAATATACCTGTCTAGCAAAAGTGAGAGAGGTGAGGTGAGGGAAAGCATGTTTTTCTCCTGGCAGCTTCCTGCGGGAACAGCGCGAGAACCGAGATGCGGCCCCTACCGAAGGTGGGTCAAGCCTGAAAGACAGGCTAACACGTATGCCCGGCTGACATGGATGCCTTCCCTGTGGGTGCAGGGCCCCTGAGCAAGCCAGGTGCCTCCACGCAGAGGAGTAGGGGTGATAGGTGTGCGTGGGAGAGGGCTGTGGCGGGGAAATACACATCGGGTTTACAAAGGACTCTTCCTCAATCGCTCTGCCAACGATTCCTACTCACAGTGATTCCAACTCATAGTGACCCTATGTACTTCTTGGAAGTACAACCAGTGTGCTTCTTAGAAGCAAGGATGGCAAGACTAGTCTCACATACTTTGGACATGTTATCAGGAGAGACCAAGCCCTGGAGAAGGACATCATGGGTGGTAGAGGGTCAGAGGAAAAGAACAAGACACTCAAGGAGGTGGATTGACACAGTGGCTGCAACAATGGGGTCAAGCACAGAAATATTTGTGAGGATGGCACAGGACCTTACAGTGTTTGGTTCTATTGTGCATAGGGTCACCTTGAGTCTGAACAAACTCTACCACAACTAACAACAACATACTTGAATCATAATCAGTATTTAAAAACACAGGGGTGCATACGGATTATTTATTTATCTATCTATTTAAAGCAGCCATAAACATCTGCGTAACTCTTGGGTGCTGGTGGGTGGCAGACAGATCAGCTGGCTTGGGAGGAGCATTCAAGATACAGCGTGAAAGAGACGATGGATGGGGAACAAACACTAATAATGCTAACTCCTATACAGTTGCTACAAGTCAGAATTGACTTGACTTCAACTTTTTGTTGTTGTTTTTAATGTGGACACTACTACTAAGCATGAGAGCAAAAGGATTTACCTCTGTCCCTCTCAGTCTCTCCCCTCACGTTTTTTGTTTTTCTTTTTTTCTACTGTTGGAGACAGGTGTGGGGAGCACAGATGGAGAAGCCAGGCTATAGCTGACATTTGGTTATCTTTACAGCGCTCTCTAGAGTTCCACAAAACCCTAGTTGCATACTGGTTAAGAGTCTGCTAAAGGCTCAACTGGACTGGACCAAAAGCAAAGAAGTTTCTTGGATAAACTGAATGCTTCAAAGGTCAGTGGAGCAAGGGCGGGGGTTTGGGGACTATGGCTTAAGGGGACTTCTAAGTCAACTGGCAAAATAATTCTATTATGAAAACATTCTACATCCCACTTTGAAATGTGGCATCTGGGGTCTTAAATGCTAACAAGCGGCCATCTAAGATGCATCAGTTGGTCTCAACCCACCTGGATCAAAGGAGAATGAAGAACACCAAGGTCACACGATAACTATGAGCCCAAGAGACAGAAAGGGCCAAATGAACCAGAGACTTACATCATCCTGAGACCAGAAGAACTAGATGGTTCCCAGCCTCGACCGATGACTGCCCTGACAGGGAGCACAACAGAGAACCCCTGAGGCAGCAGGAGATCAGTGGGATGCAGACCCCAAATTCTCACAAAAAGACCACTTAATGGTCTGAGTGAGACTAGAGGAATCCCAGCGGTCATTGTCCCTAAACCTTCTGTTGGTCCAGGACAGGAACCATTCTCAAAGACAACTCATCAGACATGGAAGGGACTGGACAATAGGTTAGAGAGAGATGCTGATGAAGAGTGAGCTACTTGTATCAGGTGGACACTTGAGACTGTGTTGGCATCTCCTGTCTGGAGGGGAGATAGGAGGGTAGAGAGGGTTAGAAACTGGCAAAATTGTCACGAAAGGAGAGACTGGAAGGGTTGACTCATTAGGGGGAGAGTAAGTGGGAGTATGGAGTAAGGTGTATATAAGCTTATATATGACAGACTGACTTGATTTGTAAACATTCACTTAAAGCTCAATAAAAATTATTTAAAAAAAAAAAAAGAGTCTGCAAAAGGTCAGCAGTTCAAATCCACCAGGAGCTCCTTGGAAACCATATGAGGCAGTTCTACTCTGTTATATAGGGTTCTACTCTGTGAGTTGGAATTGACAACAGGTTTGGGTTTTCTTGGTTTCTAGAGTTCCACGGATCCCTGGTTGTGCCATGGTTAAGCATTGGGCTGCTAACCAAAAGGTGGACAGTCCACCAGCAGCTCCTTTGAAACCCTATATGGGAGTTCTATTCTGTCCTACAGACTGTCCCTGTGATTAGGAATGGACTCCACCAGAACAGGCTTTGGATATTTGTTATTTGTTTTTTAGCATTCCTAGGCACCTGGGAGTGTCTACTGCCTTTCCGCATTCTTCTTTCTCCATCTTCACCAATAGTTTGGCATTTATCCTGTCTGGATCAGCTTTCAACCAACCGGCATTATGTGCGCTGATTATCTCCCCCTCTTCTGTCCATGGGCCCAAAAGTTCAGTCCCAGCACTCAGGGATCCTCAAAGGGGAGAGGTGTAGAGACAATTTGGTGTGGTGGGCCCTTCCTGCCCTGGACCCTCTAGGGCAGCCATGGCAAGTACTGCAATGGGTTGGGCTTTTGGTTTATAACAATGAAATATAAATTCTCTCCACATATGGGTTAGTGTGTTGCCCCATGTTTTTGTTGTTGTTGAGAATATAGACAGCAAAATATACACCATTTCACAGACTGTACATGTACCATTTAGTGGCATTGCATTCTCCAAGTTGCACAACCATTTTCACCCTGTTTTTCTGAGTTGTTCCTCTTCCATTGACATGAAATCACTGCATTTGCTCCAGGCAAATGCAGACCAATTGTTGTGTCTTGGAGGGCTATTTGCAAGCTTTTATGACCCCAGGCACTACTTACCCAACTAGGAAATAAAATAGAAGCTCTAAACACGTTATTAGGTCAATTACCTGGGATGTTCAATGAAACCATGACCCAAAAGCTCCAAACCAAGAAACCAAATTCCTTGGGGTTTTGGTTGTATGTAAACAACCCTGGCAGCTACTCTTTTTTTTTTTTTATTGTTGCGTATATATATATACACACAAACACACACATAATTGTTGTATATATATATATACACACGTACATTTATCACTTTTGATGATTCAACTTTTTCCAGATATACAATTTATTTACAGCAATTATAATAATTGGCTGTGCAACCATACTCTTAATCAGTGAGATATTTTCATCACCATTAGCCCCTTTCCACCTCCCTTCTGCCTGTGTAACCACTAGTAAACTTTACTCTCTATACGTTAGCCTTTTCTTATCTTTTTATGTAAGTAGGATCATATAATATTTGTCTTTTTGTGATTGACTTATTTCACTCAGCATAATGTCTTCCAGCTCCATCCATTTTGTAGCACATATCAAGACTTCATTCCTCCTACTGGCATTGTTGCTTTCCATTGTATTATGTACCACACTTTGTTTATCCTTTCATCTGTTGATGAGCAGTTAGGTTGTTTCCAGCCTTTTGGCTATTATGAATAGCACTGCAGTGAGCATTGGTGTACAAGCCTCTGTTTGATTCTCTGCTTTCTTGTCTTTTGACTACATACCTAGGAGTGAAATTGCTGGATCATATGGTAATTCTATTTTTAGTTTTTTGAGGGACTGCTACGTTGTTTTCCACAATGGTTGTACCATTTTCCAGTCCCACTAGCAATGGAAAAGTGTTCCAAGTGTTCCGGTTTCACCAGATCCTCACCTCACTGTTAAATCTTTATCTTTTTTTTTTTTTAATATTGGCTATCCTAGTAGGAGTGAAATGTGTGTGTGTGTTTTTAATTAATATACATGATTTACTGAGAGTGCACCTTATTATTTAGATAAATAGCAACTTGTCATATAAAGGGCAATTTTGAGGGTTTTTTTTTTTTTTTCCTTCTCTAGTCCTTCCAGTGTGGCATCAGAATTTTTTTTTAGTTCAGCTTTTTTTTTTTTTTTTTTTAGTGCTTTAGTTAAAAGTTTGAGAGGAAAATAAGTTTCTCACTAAACAATTAATACGCAAATTTTTTGTGACATTTGTTGCCAACCCCACAATATGTCAACACTTTCTCCTTTTCTGCCTTGGGGCTTCTACTTCCATTTGTCCAGCTTTCCTGTCCATTCCTGGCTTCTTTTGCTTTTAGGCTTGTGTGCTTATTTAGTTTCATAATAACGTTTGAACTACTTGTGTTATTGTTTGTTTTATAGTACTGTCTAATCTTTGGCTGAAGGGTGTTCAGGAATGACTGCAGTCCTGAGTTTAAAGGATGTCCAGGGACCATGCTTTCAGAGTTTTTCCAGTCTCTGTCAGACCAGTGGAAACCCTGGTGTTGTAGTGGTTAAACACTATGGCTGCTAAAGAAAAGGTCAGTCATTCAGATCCACCAGGTGCTCCTTGGAAACTCTACAGGGCAGTTCTGCTCTGTCCTACAAGGTCACTATGAGTCGGAATTGACTCAGCTGCAATGGCTTTTTTTTATGGGTCAGACCAGTGAGTCTGGACATTATTTGTGAGTCTGAATTTTGTTCTCTATTTTTGTTCTGCACTGTCCAAGACTGTCTATTGTGCTCCCAGTCAGAGCAGTCAGTGGCGGGAGCCAGATGCATTTAATTGTTCTGCGCTCAGTCTGGGGAAGGCTGTGGTAGTTGTGGTACATAGTCCTTTGGGCTAATGTTTCCCTTGTATCTTTGGTTTTCTTCATTGTCCTTTGCTCCGGATAATGTGGGACAAGTAGATGTTTCTTAGATGGCTGCTTACAAGTTTTTAAGACCCCAGACACTACTCACCAAGGTAGGATATAAACTATGTTATGCCAGTTGAGCTAGATGTCCCCCAGACCATAGTCCCAAGTTCTCAACACAGTAACTCAGTCCCTTAGGGCATTTGGATGTATCTAGGATATGGTTTTAGCTTAGTGAACTTGTGCTAGCTTCCCAGTATTGTATATTGACTTACCATTCACTAAAGTTATGACTTATCTATTGTCCAGTTGCTGTTTTTCCCTCCTCATCCCTTTCCTCCCGTGTAAACATCAAAGATGGTTTCTTTTGGGTGTAAACCTTTTCAAGAATTTTTATAATAATGGTCTCTTACAGTACTTCGACTTTGAAACTGACTTATTTCATCAGCAAAATGCCTTCCAGATTCATCCATGTTGAGATGTTTTGCAGATTCACCATTGTTCTTTATCGTATAGTATTCCATTGTGTGTCTGTACCATAATTTGTTCATCAGTTCATCTCTTGATGGGCACTTAGGTTGTTTCTCTCTTTTTGCTATTGTGAATAGTGCTGTAATGAACATAGATGTGCATATGTCTAAATGTGTGATGGCTCTTTTTTCTCTACAATATATTCCTAGGAGTGGAATTGCTGAATCGTATGGTATTTCTATTCTAGCTTTTTAAGGAAGTGCCATATTGCTTTTCAAAGTGATTGTACCGTTTTACATTTCCACCAGCAGTGCATAAGTGTTCCAGTCTCTTCTCAGCTTCTCCAACATTTGGTATTTTCCTTGTCTGTTTGTTTTTTCTACTAGTGCCAGTAATGTCTGGGTGAGGTGGCATCTGAATGTAGTTCCAATTTACATTTCTCAAATGGTTAGTGATTAAGAGCATTACCTCATCTGTCCGTTAGCTGCCTGAATGTCTTCTTTGATGAAGTTTCTGTTCATATCCTTTGCCCTTTTTTTAAATTGGATTACTTGTCTTTTTGTTGTAGAGGTGTTCGGTCTTCCTATAGATTTCAGAGATTAGACCTTTGTCAGATATGTCATAGCCAAAATTATTTTCCCAGTCTGTAGGTTTTCTTTTTACTTTTTTTGTGAAGTCTTTTGAAGAGCGTAACTGTTTAATTTTTAGAAAATCCCAGTTACCTAGTTTACCTTCTGATGTTGTGTATTGTTATTTTTTCTTCCATGTTTTTATAGTTTTGGGGCTTATATTTAGGTCTTTGATCCATTTTGAATTAGTTTTTGTACATGGTGTGAGGTATGGGTCCTGTTTCATTTTTTGCTAATAGACATTCAGTTTTGCAAGCACCATTTGTTAAAAAGACTGTCTTTTCCTCATTTGATGGGCTTTGGACCCTTGTAGAAGATCAGGTGACCATAGGTGGATGGATTTATATCTGGGTTCTCAAGCCTGTTCCATTGGTCAATGTGTCTGTCATTGTACCAGTACCAGGCTGTTTTGACTACCATAGCTTTATGGTAGGTTCTGAGGTCAGGTAGTGTGTGTCCTCCTGCTTATTCATCTTCATCTAGTGCTTTACTTATCTGGGGTGTCTTCTCTTTCCTTATAAAGTTAATGATAAGTTTTTCCAGTTCCTTTAAGAATGTTGCTGGTATTTGGATCAGGGTTTCACTGTATTTGTGAATGACTTTGGGTAGAATTGTCATTTTCACAATGTTGAGTCTACCTATCCATGAGCATGGTGAGTTTTCCCATTTATATAGATCTCTTTTGATTTCTTACAGTAACGTTTTGTAGTTTTCTTTGTATAGGTCTTTTATATCCCTGGTTAGATTTATTCCCAAATATTTTGTTTTATTTTAGGAGCTATTCTAAATGGTGTTGTTTTCTTGATTTCCTTTACATTGTCCTTTTTATTGGTGTGTAGGAATCCAACTGATTTTTGTGTGTTTATCTCGTATTGTGCTACTCTGCTGAATGTTTCTGTTAGTTCCAGTAGTTTTCTCGTGGAGTCATGGGTTTTCCTGTATAGTATCATCTCATCCGAAATAGGGACCATTTAACTTCTTCATTACCAATACGGATGCAGTTTAATTCTTTTTCTTGCCTTATTGCTGTAGCTAGGATTTTCAGCACAATGTTAAATAGGAGTGATGATAAAAGGCATCCTTGCCTTGTTCCTAATCTCAAGGGGAATGGGTTCAGCCTCTCTCTGTTAAGAATGATGTTGGTCATTGATTTTGCATAGACGCCTTTCTTTACATTGAGAAGTTTTCCTTCTATACCTATTTTATTGAGAGTTTTTATCAGGACTGGGTGTTGGAGTTTGTCAGATGCCTTTTCTGTGTCAATTGAGATGATCATGTGATTTTTTTTTCACTTTTATTTATGTGGTGGATTACATTGATTTTCTAATGTTGAAACATCCTTGCATACCAGGTATGAATCCTACTTGGTTGTGGTGTATTATTTTTTTGATATGATGCTAACTTCTATCAGATAGAATTTTGTTGAGAATTTTTGCATTTATATTCCTGACAGATATTGGTCTGTAATTTTTGTGTGTGTGATATCTTTGCCTGGTTTTGGTATCAGGGTTATACTGGCTTCACTGAATAAATTCAGAAGTATCATTTCCTTTTCTATGTTCTGAAATAGTTTGAGTACTGCTGGCGTAAACTCTTCTCTGAATGTTTGGTAGAATTCTCCAGAGAAGCCATCTGGGCCAGGGCTTTTTTTTGTTGGGAGTTTTTTTTAATTACCTTCTCAATCTTTTGTTATAGAGCTGTTCAGATTTTCAACATCATTTTGTGTTATTTTGGGTAGGTAGTGTGTTTCTAGAAATCTGTCCTTTTCCTCTAGGTTTTCAAATTTGTTGGAGTATAATTTTTCATAATACTCTGTTACAATCCTTTTTATTTCAGTTGGGTCTGTTGCCTTGTCTCCCATTTCATTTCTTATTTCAATTATTTGCACCCTCTCCTGCTTTTCTTTTGTCAATTTACCCAGTGGTTTGTCGATTTTGTTAATCCTTTCAAAGAACCAATTTTTGGTTTTTTTTAATCTGTTTTTCTATTCTCTATTTCATTTATTTCTGCTCTGATCTTTATTATTTCCTTTCTTCTGGTTGCTGTGGACTTCTTTTGCTGTTTTACTTCTATTTGTTCAAGTTGTGTAGCTAATGTTTTGATTTTATCCCTTTATTATTTTTTAAAGTGAGCATCCATCGCTATAAGTTGACCTCTGAGGACTGCCTTTGCTGTGTTCCAAAGATTTTGATATGATGTGTTTTCATTCTCATTTCATTCTAGGAACTTTTTTATTCCACCTCTGATTTCTTCTACTACCCAGTGGTTTTTAAGCATGGTGTTATTCAGTTTCCATGTAACTGATTTTTTTTTTCTTACTCTTCCTCTTGTTAATTTCTACTTTGATGGCATTGTGGTCAGAGAAGATACTTAGTATTATCTCAGTGTTTTGGATTTTGCTGAGGGTTGCTCTGTGGCCTAAGATGTGATCTGCTCTGTAAAATGTTCCATTTACATCGGAAAAGAATGTGTTCTTTGCAGCCATTGGGTGGAGTGTTTTATGTATGACTATGAGGTCAAGTTGGCTGATTGTCTTCTTTAGCTCTTCTGTATCTTTTCGAGTTTCTTTCTAGATGTTCTGTCCTTTTTCTAGAGTGGTGTGTTCAAGTCTCTATTATTATTGTGGAACTGTCAGTCTCTTTTCAGATTTGTTAGTTTGTTTTATGTGTTTTGAAGCCCTGTCTTAGGGTGCATAGATGTTTACTATGGTTGGGTCTTCATGATGGATTGTCCCTTTAATCATTACATAGTGCCCTTCTTTGTCTTTTATGGTGTATTTTGTTTTAAAGTCCATGTTATTTGAGATTAGTATTGCCACTCCTGCTCTTTTTTGGTACTTATTTCCTTGATATATTTTTTTCCATCCTTTGAGTTTTAATAAATTTATGTCTTTGTTTCTAAGGTTTGTCTCTTGTAGGCAGCATATTGATTTTTTTTTTTTGTCCATTCTGTAACTCTGTGTCTCTTTATGTGTGCATTTAAGCCATTTATATTCATTTTAATTATTGATAGGTGTGAGTATTTTGCTGTCACTTTGTAGTGGCTTTTTTTTTTTTTTTTTTTTTGGGTGGTGCTAACATTTTCTTTGTTCCTCTTACTGTCCTGTGCTGAGTTGCTTTTGTTTGTGGATTTCTTTTTCATTTCTTTTTTTTATTGAGGCTTCATGTTTTTCTTCTTTATTTTGATCAGTAGGTTTATGAACTTTTTATCTTGAAATTTACCTTTATCTTCCTAGATTTGAACCAGACTATTATTACTTGATATCTCCTTGTCTTCCTCTCCACTAGAAAGTTCTATACCTACACAATTTATTCACTTTTATTGCTCTGACATTGTTGTCATTTACAGATTAACCTCTCTGGTTCCCTGTTGCAATTTTTTTTTTGTTTTGGATAGTTCTTGAGAGTTCATTTCCTACCTTGGTATCTGGCTAGTACAATCTTGGCCCTAAATTCAGGCTGTGGTCTTATGTTGTTTGTGTTCAAGCCAAAGGACTCCCTTTAATAATTCTTATAAGTTTGGTTTGTTTTTTACATATTCTCTTAACTTCTGTTTACCTGGAAATATCCTAATTTCACCATCATATATGAATGAAAGTTTTGCAGGATATATTATGTATGGTGGCAATTTTTTTCTTTTAAGTTTTTATATATGTCATCCCATTGCCTTCTTGCCTGCATGGTTTCTGCCAAGTAATCAGAGCTTGTTGCTTCAGTATATGTGACTTTTTGTTTTTCTCCAACTGCTGTCAGGGTTTTTCTCTGTCTTTGGTTTTATCAAGTGTGATTATGATATTCCTTGGTGTTTTTCCTTTGGGATCTACCCTATATGGAGTTCATTGAGCTTCTTGGATGGTCAGCTTTCCATCATTCATGATATTAGGGAAGTTTTCTGTCAGTGGTTCTTCAGTGATCCTCTCTGTGTGTTCTGTTTTCTCCTGCTCTGGAACTCTGATCACTCTTAAATTTTTGCTTTTGATTTTATCCCATGTAACTCTCAGCATTCTTCCTTTTATCTTCATTCTCTTTTCTGATTTTTCCTCAAACAGAGTTGTATCCAAGTGTTTGTCTTCAATTTCACCTACCGTGTCTCCCATCATATCAAACCTGCTCCTCAGTCCTTCTATGACACTGTCCATCTGAAATTCTGTTGCTTATCTTTTGAACTTCTAATTTTTGTTTTGTTATGATTTCTAGCTGTGAACTTATTGTTGGCATTTTGCTCCTGTGCTGTTTTCCTTATTCTTACTTTTTTTTACTGTCTTTTCCATGGTTTTGTCTGCTTTTCCATACATTTGTTTATTTTTTCCTCATTTTTGTCTGCTTTTTGTTTCAACTCTTGGATAGTCCTGAATAGTAGGGGTTTGAATTCTCAGTCAGGTAGTTCTAGTGCCTTTTCTTCTAGTGGAATGTCATCTGGAACCATCCTGTCCTTTTTTTAAAAAAAAAAATGTGTTTTGATATTTTTGGCTCTCTGCAGGACATTCAGTAGTTATTTTCTTCACTTCTTGATTGTAAATATTTTTGTTTAGTCCTGGTTTTTTGTTTTACTTGGTTATGCTGAGCAGGGAGCTGTACATTCTTTGTTGTTTGCTCATCAGTTGTTGTGATATTTTTCACCTTGCCCAATGGACATGGTTAGTCACTCAACTGTGGTACAGTAGGGCAGGTCCAGCTGAAGGGAAGGGGCTGAGATGGGTTGTTCATGGCACATAATATGGCTGATAGGGTGGACCAGGAATCAGTGCCAGGCAGGTTTTAGTAGGCTGTGCCTGTGCTGCTTGGAGATGTAATGTTCAGTGCATGATGCAGGTAGGCAGGAAAGGTGGGGGAGGTTGTGATGGGTGGATCTAATGTGGGTGTGGGAAAGAGGAGAGAGAAACAGGAGCCAAAAACAAAGGAGAAAAAAGAGTGCAAAGAAGCTTCCCATTGGAGTGGAGAGAACCACAAAATAGAGAAAAAGAAAAAAAATAACTAGATAAAATTTGGAAAATTAAAAAAAGACAAAAAGTAAAGCCCCAGAGGTTCCACCAGTGCAGTCACAAAGACTAGGGACGCCTACCAGGCAGCATAGTATAACCCAGTTCCAGGGGGTATAGATGTCACCCAACATCAGGTATTCAGGATACGGGAAAAGACAGGTGAGAACTGAGAAATGAAGAAAGACAAAAAGGGAAAGGGGGAATTAAAAAAATGAAGAAAGAAAGAAATGCCATCCGGGATCCTGCCTATATTGGCTGCGCAGACTGGGGGAGGAGGTCCTAAGCTGTGCAGTGCAACTCAGCTAGAAGGGGCTCCCATATGTGAAAACAGAAAAAAACAAAGGAAAAACCAAAACAAGGGGAAAAAAAGCCCCAGGGAGCCCACCAGTGTGGCATCGCAGGCTGGGACAGTGTTTCTCCAGTCAAGTGGGGCTTCACAGCTTTTCAAGACCCAAAGATGGCACATGAAGCCAGGTGTTCAAAAGAAAGAAGTAGGAGGTGGTTGGAGGCACAGAAAAAAAAAAAAAGAGAGAAACGGAAAGAAGCAACACCAGCTCAAGGACACAGCCAGTGTGGACAGAGCAAATCCAAGTGGCCTGGGGTGGAAACCGTTCCCTTCTGGCCAAGAGGCTGTGGCCGATGGGAAGCAGAAGAGGCCAAAGCAGGAGGGGAAGAAGGATGGGGTTTAGGAAAGCATATATTTCTCATTACCGGGCGCTCTGTCTTCCACTGGGAACTTCAAGAAGCTGATTTCCCATACTCCTGTCCACCAATCTGCTCTTTGGGTGGATCGAATCCAAGTGGCACACACCCTGCATTTCCCAGCTGGCCTAGCCACATCAGCCAGCCAGGAAGGTTGGAGGTAGAACAGCAGGGAGAGGATGGGGGTGGGAACGCATGTATTGCTGGTTACTGGGTGTTCTGTCTCCCGCTGGGGTCTCTGTAAAGTGGCTTTCCTGTACCCCCGTCATCGGATCTCTGACAGGAGTCCAAGATGGAGAATCCATGCTGCACTTGCTGATAAGGAACCTCCACACGTATCTTTCCACGCTCTCTGTCCTCTGTCAGCTTGTTATTCCATTTGGTGTTTGGCTGAGTTCTTTATCTCTTCATTTGAGACTTCGAGTTCTAGGAATGATGCTTGCGTCTGTTGTACTTAGTTTTTCAGGTCTTGGCTGTGGAAAGATGGCATGGTACTTCTGTCTATGGCTGCCATGTGGGGCCAGAAGTTCTTATTGAGAATTTTTGTCAAGAATGGGTGTTGGACTTTATCAAATGCCTTTTCTGTGTGGATTGAGATAATCATGTGACTCTTTTGTTTTATTTATGTGCTGGATTGTATTGATTGATTGTCTAATGTCAAACCATCCTTGCACACCTGGTATGAATCCCACTTGGTCGTGGCTTTTTTTTTATATGATGCTAAATTCTATTGGCTAGAATTTTGTTAGGAATTTTTGCATCTGTATTCATGAGATTTAAGGGTCTGTTATTTTCTTCTTGTGGTATCTTTGTCTAATTTTGATATTAGGGTTATGCTGGCTTCATTGGTCTCCTGTTATCCACAAGTAGTAACTCATCTTCTGCAGTAACTCATTTTCTGGCAGCTGGGCAGCTTTGATTTTCTTCGTCATGCTGCTGCAGAGCAGCAATCCTCAGTGACCTTGGTGTGGAAAATGGATAGGGTGTGATCAAATTGGAGGAAAAGCTCACCTACTTTCAAATGACTAATGTAAGTTATGAAGCTTCTTTGGGTTCCCAAATACAATACTGATTTACATAATTCTTCCAGTGGAAAGAAGTAGATTTTCCAGTTCCTATAGTAGTTGTGCATCTTCTAACACATTTTATAATCCTGATAATAAGAACTATCATTATTAATATACTTAACCCAATGTCCAACAGAGATTATAACCAAGAACCTACACTATTAGGTGGCCAACTGAAAATATCAAAACAGGATGGTAAAGTCATAGCTGGTATAGAGTGTAATCGAAGAGCTTTTTGATGAGTCTTCTTAAGGTCTTGCTGTACTTCTCCTGTAGTATTTATCCAAGAGCAGCATGAGGTGTTGGCAATCGTGCACCCTCCTCCTTGCTGTGCTACTAGAAAACCTAAAGCTATTCAATTATCAGGTACAGGTGTACCTCAGGAATATTGTAGGTTCCGTTCCAGACCACAGAATAAAGCAAGTCACACAAAATTTTTGGTTTTCCATTCATATGAAAGTTACATTTACACTATATTGTAAACTATTAAGCATGCAATAGCATTATGTCTAAAAAAAATAATGTAGATACCTTAGTAAAAATATTTTATTGCTAAAAAAATGCTGACCATTATCTGAGCCTTCAGTGAGTTGTAATCTTTATCTGGTGCAGGGTCTTACCTTGATGTTGTTGGCTGCTGACTTCCCAAGATAATGGTTGCTGACAGTTGGGGTGGCAGTGGAAATTTCTTAAAATAAGACAAGAAGAAAACTTGCCATATCGACTGATTCTTCCTTTCATGAAAGACCTCTCTGCATCACAGGATGCTGTTTGATTTTGATAGCATTTTACCCACAATAGAATTTCTTTCAAAATTAAACTCAATTGTCTCAAACCCTGCCACTGCCTTACCAACTGTTTATATAATATTCTAAATCCTTTTTTGTCACATCAACAATGTTTACAGCATATTCACCAGAAGTAGATACCATCTTGAGAAACCACTTTCTTTGCTCGTCCATAAGAATCAACTCCTCATCTGCTAAAGTTTTATCATGAGATTGCAGAAATTCAGTCACACCTTTAGAATCTACTTCTAATTCTAGTTCTCTTGCTATTCCACTACATCTGCAGTTCCTTCCTCCATTGAAGTCTTGAGCTCCTCAAAGTCATCCATAAGGTTTGGAATCAACTTCTTCCAAACTCCTGTTAATGTTATTTTTACTTCCTCCCATGAATCACAACTGCTCTTAATGGCATCTAGAATGATGAATCTTTTCCAGAAGGTTTTCAATTTGCTTTGCCCTTATCCATCAGAGATATTACTATCTACGGCAACTATAGCTTTGCAAATTACGTTTCTTAAATAATAAGACTTGCAAGTTGAAATTACTCCTTGATCTGTGTGTTGCAGAATGGATGTTGTGTTAGCAGACATGAAAGCAGCATTAATCTCCTTGTATATCTCTATCAGAGCTCTTGGGAGACCAGGTGCATTGTCAATAAACAGTAGTATTTTGAAATAAATCTTTTTTCTGAGCAATAGTCCTCAACAGTGGGCTTAAAATATTCAGTAAACCATGTTCTGAACAGATGTGCTGTCATCCAGGCTTTGTTCTTCCATTTATAAAGCACAGCAGAGAAGATTTAGCATAATTTCTAAGGGCCCTAGGATTTTTGGAATGATAAATGAGCAGTGGCTTCAACTTAAACTCACCAGCTGCATTAGCCCCTAACAAGAGTCAGCAGGTCCTCTGAAGCTTTGAAGCCAGGCATTGACGTTTCCTCTCTAGCTATGAAAGGCATCTTCTTCCAATATAAGGCTGTTTGTCTACACTGAAAATCCATTGCTAATTGTAGCCACCTTCATCAATTATCTTACTAGATCTTCTGGATAACTTGCTGCAGATTTTATGTTATGGAGATGATTTTTTTTTTTTTGTCTGAAGGCAAATAGAGCTGAATATTAATGTTCTGGAGACAGCTTTTCTCCTTAAGCCTCATGAACCAACCTCTGCTAGCTTCAAACTTTTCTTCTGCAGCTTCCTTACCTCTCTCAGCCTTCACAGAGTTGAAGAGAGTTAGGGTTTTGCTTTAGGTTAGGCTTTGATTTAGCTGGTTTGATCATCTACGCAGACCAATAAAACTTTCTCCATATCATTAATAAGGCTGTTTGACTTTTTTATCATTCATGTGTTCACTAGGGTAGTACTTTTAATTTCCATCAAGAACTTTTCCTTTGCATTCACAACTTGGCTAACTGGCACACAGGCCTAGCTTTCAGCCTATCCTGGCTTTTGACATGCCTTCCCCACCAAGCTTAATCACTTTTAGCTTTTGTTTTAAGGTGAGAGCTGTTCGAATCTTCCTTCCTATGGAACACTTAGAGGCCATTGTAGGGTTATCATTTTAATAATTTTAATATCATCATGTCTCAGGGAATAGAAAGGGCCCAGGAGAGGGAAAGAGATGGGGGTACAGCTCGTTGGCAAAGTTGTTAGAGCATATACAACATTTATTGATTAAGTTTGGCATCTTACGTGGGCTTCTTTCCTGGTGCCCCAAAACAATTACATGAGTAACGTCAAAGATCGCTGATCATGGATCACCATATCAGGTATAATAATAATGAAAATATTTGAAATATTGTGAGAATTACCAAAATGTGACACAGGGATACAAAGTGAGCACATGCTATTGGAAAAATGGTGCCAATAGTCTTGCCACAAACCTTCAATTTGTGAAAAACAGTATCTGCAAAATGCAATAAGGTGAAGTGCAATAAAATGAGGTATGCCTGTGCTACTTTAGTGAATTGAGGAATCACTGTTGTGCTGCCTTTCCATCTATAACATTGTCAGCTATTTGAAGCATGGTAACTGACAGGTTATGAATAGTTAGTTCTAACTGTGGTGTGTCAAACAAAGGGATGATTGCTCACAAAAAGGATCAATCCCATCCAGGGGAGTCAGCTACAGGACTGCCTGTGTCAGGCTATGCCAAGCTAAAGAAATCAATTTCAAATCACTGGCTGAATGCAGACTTTCATTATGGGTGTAAATATCTAGAGGAACTCCCAAGCTTGACAATGTACATTGATCTTTCATTCTCCAACCTCCTAGCCAGTGTACCCCAGGCATAAGAAAAATCCTTAGGGTAGGTGTTACCTGTAGTGCTGTAATGTGAACCTCCACAAAGCAATAAGTAACCATGAGGAATGCATAGGACCTGTTTAAAATCAGAGAAACTATGGATAGAAAAATTTGCATTCACCAGCTAATTGTCTATGTTGGCATTACTACAGATTGATAATCTTCCAGAGTTTAACTCCCACAGCATAGTTTTGAAAATACAGATCATTGTAAATTTTAATAGTTCCATTTAGTGTATGAAAGCCATTATTATACCAACTAGAATACAATCAGGCTTCTTCAGAATAATGTCCAACAAAGAGATGGTACCCAGTATAATCTCTTTTTCTACATTTCATTTTGGAATTTACCTCTTTAGCTGCAGCACAATCAAGTTCATAGTTGGGTCAAATTAAAACATGAAACTAAAGAATAGGCCTTAACCTTGGGTGGTTGCCATAACTTGACTCTGATAGTTCGTTTTAAATTAACACTAGAATTAATGATTTGGTGTTATTACGTGATAATTCTGTGTAGGGAAGCCAATGGGTCATGTACAGACTGGGGAAACAAGTGGCAACTCAAACATTCAGTTAGGTCACTAGTGTTTGCCATGGGCTGAGCAGCTTAACAAAAGCACCCCCTTACCAAGCGTTAGAAAAAAGAGACAATGATAAGATTAATACAATAATAAGGATCATGATGAAAACAGAAAAGGCAAATAAAATAATACTATAAACATCCCAAAATAATGGGCACACCTGTAATTACCAAAATAAACTCAGCAATTTCTAAGGATTGCATAAATGTTACCAAAGGCGGGGCGGGGGGGGAACTTAGGTGTAAATAGTAAATACAAAGTGGCTAAAGATAAAAGTATAGCTAACAATATAGCACAGAGTCCAAAATGCTTCATCTACTTCCATAATCTTGTTCTGTGATCTTGGGTAGGCAGTTCATTCTTGTCATCTGTTTCTCATCTGAGGCTCTGTTTAAACTTGAAGTCCTTCAGTTCATTGAACAGTCCAGGTAGGGTCCATGAGAGCCTTTTTTAACTAAGATAGGTGGATCCAAGCTTTGTAGTTCTTGTTGTAAGGTGTCATTGAGTCGGCTCTGACTCATAGCGACCCTATGCACAACACAAAGAAACACTGCCTAGTCCTGAGCCATCCTCACAATTATTGCTGTGCTTAAGTCCATTCTTGCAGCCACTGTGTCAATACATCTTGTTGAGGGTCTTCCTCTTTTTGCTCACCCTCTACTTTACCAAACATCATGTCCTTCTCCAGGGACTAGCCCCTCCTTATAACATGTCTACAGTATGTAAGACACGGTCTCACCATCCTTGCTTCTAAGGAGCATTCTGGTTGTACTTCCTCCAACACAGATTTGTTCGTTCTTTTGCGGTCTATGGTATATTCGATATTCTTCACCAACACCACAGTTAAAGGCATCAATTCCTCCTTGGTCTTCCTTGTTCACTGTCCAGCTTTTCATGCACATGAGGCAGTTGAAAATACGATGACTTGGGTCAGGCGCACCTTAGTCTTCAAGGTGACATCTCTGTTTTCAACACTTTAAAGAGATTTCTTGCAGCTGATTTGCCCAGTGCCATGTGTCTTCTGATTTCTTGACTGCTGCTTCCATGGGTGTTGATTGCAGATCCAAGTAAAATGAAACCCTTGACAACCTCAATCTTTTCTTCATTTATCATAATATTGTTTATTGGTCCAGTTGTGAGGATTTTTGTCTTTTTGTTGAGGTGTAATCCATACTGAATACCGTGGTCTTTAATATTCGTCAGTAAGTGCTTCAAGTCCTCTTCACTCTCAGCAAGTAAGGTTGTATCATCTACATAACGAAGGTTCTTAATGAGTCTCCCTCCAATCCTCCAATCCAGTCCTGATGCCCCGTTCTTGTTCATATAATCCAGCTTTTTGGATTATTTGCTCAGTATACAGATTGAATACATGTGGTGAAAGAATATAACCCTGACACACATCTTTTCTGACTTTAAACCATGCAGCAACCTCTTCTGTTCTAACAATTCCCTCTTGATCCATGTACAGATACCTCATGAGCATGATTAAGTGTTCCATAATTTCTAATTTCCACAGCGTTATCCATAGTTTGTTACGACACAGTCGAATGCCTTAGCATAGCCAATAAAACACAGGTAAACACCTTTCTGGTATTCTCTGCTTTCAGCCAAGATCCATCTGACATCAGCAATCCTCTTCTAATCCTGCTTGAATTTCTGGCAATACCTTGTTGATATACTGCTGCAGCTGCTTTTGAATGATATTCAGCAAAATTTTGTTTATGTGTAATATTAATGATGGAAACCCTGGTGGCATAGTGGTTAAGTGCTATGGCTGCTAACCAAAGGGTCGGCAGTTCATACCTGCCAGGTGCTCCTTGAAAACTCTACGGGGCAGTTCTACCCTGTCCTATGGGGTCGCTATCAGTCGGAATCAACTCGATGGCACTGGGTTTGGTTTGGTTTTAATATTAATGATATTGTTTGGTAATTTCTGCATGCAGTTGGGTCACCTTTCTTGGGAATAGGCATAAATATGGATATCTTCCACTCAGTTGGCCAGGTGGCTGTCTTCCAAATTTTTGGCAAAGATGAGTCAGCACAGTGCTGCATCCATTTGTAGAAACATCTCAATTGGTATTCTGTCAATTCCTGGAGCCTTGTTTTTAGCCAATGTCTTCAGTGCAGCTTGAGCTTCTTCCCCCGGTACCATTGCTTCGTGATCATATGTTACCTCCTGAAATGGCTGAATGTCAACCAATTCTTTTTGGTATAGTGACTCTGCGTATTCTTCCTATCTTCTTTTGATGCTTCCTGCATTGTTTAATATTTTCCCCATAGAATCCTTCAGTATTGCAACTCGAGGTTTGAATTTTTTCTTCAGATCTTTCGCCTTGAGCAATGACGAGCATGTTTTTCCCTTTTGGTTTTCTATCTCCAGGTCTTCGCACGTGTTGTCATAATACTTTGTCTTCTCAAGCCGCTTTTTGAAATCTTTTGTTCAGCTGTTTTACTTCATCATTTTTTCCTTTTGCTTTAGCTATTTGATGTTGAAGAGGAAGTTTCAGAGTCTCTTCTGACATCCATTTTGGCCTTTTCTCCCTCCCCTGTCTTTTTAATGACCTCTTGCTTTCTTCATGTGGGATGTCCTTCCACAACTCATCTGGTCTTCAGTCATTAGTGTTCAATGCATCAATCTATTCTTCAGATGGTCCCTAAATTCAAATGGGATATACTCAAGGTCATACTTTGCCTGTCATGGACTTGTTCTAATTTTCTTCAGTTTCAACTTGATCTTGCATGTGAATTGATGGTCCATTCCACAGTAGGCCCCTGGCCCTGTTCTGACTGATGATATTGAGCTTTTCCATTGTCTCTTTCCACAGATGTAGTCAATTTGGTTCCTGTGTATTCTATCTGATGAGGCCCATGTGTACAGCTGCCTTTTATGCTGGTGAAAAAATGTATTTGCAGTGAAGAAGTCATTGGTCTTGCAAAATTCTATCACACGCTCTCCAGCATTGTTTCTAACACCAAGGCCACATTTTCCAACTACTGTTCTTTGTTCTTTGTTTCCAACTTTCGCATTCCAGTTGTTACAGGGCAGGGCTTCCCAGCTTGGGACTAAGCCCTGATAAGGTTCTTAGTTTCTTCTGGCCAAGAATGACCAGGAGAGGCTCAGAGGTCCCACATGAACAAAGGTTTATTAGTGACGGAAAGAGAATAAAAGTCTCACAAAAGAGAGAGGGAGAGGGTTTTCCACCTACACTAGCCTGTAGTCTCTCACGGGACAAAGGATTTCCTAGGGCTTATAAAAGTTTTCAGGCAGGAAAAAGGCATTGTCTTTATTCATTAGATGGGTTGAGATTTCTAGGAGAAGGGGAGGGATTATGAAAATCCAATGCGCCCACAGTTAGAATTCAAAATGGACTTCCTCACAGAGATTGCTGGAACTAAGATGGAGTATGTCACAAAGGCTGCCGGGATATCAAACAGGACTTATTCTGAGATGTTGTACATGCGTGATGCATCTGGATCTTGGTTCAAGTCCTGTTCGTGTTTGTCTCATGTGGAATGTTGTTCATAGGCCACACTGATATTTACTGTGCACATCCTGTACCTGGTGGGGCCTTGAAAAACAACTTAGAAGGATTATCAGTAATTTATAGCTAGTCAAGCACAAACGGCCTTGAAAAGTAGCCCCTTATCTTGTCTAAGCACCTAGTTTGTTAATCACAACTGGTTTTCGGGAGCCAGCAGCAAAAGTTATATGGCAATCTGCACTTAGTTTTAGATTCAGAGACTATTTAATTATAGCTGGTCAAACACACAGGGCCTCGAAATGTAGCCCTTATTTAATTTAATTCAGTCAGTCCGATCTCGTCCCTGTCTTGTAATCACCAGTAATTATCAATGCTTCCTGAAAGCCTCAACTTAATGTGAAAATTTGCAAACCATAACAAGAATATATTAATAGCCACAGGAAGGAGGCATCTGGACAAAGTCAATTTGCCATTCAGAGATAAAGACAATTGGCAAAGGATATCAACCAAGAGAGGAGTGGGAAGGTTTGCCTGGATTAAATTGATGACAGGGCATTGTCTTGCCATCTGGTCTGCTGCCTCCAAAAAATGTCCCTAATGATATTTGTTTCCTAATTTCACTAATTTGTCTTGATCTACATGGTTATCTGGAAACCCTGGTGACATAGTGGTTAATTGCATGGCTGCTAACCAAAGGGTTGGCAGTTCGAATCCACGAGATGCTCCTTGGAAACTCTGTGGGGAAGTTCTACTCTGTCCTATAGGGTCGCTATGAGTTGGAATTGACTCGAAGGCACTTGGTTTTTTTTTTTTTACATGGTTATCTTGGCATACATATATCATTATTCATTCCTCCTAATAATCCATATCCCAATTTGGTCAACAGCACTTTTGCTTTCACATGCACTTTTCATATTTTAGGACAAGAATCTGGAAGAGAAAAGAACTAAGAATTTAAACAACCCCATGGGAAAGGTCAGCTATGGCCTTTAATTTTATATAAGACTCAGACACAATGTTTCAGACTACAGGCAAATTCTCAGAACAAAACAAAATGCTGGTTCTGTGGACAGCTCAAAAACAAAATGGAACAAAAACAACTTAAACAATATCATAAAACATAAACAATTTAGTTTCTTAGCATTAAACAAAAATTAACTCATTTTCCCAGAATGAAAGAAAAAGAGCAGATGGAAACTCAATTTTCCTAAGCACTGACATTCTAAATTGTTTTTAGTCAGATAATGTTATCTGGGAATTGGCATCATCTATTTTACTGCAAGATTTTTAACAAACATATTCTCAAAGAGAACCGTACACCAAAAGACCTAGGCTGAACAAACCTTAACCCAAACTTTCAAGTGGAAAACCTGACCCAAACCTGCAAACTCAAAATCTCAGTAAGCACTTACCAGAGGTGGCATGCCCTCATCTTACTAAGTAGGAGCACCTGCAAACAAAAGAAAGGTGCATTAAACCTGATTGCATAATAAACAAAAGGAAAAATGTTTGTACAGGGAGTTACAGCTTTTGTCCGCTAGATACAGGCTCCTCAGGCTCCAAAATGTTCAAATCACAACAGAACCAAAAACAAAAGATCAGAATTCCAAAGGCACGCTGGAACTTTCAGCATTGCCAAGGATTGACAAAACTGTCAGGGGCTTTGTTTTGTGCAGTTGCAGTTTATAAAACCAGAAAATGCCTCAGTAAACAGCTTCTCAAGCCATGAGTTAGACCCATTGATGTGGAGTCAATTGCAACTAACGGTGACTCTACAGAACTGCCCAGCAGAGTTTCCAAGGAGCAGCTGGTGGTAACTAGAAAACAAAAAAAGATTAAGTGTGAACCCTCTTAACAAGAAGCAACCAGACACTCTTGCAACACAATTGAAAACACAAACTTCCACAAGCTTCTGCAGACTGAAGGTAAAGATTGAACACAAGCCTCCCAAAAGTTCAAAAGCTTGTTTAACTGCGAATGAGAAAAAAACAGGAGTAGAAAACGCCTTCAATGAATTCCTTCAAAGCCCCAGGGAGATGTTCAGGGTTTGGTTCTTAACAGAGCCACATCGAGAATGCTCAGAGTTCCTTTTCTCGGGAGCACTTAAAAAGTAGGAGGGCACACACAAAAGGAGCCATGGTGCTGGAGTCTGGTTTTATCAGCTCTTCGAGTCCCCAGGAAAGGTAAATCCAAAATCCTGCCAACAAACGCCAAATGTTCTGTGAAAACACTGCAACTTCATTGAAGTAAGATCAGAAGAGATTTGTTGAAGTCAGAGTAGCATTGCAACGACAGAATGGGAAACCTCAGGCTTAAGCTCACAGATCACAGTGGCAAAAAAAATAAAATTATAATATTCTCATTTGTTTACAGTACTTGAGTCAAAAGTGTGACAAAGTAAAGCATAATCCTTGTTATTGGTTATATGAATAGATTGGTTGGCTAAAAGACATAACTGAAAGACATGGAGTCAAGGGAAGCTTCATGTCCCTTACGAAGCAATGAGGAGACTGATATTTTTAGGAACTGTTAGATAAAAATTACTTTGCTCAGAGCATTACATCCCTGAAGGAGAGTGCAAATGAGTTTACACGAAGTATTTACAACCTTGCCAGGAAACTAGAGGAGACTGAGATCAAACAATTTCTGTGAGGTAGTCATATTCTTTAGTCTGACGGAAAAGAAACTCATTTTCTTAATGATAATGAGTTAATTGCTATGCAAGGAAGGTAGAATATAGGAGAAATGTTACACGGAGCTGCGAGGCACCAAATGTAAAATCTAGGTAAAAGGTTACACTGAACTTTTAAAGCTCATTCAATCTCTTTACATGTAGGTCAGATGCCCCTCTTTTGATTTTAAATCCCTTATCACTTTCCACATACAATGCAAATGATTCAAAGCCCCTCCACTGTCTAGTGGCTAAGTGCTATGGCTGCTAACCAAAAGGTCAGCAGTTTGAATCCTCCAGGTGCTCCTTGGAAACTCTATGGGGCCTTTCTATTCCATCCTATAAGGTTGCTATGAGTCAGAATCGACTCGATGGCGCCAGGCTTTTGGTTTGTTATCACTTTCCACATACAATGCAAACGATTCAAAGTCTCTCCACTGTCTTCTAGTGTGCAAGATGAAAGAATGCATATGCAATTGCTTTACTGTCTTCTCTCTTCAGAATATGTCTGCTGTAGGAGTAAGCTTTTCATTTCTAGTAGGTATTCTGGCATGTGAGGATTGAATTCCATAGTTCTATGAGTGAACTCTACCACATTCATCTCTGCTGTGCTCAGCCCCTCCCGAGATGCCACCTCAGGAGAGAATTTGTCAGAGACAGCACTCGTGTTGCCAACTTTGGTAAGCTTATATCATCGTATTTTGCTAAACCCGCCTAAACATCAGCATATAGCCACAGTTCCATGAGGGCTTCTAAAAGCCTTTTAAGGATGTCGAACATGTTCAAGAAATGGAACACCTTCATTGTATCTCACATAATTTTCACTGCTTCCCTGGACCTCCCGAGTAGACCAAGACATTGGTGTCTCATCTACATTGGGCTTCATAGTGGGATCCGTGATGCTGTAGCTACTGAGTATACTAGTTACAGCTGTCGCCAGCCTTCAGGATCTGCTTAAAAATCTTTCCTATGCTGACTGAAACAAGTCAGTCACAAAAGGACTAATCTGTATGAGACCATTGTTATAAAAACTCAAGAAAAGTTTTACACACAGAAACAATCTTTTACGGTTATGAGGAAGAGGACAGATAAGGAGGGAAAAATGCTAGCTAGACAATAGATAGGTGGTAACTTTCCTGAAGGGTAAGACAGTACACAATACTGGGAAAGTGAGCACAACTTGACCAAGGCAAAGTCATAGAAGCTTCCTAGACACACCCAGACTCCCTGAGGGACTGAGTTATTGTGCTGAGGGCTGGGGACTGTGGATAAAGCAGAGGTCCCTAGGCTGTGAAAAATTCCACTGCCTCAAGTAGCTTCCTTGACCTGCCTCACAACTTTGTGTTAGAATCCTAGCACAATTTTGCATAGAATTCTAGCTCCTCTGCTTGGGCTGTCCTATAAAAATTCTGTCAACGGATGAAGTTATATGTAAACCTTACTGTGCCTGTGTAGTATGATTAAGAATTTTACTGAGGCAGGGCCAAGATGGCTGACTAGGTAGAAGATACCTCAGATCCCTCTTGCAACAAAGACTTGGAAAAACAAGTGAATCGATCACAGACATGACAATCTACGAACCCTGACCATCAGACACAGATCTAAAATGTTGAGCTGAGTGACAGAGACTGAGATCAAGCAACCACGTGGAAGCAACGACTGTTTTCAGAGCCTGGAACCAGCGTCCCTGTTAGAAAACCTTGACACCGGGCTTAGGTCTGGGTGCGGGGGAGCTGAGCACGGCATCCTGAGACAGCACAAACACAGGACGCAGCGCTCGCCCCTAGAAATGACCTCAGGGGAAGCCCAGCCAGGGCACGCAGGCAGCGCAGCAACACAGCTGACAGGAGGAGAAGTCAACAGGAGGCAGCGACTGGTTTTGGTGCCTGGAGTGAGGAGTCCCAGCCAGGGAACCTTGGCGCTGGGCTTTGAACTGGGAGCGGAGGAACTGACTACAGCTTCTGAGACAGCACAAGCACAGGACGTGGGCCTGACCCTCAGGGGCAATCTCAACCCAGCCAACGCACACAGGCTACACACCCCTCAGGAATCACAGATAAAACAGTCATCACCAAGCAAGATAAGTAACTTTGCCTATATTCTGGGGTGCTACTCTCTCCTATCTATCTGATCCCCCCACTCCCCTTCCCAGGCGGCTTCATTAACATTGGAATTTCCTGAGCCAGAGAGTGAAGTGCTCTGCAGTTTTTTGTTTTGTTTTGTTTTGTTCTTTTGGTCTTTTCCTAACCCATTCTCCTGGCCTGAGAGAAGCGGCTACAAAAAACCCAGGGACCAAAAATCCTTCCCTGACTTCCCGAAATTGGACTAAAAATACAGAACCAGCTCCAGCCAAGCATATGAGATAGACATTCTTGGGCTTTCATCCCTACAGGGAACAAGGTGGCTATTATAATGCAAAGGCAATTCTGATAGGGATCTGACTGTAATTGTTTTAGCAGATTACTGGAAAGACAAGTTTCCCAGGTCTGATATCTCCATCTATTAAATACAGCCCTCACTGACACACAACGGGGAACTAAGGGCTGAAGCTCTCCCCAGACCACCTAACCTCCTGCCTTAGGGGTCTGAGGATAGTGACACCTACCAATCTGTACAGGGACATGCACTGGGTGCCTAAGGTACAGCTGCAGAGCCCACCCACCAAAGTGCTTTAGGAATAGAGACACACCTACCTCACTGGCACTTGAGAGAAGCCTGTCAGCATCCTGCCCCCCCACTCTGGAGCATGACCCCCTGCTGCTACTAGAATCTGGTGCACACAGCTATCACCACTACTCCTCTAGGTGGATAGGTGACAGTCTGCACCACACACTTGGTGACCCAAAATCAGATTCTACTCAAGAATAGTGAATGGACTCTTAGGCTTATATATCTGGTAACAGTCCAAACCAGCTGGTAATAGGACATAAGCAATTCAAGGGCTACAACAATAAAGACAGCACAATCTGGTAGCCCATTTAAGTGTATTGAAAAAAAAGAAAACAAGATAAGACTCAGTGAGCAAATATAAAATAAACCATTACAATATCTTATAGATGGCTCAGAGACAGAAGTCTATATCAAACCACATAAAGAAGCAGACTGTGATTGCTTTCACAACTTCCCAAATTAAAGAATCAAAATCTTTCCCAAATGAAGATACAATCCTGGAATTGCCAGATGCAGAATATAAAAAACTAATTTACGGAATGCTTCAAGACATCAGGGATGACCCCATAAATGAAATAAGGCAATCTACAGAAAAAGCCAAGGAACACACTGATAAAGCAGTTGAAGAAATCAAAAAAAATTTTCAAGAACATAGTGGAAAAATTAATAAGCTGCAAGGATCCATAGAGAGACAGCATTCAGAAATCCAAAAGATTAACAGTAAGTTACAGAATTAGACAACTCAATAGGAAGTCAGAGGAGCAGAATCGAGCAATTGGAATGCACAGTGGGGGAGTTGGAGGATAAGGGAATTGACAACAATATAGCTGAAGAAAATCAGATAAAAGAATTAAAAAAAAAAAAGAAGAAACCCTAAGACTCATGTGGGACTCTATCAAGAAGAATAACTTGCACGTGACTGAAGTTCCAGAACAGGGAGGGATAACAGAAAATACAGAGAGAATAGTTGAAGATCTGTTGGCAGAAAACTTCCCTGACATCATGGAAGATGAAAGGATATCTATCCATGATGCTTATCGAACCCCATATAAGATTGATCCAAAAAGAAAATCACCAAGACATATTATCATCAAACTTGCCAAAAACAAAGATAAAAAGAAAATTTTAAAAGCAGCCAGGGATAAAAGAAAGGTCTCCTACAAAGGAGAATCAATAAGAGTAAGTTCAGACTACTCAGCAGAAACCATGCAGTCAAGAAGGCAATGGGATGACATATATAGAGCACTGAAGGAGAAAACCTGCCAACCAAGGATCATATATCCAGCAAAACTCTCTCTCAAATATGAAGGTGAAACTAAAACATTTGCAGATAAACACAAGCTTAGAGAATTTGCAAAAACCAAACCAAAGCTACAAGAAATACTAAAGGAAACCGTTTGGTCAGAAAATCAATAATATCAGATACCAGCACAACACGAGGTCACAGAACAGAACATCCTGATACCAATTCAGATAGGGAAGTCACAAAAACAAATTAAGATTAATTTTTTAAAGAAAAAAATGCTCAAAACAGAGAATCATTGAAGTCAATATGTAAAAGATCACAATAATCAAAAAGAGGGACTAAATACAGGAGGCATAGAACTGCCATATGGAGAGGAAAACAAAGCGATATAGGACAACACAAGTTAGGTTTTTACTTAGAAAAACAGGGGTAAATATTAAGGTAACCACAGAGAGGTATAACAACTCCATAACTCAAAATAAAAACCGAGAAAAACATAATGACCCAGCAAACATAAAGTCAACTACTACAAAAATGAGGAACACACAATTTACAAAGAAAAACGTCTCAGCACAAAAAAGTGGAAAAATGAAATTGTCAACAACACACAAAAAAAGACATCAAAACGACAGCACTAAACACATACTTATCTATAATTACGCTGAATGTAAATGGACTAAATGCACAAATAAAGAGACAGAGAGTCTCAGACTGGATAAAGAAACATGATCCGTCTGTATGCTGCCTACAAGAGACACACCTTAGACTTAGAGACACAAACTAAAACTCAAAGGACGGAAAAGAATATATCAAGCAAACAATAAGCAAAAAAGAGCAGAAGTAGCAATATTAATTTCTGACAAAATAGACTTTAAACTTAAATCCACCACAAAGGATAAAGAAGGACACTACATAATGATTAAACGGACAATTGACCAGGAAAATATAACCATATTAAATATTTATGCACCCAATGACAGGGCTGCAAGATACATAAAACAAACTTTAACAGAACTGAAAAGTGAGATAGACACCTCCACAATTACAGTAGGAGATGTCAACACAACACTTTTGGAGAAGGACAGGACTTCCAGTAAGAAGCTCATTAGAGACACGAAGACCTAATTGCTACAACCAACCAACTTGACCTCATAGACTTATACAGAACACTCCACCCAACAGCTGCAAAGTATACTTTTTTTTTTCTAGTGCACATGGAACATTCTCTAGAATAGACCACATATTAGGTCATAAAACAAACCTTTCCAGAGCCCAAAACATCAAAACATTACAAAGCATCTTCTCAGACCCCAGGGCCATAAAAGTGGAAATCAATAACAGAAAAATCAGGGAAAAGAAATCAAATACTTGGAAACTGAACAATACCTTGCTCAAAAAAGACTGGGTTATAGAAGACATCAAGGAGGAAATAAGAAAATTCATAGAATGCAATGAGAATGAAAACACTTCCTATCAAAACCTCTGGGACACAGCAAAAGCAGTGCTCAGAGGTCAATTTATATTGATAAATGCACACATACATAAAGAAGAGCCAAAATCAGAGAACTATCCCTGCAATTTGAACAAATAGAAAGTGAGCAACAAAAGAATCCAGCAGGCACCAGAAGAAAACAAATAATAAAAATTAGAGCTGAACTAAATGAATTAGAGAACAGAAAAACAATTGAAAGAATTAACAAACCAAAAGCTGGTTTTTTGAAAAAATTAACAAAATTGATAAACCATTGGCCAGACTGACTAAAGAAATACAGGAAAGGAAACAAAAAACCTGAATAAGAAACAAGATGGGCCACATCACAACAGACCCAACTGAAATTAAAAGAATCATATCAGATTACTATGAAAAATTGTACTCTAACAAATTTGCAAACCTAGAAGAAATGGATGAATTCCTAGAAAAACACTACCTGCCTAAACTAACACAATCAGAAGCAGAACAACTAAATAGACCCATAACAAAAAAAGAGATTGAAAAGGTAATCAAAAAACTCCCAACAAAAAAAAGCCCTGGCCCGGACAGCTTCACTGCAGAGTTCTGCCAAACTTTCAGAGAAGAGTTAACGCCACTGCTAGTAAAAGTATTTCAAAGCATAGAAAATGATGGAATACTACCTAACTCATTCACCATATCCCTGATACCAAAACCAGGTAAAGACACCACAAAAAAAGAAAATTACAGACCTATATCCCTCATGAACATAGATGCAAAAATCCTCAACAAAATTCTAGCCAATAGAATTCAACAACGTATCAAAAAAATAATCCACCACGACCAAGTGGGATTTATATCAGGTATGCAAGGCTGGTTTAATATTAGAAAAACCATTAATGTAATCCACCATATAAATAAGACAAAAGACAAAAACCACATGATCTTATCAATTGATGCAGAAAAGCATTTGACAAAGTCCAACACCCATTCATGATAAAAACTCTCAGCAAAATAGGAATTGAAGGAAAATTCCTCAACATAATAAAGGGCATCTATACAAAGCCAACAGCCAACATCACTCTAAATGGAGAGAGCCTGAAAGCATTTCCCTTGAGAACAGGAACCAACCAAGGATGCCCTTTATCACCGCTCTTATTCAACATTGTGCTAGTGGTCCTAGCCAGAGAAATTAGGCTAGACAAATAAAAAAAAGGGCATCCAGATTGGCAAGGAAGAAGTAAAATTATCTCTATTTGCAGATGATCTCATCTCATACACAGAAAACCCTAAGGAATCTTCCAGAAAACTATTGAAACTAATAGAAGAGTTTGGCAGAGTCTCAGGTTATAAGATAAACATACAAAAATCACTTGGATTCCTCTACATCAACAAAAAGAACATCGAAGAGGAAATCACCAAATCAATACCATTCACAGTCGCCCTGAAGAAGACAAAATGCTTAGGAATAAATCTTACCAAAGATGTAAAAGACCTATACAAAGCAAACTATGAAGTACTAGTGCAAGAAATTAAACAGGACCTACTTAAGTGGAAAAACATACCTTGCTCATGGATAGGAAGACTTAACATAGTAAAAATGTCTATTCTACCAAAAGCCATCTATACATACAATGCACTTCCGATCCAAATTCCAATGACATTTTTTAAGGTGATGGAGAAACAAATCACCAATTTCATAAGGAACGGAAAGAAACCCTGGATAAGTAAAGCATTACCGAAAAAGAAGAAGGAAGTGGGAGGCCTCACTCTACCTGATTTTAGAACCTATTATACAGCCACAGTAGTCAAAACAGCCTGGAATTGGTACAACAACAGGCACATGGACCAATGGAACAGAATTGAGAACCTGGATATAAACCCATCCACATATGAGCAGCTGATATTTGACAAAGGCCCAGTGTCAGTTAATTGGGGAGAAAATAGTCTTTTTAACAAATGGTGCTGGCATAACTGGATATCCATTTGCAAAAAAATGAAACAGGACCCATACCTCACGCCATGCACAAAAACTAACTCCAAGTGGGTCAAAGACCTAAACATAAAGACTAAAATGATAAAGATCATGGAATTAAAAATAGGGACAATGTTAGGAGCCTTAATACAAGGCATAAAGAGACATTACCAAAAATGACAAAGAGAAACCAGATAACTGGGAGCTCCTAAAAATCAAACACCTATGCTCATCTAAAGACTTCGCCAAAAGAGTAAAAAGACCACTTACAGATTAGGAAAAAATTTTCATCTACGACATCTCCGACCAATGCCTGATCTCTAAAATCTATATGATTCTGTTAAAACTCAACCACAAAAAGACAAACAACCCAATCAAAAAGTGGGCAAAGGATATGAACACGCACTTCACTAAAGAAGATATTCAGGCAGGTACAGGAGAAAATGCTCTCGATCATTAGCCCTTAGAGAAATGCAAATTAAAACTACCATGAGATTCCATCTCACTCCAACAAGGCTGGCATTAATCCAAAAAACACAAAATAATAAATGTTGGAGGGGCTGCAGAGAGATTGGAACTCTTATACACTGCTGGGAATGTCAAATGGCACAACCACTTTGGAAATCTATCTGACGTTTTCTTAAAAAGTTAGAAATAGAACTACCATACAACCCAGAAATCCCACTCCTCAGAATATACCCTAGACAAATAAGAGCCTTTACACGAACAGATATATGCGCACCCATGTTTATTGCAGCTCTGTTTACAATAGCAAAAGGCTGGAAGCAAACAAGGTGCCCGTCAACGGATGAATGGTTAAATAAATTATGCTATATTCACACAATGGAATACTACGCATCGATAAAGAACAGTGACGAATCGGTGAAACTTTTCATAACATGGAGGAACCTGGAAGGCATTATGCTGAGTGAAATTAGTCAGACGCAAAAGGACAAATACGGTATAAGGCCACTATTTTGAGACCTTGTGAAATAGTATAAACTGAGAAGAACACATACTTTTGTGGTTACAAGGGGAAGAGGGAGGGAGGGTGGGAAAGGGTGATTTACTGATTAGTTAGTAGATAAGAACTACTTTAGGTGAGGGGAAGGACAATACTCAATGCACGGAAGGTCAGCTCAACTGGACTGGACCAAAAGTAAAGAAGTTTGCTGGATAAACTGAATGCTTCGAAGGTCAGTGGAGCAAGGGCGGGAGTTTGGGGACTATGGCTTAAGGAGACTTCTAAGTCAATTGGCAAAATAATTCTATTATGAAAACATTCTACATCCCACTTTGAAGTGTGGTGTCAGGGGTCTTAAATGTTAACACGTGGCCATCTAAGATACATCAATTGGTCTCAACCCACCTGGATCAAAGGAGAATGAAGAACAGCAAGGTCACACGATAACTATGAGCCCAAGAGACAGAAAGGGCCACATGAACCAGAGACTTACATCATCCTGAGACCAGAAGAACTAGATGGTGCCCAGCCACAACCAATGACTGCCCTGACAGGGAGCACAACAGAGAACCCCTGAGGGAGCAGGAGAACAGTGGGATGCAGACCCCAAATTCTCATAAAAAGACCAGACTTGATGGTCTGACTGAGACTAGAAGAATCCTGGCAGTCATGGTCCCCAAACCTTCTGTTGGCCCAGGACAGGAACCATTCCCGAAGACAACTCATCAGACATGGAAGCGACTGGACAATGGGTTGGAGAGAGATGCTGATGAAGAGGGAGCTACTTGTATCAGGTGGACACTTGGGACTGTGTTGACATCTCCTGTCTGGAGGGGAGATAGGAGGGTAGAAGGGATTAGAAATGGGCACAACAGTCACAAAAGGAGAGACTGGAAGGAGGGAGCGGGCTGACTCATTGAGGGGAGGGTAAGAGGGAGTATGGAGTAAGGTGTATATAAACTTATGTGTGACAGACTGACTTGATTTGTAAACTTTCACTTAAAGCACAATAAAAATTATTTTAAAAAACTGTTACTGACACAACTTGTATGAACTCCTTACTTGTAATGCTCTTAAAAGTAACCTTTCCCCTGACCTTCAAAGAGCAGTCTTGGCAGCAGCAGCTCCAACTGCCTCTTTCTTTGCACAACAAAACAAAGGTGGGTTTTCTGCTCTCTGACCATGGCCTCTTTTTACTGGCCAACACAAGTCACAGTGAGCAGAACCTGAGGTTTCTAACTGGTAACATTTCTGGCAAAATAACCAGGAGTCATCCGCTCGGTTCCTGAGCTGGATCAGATAACAGACCAACCTGATGTCTACTACCACCAGGAGATTTCTCCTGGAGACCTTGGAACAGCTCTGGAAGCCAATCTACGTCGGACGAAAGGTGACTCCTCTGGGAAGGCATGAAATGCAACTGGGTTATTTGGTAAGTACCTAGGTATGGTCTTAGTAGAGTCCCAAGAAGCAGGAGGAATTGACTGTTGAGGGTGTAAAAGCCTCTGTTGTTGTCGTTAGGTGCTGTCAAGTCTGTTGCAACTCATAGCGACCCAATGTACAACAGAACGAAATACTGCCCGGTCCTACACCACCCTCAAACCATTGTTATGCTTGAGCCCATTTTTGCAGCCTCAATGTCAATCCATCTTGTTGAGGGTCTTCCTCTTTCTTGCTGGCCCTCTACTTTACCAAGCATCATGTCCTTCTCCAGGGATTGATCCCTCCTGATAACATGTCCTATGTATATCAGGCATAGTTTTGCCATCTTTACTTCCAAGGAGCATTCTGGTGGTACTTCCTCCAAGACCAATTTGTTTGTTCTTTTGGCAGTCCATGGTAGGGTCAATATTATTCACTAAAACCACAATTCAAAGCCATCAGTTCTTCCTTGGTCTTCTTTATTCATTGTCCAGCCTTTGCATGCATATGAGGTGATAGAAAAACACCATGGCTTGGGTCAGGCGTACCTTAGTCTTCAAGGAGACGTCTTTGTTTTTCAACAATTTAAAGAGGTCCTTTGCAGCAGATTTGCCCAATACAATGTGTATGTTAACTTTTTGGCTGCTGCTTCCATGGGTACTGGTTGTGGATCCAAGTAAAATGAGATCCTTGACAACTTCAATCTTTTCTCCATTTATCATGATGTTCCTTATTGGTCCAGTTGTCAGGATTCTTGTTTTCTATATCTTGAGGTGTAATCCACACTGAAGGCTGTGGTCTTTGATTACCAGTAAGTGTTCAAGTCCTCTTCGCTTTCAGGAGGCAAGATCATGTCATCTGCATAATGCAGGCTGTCAATGAGTCTTCCTCCAATCTTGCTGCCTTGTTTCTCTTCCTATAGTCCAGTTTCTCAGATTATTTGCTCAGCATACAGATTGAATAGATATGGTGAAAGGAGGCAACCCTGACACACACCTTTCCTGACTTTAAACCACTCAGTATCCACTTGTTCTGTCTGAACAATTGCCTCTTGGTTTCTGTACAAGTTCCTCATGAGCACAATTAACTGTTCTGGAACTCCCATTCATCGCAATGTTATCCATAGTTTATTATGATCCACATAGTCAAATGCCTTTGCATAGTCAATAAAACACAGGTAAACATCCTTCCTGACATCAGCAATGATATTCCTCATTCCACGGCTTCTTCTGAATCCAACTTGAATTTCTGTCAGTTCCCTTATAAACTACTTCAGCCACTTTTGAATGGTCTTCAGCAAAATTTTACCTGTGTGTGATATTAGCGATATTGTTTGATGATTTCCACATTTGGTTGGATCATCTTTCTTTGGAATAGGCATAAATATGGATCTCTTCCAGTCACGTGGCCAGGCAGCTGTCTTCAAATTTCTTGGCACAGATGAGTAAGTACTTTCAGTGCTGCATCCATTTGTTGAAACATGTCTACTGGTAATCCTTCAATTCCTGGAGACTTGTTTTTTGCCACTGCCTTCAGTGCAGCTTGGACTTCTTCCTTCAGCACCTGATTCAGTTCCTGATCATATGCTACCTCTTGAAATGGCTGAACATTTACCAGTTCTTTTTGGTACAGTAACACCATGTATTCCTTCCATCTTATTTTGATGCCTCCTATGGAATTTAATATTTTCTCCGTAGAACCTTTCAATATTGCAGCTCAAGGCTTGAAGTTTTTCTTCAGTTCTTTCAGCTTGACTAATGCCAACCATGTTCTTCCCTGTTGGTTTTCTACCACCAGGTCTTTGCACATATCATTATAATACTTCGCTTTGTCTCCTTGAGACATCCTTCGTAAATGTTATTAGATTGGTTCACTGGATTAGGTTATGTGAGCATGCAAGTATGTGTATCCAGAGAATGTGGAACGTATAGGGGATCCTGGAATGCAGCCCACTAGGATGCATCCTTAAGAACTGGGCACAGGGACTTGGGCAGACATGTCTCAGACAATGAGCTTGTCTGCTTCCTGCTATTGCCTCTTTATGTATACGCCAAATAAAACCTTTCTTTTTGCTTTGCTAAACTTTGTGGTGTTTTTACCCTAGAACAGTTAATGATGTAGTCGTTGCTGGGATTCTAAGACCACGAATTCAGTCGACCTCGTTGAGATCTGGACTGTGGAGTAGAAGCCAGCGAAGAGGTCCTATTTTCTAGACCCAAGCATTCGCAGTCCCCGTCCCTTCAACACTGATGGGGTAAGTGCTCTTGGGAAAAAAAGACTCTGCTTCTTCTTTTTGTTCTCTTTCTCATGTTTTCTTAAGTTTTATTTGGCATGTTTGTTCTGAAAACCGGTTAAGGAGGCTCTTTCTTAGATTTTTGCTTGATCCTTTGGTTCAGTGACATTTATTAACTCTTTTGGCAAACTGCAGTTTACTGTCTAGGTTCAGGAACTTGAAACAGTAAAGAGATAATTCAATTTTCAAAGAACTCTGGGTCACTGTGAGCCACAAAATCAGCTTACATAATCAAGATAAACATTAGGCCAAGGAAAATCCTATCCAAACCCCATGGCAGTCCTTGTTAGAGTTCTTTTTGTGACTCAGAGAAAACCTGGGAAGTAGTGCTCTATTTTGCCCAGTTTGTGGGGGAAATTTGCAGGGAGAAGTGGTAATTCCATACCTGTTTTATGATACAGTTTTCCAATCATAGCATTAAGATTAAAATCATCAGTAGCTACTTTAAAATAATTTCCAACTCAAGTAACTAGTATATTTAAGGTCTAAAATAAGAGACTAGGTCTCTAGCCTGCAGAATGAATTGAGTTCAAAGTGAAGAAAACCAAAAGCTTGAACCTTAGACCTTAACATCTTTGATAAGTAAGCCTGGATTTCCTCTTGCTGCTGAGACACAGGTTTGGGGCTCATATTTAAAAACACTATACACTGAATATACTAGGAGTTATTTGAAATTTCATTGACCACTTTGGGAAAATTAGCTCTCATTTGTGTAGCCCTTTCTTTCCTCTTTGGGGAACTTTTACTTGACACTCAGCTTTTTGTTTGTTTTTTAGTTTTCAAATTTTTATTGTGCTTTTAAGTGAAAGTTTACAGATCAAGTCAGTCTCACCTACAAAACCTTACATACACCTTGCTACATAAACCTGGTTGCTTTCCCCCTAATGAAAGAGCACACTCCTTCTCTCCACCCTGTATTTCCGTTTCCATTCAGCCAGCTTCTATTCCCCTCAACCTTCACAGGTCCACTCCAGATAGGAGCTTCACCTGTATCATTTTCTATCTTACAGTCCGGTCCAATCCCTGTCTGAAGAGATGGCTTTCAGAATGGTTCCTGTCTTGGGCTAACAGAAGGTCTGGGGGCCATGACCTCTGGAGTCCTTATAGTCTCAGTCAGAACATTAAGTCTGATCTTTTCATGAGAATTTGAGATCTGTACCCCACTGCTTTCCTGCTCCTTCAGAAATTCTCTCTTGTGTTCCAAGTCAAGGCAGTCATCTGTTGCAGCTGGGCACCATCTAGTTCCTCTGGTCTCAGGCTTATGTAGTCTCTGATTTATGTGGCCTATTCTGTATGTTGAGTTCATACTTACCTTGTGTCTTTGGTGTTATTCATTCTCCTTTGCTCCATATGAGTTGAGACCAATTGATGCATCTTAGATGACCACATGCTAGCGTTTAAGACCGCAGATGCCACTCTCCAAAATGGGATCTGAGTGTTTTCTTAATAGTTTTCACTATGCCAATTGACCTACATGTCCCCTGAAACTATGGTCCCCAATCCCCCACCCCTGCTACCCTGGACTTGGAAGCATTCAGTTTATTCAGGAAACTTCTTTTCTTTTGTTTTACCCCAGTTGTGATGACCTCTCCTGTATTGTGTGCTGTTCTTCCCTTTACCTAAATTAGTTCTTGTCTACTACCTAATCAGTGAATCCCCCTCTCCCTCCTTCCCTCCCCCCAACAAAAAATATTTTCTTCTCTGTTTGAACTATTTCTTCAGTTCTTATAATAGTGGTCTCATATAGTATTTGTACTTTCGCGACTAATTTCACTCTGCCTAATGACTTCCAGATTCCTCCATGTTATGAAAATTTCACAGGCTCATCATTGTTCTTTATCGATGCATAGTATTCCATTGTGTGAATATACCATAATTTATTTACTCATTCATCTGTTGATAGGCTCTTTGGTTGCTTCCATCTTTTTGCTATTGTAAACAGTGCTGCAATGAACATGACTGTGCATATATATGTCTGTGTAAAGGCTGTTATTTCTCTAAGATATATTCCAAGGAGTGGGATTGCTGGATCGTGGTAGTTCTATTTCTAGCTTTTTAAGGAAGCACCAAATCAATTTCCAAAGTGGTTGTACCATTTTACATTCCCACCAGGGGTGTATAAGTGCTCCAGTCTCTCCACAACCTCTCCAACATTTTTTACTTTGGATTAATGCCAGCCTTGTTGTAGTGAGATGGAATCTCATTGTAGTTTTGGTTTGCGCATCCGTGATGACTAATGATTGTGAGCATTTCCTCATATATTTGTTGGCTACTGGAATGTCTTCTTTAATGAACTGCCTGTTCATATCCTTTGCCCATTTTTTATTTGGGTTGTTTATCTTTTTGTTGTTGAGTTTTTATAGTAACATGTAGATTTTAGAGATCAGCCACTGATGAGAAATGTCATAGCTAAAATCTTTTCCCAATCTGTAGGTAATCTTTTGGTGAAGTCTTTGGGTGAGCATAGGTGTTTTACTTTTAGGAGCTCCCAGTTATCTGATTTATTTTCTGGGGTTTGTGCAGTTCTAGTAATGTTTTATATACTGTTTATGCCATGTATTAGGGCTCCTAGTGTTGTCCCTATTTTTTCTTCCATGATCTTTATCGTTTTAGATTTTATATTTAGGTCTTTGATCAATTTTGAGTTGCTTTTTGTGCATGGTGTGAGGTATGGGTCTTGTTTCATTTTTTTTGCAGGCACCTTTTGCTAAAGAAACTCTCTTTTTACCATTTAACTGACTTTGGGACTTTGTCAAATATCAGCTGCTCATATGTGGATGGATTTATGTCTGGATTCTCATTTCCATTCCATTGATTTATTTATCTGTTGCTGTACTAGTACCAGACTGTTTTGATTACTGTGGCAGTATAATATATTCTAAAATTAGGTAGTGTGAGGCCTCCCACCTTGTTCTTCTTTTTCAGTAATGCTTTACTTATCTGGGGCCTCTTTCCCTTCCCTACGAAGTCAGTGATTTGTTTCTCCATCTCATTAAAAAATCTCACTGGCATTTGGATCGGGATTACATTGTACCTATAGTTTACTTTGAGCAGAATAGACATTTTTATAATGTTGACTCTTCCTGTCCATGAGCAAGGTATATTTTTCCACTTACGTAAGTCTATTTGGTTTCTTGCAGTAATGTCTTGTAGTTTTCTTTGTATAGGCCTTTTACGTCTCAGGTTAGATTCATTTCTAAGTATTTTGTCTTCTTAGGGGCCATAGTAAATGGTATTGATTTGGTGATTTCCTCTTCAATGCTCACTTCTTTGGTGTAGAGGAATCCAACTGACTTTTGTATGTATATCTTGTATCCTGTTACTCTGCTAAACTCTTCTATTAGCTTCAGTAGTTTTCTTGAGGATTCTTTAGGTTTTTCTGGGTATAAGATCATGTCATCTACAAACAGAGATATTTTACTTCTTCTTTGTCAATTGAGATTCCCTTTATTTCTAAATCGAGCCTTAATAGCTCTGGCTAGGACTTCCTGCACAATGTCAAACAAGACTGGTAATAAAGGGCATCCTTGTCTGGTTCCTGTTCTCAGGGGGAATGCTTTCAGTCTCTCTCCATTTAGGATGATATTGTCTGTTGGCTTTGTATAAATGCCCTTTATAATGTTGAGGAATTTTCCGTCTATTCCTATTTTACTGAGAGTTTTTACCATGAATGGGTGTTGGACTTTGTCAAATGCCTTTCTGCATCAATTGATAAGATCATGTGGTTCTTATCCTCTGTTTTATTTATATTGACTGCTTTTCTAATGTTAAACCATCCCTGCATACCTGGTATGAATGTCACTTGGTCGTGGTGAAAAAAATTTTTTTCGATATGTAATTGAATTCTGTTGGCTAGAATTTTGTTGAGGATTTCCATCATTTTCACTAATACTTGATTATGATGTCTTTTTCTAGTGATTAGCCTTTCTAGATAACATATCCAAAGAGAATGGAAGTCTTATCATTCTCATTTGTAAGGAGCATTCTGGTTGTATTTCTTCTAAGACTGATGTGTTTATTTTTCTGGTAGTCCGTGGTCTATTTAATATCCTTTGCCAACACCACAATGCAAATGCATCAGTTCTTCTGTCTCCCTTTACAGTGTCCAGCTTTTGAAGGTATATGAAGAGATTGAAAAGACCGTGGCTTTAGTCAGGCACACTTTGGTCACCTAAGTGATATCTTTGTTTTTTAACACTTTAAGGAGGTCTTTTGCAGCAGATTTGACCAACACAGTATGTCATTCAATTTCTTGACTGCTGCTTCCATGGACATTGATTGTTGTTCCAAGTAGAATAAAATTATGGACCACAATTTTTTCTCCCTTCATAATAGGATCCTATAACATTTGTCCTTTTGTGTCTGACTTATTGCCTTGAACATGATGCTTTCAAGTTTTATCCATATCATAGCATGAAACTTTATTTCTCAATGATTGTAACTTGTATGTATATACTACATTTTGTCCATGCATCCACCTGTTGATGGATACTTGGTTAGTTTTCACTTTTGGTGATTTAAGTAATTCCTCAATGAACACTGGTGTGCAGGAATCTATTTGAATCCTAGTTTTTAAGTTTTTGGGGTATAAATCAATAGTGGAATAGCTGGGTCATATGGTAATGCTGTGTTAACTTTTTGAGGAATTGCCAAACTGTTTTCCACAGTTGTTGCACCATTTTATAATCCCACACTTGTTATTTTCCATCTTTCTAATTATAGTCAACTTAGTGTGAGCCGTTGGCACCTAACAAGTGGAAGTGAAATGGTAACTCATTGTGGTTTTGATTTGCATCTACCTAATCACTGTGAGATGGAATCGACTCAAATGCAGCAGGTTTGGTTTGGTTTGGTTTTGATTAATGACTAGTGATATGGAATACATTTTCATGTACTTCTTGGACATTTATGTATCTTCTTTGGATAAATTTTTTTTAAAGTCCTTTGCCCAGTTTTTAATTGGATTCTTTGTCTCTTTGTGATTGAATAATAGGAGATATTTATATATTCTGGATATTACATTCTTGTCAGAATATGGTTTGCAAATATATTCTCCCATTCTGTTAGCTGTCTTTTCACTCAAAGATAATGTCCTGTGATGCACAGAATGTTTTAATTTCTCTGAAGTCCAGTTTGTTATTTTCTATTGTTACTTTTGTTTTTGCTATATCTTAAAATCTATTTTGAGATATGATGCTGAAGTTTTACCCCTATGCTTTAAGAGTTTTATGGTTTTAGTTTGTGTATTTAGGTAGTGCTCTATTTTGAGTTAATTTTTCAATGTGGCATGAGGAACATTCTTCTACATGTGGAGATCCACCACCATTTGTTGAAGAGTCTATTCTTTCCCCTACTAAATGGCCGTGGACCTTTGAAAAAAATCGATTGGCCGTAGATGTGTGGGGTTATTTATAGACTCTCAATTCTATTCTATTGATTTATATTTGTCTCCTTACATTTGCACCACAGAGTGTTGATTACTGTAGCTTCATGTTACATTTTCAAACAGAGAAGTGTAAGCCCTCCTACTTTTTTTTTTTCAGAATTGTTTTGGTTATTCAGGGCCATTTGCAATTCCATATCAGTTTCAGGATTGGCTTTCCATTTCTGAAAAAAAAGTTCTAATTTTGATAGAGATTGCATTGCATCTGCAGAATGGTTTGCTTAGTACTGACATCTTAACATTTAAGTCCTCCAAAGCATGAATATGAGATATCTTTCATTTTTTTAAGTCTTCTTTAATTCCTTTCAGCAGTGTTTTATACTTTTCAGTGTGCAAGCCTTTCATGTCTCTGGTTCAACTTTGTCCTTTTATTCTTTATAATTAAGAGCTACGGCTGCAAACCAAAAGGCTGGCAGTTCAAATACACCAAGTAATCCTTAGATGCTCTTACAAATGAAATTGTTTTCTTAATTTCCTTTTCAGATTTCTCATTGCTGGTATACATAAAGTCAGCCAATTTTGTGTAGTCACCTTTTACCCTGAAACTTTGCTGAATTCATTAATTAACTCTGGTAGCTTTCTTGTATATTCTTTGGATTTTCTAAAAATAAGATCATATCATCTTTGAATAGAGGTATTTTGACTTATTCCTTTTCAATTTGATGATTTTTGTTTCTTCCTTGCTGGCTTCTTCGTCTTTGATTCAGAGGCATGAGGAGCCCAAAACGGGTAAGTGACATTCTTAACTTACAGTTCAGTGGAAGCATTCTTCTCTTTGGATCTAAGATCTCTAGACCAGCAGAGTATAAGGACATATGGATAGGAAGCAAAACTTTGCAAGTAGTTCACTAAAAGTAGTAGTGAGTGGTGCCACTCCCATTTTCACTCTTAGACTTCTGGACCGTTGAATCTGGCTATTGCAGAAGGAGCACGCAGTATATTGGACACTGATTGAGAGCATGTACAGTTTCCTGAAGAACATTACAGCAACCTTGCAAGGCATTGCCACCTAATTGGCACTATTATTGAGTCTTTAACAAGCCATTCTATCAAGCCAGTTGCTCAGGATAATGGGAAACATGGTAAGACTACTGAATTTCATCCTATTGGACACATTGCCATATTTCTTTTGCTGTAAAGTGAGTTCCTTGAGCTGAGGCAATGCTGTGTGGAATACAATGACTTTGCAAAAGGCGTTCTATAAATCCCAAGGTGGTAATTGTGGAATAAACATTGTTTGTAGGAAGGAAAATTTGTTTCCAGAGCGCATATCCTAGTAAGAACAAAATATTGCCCTTTTCACGATAGAAGTGGTTTAATGTGATCAGCCTGTCACTGGGTTGCTGATTGATTGCCCCAAACAGTGGTGCCATATGGAAGACTCAGCGTTAGTCTCTATTGTGGCAAATTGGTTACTCAGGAGTGTAGCCAAGTTGACTTTGCTGAGTAGAAGTTTGTGTTATGTATATCCTCCATCCCTACCAACACGTCCACATTGTTTATGACCCCATGGGTAATGACAGGAGTGGCTGGGGAAAGAAACTTACTGATGTATACAAAACAGGGTGTCTTGGTTATCTAGTGCTGCTATAACAGAAATACCTCAAGTGGATGGCTTTAACAAAGAGAAATTAATTTTCTCACAGTCTAGTAGATTACAAGTCCAAATTCAGGGTGTCAGCTCCATGGGAAGGCTTTCTCTCTGTGTTGGCTCTGGAGGAAGGCCCTAGCCCTCAAACTTCCACTTGTCAAGGAGTTTCTCAGGCTCAGGAATCCCTTGTCCAAAGGAACCCTCAGCTTCTGGTGCCACTTTCTTGGTCGTATAAAGTCCCCAACTCTCTGCTCACTTCTATTTCTTTTTATCTCTTGAGAGATAAAAAGTGGTGCAGGCCACACCTCCGGGAAACTGCTTTTCCCTTGGATCAGGGAGGTGACCTGTGTGAGGGTGGTATTACAATCCCACCCTAATCCTCTCAACATAAAATTACAATCACAAAATGGAGGGCAAACATACAATACTGGGAATCTTGGCCTAACCAAGTTGATACACACATTTTTGGGAGAACATAATTCAATCCATGACACAGGGTATTCTGTCTACTTGATTTTTAAAATCTTCCTCTGCTAAAGTCACCTTTTGGTGAACATTCACATGAGACACAAATATCTTCACATACGGTTCATTCAAAAGATCTATTCCCATATCTCTTTGTCACGAACATTTTTTAACTTCAAAAAAAATTTTTTATTGTACTTTAGGTGAAGGTTTACCAAACTAGCTTCTCATTGAACAGCACACATATTGTTTTACGACACTGGCTAACAACCCCATGACTCCCCCTTCTCGAACTTAGGTTTCCTATTACCAGTTTTCCTGTCCCCTCCTCCCTTCTAGTCCTTGCCCTTGGGCTTGAGTACCCCTTTAGTCTCATTGTGTTTTATGGGAATGTCTAATCTTTGGATGAAGGGTGAACTTCAGGAGTGTCTTCACTACTGAGCTAACAGGGTATCCAAAAGCCATACTGTCAGGGTTTCTCCAGTCTCTATCAGGCCACTAAGTCTGGTCTTTTGTGTGTGTGCGTGAGTTAGGATTTTTTTCTACCTTTTTCTACTGCTCTGTCCGGACCATCATTTGTGATCCCTGTCAGAGCAGTCAGTGATGATTACTGCACGCCATCTAGTTATACTGGACTCAATCATGTGGAGGCAGTTGTAGTTATGGTCTGTTAGTCCTTTGGACTAATTTTTCCCTTTCATGTTTAGTTTTCTTCATTCTCTCTTGCTCCTGAAGGGGTGAGACCAGTGGAATATGTTAGATGGCTGCTCACAGGCTTTTAAGACCCCAAAAACTATTCACCAAAGTAGGATGTAAAACATTCTCTGTAAACTATGTCATGCCAATTGAGCTAGAAATTCCCCAAGACCAGGGTCCCTCAGGGAGTTTGGATGTGTCTGTGAAGCATCCATGATCTTTCCTTGTACGAGTTGTGCTGGTTTCCCCAGTATTAAGTGCTGTCTTACCCTTCACTGAAGTTACCACTTACCTATTGTCTATTTCATGTTTTTGCATCCCCACAACTCCCCTCTCATGTAACAATCAGAGATTGTTTCTTTTTGTGTGTAAACCTTTTCATGAGTTTTTACAGTAGTGGTCTCATACAATATTTGTCCTTTTGTGATACGTCTGTCTGTACCACAGTTTGTTTATCCATTCTTCTGTTGATGGGCATCTAGATTGTTTGCATCATTTTGCTATTGTGAACAATGCTGCAATGAACATGGGTGTGCATATGTCTATTCATGTGATGGCCCTTATTTCTCTAGGATATATTCCTGTAAGTGGGATTACTGGATTATACAGTATTTCTATTTCGAGCTTTCTAAGGAAGTGCCACATCATGTTTCAAAGTTGTTGTACCATTTTCATTCCCACCAGCAATGTGTAAGAGTTCCGATCTCTCTGCAGCCTCTCCAACATTTGTTATTTTCTGTTTTTTTTTTTTATTATTATTTTTACTTATGTCAGTAATGCCAGGGTGAGATGGTATCTCATTGTAGTTTTGATTTGCATATTCTCAATGGCTAGTGATTGTGAGCATTTCCTCATGGGAATGCTCTGTTGGGTGTTTGAATGTCTTCTGTGGTAAAGTGTCTGTTCATTTCCTTTGCCCATTTTTTAAAGATTTTTTAATTTATTTTTCATTGTAATTTAGGTGAAGGTTTACAGAACTAATTTCTCATTAAAAAGTTAATACACATATTGTTTTATGACATTGGTTAAAAACCCCATGACATGTCAACCCTCTCCTTTCTCGACCTTGGGTTCTCTATTACCAGCTTTCCTGTCCCCTTCTTCCTTCTAGTCCTTGCCTCTGGGCTGTTGTGCCCCTTTAGACTCATTTTTTTTTTTTTATGGGTCTGTCTAATCTTTGACTAAGAGGTGAACCTCCAAGTGACTTCATTACTGAGTTAAAAATGTGTCCAGGGGCCATACACTCAGGGTTTCTCCAGACTCTGTCAGGCCAGTAAGGTTAGTCTTTTATTGTCAGTTAGAATTTTATTCTACATTTTTCTCCAGCTCTGTCTGGGACCCTCAATTGTGATCCCTATCCGAACAGTTGGTGGTGATAGCTGGGCATCTGGGCACCATCTAGCTGTACTGGACTCAGTCAGGTGAAGGCCATGGTAGATGTGGCTCATTAGTCCTTTGAACTAATCTTTCCCTTGTCTGTTTAGTTTTATTCATTCTCCCTTGCTCATGAAGGGGCGAGACCAGTAGAGTATCTTAGATGGCCACTCACAGGCTACTCACCAAAGTAGAATGTAGAACATATTCTTTAGAAATGATGTTAAGTCACTTGAACTAGATGTTCCCTGAGACCTTGGTCCCCACGGCCCTCAACCCAGCAATTCTGCCCTTCAGGGAGTTTGGATGTGCCTATGGAGCTTCCATGACCTTTACTTATAGAAGTTGTTCTGGCTTCCCCAGTATTGTGTACTGTCTTATCTGTCACCAAATTTGCCTGTTGTCTATTTTGTGTTTTTCTGTCCCCACCCCCCTCCCTTGTAACCACCAAAAATTGTTTCTTTTTGTGTGTAAACCTTTTCATGAGTTTTTACAGTACTGGTCTCATACAGTTTTTGTCATTTTGTGATTGACTTATTTCACTCAGCATAACAGCCTCCAGATTCATCCATGCTACGAGATGGTTTGCAAGTTCATCATTGTTCTGTATTGTTGCATAATACCCCATTGTGTATATATACCATAGTTTGTTTATCCATTCATCTGTTTTTGGGCATCTAAATTGTTTGCATTTTTTTGATATTGTAAACAATGCTGCAATGAACATGGGTATGTATATGTCTATGCAAAGACCCTTATTTCTCTAGGATATAATCCTAGAAGTGGGATAGCTTTCTAAGGATGCACCGTATCATTTTCCAAAATGGTAATATCCTTTTGCATTCCCATGACCACTGCATAAGGTTTCCAATCTCAACACAGCCTCTCCAACATTTGTTATTTTCTGGTTTTTGATTTGTGCAAGTAATGCTGGGGTGAGATGGTATCTCACCGTGGTTTTGATTTGCATTTCTCAATGGCTAATGATCATGAACATTTCCTCGTATGTCTGTTGACCACTTGACTGTCTTCTTTGGTGACATTTCCTTTGCCAACTTTTTAATTGGATTACTTATCTTTTCGCTGTATAGGTATTGGATTTTCCTGTAGGTTTTAGAGATTAGGCCTTTGTCTGATTTGTAATAGCCCAAAACCTTTTCCCATTCTGTAGGTTCTCTTTTTACTCTTTTGGTGAGCATAAGTGTTTAATTTTTAGAAGATCCTAGTTATCTAGCTTATCTTCTGGAGTTTCTGTGTTGCTGATTATTGCTTGTATCCTGTTAATGCAGTTTATTAGGGCCTCTAGCATTGATACTATTTTTTTCTATGATCTTTATAGTTTTGGGGTTTATATTCAGGTTTTGAAACATTTTGAATTAGCTTTTGTGTATGGTGTTAGGTACGGATCCTGTCCATTTGCAGATGGACATCCAATTTTGCCAGCACCGTTTGTTAAAAAGTCTGTCTTTTCCCCATCTGATGGACTTTGGGCCCTTGTTGATGATCAGGCAGCCACAAGTGCATGGATTTATATCTGGGTTCTTGATTCTGTTTATTGGCCAATAAGTCTGTTGTTGTACGAGTTCCAGGCTGTTTTCACTACTGTAGCTGTATAATAGATTGTGAAGTCAGGTAGTGTGAGCCCTCCTACTTTAGTTTTCTTCAATAGTGTTTTACTTCTCTAGGAGTTCTTCCTTTTCCATATAAGTTTAATGATTAGTTTTTCCTTCTCTTTAAAGAATGACATTGGTATTTGAATCAGGATTGCATTGTATTTGTAAATTGATTTTGGTAGAAGTGTCATTTTCACAATGTTGAGCCTACCTATCCATGAGCATGCTATGTTTTTCCATTTCTGTAAGTCTCTTTTGGTTTCTTACAGTGCTGTTTTGACATTTTCTTTCTATAGAATAAATCTGGTTAGATTTATTCCTAAGTGTTTTTTGTTTGTTTGTTTGTTTTTTAGGGTCTACTATGAATGGTATTGTTTTCCTGATTTCCTTTTCATCCTTCTCTTAATTGATGTATAGGAAGACAACTGATTTTTGTATGTTTATCTTGTATCCTGCTATTGTGCTGAATCTTTCCATTAGTTCCAGTGGTTTTCTGTGGAGTCTTTTGGATTTTCTATGTATAGTATCATATCATTTGCCAACAGGGACAGTTTTACTTCTTCATTACCAATTTGGGTGCCCTTTATTTCTTTTTCTTGCCTTATTGCTCTAGCTAGGATTTCCAGTACAGTAGTGAATAAGAGTGGTGATAAAAGGCACCTTTGTCTTGTTCCTCTTCTCAAGGTGAATATTTTCAGCCTCTCTCCCTTAAGAATGATGTTGGTTGTTGGTTTTGTATAGATGCGCTTTTTTATGTTGTGAGATTTCCCTTCTATTTCTCTTCTTATTGAGAGTTTTTATCAGTAACGGGTGTCACCAGTTTTTAAATTGTGTTCATTCAAGCCCCGTCATCTATCCATGTCATTTCCCACAGTCTATGAATTAGCATACAATTTCACATCTGACCCTTTCTTCATCAAAACAAAATGAACAACCAAGGGCACTGCTCAAAGTTCTGCCCACTGAGATTTCCCTTCACCAGAAAGGGGCTGCAGTGCCGTCACTGTCCACTTTTGAGAGGTGCCTGTGTATTGCTCAGAGCCATTTGTAAATGAGGTGTGAGTTTTCCCTACCCCAGTAAATTCACTGTAAGGAACTCTCCATGAGCTCATAGGTGCAGGCTGGGATGAGAGGAGATGATGAAACAAGAGTGGCGGCCTTTGGCATTTAAGTCAGTTCCTCATGAAACTTACTTGTGCCTGCTTGATCCCAGTCTTGTATATACCACTTGCATTTTGTGACAGAATGCTGCTCTGCAGTCCAATTTTATGATTTTGTGGATCAGACAGCACCCAGCTCATGATGAGCAAATCAGATTGCATGGTAACTTGGTGACCCAAGGTTAATTAAGCATTTAGTCTCTACCAAGGCCCAGTAACAAGCCAAAAACTGTTTCTCAAAAGAAAAAGTTACCTGCAGAGGATAGCAGATCTTTCCTCCAAAATCCTAAAGGTCTGTGCTGTGATTCACCAATAAAGGCCTGAGAAATTCTCCAAACAGAGTCTCTACTACCACTGACACTTTAAGCACCATTGCATTTGGTGAACCATATGACCCAGGTGGCAGAGCAGCTTGCATAACAGCTTGGATCTGTTGCGGGGCCTTCTCTTGTTCTGAGCCTCACTCAAAACCAGCAGATGTTTGGGTCCCTTTGTAAATAAGTCACCCAAATGAGGGATATGTTGCCTCCAAATTCCATAGATTTCTACTATGTGTTGGGCCTCCTCTTTAGTTGTAAGAGAGGCCAAATGCAACACTTATTCTTAGATATTACTTAAAAGGAATATCTTAACATACCGCACACCACTGAACCCCTAGAAATTTCACTGAGATAGAAGACCCCAGAATTTTTGTTGAGTTTGTTCCCTGTACTCTGACACACAAATGTGTCACCAATAAGTCTAGAGTATTTACTACTTTCTCACTAGGCTCAATCAGTATAGTATCATCAATGTAACAACACAGTGTGGTATCTTGTGGAAGATAAAACCGATCAAATTCCCTGTGGACTAAATTATTACATTGGGCAGGAGGGTTGGTATACCCCTAATGCAGGACAGTGAAGTTTGTTTCTGGTGTGGTGTAATGGGTTCTTTTATGTGGCCCTTTTACCTTGGGTTTTGTGGGGAAAACAAACAAACAAACAAAAAACAGCTTTGCAAATGATTTCTCAGATTGATTGACATTGCTCGGGTAAGCTGTAGACAACTTAATGGTTTGTTACTTTTGTCTGACTTTTCTTGGGAATTGACAAGGTGTGAGTATATTGACATTTGCTGGGCTCTGATCCAGCTAAGAGAATCAGGTGAGTTTTCTTCTGGCTAAGAGGATTTTTGGGGCTCTGATGTGACTAAGAGGATTGGTTGGGCTCTAATCCAGACAGGAAGATTGGTTGGTCTCCAGTCTGTTAAAAGGGTTCATTGGGCTCTGATCTGGCTAAAATCTGAAGGCCCCACACTGAAATTGACAAGAAATGGCCTATATAAATTACTGTAACACAGAGATTTTGGTTGTCTCCTGATTAATAAGAGCTGTGAGAGGAGAATATCTTTTGGACACATCACCCTGCATTAAGACCCTTCCACACTTCGTGTAAGAGCTGCTACATTGAGCTGTAAAATTAATGAAGAATTGTTGTTGTCATTAGGTGCTATCCAGTCGGTTCCGACTCATAGCAACCCTATGCACAACTGAACAAAACACTGCCCAGTTCTGCACTATCCTTACAATCAGTGCTATGCTTGAGCTGATAGTTGCAGCCACTGTGTCAATCCACCTTGTTGAGGGTCTTCCTCTTTTCCACTGATCCTCTATTCTGCCAAGCATGATGTCCTTCTCCAGGGACTGATCCCTCCTGACAACATAGCCAAAGTATGTAAGACGCAGTCTCGCCATCCTTGCCTCTAAGGAGGATTCTGGCCACACTTTCCAAGACAGATTTGTTCCTTCTTTTGGCAGTCCATTGTATATTCAATATTCTTCGCCAACAGCGCAATTCAAAGGCGTCAACTCTTTTTTTGGTCTTCCTTATTCATTGTCCAGCTTTCACATGCATATCACACAATTGAAAATACCATGGCTTGGGTCAGGTGCACCTTTAGTGTTCAGGGTGACATCCTCGCTCTTCAACATTTTGAAGAGGTCCTTTTTTGCCCAGTGCAATGAGTCTTTTGATTTCTTGACTGCTGCTTCCATGGCTGTTGATTGTGGATCCAAGTAAAATGAAATCCTTGACAACTTCAATCTTTTCTCTGTTTATTTTGATGTTGCTTGGGGGTCCACTTGTGAGGATTTTTGTTTTCTTTATGATGAGGTGCAATCCATACTAAAGGCTGTGGTCTTTGATCTTCATTAGTAAGTGCTTCAAGTCCTCTCCACTTTCAGCAAGCAAGGTTGTTTCATGTGCATATGGCAGGTTGTTAGTTTTCTTCCAATCCTGATGCCCCGTTCTTCTTCATATAATGCAGCTTCTTGTATTATCTGTTCAGCATACAGATTGAATAGGTATGGTGAAAGAATACAACCCTGACGCACATCTTTCCTGACTTTAAACCAATCAGTAGTCCCCTATTCAGCCCGAACAACTTCCTCTTGATCTATGTAAACATTCCTCATGAGCACAATTAAGAGTTCTGGAATTCCCATCCTTCACAATGTTACCCATAGTTTGTTATGATCCACACAGACGGATACCTTTGCATAGTCAATGAAACACAGGTAAACATCCTTCTGGTATTCTCTGCATTCAGTCAGGATCCATCTGACGTCAGCAATGATCCCTGGTTCCACGTCCTCTTCTGAAACTGGCCTGAATTTCTGGAAGTCCCCTGTTGATATACTTCTGCAGCTGTTTTTGAATGATCTTCAGCAAACTTTTGCTTGTGTGTGGTATTAATGATATTGTCCTATAATTTCCACATCTGGTTGGATCACCTTTCTTGGGAATAGGCATAAATATGGATCTCTTCCAGTCAGTTGCCCAGGAAGCTGTCTTCCATATTTCTTGGCATAGACAAGTGAGCACCTCCAGAGCTGCACCTGTTTGTCGAAACATCTCAATTGATATTCCATCAATTCCTGCAGCCTTGTGTTTCTCCAGTACCTTCAGAGCAGCTTGGACTTCTTTCTTCAGCACCATCGGTTCCTGATCATATGCCATCTGTTGAAATAGTTGAACATCCACTAATTCTTTTTGGTATAACAACTCTGTGTATTCCTTCCATCTTCTTTTGATGCTTCCTGCACCGTTTAGTATTTTCCCGATGGAATCCTTCACTATTGCAACTCGAGACTTGAATTTTTTCTTCAGTTCTTTCAGCTTGAGAAATGCTGAGTGTGTTCTTCCCTTTCAGTTTTCCATCTCCAGCTCTTTGCACATGTCGTTATAATACCTTGTCTTCTCGAGAGGCCCTTTGAAATGTTCTGTTCAGTTCTTTTACTTCATCAATTCTTCCTTTTGCTTTAGCTGCTTGATGCTCAAGAGCAAGTTTCAGAGTCTCCTCTGACATCCACCTTGGTCTTTTCTTTCTTTCCTGTCTTTTCAGTGACCTCTTGTTTTCTTCATGGATGATATCCTTGATGCCATTCCACTACTCCTCTGGTCTTTGGTCACTAGTGTTCAATGCATCAAATCTATTTTTGAGATGGTCTGTAAATTCACTCAGCGTCATATTTTCGCTCTCGTGGACTTTCTTTTATTTTCTTCAGTTTCAGCTTGTACTTGCATATGAGCCATTGATGTTCTGTTCCACAGTCGGCCCCTTGCCTTGTTCTGACTGATGATATTGAGCTTTTCCATTGTCTCGTTCCACAGATGTAGTTAATTTGATTTCTGTGTATTCCATCTGGCGAGGTCCATGTATATAGTCACCCTTTATGTTGGTGAAAGAAGGTATTCACAATGAAGAAGTTGTTGGTCGAGCAAAATTCTATCATTTGATCTCCAGCATTGTTTCTATCGCCAAGGCCATATTTTCCAGCTACTGATTCTTCTTCTTTGTTTCCAACTTTTGCATTCCAATCACCGGTAATTATCAATGCACGTTGATTGCATGTTTGATCAATTTCAGACTGCAGCAGCTGATAAAAATCTTCTATTTCTTCATCTTTGGCCTTAGTGGTTGGTGCGTGAATTTGAATAATAGTCTGGTCTTCCTTTTAGGCGTATGGATATTATCCTATCACTGACAGCATTGTACTTCAGGATAGATCTTGAAATGTTCTTTTTTTTTTTTTTTTTTTATAATAACTTTTATTAAGCTTCAAGTGAACGTTTACAAATCCAATCAGTCTGTCACATATAAGTTTACATACATCTCACTCCCTACTCCCATTTACTCTCCCCGTCTTGAGTCAGCCCTTTCAGTCTCTCCTTTCTTGACAATTTTGCCGGCTTCCCTCTCTCTCTATCCTCCCATCCCCCCTCCAGACAAGAGTTGCCAACACAATCTCAAGTGTACACCTGATATAATTAGCTCACTCTTCATCAGCGTCTCTCTCCCACCCGCTGACCAGTCCCTTTCATGTCTGATGAGTTGTCTTCAGGGATGGTTCCTGTCCTGTGTCAACAGAAGGTCTGGAGACCATGACCGCCGGGATTCCTCTAGTCTCAGTCAGACCATTAAGTTTGGTCTTCTTATGAGAATTTGGGGTCTGCATCCCACTGCTCTCCTGCTCCCTCAGGGGTCCTCTGCTGAGCTCCCTGTCAGGGCAGTCATCGATTGTGGCCGGGCACCAACTAGTTCTTCTGGTCTCAGGATGATGTAGGTCTCTGGTTCATGTGGCCCTTTCTGTCTCTTGGGCTCTTAGTTGTCATGTGGGCTTGGTGTTCTTCATTTTCCTTTGCTCCAGGTGGGTTGAGACCAATTGCTGCATCTTAGATGGCTGCTTGTTAGCATTTAAGACCCCAGACGCCACATTTCAAAGTGGGATGCAGAATGATTTCATAATAGAATTATTTTGCCAATTGACTTAGAAGTCCCCGCAAACCATGTTCCCCAGACCCCCGCGCTTGCTCCGCTGAGCTTTGAAGCATTCATTTTATCCCGGAAACTTCTTTGCTTTTGGTCCAGTCCAATTGAGCTGACCTTCCATGTATTGAGTGTTGTCTTTCCCTTCACCTAAAGCAGTTCTTATCTACTGATTAATCAATAAAAAAACCCTCTCCCACCCTCCCTCCCTCCCCCCCTCGTAACCACAAAAGTATGTGTTCTTCTCAGGTTTACTATTTCTCAAGATCTTATAATAGTGGTCTTATACAATATTTGTCCTTTTGCCTCTGACTCATTTCGCTCAGCATAATGCCTTCCAGGTTCCTCCATGTTATGAAATGTTTCAGAGATTCGTCACTGTTCTTTATCGATGCGTAGTATTCCATTGTGTGAATATACCACAATTTATTTACCCATTCATCCGTTGATGGACACCTTGGTTGCTTCCAACTTTTTGCTATTGTAAACAGAGCTGCAATAAACATGGGTGTGCATATATCTGTTTGTATGAAGGCTCTTGTATCTCTAGGGTATATTCCGAGGAGTGGGATTTCTGGGTTGTATGGTAGTTCTATTTCTAACTGTTTAAGATAACGCCAGATAGATTTCCAAAGTGGTTGTACCATTTTACATTCCCACCAGCAGTGTATGAGAGTTCCAATCTCTCCGCAGCCTCTCCAACATTTATTATTTTGTGTTTTTTGGATTAATGCCAGCCTTGCTGGTGTGAGATGGAATCTCATCGTAGTTTTAATTTGCATTTCTCTAATGGCTAATGATCGAGAGCATTTTCTCATGTATCTGTTGGCTGCCTGAATATCTTCTTTAGAGAAATGTGTGTTCATATCCTTTGCCCACTTCTTGATTGGGTTGTTTGTCTTTTTGTGGTTGAGTTTTGACAGAATCATGTAGATTTTAGAGATCAGGCGCTGGTCGGAGATGTCATAGCTGAAAATTCTTTCCCAATCTGTAGGTGGTCTTTTTACTCTTTTGGTGAAGTCTTTAGATGAGCATAGGTGTTTGATTTTTAGGAGCTCCCAGTTATCGGGTTTCTCTTCATCATTTTTGGTAATGTTTTGTATTCTGTTTATACCTTGTATTAGGGCTCCTAGGGTTGTCCCAATTTTTTCTTCCATGATCTTTATCGTTTTAGTCTTTATGTTTAGGTCTTTGATCCACTTGGAGTTAGTTTTTGTGCATGGTGTGAGGTATGGGTCCTGTTTCATTTTTTTGCAAATGGATATCCAGTTATGCCAGCACCATTTGTTAAAAAGGCTGTCTTTTCCCCAGTTAATTGACACTGGTCCTTTGTCAAATATCAGCTGCTCATACGTGGATGGATCTATGTCTGGGTTCTCAATTCTGTTCCATTGGTCTATGTGTCTGTTGTTGTACCAATACCAGGCTGTTTTGACTACTGTGGCTGTATAATAGGTTCTGAAGTCAGGTAAGGTGAGGCCTCCCACTTTCTTCTTCTTTTTCAGTAGTGCTTTGCTTATCCGGGGCTTCTTTCCCTTCCATATGAAATTGGTGATTTGTTTCTCTATCCCCTTAAAATATGACATTGGAATTTGGATCGGAAGTGCGTTAAATGTATAGATGGCTTTTGGTAGAATAGACATTTTTACTATGTTAAGTCTTCCTATCCATGAGCAAGGTATGTTTTTCCACTTAAGTATGTCCTTTTGAATTTCTTGTAGTAGAGCTTTGTAGTTTTCTTTGTATAGGTCTTTTACATCCTTGGTAAGATTTATTCCTAAGTATCTTATCTTCTTGGGGGCTACCGTGAATGGTATTGATTTGGTTATTTCCTCTTCGGTGTTCTTTTTGTTGATGTAGAGGAATCCAAGTGATTTTTGTATGTTTATTTTATAACCTGAGACTCTGCCAAACTCTTCTATTAGTTTCAGTAGTTTTCTGGAGGATTCCTTAGGGTTTTCTGTGTATATAATCATGTCATCTGCAAATAGTGATAACTTTACTTCTTCCTTGCCAATCCGGATACCTTTTATTTCTTTGTCTAGCCTGATTGCCCTGGCTAAGACTTCCAACACGATGTTGAATAAGAGCGGTGATAAAGGGCATCCTTGTCTGGTTCCCGTTCTCAAGGGAAATGCTTTCAGGTTCTCTCCATTTAGAGTGATATTGGCTGTTGGCTTTGCATAGATGCCCTTTATTATGTTGAGGAATTTTCCTTCAATTCCTATTTTGGTAAGAGTTTTTATCATAAATGGGTGTTGGACTTTGTCAAATGCCTTTTCTGCATCAATTGATAAGATCATGTGGTTTTTGTCTTTTGTTTTATTTATGTGATGGATTACATTAATGGTTTTTCTGATATTAAACCAGCCTTGCATACCTGGTATAAATCCCACTTGATCAGGGTGAATTATTTTTTTGATGTGTTGTTGGATTCTATTGGCTAGAATTTTGTTGAGGATTTTTGCATCAATGTTCATGAGGGATATAGGTCTATAATTTTCTTTTTTTGTAATGTCTTTACCTGGTTTTGGTATCAGGGAGATGGTGGCTTCATAGAATGAGTTGGGTAGTATTCCGTCATTTTCTATGCTTTGGAATACCTTTAGTAGTAGTGGTGTTAACTCTTCTCTGAAAATTTGGTAGAACTCTGCAGTGAAGCCGTCCGGGCCAGGACTTTTTTTTGTTGGGAGTTTTTTGATTACCGTTTCAATCTCTTTTTTTGTTATGGGTCTATTTAGTTGTTCTGCTTCTGAATGTGTTAGTTTAGGTAGGTAGTGTTTTTCAAGGAATTCATCCATTTCTTCTAGGTTTTCAAATTTGTTAGAGTACAATTTTTCATAATAATCTGAAATGATTCTTTTAATTTCATTTGGTTCTGTTGTGATGTGGTCCTTCTCATTTCTTATTCGGGTTATTTGTTTCCTTTCCTGTATTTCTTTAGTCAGTCTAGCCAATGGTTTATCAATTTTGTTAATTTTTTCAAAGAACCAGCTTTTGGCTTTGTTAATTCTTTCGATTGTTTTTCTGTTCTCTAATTCATTTAGTTCAGCTCTAATTTTTATTATTTGTTTTCTTCTGGTGCCTGATGGATTCTTTTGTTGCTCACTTTCTATTTGTTCAAGTTGTAGGGACAGTTCTCTGATTTTGGCTCTTTCTTCTTTTTGTATGTGTGCATTTATTGATATAAATTGACCTCTGAGCACTGCTTTTGCTGTGTCCCAGAGGTTTTGATAGGAAGTATTTTCATTCTCGTTGCTTTCTATGAATTTCCTTATTCCCTCCTTGATGTCTTCTATAACCCAGTCTTTTTTCAGGAGGGTATTGTTCATTTTCCAAGTATTTGATTTCTTTTCCCTCGTTCTTCTGTTATTGATCTCTAGTTTTATTGCCTTGTGGTCTGAGAAGATGCTTTGTAATATTTCGATGTTTTGGACTCTGCAAAGGTTTGTTTTATGACCTAATATGTGGTCTATTCTAGAGAATGTTCCATGTGCGCTAGAAAAAAAAGTATATTTTGCAGCAGTTGGGTGGAGAGTTCTGTATAAGTCAATGAGGTCAAGTTGGTTGATTGTTGTAATTAGATCTTCCGTGTCTCTGTTGAGCTTCTTACTGGATGTCCTGTCCTTCTCCGAAAGGGGTGTGTTGAAGTCTCCTACTATAATTGTGGAGGTATCTATCTCGCTTTTCAGTTCTGTTAAAATTTGATTTATATATCTTGCAGCCCTGTCATTGGGTGCGTAAATATTTAATATGGTTATGTCTTCCTGATCAATTGTCCCTTTTATCATTATATAGTGTCCTTCTTTATCCTTTGTGGTGGATTTAAGTCTAAAGTCTATTTTGTCAGAAATTAATATTGCTACTCCTCTTCTTTTTTGCTTATTGTTTGCTTGATATACTTTTTTCCATCCTTTGAGTTTTAGTTTGTTTGTGTCTCTAAGTCTAAGGTGTGTCTCTTGTAGGCAGCATATAGATGGATCGTGTTTCTTTATCCAGTCTGTGACTCTCTGTCTCTTTATTGGTGCATTTAGTCCATTTACATTCAGGGTAATTATAGATAAATAAGTTTTTAGTGCTGTCATTTTGATGCCTTTTTATGTGTGTTGTTGACAATTTCATTTTTCCACATACTTTTTTGTGCTGAGGCGTTTTTCTTAGTAAATTGTGAGATCCTCACTTTCATAGTGTTTGACTTTATGTTAGTTGAGTCGTTACGTTTTTCTTGGTTTTTGTCTTGAGTTATAGAGTTGTTATACCTTTTTGTGGTTACCTCATTATATACCCCTATTTTTCTAAGTAAAAACCTAACTTGTATTGTTCTATATCGCCTTGTATCACTCTCCATATGGCAGTTCAATGCCTCCTGTATTTAGTCCCTCTTTTTGATTATTGTGATCTTTTACCTATTGACTTCCATGATTCCCTGTTATGTGTATTTTTTTTTTAATTAATCTTAATTTGTTTGTTTTTGTGATTTCCCTATTTGAGTTGATATCAGGATGTTCTGTTTTGTGACCTTGTGTTGTGCTGATATCTGATATTATTGGTTCTCTGACCAAACAATATCCTTTAGTATTTCTTGTAGCTTTGGTTTGGTTTTTGCAAATTCTCTAAACTTGTGTTTGTCTGTAAATATCTTAATTTCGCCTTCATATTTCAGAGAGAGTTTTGCTGGATATATGATCCTTGGTTGGCAGTTTTTCTCCTTCAGTGTTCTGTATATGTCGTCCCATTCCCTTCTTGCCTGCATGGTTTCTGCTGAGTAGTCAGAACATATTCTTATTGATTCTCCCTTGAAGGAAACCTTTCTTTTCTCCCTGGCTGCTTTTAAAATTTTCTGTTTATCTTTGGTTTTGGTGAGTTTGATGATAATATGTCTTGGTGTTTTTCTTTTTGGATCAATCTTAAATGGGGTTCGATGAGCATCTTGGATAGATATCCTTTCGTCTTTCATGATGTCAGGGAAGTTTTCTGTCAGAAGTTCTTCAACTATTTTCTCTGTGTTTTCTGTCCCCCCTCCCTGTTCTGGGACTCCAATCACCCGCAGGTTATCCTTCTTGATAGAGTCCCACATAATTCTTAGGGTTTCTTCATTTTTTTTAATTCTTTTATCTGATTTTTTTTCAGCTATGTTGGTGTTGATTCCCTGGTCCTCCAGATGTCCCAGTCTGCATTCTAATTGCTCGAGTCTGCTCCTCTGACTTCCTAGTGTGTTGTCTAATTCTGTTATTTTATTGTTAATCTTTTGGATTTCTACATGTTGTCTCTCTATGGATTCTTGCAACTTATTAATTTTTCCAGTATGTTCTTGAATAATCTTTTTGAGTTCTTCAACAGTTTTATCAGTGTGTTCCTTGGCTTTTTCTGCAGATATCCTAATTTCATTTGTGATATCATTAAGCATTCTGTAAATTAGTTTTTTATATTCTGTATCTGATAATTCCAAAATTGTATCTTCATTTGGGAAAGATTTTGATTCTTTTGTTTGGGGAGTTGGAGAAGCTGTCACAGTCTGCTTCTTTAAGTGGTTTGATATGGATTGTTGTCTCCGAGCCATCACTGGGAAACTAGTTTTTCCAGAAAATCCGCTAAAAAAAAAACTGCAGTCAGATCCCTATCAGAGTTCTCCCTCTGGCTCAGGCTATTCAGATGTTAATGAAGCCGCCTGGGGAGGGTGGGGGAGGGAACAGAGAGATAGGAGAGTAGCACCTCAGAATATAGCCAGAGTTGCTTGTCTTGCTTGGAATGACTATTATATCTGAGATTCCCGCGGGCGCGTCGCCTATGTGTGCTGTCTGTGTGGAGATTGCCCCCGGGGGGTCTGGCCCGCTGGAGTCACGGTCAGATCCTCCGCTTCCAGCCCCACGCCCAACGTCAAGGCTCCCCTACTGGGACGGTGCACTCTCGACTCCAAAATCAGTCGCTGCCTCCCGGGGACTTCTCGTCCCTCCAGCCGCGTGGCCGTGCCGCCCCCGTGAACCAGGTGGGCCCCCTCCCGGGGTTAGTTCAGATGGGTGGAGTAGCTCCCCGTGCTTGTGCCGCGACCGAGTGTCCCGGCTGGAACGCTGTTCTCCCCGCTCCAATACCAGTCGCTGCCTCCCGGGGACTTCTCCTACCGGCTGCGTCCCACGCCGCCCGCGCGACCCGGATGGTCACCTTCCCGGGGTTAGTTCAGGGGGTGGAGCAACTCTCCGTGTTTATGGCGTACCTGCGTGCAGTCCAAATCCCTGTGGGACGGTTCCCCGGCTCGGATGCTGCTCTTTCTGCTCCAAGATCAGTCACTGCCTCCCGGGGACTTCTCCTAACGGCTGCGTCCCACGCCGCCCGTGGAACCGGCTAGTCCCCCTCCCGGGGTTAGTTCAGGGGGGTGGAGCAGGTCTCTGTGCTTGTGCCGTACCTGACTGGTATGCTGGCTCCAGGCTCTGGAAACAATCGCTGCTTCCCCGTATTAGTTCGTTCTCCGTCTCTAAATCTGTGTTTGTTGTTCAGGGTTCGTAGATTGTTATGTATGTGATCGATTCACTTGTTTTTCCGTGTCTTTGTTGTAAGAGGGATCCGAGGTAGCGTCTGCCTAGTCCGCCATCTTGGCTCCGCCTCTTTCGAAATGTTCTTTTTGACGATGAATGCAATACCGTTCCTCTTTGAGGTGTTATTTCCAGTGTAATAGACTATATGATTGTCTGATTCAAAATAGCCAATACCAGTCCATTTCAGCTCACTAATGCCTAGGATATCGATGTTTATACGTTCCATTTTATTTTTGATGATTTCCAGTTTTCCTTGATTCATACTTCATACATTCCAGGTTCCAATTATTAATGGATGTTTGCAGCTGTTTCTTCTCAGTTTGAGTCTTGCCACATCAGCAAATGAAGGTCCCCAAAGCTTTACTCCAACCACATCATTAAGGTCGGTTGTACTTTGAGGAGGCAGCTCTTCTCCAGTCATCTTTTGAGTGTCTTTCAACATGGGGGGGCTCATCTTCCAGCACTGTATCAGGCAATGTTCTGCTGTTATTCATAACGTTTTCACTGCCTAATGTTTTACAGAAGTAGACTGTCAGGTCCTTCTTCCTAGTCTGTCTTTGTCTGGAAGCTCAACTGAAACCTGTCCTCCATGGGTGACCCTGCTGGTATCTGCATGCCAGTGGCATAGCTTCCAGCATCATAGCAACATGCAAACCCCCACAGTACAACAAACTGACAAACTAACAGTAAAAAAGTAACACTAAAAAAGAGCTGTAACACTTATGGAAACCTGTGCCCATTTCCTGGATGGAAATTTTCCTGACTGGTGAGGACAGTGACTGGGAGAGCTGGCAGTGACCAGGAGAAGCTGATGTGCATAACAGATGCACAGAAGTAGAGTTGTTGGAGAGGAGAGTGGATGTATACAAAACATACAAGTTTGAGGGGCTTCTTATTTGAAAGATGAGACAGTGGTGTGTCTGTTAGGACACAGAGCTCCCTGTGCCAGAGACACTTACAGACCTAGGTAAAAGAGCTATATATAATAAGCTTAGAGCTGTAGACCAGCAGTGATGTTGTCAGAAGTGAAAGATACAATGACCAGACCTGAAATGTTACAACAGAGTGTAAAAACTGAGCATGGCAGAGAGCTGTAACACCTGAGAACTGGGGTGCCACAAGAAGAAGGCCACTGAACATAGGCTGTCTTGAGCAAAGTATGCCCTGACAGCAGAAGCTAACCCAAGTAGGGGATGCCCTGAGGGCAATCCTGAGCCCTGAGGGCAATTCTGTGCACTGGCAGGGGACATGTCTGTCCAAAGGGCTGCACCTGGCAGGAGTCATTTTAACCTCAAGAGCTGCACTTGGGAGTGGTTATATTGGCCTCTAAGAGCTGCAATGGTATGGGCATGTGGGCCCAAAGGGCTGCAATGGCAGGGCCACGTGGACTCCATAGAACTTCTCAGCAGGGTATTTTTTGGTCCTCAAATGCTGTGCCAACAAGAGGAATGTCGTTTCCCAAGAGCTGCACCAAACGGTTGGCATCCCTGACAAGGGAGCCTTTCCAGAAGTGATTCTTCCATTGCTGAGTATGTACATTCCAATTATCCATTCTGGAGCTGGAGAAATCACAACGGGATCAGTTTGGGATCCCTGAATCCACTGAACCCACTGTGAGATAGACCTAAGCTAAGTCTCTGTAGATAACCTGACACTCATAGTAACTTATCCTGACCGATGTACCATGATGATAATTTGGGTCTCCTGGGATAATGTCAATTCAGAACAAATGTCCAGTAATCTCTAAAAAGCCTGATTATTTCCTTTGATCCTTTTGGAGAAGGCTGAAAGGATAACGGTACAATTTTTATCAGTGTCATTGGGCCCTTCCTCATGAGGATTCAGTCTCTGTTTCATTTAAGAGGTTGTGGCCCTGTGCACTGGCTCAAGTCTGGGAATCAATTGAGGGGCCAAGATTCTTTGTTTTTGTTACTCAAGTTAGATTTCTGTTCACTTGACCTAGAACTCTTCAGCTTATGTTGTTGAGTATTTAGTAGGTTTTCCATTTTTTTCACTCCGAGGGATACTACGACCAATTGGCCAATGCCATAACTCTATGTGAGTCAGACTATTGTGATATTGCTCAGAGTCTACTGTTTATGAAGGTAACCATGCCTACTTTATCTTTGGGGAGTAAATACTTGGTTTAGATAATTGAGAAAATGAGACCTTAGACTTTAGATTTAATGCTGGAATGGGATAAGATTTTGGAAGCATGTAATAGGGTGAATGTGTTTTATACATGGAACATAATGGATTGAATTGTGTCCTTCTAAAATATGTGTTGAACTCTTAACCTCTATATCTGTGGATGTATCCCCTTTAACAATTGGGTTTTCTTTGTTATGTTAATGAGCCCAGGTGATTGCTCTAAACCTAATTACTTCTGAGTGATATAAACAGCAGCATAAAGATGCCTCCACTCATCTCTCAGCTTGTACTGTGGTAGCTTGAGTGTTGCTTAATGCTGGAAGCTATGACACCAGTATTTCAAATACCAGCAGGGTCACCAGGTTGCCAGGTTTCAGTGGTGCTTCCAGACTAACACTAGGAGGAAGAGCCTGGCAAACTACTTCTAAAAAAAAATTGGCCAATGAAAACCTTCTGAACAGCAGTAGGACATTTCCTGGTACCATGCTGGAAGATGAACCCCTCAGTTTGGAAGGCACTCAGTTAAGACTGGGCAAAAGCTGCCATCTCAAAGTAGATTCGACCTTAATGGCATGAATGGAGTCAAGCTTTCAGGACCTTCATTTGTTGATGTGGCATGACTCAAAATAAGAAGAAACAGCTGCAAACATCCATTAATTATTGGGACACAGAATGTACTTAGTATGAATCTAGGAAAATTGGAAGTCACCATAAATAAAATGGAACACATAAAGACTTAGATCTTAGATAGTAGTGAACCAAAATGGACTGGTATTGGCTATTTTCAATCAGAAAATCAGATTGTGTTATGCCAGGAATGAAAATTGAAGAGTAATGGTGTCACCTTCACTGTCAAAAAGGACATTTCAATATCTATCCTGATATGTAATGATGTCGGTGATAGCATAACATCCATAAGCCTACAAGGAGGACCAGGTGATTATTGTACCAACCACTAATGACAATGATGAGGACATTGAAGATTTTTACCAACTTCTGCAGCTTGAAAATGATCAAACATGCAATCAAGATGCACTCATAATTACTGGTGATTGAAATGCAAAAGTTGGAAACAAAAAAGAAGAATCTGTAGTTGGAGAATATGGCCTTGGTGAAAGAATGCTGAAGATCCCATGATAGAATTTTTCAAGACCAACTACCTTTTCATTGGAAATACCTTTTTTCAACAACATAAATTGCTATTATACATATGGACCTCACTGGATGGAATACACAGAAATCATATGGACTGCGTCTGTGGAAAGAGACAGTGAAGAAGCTCAATGTCATCAGTCAGAGCAAGACCAGTGGCCAGTTACAGAACAGACCATCCATTATTCATATGCAAGTTCAATCGAAGCTAAAGAAAAATTTTTAAAGTCCATGAGAGTCAAAATAGACCTTGAGTAGGTCTCACCTGAATTTAGAGACCGTCTCAGTTATAGCTTTGACACATTGAACACTAAAGACTGAAAATTAAATGAGTCATGGGAAACGTCAAGGACATCATACATAAAGAAAGCAAAAGTCGTTAACAAGACAGGAAAGAAACAAAAGACCAAAATGAATGTCAGAAGAGACTATGAAAATTGTTCTTGAGGGTAAAGTAGCTAAAGTGAATAGAAAAATGATGAAGCAGAGCTGAACAGAAGATTTTAAAACTTTCTGTTTAGCTCCAGCAGAAAAACTAAAGTATTATGATGACATGTGCCAAGACCTGGAGTTAGAAAACCAAGAGAGAACACATGCTTGGCACTTCTCAAGCTGAAAGAACTAAATAAAAACTTTAAGCCTCAATTTGCAATGTTGAAGGATTCTATGACAAAATACTGGATGATGCAGAAAGCATCAAAAGAAGGTGTAAGGAATACACAGAGCCACTGTATCAAAAAGAATTGGTCAACATTCAACCATTTCAGGAGGCAGCGTATGGTCAAGAATGATGGTACTGAAGAAAGAAGTTCAAACTGCACTGGAGGAATTAATGAAAACAAGGTTCCAGGAATAGACAAAATATCAGTTATGGTGTTTCAGCAAGCATATGCAACACTGGAAGAACTCCCTCATCTATGCCAAGATATTCGGAAGACAGCTACTTAGCCAACAGACTGAAAGAGATCCATATTTGTGCCCATTCCAAAGAAAGGTGATCCAAGAGAATGTGGAAATTATCGAACAGTATGGTTAATATCACACACAAATGAAGTTTTGCCAAAAATAATTCAAAAGTGATTGCAGCAGTAGATGGTCAGGGAATTGCCAAGAGTTCTAGCTGGAATCAGGAGAGGACATGGAACAAGGATTTCATTGCTGATGTTAGATGGATCTTGGGTGAAAGCAGAGAATACCAGAAAGATGTTCAGCTGTGTTTTATTGAGTATGCACAGGCATTTGACTGTGTGGATCATAACAAATTATGGGTACCATTGTGAAGAATGGGAATTACAGATCACTTACTTGTCCTGACATGGAACCTATACATAAACCAAGAGACAGTTGTTCAAACAGAACAAGGGGGTACTGCCTGGCTTAAAATTAAGAAAGGTATGAGTCAGGATTGTAGTCTTCCCCCATACTTCTTCAATCTGTATGTTGAGCAAATAATCCGAGAAGGTGGACTATTTGAAGAACAATGTGTCATCAGGATTGGAAGAAGACCCATTAACAACCTGTGATATGCAGATGACACAAATGTGATTGCTGAAAGTGAAGAGGACTTTAAGCACTTACTGATGAGATAAAAGACTAACGCCTTCAGTATGGATTACATCTCAACATAAAGAAAACAAAAATCCTCACAGCTGGACCAATAAGCAACATCATGATAAACAGAGAAAAGATTGAAGTTTTCAAGGGTTTCATTTTACTTGGATCTATAATCAATGCCCATGGAAGCAGCAGTTAAGAAATCAAATAGTACATTGTATATGGGCGTATCTGCTACAAAAGACCTCTTTAAAGTGTTTAAAAGCAACTATGTCTCTTTCAGGATGAAGGTGCTGTTAACCCAAGCCATGGTATTTTCGATCATCTCATATTGACATGAAAGCTGGACAATGAATAAGGAAGAACAAATAAGTGATGTCTTTGAATTATGGTGTCGGCAAAGAATACTGAATATACCATGGACTGCCAGAAGAATGAACAATAACCAGAATGCTTATTAGAAGTAAGGACAGTGAGACTTTGTCTCACATACTTTGCATATATTATCAGGGAACGCCAGTTCCTGGAGGAGGACATCATGCTTGGTAGAGGGTCAGCAAAAAAGAGGAGCTGACACAATGGCTGAAACAATGGACTCAAACATAGCAATATAGGGTTCTATTAGTTGCAATTGACTTGACTATACAATTATGACATCTATAGTTTATACTTCTTGACAAAACTTTTTGGGGGAAAAAGGTTTCTTTTTTTATCAAATATGTGCTATGAGTTCGTATGGTCATATCACAATAAAACAAATTTACCTTGAGTTTTTTGAGGCCTCAAGTTCCATAAGAGTAAAAGGAAAAGACTAAACAAAACACTGTTTCTAGGTCCTCTGCTTTTCTACAATTTTACTTGAATCTATAATCCAATTTTAAATACAAAGGTGCAGTCTCTTAAGTGTGGTTATGGTAAATCTTTTCTAACCAAAATATAGTTAAGAAAAGAGTTGTTATCTTGGTTAGTTGTGATAAAGAATTTCTCCAGAGCATCTCTACTTTTCTAATACCAAAGTATTGGAAAGCTTGGGTGGTGAATTATAGCCTTTTTGGGGGGATAACTTGAACCTTTTTGAGGAGCAAAGTCTGATATAATATCTCCTAGTTGGTTCCATAAAGTCTTGTAGTTAAGTGACTGTGTTCTCCATAATTTTTCACTGAGAAATCTCACTTTATAAGAAATAATTTTAAAAGTAGGAAATACTTATTTGCACAAAGATATAAAATTAAAAATCTCTAAAGAAGTGTCTGGAAAGAGGAATTGTTAATGTATTACAATTTAATAATATAACAAAAATTGTATAATTATTACAAATCATACTAGGGCCAAGTAGAATAAAAAATACGGTTATTTTTAGAGTTAGGTTAAAATAAATTACTACACCAATGTAAAGCGTGTATGCAAAAGATCAATGACTGGAAGAAGATATAAAAAAATGACAATTACTTTGTAGGGGTGATGAGATTATGGTTGCAATTTTGTTTCCGAAAATTTCTGTAATATTATATTTTTGTAATAACAAGTCAGAAAATAGTTTGCTATAGATATTGCCACATTCACCACTGTCAATTAAAAAATTATATCTTTAAAAATTAGTGTCTTTAAATGATACAAGCATTTGTTTGACTCAAATGTGATAGCATGTCTATTTTCATTAAGTGAGTAAAGTAACTTTGTCAGACAGAGACAGAAATAGAATGATAGATAAGTGTGATATAAACTCTTATCAAAGTTTACACAGAAGAACCAGCACTAGAAACATACTAGGAAGTGTTACTTTTGAGATAACTTACCTTTCTTCTCCTTTTACTGTGTAAAACATTCAGAAATAAATTCAAGCTTTTAAAATATGAGTATGATGGATCACACTGTGACTCCAAGAAAACTGCCCACAAGGTACAGCAAACATTTTTAGTTAAATTAGCAAATGTGACCAAACACTTTTGCTAAGCATTTCACTTACTTTCTTGGCTCCCATACTGCACCAGCTAAAGATTTTCTGATTTTTGGTAAAAACCATGTTAATTAAAAAAAAAAAAAAAACCCTGAAAGCAAAGAAGAAAATTCAATAAATACTCATATTGATCCATTGCTAAAAATTAGAGCCTTATAGTTTATTCAACTAAACAATATTGTCAATGTTGTCTTCTTTGACTCAATTAAAAAAAAAAAACCCTTTAATGTTGAGTCAATTCTGACTCAGAGTGACCTTACAGGACAGAGTAGAACTGCTGCACTGGGTTTGCAAGGAGCGCCTGGTGGATTTGAAATGCTAGCCTTTTGGTTAGCAGTTATAGCTTTTAGTCACCATACCACCAGGGCCCCTGATTAGGTTTCTGAAATTAGCATTTCCCACCCATATTATCTATTTTGCACTTGAAAATTAAATACTATATCTGCCCAAATTTATTTGGCTGAAGCTTGTAAAACTTAATCTCAGGAGTCTAAAAATTTATTTTTGATCTTGCCAAAGAGATTAAGAACCTCTACACGACTGTTTGTCACTTTATTATCTGGCTGCAACTCCTACTTCAATCCACTTTACTAACTCTTCAGGCTTTGGGTCTCTAAAAGCTGTTGATAAGTTTTTTCTCTGTGTTAGAAGATTAGAAGCTCAAAAGAGACAAGTATCTTCCTTCCCAGCCAAGATAAAAAATATTTCCATAATTATTTTTTCCCCCTTTTCATCTTCCTTCCTTTTCCTCAGACAAAGCATTAGCCATTTCTCCATTAAATGAATCTCAGGCCTTGTTAAAAATCCTACCTGTATTAGGGGGAGAGCAAGTGGGAGTACGGAGTAAGGTGTATATACACTTACATGTGACAGTTTGACTTCATTTGTAAATGTTCACTTGAAGCTCAATAAAAGTTAATAATAAAAAAAATCCTACCTGTCCTGTGGGGTTTTATTTTAAAATAAGCAAAAAAAAAAAAAAAAAAAATGCCCAAGTTTATTATGCCTAAACTTTTTTAGTTTGTTTCAAGTTATCATGACAGGGCACACAGGCAAAACCATAAGATGTTCATTTAGGATTGGAGAATCAGGAAAATAGATGGCTAGTCCAATGATTAGAGTCCAAATTTTTAGACTTCAGGCATTTACCTTTAACGAGTAGTAGGAAAAACCTTGACCAGGGCTACTGTTTGACTGAGGTACCTCATAGCTGCTATCTGAGGTTGGCAGTGGTGTTGGGCAAAGTCTTAGTCTTTGTCTCTGCCTGGGCCTTAGTCTTCAGAGTGTCAGAGTCTAGAGAGAGATATTCTGCCTCTGCCTTTTCTCACTGAGTGAGCAGAAGTCAGGGTGTATATGGGATTTTCTTATTTGGATTCATACACCAAGGGCCAGGTGATGTAATGTCTAACAAAGATTAGTATGCTACATCTTCTCTTCAAGGTCAGAGATTAGCTTTATGTTACTTCTTTTCAAGGTCAGAGATTAGGAAAGTTGCTTACCACTTATTTATGTCTTGTCTTAGTTATTTAGTGTGGTTATAACAGAAATACCACAAGTAGATGCCTTTAACAAATAGATCTATCCCCTTATAGACTAGTAGGCTAGAAGTCTGAATCCAAGGCACCAGCTCCAGGGGAAGGCTTTCTGTCTGTCAGCTCTGGAGGAAGGCTCTTGCCATCAATCTTTCCTTGGTCTAGGAGCTTCTCAGCCCAGGAACATTGTGTCCAAAAGATGTACTCTTCTCCCCTCGTTGCTTTCTTGGTGGTATGAGGTCCCCATGTCTCTCTGCTCTCTTCTCTCATTTTTATCACAGAAGAGATTGGCTTAAGACAGAACCTAATCTTGTAGATTGAGTCCTGCCTCATAACACAACTGCTGCTAACACTACCTCATTAACATCACAGATACAAGATTTATAACACAAGGGAAAATCACATCACATGACAAAGTGGTAGACTATCACACAATACAGGGAATCATGGCCTAGCCAAGGTGACACACATTTTGGGGGGAAACAATTCAATTCATAACATGTATCAAGACCAGCTTACAGAGACTTAGCTATATGTTGGGTTTTGTTTTGTTTTGTTTTGTTTTTAATCACAGCATGCAGGTGTAAGGTCGACTTAGAGAGGTTGTTTATAGTATCTCTTTCTTATGTCATCTATGGTCCCATTATGAGTGACTGACACATATGTGGCTTGAGAACATTACAGAAACATACATAACACTACTTAAGACATGAACTACACTAATTTTATAGTAGTTACTGTACCTTTTTAATCACTGAAAAGGCTCATAGGACTCAAATAGGCTACATTCAGAAACAGCTTTAATGTAGGTAGGAAAAGAATTCAGTAAAGTAGGAGTCAGCAAACTATGTCTGTAAAGGGCCAGGCAGTAAATATTTAGGCTCTATGGGCCACATGGTCTTTGTTGCAACTACTCATCTCTGCTGTTGCAGAGTGACAGCATCCAGATAAATGAATATAAATAAATGAGGGCAGCTGTGTTCCAATAAAACTTTATTTAGAAAAACAGACAATCCACCTGTGGGCCACAGTTTATTAATTTCTACAGAAACAGAAGAAGATCTAGGAATTGAAGTAGTCCAAGTATTTCAGGCACACAGGATTTGTTTCTTTTTCATTGCTGGGTCTCTTAGGATTCATACTAACATAGATGTGCCTGCAAAGCATCTTGGTACTAGGAAGCTCAAAGTCTGTCATGGTGCCATCTTTTGTAGCGACCTGGCCACACAGGTACATTCCAGCCAAGCACCAGCCTAAACTCTTGAGACTCTCCAGGCTGCCCTGAAACCAGGTACAAGTTATAATGTTATTATTTTTATTATTAAACAAATGCTGACAGGCTGGCATAGTCTTCCCTGGAATAACTCATGGACTCATTGCTGCAGAACATTGTGTACCTTTAGTTATTCTGTAGCCAAGGGGTCAGTATCTTACTCCTGGCAATTCTGAAGGTAAACTGAGATGAACTTGTACTACCTGTAGCATTATAAAAAAAAAAAAAAAAAGACAGTCGTGAGCCTAAATGAGCTAGCTCTTGCTGGGATAAGTAGCTGTATAACTAATCCAACCATGCTCCTTGCAATGAGTTAAAAGAGAACAATATATCATGTACTTTGTTCAAGGGTCTAAGCCTTCTCCCTCAGGGGAGTCATCTGGGAAAATCTCATTCAACCAGTTCAGGAAACAACATAATAAACAAGTCCTATTAGCCATAATATTTCCATATATTTCCTCATTCCCCCTTCCCCAATTTAAAAATGTTACATACAACAAAATTGTAAAAAATTGACTATCAAGAAGTTAGGTATATCATTATCCACATGGCCTAAAACATGTAACTCTGGAGATGAAACATATGTGTTCCAGTTTCCAGCTCATAAGAGACTGTATTAGATAAATCATCACTTATCTAGGTGAATGCAATAGTTCTCACTCCCTTTGGTAGTGCCTGTCTCTCCATTCCACCCTCACAAATCTACCCACAAAACTGCAAGTGAGCCCCCTTAAAAACAATTCTTTCTTTCTTTTTTTTTTTTTTTTGCCTAAAATAGTCCAGTACCAACAACAAATATACAAACAACAGAAAAAATAAATAACCCAGACCTCATAAAAGTTAAATTGTGTTCATCAAAAGACTTTATCAAAGAGTAAAGAGACAACCTATAGACTTGGAAAAATCTCTGGGAATGATATAACTGATAAGGGTCTAATATCTAAAATATATAGAAAACTTCTACAACTTAACAAAAAAAGACAACCCAATCAAAAACTGGACAAAGGGCATGAAAAGTCTCTTCACCAAAGAAGACACTCGAATAACAACACACACATGAAAAGATGCTCAACATCAATAGCCATCAGAGAAACTGCAAATCAAAACCAAAGATCCCCCTTCACTTCCACTAGAATGGCCAAGGAGCCCCGTTGGCACAGCAGTTAAGTGCTAAGCTGTAAACCAAAAATTGACAGTTTGAATCCACAGCCGCTCCTTGGTAATCATATGGGGGAAGTTCTACTCTGTTCTGTGAGACCTCTGTGAGCTGGAATTGACTCAGCAGAAATGGGTTTGTTTAGGGTAGCCAAGAAAAGAAACAAGTGTTGAAGGGGATGTACAGAAACTGAATCTCTCATCCATTGCTAGTGGGAATGCAAAATGGTATGGTTATTGTGGAAAATAGTGTAGTGGTTCCTCAAAACACAAGTGGTAGGGCTGCCAGTGATCTAGCAATTTCACCCATAGGTGTAGACTCTAGGGATCTAACAGAAACGTCAAAAATAGACATACACAACTGTGTTCATCACAGCACAATTCACAAGACCAGAAAATGGAAGCAACCTGAATGGGTTAGTAAAATGTGGTACATACATTCAAGGGACTATTATTACCCAGTGATAAAGAAAAATGATTTCACAAAATATCTTGGGACACAGGTGAATCTGGAGTATATGTTAGTGAAATAAGTAAATCACACACACACACACACACACACACAAATATTGCATGTTTTCACTTTTATGAAATGACTTGAACAAGTAAATATACAGAAACTAATGTTCACTTGTGTTTACCAGGGATTGAGAGGTAGAAGGAGAGAAGGATTCACTCTCTAGATAGTAGACACTTGTTATTTTTGGTGACAGGAGGTAAACGACATCACTAAAAAGTACACAAGAAAAAAGGACCTACTGGTAATTGATATGGTATATATAATTTTGAAACAACAGCAAAAGCAACCAAAAAATATACATACAGCTGTATATGTATGTATGTGGTTGCATATGTGTAAAAGCAAACTCATTGCTGTTGAGTTGATTCTTCTTCTTCTATTCATGTATATATGTAGGTGTATCCGTATGTATATGCATCTGTGATGGATTTAATTATGTCCCCCCAAAATATGTGTTTGTAAATCCTAATCTCTACACCTATGGCTATAATCCCATTTGGGGAAGGGATTGTCTTTGCTGTGTTAATGAGACAGGATTAGTGTAGGCTATGTCTTCAGTAAATCTCTTTTGAAATATGAAAGAGGTTAAACAAGCAAGCAACAGGAGCAGAGATGGGGAAAGAGAGATGCCAAGCCACATGAAGACTGATCAGGTACAGAAGCTCAGAAGAGACAAGGACCTTCCTCAAGAGCTGGTGGAGAGAGAAGCTTTCCTCTAAAGCTAACACCCTGAATTTGGACTTAAAGCCTTTAAACTGTGAGAAAAAATTCCTGTATGTTAAAGCTACTCACTTGTGGTATTTCTGTTATAGCAGCACTAGATGACTAAGATAGCATCTGTGTGACTGTATGCACATGTATTTGGGGCACAGTTACAGATACTTCTTTTTTATTGTGCTTTAGGTAAAAGTTTACAGTTCAAGTTATTTTCTCATTCCAAAACTTATACCCCACATTGTAACAGCACAATATCACCCTTTCCACCCCAGTTTCCCTGTGTCCATTCATCTAGTTCCTATCCGTTTCTTCCTTCTAGTCTTGCTTTTGGACAGGAGCTGCACTTTGGACTTTTACATTTTGCTGAACTAAGTATCACATTCCTCATATATATTATTTTTTGTTTTATAGGCCTATCTAATCTTTGTCTGAAAAGTGGGCTTTGGGAATGGTTTCATTTCTGGGTCCGGAGTCCATAGTTTCTGGGGTTCCTCCAGTCTATATCAGACCAGTAAGCCTGGTCTTTTTTGTGAATTTGAATACTATCCTACATTTTTTTCCTGCTCTGTCTGTTCTGATCCCTGTCAGATAGCCGGGCACCAACTTCTGGTCTCAAACTGGTGACTTCTCTGGTTCATTGATCTCTTGGCTTATTATTTCCCTGTGTCTTTGATTTTTTCATTCTGCTTTGCTCTGGATGTGATGGGACCAATAGATGCATCTTAGACGGCCACTTGTAAGCCTCTAAGACCCTAGACGCTACATACGAAAGAGGGATATAGAACATTTTCTTTATGGGCTAGGTTATGCCAGTTGACCTAGATGTCCAAGGGGACTATGATCCCCAGACCCCAGCCCCAGCTACTCTGTCCCTCAAAGTGTTTGGATTTGTCTAGGAAACTTCTATGCTTTAGCTTTGATTCAGTTGTGCTGATTTCTCCTGTACTGTGTGTTGTTCTTCCCTTCATCAAAGTTGGCACTTGTCTACTATTTAGTTAGTGATCTCCTCTCCCCACCCCCACACTCAAAACCATCAAAGAATACTTTTTTCCTTTTCTTGAGTTCTTATAATAATGGTGGACTTGTGCAATATTTGTCCTTTTGTGACTGACTTATTTCACTCAGCATAGTGCTCTCCAGATTCTTCCACATTGTGAGATGTTTTGCAGATGCATCATTGTTCTTTATTGTTGCATAGTATTCTACTGTATGTTGCATAATTTATTCATCTGTTGATGGGCCTTTAGTTTGTTTCCATCTTTTTGCTATTATAGATAGTTTTACAATGAACATGGGTATCCATATGTCTATTCATGTAACAGCTGTTATTTCTCTATGGTGTATTTCTAGAAGTGGAGTTATTGGATTGCATGGTATTTCTATTTCTAGTTTTAAAGGAAGCACCGTATTGTTTTTCATAGTAGTTATACCATCTTACATTCCTACCAGCAGTGCGTAAGTTTTACAGCCTCCTCACAACCTCTCCAGCATTTGTTATTTTGTGTTCTATATTAGTGTCTGTATTGTCGGGGTGAGATGGTATCCCGATGTAGTTTTTGATTTGCATTTCTCTGATGGCTAATGATCATGAGCATTTCCTCAAGTGTCTGTTGGCCATCTGAATGTCTTCTTTGGTGAAGTATCTGTTCATATCCTTCACCAATTTTTTAATTGAGTTCTTTGTATTTTTGTTATTAAGGTGTTGTAGTATCTCCCTGATTTTAGACATTAGACCCTTGTTGGTTATGTCATAGCCAGTCTGTTGGTTCTCTTTTTACTCTTTCTGTGAAGTGTTTTAGGGGCAGAAGTGTTTGATTTTTAGGAACTCCCAGTTATCTAGTTTCTCTTCTAGTTTTTGTGCATTGTTAGTTACGGTTTTGGCTCCTACAATTGACTTCCATGATCTTTATTATTTTAGATTTTATATTTAAGCCTTTGATCCATTTTGAGTTAGTTTTTTTGTATGACGTGGGTACGGATCTTGTTTTATTTTTTTACAGATGGACATCAAGTGATGCCGGCACCATTGTTAAAGAGACTGTCATTTCCCCATTTAACAGACTTTGGTCCTTTGTCAAATATCAGCTGCTCATAGATGAAGGGATTTACGTCTATGTTCTCAATTCTGTTCTGTTGGTCTACATATCTGTTGTTGTACCAGTACCAGGCTGTTTTGACTACTGTGGTGGTATAATATGTCCTAAAATCAGGTAGTGTTAGGTCTCTCACTTTGTCCGTCTTTTTCACTAATGCTTTGCTTATCCGGGGCCTCTTTCCCTTATGTATAAAGTTAGTGATTTGTTTCTCCATCTCATTAAAAAATGTCACTGGTATTTGGATTGGCATACCCAATCTTTTGACTCTAGGGTCCCCCATCTTCCTTCTTTATGATTTTCACATATTCTATCTCTGTGATTCTTCTTATTCTGATATTAGGGTTCCCTGTTTATATCTGTGTGATGCTTCATTTTTCTGCCTCCATATCTTCCTACCTTTGGACACTATGTCATCTCTTTCAACCTATGTAATTCCCTAACCTTCCATCTTCACAACTGTCCCAGCTTCTGTGTTTGTGATTCCCCTACTTTCTGACTCTAGCTTTACATACTGTCTTAATTGGGATTCTGATCTTCCTTCCCTTTGAATTCCTCGATATGTTTCTGTTTACACAGCAAGTTAGGATCCCCTTTGGCAATTTTCACAAAAAACTTGTTCAATCACAGTTACATTTATCACAATGTGCTAAAATCCCCTTTAATTGTATTCTTTTTGTTTTATTTACAATATGCTAGATTCCCTGCCTTTTTTTCTTTTGAGTAACTGTTGACCTGTTGGTCTCATACAGTTTTTAAGTACAGCACTGCTCTTACATAACATAAGTAATATATTTTTTGTGCCACTTTGCTATTTCAATAAAAGATAATTTCAGGAGATTGGCACAGTTCTAGGTTTAAAGAGTGCTTCTAGGCGATAACCTCAGGGAGTCCTCTGTTTTTTACTGTCCCAGTTTGTCTGCTTTTTTGGTTTGTTTTAGATTTTTAAGAAATTGATTTCTGCTTCACATTTTGGTCCCATTTGATCTGGGACTATCTATTGTGACCTCAGCCAAAACAGTCAGTAATGGTAGCCAGGCACCATCTAGTTCTTCTGGTCTCAGGGTAGATGAAGCTGTGGCTAGTGTAGACTTCTTCTCTGATGTTTTGGTTGTCTTCTTACTGTTTTGCTCCTAAGTAGAGATCGATAGCTGTATCTTAGATAGCTGCTTGCAAGCTTTTAAGATCAGACACTACTCACTTAATAAGATGTAGATTATGACTTTTTGTGAATTGCTGTCATTGTTAGGTGCCGTTGAGTCAGTTCTCACTCATAGCAACCCTACGCAGAATAAAACAAAACACTGCCCAATCTTGTACCATCCACACAGACATTGCTAAGTTTGAGTCATTGCTACAGCTACGGTGTCAGTCCATCTTGTCAAGAATCCTCCTCTTTGTCACTGACCCTCTATGTTACCAAGCATGATGTTTTTCACCAGGGACTGGTCCCTCCTGATAACATGTCCAAAGTACTTGAGATAAAATCTTTCTATCCTCACGTCCAAGGAGCATTCTGGCTGTACTTCTTCCAAGACAGGATTGTTCATTCTTCTGGCCAAACCGAAAACCCATTGCCATCAAGTTGATTCCAACTTATAGTGACCCTATAGGATAGAAGTGCTCTACAGGGTTTCCAAGGAGTGGCTAGTAGATTTGAACTGCCAACCTTTAGTACCAGTCCAATGCTTAACCTTTGGCACCAGGGCTCCATTTTTCTGGCAGTCCATGTCATATTCAATATTGTTCCCCAACACCATAATTCAAAGGCATGGATTCTTCTTCAATCTTCTTTATTTATTATTCAGCTCTCACACACAAATGAGACAACTGAAAAGGATCACGACTTGGGTCAGGCACACCTTAGTCCTCAAAGAGACATCTTTGCTTTTCAACACTTTAAAGAGATGTTTTGCAGTGGATTTGCCCAATGCAATACATCGTTTGATTTTTTAACTGCTGTTTCCATGGGCATTGATTGTGGATCCAAGTAAAATGAAATCCTTGACAACTTAATCTTTTTCCTTTTTTTCACGATGTTGCTTTTTTGTCCTGTTGTGAGGATTTTTGTTTTCTTTATATGCAGGTGTAATCCATAGTGAAGGCTGTGGTCTTTGATCTTCATCAGTAAGTGCTTCAAGTCCTCTTTACTTTCAGCAAGTAAGGTTGTGTCATCTGCATATGGCAGGTTGTTATTGAGTCTTCCAACAATCCTGATGCCTCATTCTTCTTCATATAGTCCTGCTTCTGAGATTATTTTCTCAGCATACAGATTGAATATGTATGCTGAAAAGATAAAACCCTGATGCATAACCTTCCAGACTTTAAACCATGTAGTATCCCTTTGTTCTGTTTGAACTACGACCTCTTGATCTATGTACAGGTTCCTCATGAGCACCAATAAGTGTTCTGGAATTCCCGTTCTTCTCAGTGTTATCCATAATTTGTTATGATCCACATCTTTCTGCTATTCTCTGCTTTCAGCTAGACTTCATCTGATATTAGCAATGATATCCCTATTTCCACATCCTCTTCTAAATCTGGCTTGAACTTCTGGCAGTTCCCTGTGAATATACTGCTGTAGCCAATTTGGAATGATCTTCAGCAAAGTTTTACCTGTGTGTGATATTAATGATATTGTTCGATAACTTCCACATCTAGTTGGATCACTTTTCTTGGGAATAAGCATAAATATAGATCTCTTCCAGTCAGATAGCGTGGTAGCTGTCTTCCAAATTTCTTGACATAGACAAGAGAGTACTTCCAGCACTGCATCTGTTTTGCAAAACATTGCAGTTGGTATTCCTTCCATTCCTGGAGTCTTCCTTTTTGCCAATGCCTTCAGTGCAGCTTGAGCTTCTTCCTTCAGTACCATTGGTTCCTGCTTATATGGTACCTCCTGAAAAGGTTGAATGTCAATGAATTCTTCACGAATAGTGTCTCTGTGTATTCCTTCCACCTTCTTTTGATGCTTCCTCAGTCATTTAATATTTTCTACACAGAGTCCTTCAGTATTGCAACTTGAGGTTTGAAGTTTTTCTTCAGTTCTTTCAGCTTGAGAAACACGGAGTATGTTTTTTCCGTTTTGGTTTTCTATCTCCAAGTCTTTACACATGTCATTATAATACTTTACTTTCTCTTCTTGAGTCGCCATTTGAGATCTCCTGTTCAGGTCTTTTGCTTCATCATTTCTTCCATTTGCTTTAAATTCTTGTTATGGGTTGAATTGTGTTCCCCCAAAATGTACATTGACTTGGCTACTCTGTAATTCCCAGTATTGTGTGATTGTCCACTATTTCGTCATCTGCTGTGATTTTCCTATGTATCATAAACCTCTATGATGTTAATGAGGTGGAATTAGTGGCAGCAGTATTAAAGAGGGCAGACTCAATGTACAAGATTAGATTGTGTCTTAAACCAGTCTCTTTGGAGATATAAAAAAGAGAAGAGCAGAGAGACATAAACTTCATACCACTAAGAAAGCACCTGGGGCAGAATGCAAACTTTGGATCTGAAATTCCTGCATGGAGAAGCTCTTAGTCCGTGGGAGGATTGATGACAAGGACCTTCCTCCAGAGCCGCAAGAGAGAAAGATATCCACTTGTGTTATTTCTGTTGGAGCAACACTAGATAACTGAGACACTACTGTATGTTGAAGCAGAAGTTTCAGAGTCAATGGATAAGAATTCCAATCTTCCCACACTCTCACCCAACACTACTCACCTGTTTTTTTTGTTTTTTTTTTTCAGTGCCATTTTAGCTGGAGTAAGATGGTATCTCATTGTAATTTTCATTTGCATCTCTAATGGCTAGTGATCATGAACATTTTTCATATGTTTGCTGCCTACTTGGATGTCCTCTTTAGTGAAGGTTTTGATCATGCCCTTTCCTAATTTTGTAATTGGGTTGTCTTTTTGTTGTTGCAGCTTTCTACAGATTTTAGGCCCTTTTCAGGTGAATCATTTCCAAAGATTTTTCTCTGTATTCAGGTTGATTCTTTAATCTTTTAACAAAGTTTTTGGATGAACATGTGTTTTTAATTTTTACGAGGTTCCATTTATCTTTTTCTATTCTTGCATTTGTTATGTTTGTTTTGTATTTTTACAAAAGATTACGTCCTCTGGTTTTCTCCCTATGTTTTCTTCTATGAATTAAAGGGTTTTTGGTCGATTTTGAGTTAGTTTTTGTGTACGGTGTGAGGTATGGGTCTTGTTTCATTTTTCTGCAGGTGGATATTCAGTTTACCAGCACTATTTATTAAGGAGACTGTTTCTGCCCCACTGAATGGATTTTGACTCCTTGTTGAAGACCAATTGTCTATAGATTGCTGGGTTTTAAGTCTGAGTTCTCAATTCTATTCCAGCCATCTGTTTGTCTATTGTTGAAACAAGACTTGGCTGTTTTGGTTCCAGTGGCCGCACAGTATGTTTTGATACCAGGGAGTGTGAGTCCTCCTGCTTTGTTCTTTTTCTTCAATATTCCTTCATCTATGCAGAGTTTCCTTCCTTTCCATGTGAATTTGGTCATTAGTTTCTCCATGTCAGTAAAGAATGTTGTTGGGACTTGTATCAGGAATGTATTGAATGTATTGAATACTGCATAGAGTAGTGTCTCAGTTATCTAGTGCTGCTCTAGCAGAAATATCACAAGTGGATGTCTTTCTCTCTTGTGGCTCTGGAGAAAGGTCCTTGTCATCATTCCTTCCATGGACATTTTCACTGTATTAACCCTTCCTATTCATGGGCACAGGATGCTTTTCCATTTTGTAGTTAAGTCTCTTTTATTCTCTTGTGGCAGTGTTTTATAATTCTCATTCTATAAGTCTGTTATGTTTCTGTTTAGGTTAATTTCTAGATACTTTATTGATTTGGGGGCTATTGTAAACAGTGTTGTTTTCTTGATCTCTTTTTTGGAGTATTCTTTTTTAGAGTAGAGGATCCCACCTGATTTTTGTGTGTTGATTTGTGCCCTGCAATGTTGCTAAATTCTTCTATTAGTTCCAGCAGATTTCTTGTGGAATCTTTAGGGTATTCTATGCATAGGATCATGTCATCTGCAAATACAGTTTTACTTCTTCCTTTCTGATTGAACACGTTTTATTTCGCTTTCTTGCCTTATTGCTCTGGCTAGGACTTCCAATATAATCTTGAGTAAGAGTGGTGATAATGGGCATCCTTGTCTCATTCCCATTCTCACACAGAAGGTTCTAAGCCTTTCTCCACTGAGTTTGATGTTGGCTGTTGGTTTTTCACATATACACTTAATTATGTTGAGGAATTTCCCTTCTTTCCTATTTTGCTGAGAATTTTTATCGAAATTTTGTCAGATGCCTTTTCTGCATCAATTGGTATGATCACGTGTTGTTTTTTGTTTTTCCCTTTGTTTTATTTGTGTGGTAGATTACATTAATTCATTCTCTGATAATGAAACATGCTGTAATCTTGGTATGAATCCCAGTTGACCACAGTGTATGGCTTTATTTAATATGTTTCTGTAGTCTGTTGACTAGAGTTTTGTTGAAAAAAATTGCATCTATGTGCCTAAGGAATATTGGTCTGTAGTTTTTTGTTTTTTTTTTCTTGTGATGTCTTTGGTATCTAGGTTATGCTGGCTTCATAGAAAGATTTTGCTAGCATTCCTTCCTCTTCTATGTTTTTGTAGAGGTGGTGTAGGATTAGTGTCAACTCTTCTCTAAATGTTTGGTAGTATCCTCCCCTGTAGCTATCTGGTTCTGTGGTGGTTTTGCTTTTTTTTAATTTTTTTAAATGACATCTCCAATCTCTTATTTTGTGATGTATCTGTTTAAATTTTCTCCTTCTGTTTCTGATAATTTGGGTAGATAGTGTGTTTCTAGGAATTTGTCCATTTTGTCTAGATTTTCAAATTTATTGGAGCATAATTTCTCATAGTAATCTGTTATGGTCTTCTTCATCTTACCAATTTTATTTCTTAATTTGTTTATTGGCCTCTTCTGGATTTTTGTCAATCTAGCTACTAGTTTGTCTGTTTTGTTGATCCTTTCAAAGAACCAACTTCTGATCTTGTTAATTTTTCAGCTGTTTCCTGTTTTCTAAATCATTAATTTCTGCCCCGATATTTTTCTTTGTTGTTTTTTTTTGTTTTTTTTTCCCTTCTGGTAGCTTTTGGTTTCTTTTGCTCTTCCTTTTATATTTCTTCAAGTTGTTTGATAAAGAAAACGATTGTGAACCTTTCTTCTTTTTTGATGTATTTATTGCTATATACTCCCCTCTTAGTGCTGGTTTTGCTGTGTTCTAAAAGTTTTGCCATGTTGTGTTTTCATTTTCATTTGATTGTAGCAATTTTTTAATTTCCCTTTTGATTTTAGTAGAACAATATTTGGTTTCTATGTAATTACTTTTATCCCTTATTCATCCTGTTGTTGATATCTAGTTTTATACCCTTATGGTCTTAGAAGATACTTTGTATGATTTCAGTCTTTTATAAATTCATCAAGGCTTGTTTTGTGTCCAGCGTATGGCCTATTCTGGAAAATGACCCATGTGCACTGGAGAAGAATGTGTATTGTTCTGATGTTGGGTAGAGAGTTCTATATATATCCGTTAGGTCCAATGGTCTCATGGTCTTATTTAAGTTCTCAATCTCTTTAGTGATTCTCCTTTTAAATGTTTTGCTACTAGTGAAAGTGACGTGTTGAAGTTTCCTCCTATTATTGTGGAGTTATCCATTTCTCCTTCCATATTAGTTGGAATTGGTTTCATATATTTTCTGTGTTGCTGTTAGGTTCATATATATTTATGATTGCTATGTCTTCTTGTCAAATTGACCCTTTTATTATTGTATAATGTTCTTTATCTCTTATAACATATTTTGATTTAAAGGCTATTTTATCTGCTATCATTATGGCTACTTCTGCTGTACTATGTTTAGAGTTTGCATGGAATATTTTTCTTCACCCTTTTATTTTCAATCTCTTTGTGTCCTTGTTTCTAAGTGGGCTTCTTGTAGACAGCAAAAGGATGGATCATGTTTTGTTTTGTTTTGTTTTTTCTCTTTTAATCCATTCTGCCACTTCTTGCCTTTTGCACAGTGTTAAACAATTTAAATTTAAGGTTATTACAGAAAACTGTCTACCTCACTCATTTTGTTATTTTTGTATCTTATTTATTATACTGGTCCTTTTAATCTTTTGTTTTATTTGACTGCTTTCTTGTGATGAACCTTTTTGTTAACTTGCTTCTTTTCTCCTTAGTGTTTCTTCTTAGTCAGCTCTTAGTAATTACCAATGTTACATTACATGATTACCAATTACTACTGCATCTAGCATAAGAATAACTGTTAACACACAACCTTAACATAATAAATCTATTCCTGTGTGTTCCCCCACCTCATTTTTGTTGCTGTATCTTCATTAACATCAATTTAAAACCTGTATTAGATAGGATTTGTTTGTACATATTTCTCAATGTTCTTGCCTTTCCAATTGGAGCACTCCCTTGAGTAAAATTTGTAAAGCTGGGCTGGTAATGGAAAATTCCTAGAGCTTCTGTTTGTTTGAGCATGTCTTGATTACCACTCGTTTTGGAATTACGACTTTGTTTTAGCTAAGTATTTTATATACATCGCTCCATTGTCTTCAGACCTCCAGAATTTCTGGGCAGAAGTGCACACTGATTCTTATGAAAGGCTCTTGTTATGTTAAATTGCATTTTTCTTTTGCTGTTTTAAGAATTTTCTCCTTATCTTTAGTCTTTAAGGATTTTTTCGGGATAAGTCACAGAGTTGATCTTTCTGTGTCGCTTCTGATTGGGCTTCGTGTATCTTCCTATATTTACAGGCTTGATTCTCTGCTCAGGTCAGAGAAATTCTCTGTAGTTCTCTCTTGAGGGAAAATTGTTTCTATGCCTTTATTATTGTGGTGGTGCTCTGGAATTCCAGTAGTTCTGATGTGAGGGTTCTTAATTGAATCCCACAATTTTTTTTTATTTGTTTGCTTTTCTTTGTTCTTTTCCCTTGCTTCTCTTGATGCTTGGTACATGCAGATACTGTCTCTTGATTCAGCTATTCTAGGTTCTGCTTGTTCGAATCTATTGTTGCATCTTTCTCTTACTTTTTCTGTTGCAAATGTTTTATTCTTCCGTCCCAGTAATCTTTTTTTAATGTTTCAGATTCCTTGTTGAATCTTACATTTTTTTCCTCCATTTGCTTCCCAAATTCTGCTAGTTTGTTTACTTTGTGGGTTTTTGTTTTTTGCCTTTTTTAAACACGTTTGGCTCCATAGTCTGAAAATCATCAATTCTTTGCATTATTCCAGCCTCCGTAACAGAGATTTCCTCTTCTTCATGCTTTGCTTTAGACTGTTCCTTCTTCTCTTGTGCTTTTGTGTTTTTTAGTAGTTTTTGTGAAACTCGAGCCATTTTATTACCTTTTCTCTAATGTTTTAATTCTCTTTCAAGTGGGAAAATTCAAGAGATCCGTATGCTTGGTCTCTTGGATTCGATATGCATGAGCAGGAGGAGGATTTCACTGGATGCCTCGCTGTCACGTATGAAGGGGATAGGCTTTACAGGGTTTGTCACTGGCACTCCTGCACTGGCACACCCACACCACACGTATCTCACTGTGGGCCACTTCCTGCTCGCCTATCAGTCTGGACCGTTCCCCTTGCCCTGCTGCCCTTGCAGCTCTTCCCAGTCCTAGTGCCCATTTGTTTCATGCCTTATAAAGGTCCAACAGTACTCTCATGAAGCGTTAAGATCTTTATACACCCCAACCCTCTTGCATGGCTTATGTAAATCTCTGAAGTCCAGTTTGCACCACCTTAACAAAAAGCCAGCTAGAGCTTCCTCAGATAAGCTCCCTTTCTGTGTTCTCTCCTTGGGGTGTTACCTAGTCCTGTCCCATAATGCCTGCAATGAGCTTGTGCTCTCAGCGTTAGTGGGCAGGGTCTCTTAATTTCCATGCTGACCCTGTTCCTTCTTTCCCTCGCTTCTGGATTCACCCTATTTCTCCAATTTCTCACCTGCTGTATGGCTTTCCAATATCTCAGTATGTGCTTGTTTTTATTCATTGTTCAGTGAGTTAGTTGCTGGGGAGTAGATAAGAGTGTCCACAACCTGCTCTGCTCTAATCTTTATTATTTCCTTCTTTTTGTTTTTTCTTTTTCTAGCTTCCAAAGCATAAAGTTCAGTTATCCATCGAGATCTGTATCTGTCAGGGTTCTCCAGAGGAACCAGTAAGAGATTTACATATTGTACAAATACGTATACACAGACATATAAGCAAACATGTATGTGTATGTGCACACACATATACACATACCACAAACACACACACATACATGTATACAACACACACATACACACATATATGTATTGAATCATGCTATCTTTTGGAAGTCCCAAAATCCATAGGGCAGGCCAGAAGGATGGAAACTAACCAGAATTTTTATTTTACAGTGTTGAAGCCGAATTTCTACCTTCTTCAGGAAATCTCAGTTTTTGCCCTGAATGCTTTTTCCTGATGGGGTGAGACCCACTCATATTTTGAAGGGTAATTTGCTTTATTTACAGTTACCTGATTGTGAATGTTAATCATGTCTAAATACCTTCGTAGTGACATCTGTATGGTGCTTTGCCAAATATCTGGACCACAGCTTAGCCAAGCTGACACATACTACTAGCCTTCATGAGATTTTTAAAAATTTAATGTGTACATTTACAACTGTAAATTTCTCTGTGTGCACTACCTTTTATGCATCCCATCAGCTTTAGGATGTTATGTTTTCATTTTCCTTTGTCTCTGAGCATTTTGTAGCTTTCATTTTGATAACTGGTTGCTAAAAGCTGTTTTTTAACTTTACCATATTTATAAGTTTTCCAGTTTTCCTTGTGTTATTGAATTCTATCTTCATTGCAGAGTGGTCAGAGAAGATACTTTGTATGATTTCAATCTTTTAATAAAATTTGTGGAGATTTGTTTTATGACCTAACATATGGTCTATCCTGGACAAGGTTCCGTGTTCATTTGAAGAGAATGTGTCATCTGCTGTTTCTGAGTTGTCTGTTCTGTCATGGATTGAATTCTCTCCCCCCAAAATATGTGTCAACTTGTTTTGGCCATGATTTCCAGTATTGTGTGATTGTCCACCATTTTATCACCTGTCATGATTTTCCTATCCTTGTAAATCTTACCTCTATGACGTTAATGAGGCAGTTATGTTAACAAGGTAGGACTCAATCTTCAAGATAAGGTTGTGTCTCAAGTAAATCTTTTTTTGAGATATTAGAGAAGAAAGCAGAGAGATAGGAGGTCCTGTTACCACCAAGAAAGTAGGGCCAGGAAAGGAGTGCATACTTTGGACCTCGGGTTCCTGCTTTGAGAAGCTTCTAGTCCAGGGGAAGATTGATGACAAGGGCCTTTCCCAGAGGTGACAGAGAGAGAAAGCCTTCCCCTGGAGCTACCACTCTAAATTCGGACTTCTAGCCTCCTAGAGTGTTAGAGAATAAATTTCTGTTTGTGAAAGCCGTACTGGATAACTGAGAAAGTTCCATACATGTCTGTTAGGTCAAGTTCGTTTATAATGTTGTTCAGGCCTCAAATTCCTTATTGATCTTCTGTCTAAATATTCTATCCTTTATTGAAAGCAGATTGTATGTAGTCCTTGACTTACAATAGGATTCCATTTCAATGATTCTGTCATAAGTCCATTCTAATGTAAGTCAGACACCTCTTTTTTTTTTTTTTTAAGTTTTCGTTATTATTCCCTTTATTATCAGTGTCTTTATAAATCTGATGTTTATTTTTTGATGGGGTTTGGGATCATTACATATAAACTTACAGACATATTTCAATACATACATACATAAAAAAAAATGCACATCTTAAAAATTTAGTCCAGCAATATGAAGACAAGTTGGAGAATAATGCCAAACTTTTTATGCATAACAACTCCTAACACTGACTTCGTCATATACAGGACAGTGTTTTGAAGAGTAATTCGTAACATTGTACATCTGTGAAAGAACACCTGAGAATGATAAGAGCAGCAAATTTCTTGCAGCAACATTGTATGTAGTACATATTACTAACAGTAAGATGTACAGAAAAAAGTTGGTTGCAAGCATGGCTGGTCATAACTTGAATATGTCATAAATCGGGACTACCTGTGTTGATGTCTTGAATTGTTTTCATAGAAATGTCCATTTCTCCTTTCCATGTCATCAACACATAGTTTTTACCCTTTAGGGCTGTTTTGTTGATGTGTATAGAATATACAGTGCTGTATGTTCTAGACGGAGTGACCCTTTTAACAATACATGAGTCACCATTTCTCTCTTGTAGCAATTTTTGCCTTAATGACTCTTGTGTCTCTTTTGAGTTTAGCCAATCCCAGCATTCTTGCAGTTGCTATTTGCATAGAACATCGGTTTACATCCTTTCACTTTCAACCTATCTGTTCATTTGGATTCAACAGTGATCTCTTCTAAACAGCATTGTGTTTGATCTTGCTTTTTATCTCTGTCTTTTTAACTGGGCGGGGGGGGGAATCCATTTGCATGTAAAATAGTTACTGATAAGGAAAGACTTCCATTTTCCTGTCTTCTATGTGCCTTGTATCATTTTTTCTCTCATTTCCTCCCATGCTGCCTTCTTTTGTGTTTAATTGATTTTTTTTCCAGTGTACCATTTTTATTTCTTCCTATTTGCTTTCATGTGTGTTTTAAAATTATTTTCTTAGTTCTTATCCAGGAGACTACAATTTCTTAAACTTGTAACAGTCTACTTTGAATTAATGCCCACTTATTTAGTAGTATACAACAACTCTGCCCTTATACAGTTTCTTTCCTGCCTCTTATTTTGTCAGTGCCACACATTATATATTCTGTGATACCCAAGTAATTGTAATTATTATTTTATGCAACTAGCTTTTAACTCATAGGGGAAAAAAGAAGAATTATAATTAAAAAATATAATAACACTGGTGTTTATATTTACCTATGTAGTTACCTCTACTGGTGTCTGTATTTCTTTGTACAGCTTAGCACTACTGCCCAGTATCCTTTAATATCAACTACCCAGAGGACTCCTTTTAGCCTATTTTGTAGGGAAAGTCTATAGGTAATAAACTGTCTGAGCTTCTGTTTGTTAGAGAACGTCTTAATGTGTCTCTGTCACTTTTGAAGGAGAGTTTTGCCAGATAGAGAATTCTGGATTGACAGTTTTTTCTTCCACTGCCTTTCAGTCTTCAAGGCTCTTTGTTAGAAATTTGCCTTAATCTTAGATTCCTTGTACTCGAAGAGTTGCTTCTTTCTTATTGCTTTTAGTTTTCTCTTTGTCTTTGGTTTCCAAGTGTGCAAAAATAATGTGTCTTGCTGTGACTCTCAGTTTATTCTTCTTGGACTTAGTTGAGCTTCTTAGAAGGATAGATTTATGTCATCATCAGACATGGGAAGTTTTCGAACATTGTTTCTTCAAATGTGTTTTCTGCCCCTTTCTCTCTTCCCTCTCCTTCTAGGACTCCCGTTAAGTGTGTGTTGGTATCCTTGATGGTGTCATACTTGTCTCTTAAGCTCTCTTCATTTGTCTTCATTCTCTTTTCTTTCTGCTGCTTTAAGTGGATAGTATCAAATGATCTATCTTCAGGTTTGCTGATTCTTCTGTCCACTCAAATCTGCAGTTGAAACTTCAGTGACTTCTTCATTTCAGTTATTATACTTCTGCGCTCCACAATTTAATTCCTTTTATAACTTCCATCTTTTATTGATGCTCTCCATTTGTAAGAGATCATTCTTTTGGCTTCCTTTAGTTATTTGGTTATGATTTCCTTTAGCTTTCTGAGCACATTTGAGATGCTGAATGTAAAGCTTTTATTTTGTCAATGCCATATTTTTATACATTGTGTGATTACCATATACTTATAATTATTACTTTAAGGAATTATCAGTTAACTCAGAGTAGTTCCAAAGTCTAGGATTCCTACTATACAATTTCTATGAATTTATTATTGTTTAGTCAGTGAATGAGCCATGCTTACTTATTTCTTTTCATGCTTTATGTTTTCATTTTTTTAAACAGGACATCTTAAATAATGTGCAACTCTGGAGATCAAATTTTCCTCCTCTCAAAGTTTGTGGTTGCTACTTGTGGGTTTTAGTTGTTCTCTAGCTGACATATCTAAACTATTTACATATTGTCTGTTCCATTTGTCATGCATGGTCACTGCAGTGTCTGCTCTGTTATCTGGTGGTCATGTAGTAATTACACAGATACATCCTCAGATGTCTGGAGGAAAAAAAAATCCTTTTCCATTCTTTTCAGAGTGGTTCTGTGTTGGAGCATTCATTCGCCACTTAGTCACGGTGTTTACAATTCCATCTTAGCCATCATTCTTCGTGTGTGGGACCTAAAGTCTACTACAGGTAAAAGCTTAGACTCCTTTCACTTATATTTGTATACTTGATCATACGTGTAGCCCTGGGTATGTTATTCCTGGCATACGTAGCATCTTTTCAAAACTCTTATTCCCTCACATATCTCCTTGAGTAGCCACTCTTTTCCAAGTTTTTTGGTCTGTTTACTGTTTGTCCTGTCATTGCTCCTCTCAGACACTTTTGGCTTGTATATTTTCCTTGGAATGCTTCTGACAAACATCAGGTCACCCCAGCCCTAGGACTGTTCCAAAACAAAGGCATATCCCTGATCTTACCCCTCAGGAAGGCACCAAGTATGTCAAAAGGGACAACCACAACTTATTAGGAAAAAGGACTACATTTCCTCTCTGGCACGAGGATGCTGCACTGGGAGTGAGGACCCCATCTCCATGGCTTCTGTTGGGATGTGAGGGATAGTAAGGGGTAAGTTAAAAAGCCACGAAGTTCTTTTTAACAAAATGTAGGAACTTCTTTCATTGTTAAGCATTCCACTGGTATTATACATTTTTTAATGGAATTCCAGAGTCAGAAAAAGTTGGTTAGGGCAGTGTTGTGGGCTTAATCATAGCTTTAGTGTAGGGACAGTATTTTGGAATTATCTACTCTGCCATTTCCAGTATGTCACTCCTTCAGTAATAGTAAGCATGTAAAAGAGCCTCAAGAAGAAAAGGTTAAAAACTGCTCTTCCATAGTGACAAAAAACAGCTGTCTTTCTATAAAATTACAGACTCAGAGACAGGGACCTCATTATTCATTACCAGAAAATCACAGCTGCTTTTTCTGCTACTTGTGTTGTTTGCTTTATTATCTCCATTTTCCTTACCCTTAGCACAACGATCCCAGGCCTTTCCTTACCAGCTCACCTCACGCATCTATTTCACTGGCACTAAATTAGGATTCCTCGTTCACAGCTCTCTCGACCTCCTCAGACAGTAACTCTGTGTTGATGAGACCATCCTGTGCATTGTAGAAAATTTAGCAGCACGCATTTCTCTGCCCACTAAATCCCAGAAGTACCCTCATCAAATTGTAAAAACCAAATACACCTCCAGATTTTCCAGATGTGACCTGGGGATCAAAATCATTCCCGGGTTATAACCACTGCCTCAAATGTACCCACACAAGATAACCATCCCTCTGTTAGATAGGCTAACTTTTTTTTGCCCAGAAAATGGACGTTTTATTTTTTAATTTTTTCTTCCTTAAATTGTGCTTTAGATGAAAGTTTACAACTCAAGTTAATTTCTCATACAAAAACAGTGGTTGCAATCCCCACAATGTGACAACACACTCCCACTCTCCACCCTCGGTTGCCTGTGTCCATTCAACCAGTTCCTGTCCCTTCCCACCTTCTCATCCTGCCTCTGTACAGATGCCGCCCATGTGGTTTCACGATTCTGACTGAAGTAAGAAGCACATTCCTCACATGTGTTATTTTTGTTTTATGGTCCCGTCTAATCTTTGTCTGAACACTTGGCTTTGGGAATGGTTTTAGCTCTCAGTTAACAGATGGTCTGAGGGCCATAGTTTTGGGCGTTCCTATAGTCTCTGTCAGATACTTAAGTCTGGTCTCTTTATGTGAATTTGAGTTCTGCTTGACACTTTTCTCCTGCTCCGTCCAGGACTTTCTGTGGTGTTCCCTGTCATGGCAGTCTATTGTGGTAGCTGGGTCCCATTTACTTCTAGTCTCACGCTGGTGGAGTCTCTGGTTTATGTGGTCTTTTAGTCTTTTGGACTCATATTTTCTTGTGCCTTTGCTTTTCTTCATTCTCCTTTGCTCCAAGTGGGTTGGGACCAATTGATGCATCTTAGATGGCCACTCAAAAAGTTTTAAGACCCCAGAGGCCACTCACCAAAGTGGCATGCAGAATATTTTCTTGATAAACTTTGTTATGTCAACTGACCTAGATGTCTTCCGAAACTATGGTCCCCAGACCCCATCCCCAGACACTCTGTCCCTCAAAGTGTTTGGATGTGTTCAGGAAACTCCTTAGCTTTGGCTTTGGTCCAGTTATGCCGATTTCCCCTGTAATGTGTGTTGTCCTTCCGTTCAGCTAAGTTGATCCTTGTCTACCATCTAGTTAGTGAATTCCCCTTCTTTGCTCTCTCTGCCCTCGTAACCATCAACGAGTTCTCATAATAGTGGCGTCACACATTATTTGTCTTTTTCTGACTAATTTCATTCAGCATAATGCCTTCCAGATTCATTCATGCTGTGAAATGTTTTGTGGATTCATCATTGCTTCATTATATGCATATGCCATAATTTGTTTATCCATTCATCCGTTGATGGGCACCTAGGTTGTTTCCATGTTTTTGCTATTGTGAACAATGTTGCAATGAATGTAGGTGTGCATATGTCTATTTGTGTGATGACTCTTATTTCTCTAGGATATATTCCTAGGAGTGGGATTGCTGGATCATATGGTATTTCTATTTCTAGATTTCTAAGGAAGCACCATATCGTTTTCCAAAATGGTTGTATCATTTTGCATTTCCACCAGCAGTGCGTAAGAGTTCTGATCTCCCCACAGCCTCTCCAACATTTGTTATTTCCTGTTTTTTTTTTATTATTATTAATCGTGCCAGTAATGTTGGGGTGAGTGGGTATCTCATTGTGCTTTTAATTTGCATTTCTCTAATGGCTAGTGATCTCGAGCATTTCTTCAGGTATCTGTTGGCTGCTTAAATATCTTCTTGGTGAAGTAACTGTTCATATCCTTTGTCCATTTTTTATTTGGATTATTTGTCTTTTTGTTGTAGACGTGTTGGATTTTCTTGTAGATTTTAGAGATTAGAACTTTGTCTGATTTGTAATAGTCAAAAACTTTTTCCCACCTGTAGGTTCTCTTTTTACTCTTTTGGTGAAGCCTTTTGATAAGTGGAAATGTTTAATTTTTAGAACATCGCAGTTATCTAGCTTATCTTCTGGAGTTTGTGTGTTGGTTGCGTTTTGTATCCTGTTAATGCTGTGTATTAGGGTCTCTAGCATTGTTCCTGTTTTCATCTATGAAATTCACGGTTTCGGGCTTTATATTTAGGTCTTTGATCCATTTTGAATTAGCTTTTGTATGAGGTGCGAGGTATGGATCCTGTATCATTTTTTTGCAGGTGGACATCCAGCTTTGCAAAAACCATTTATCAAAAAGACTGCCTTTTTGCCCATTTGATGGACTTTGGGCCCTTTTAGAAGATCAAGTGACCACAGGAGGATGGATTTACATCTGGGTTCTTTTTTCTGTTCCATCAGTCAATGTGTCTGTTATTGTACCAGTACAGACTCTTTTGACTACCATAGCCATATAAGAGGTTCTTGGTCAGGTAGTGTGAGTCCTCCTGCACCAGGTTGTTTTGACTACCATGGCGTTATAATAGGTTCTAAAATCAGTTAGTGTGAGACTTCCCACTTTGTTGTTCTTCTTCAGTAAGGCTTAAGTTATCCGGGCCCTCTTCTCTTTCCATGTGAAGCTGGTGATTTGTTTCTCCATCCTGTTAAAAAACGCTGTTGAAATTTAGGTCAGGACTGAACTGTATCTGTAGATCACTTTGGGTAGAGTTGATATTTTCACATTGTTGAGTATCCCTGTCCGTGAATGTGGTATGTTTTTCTACTTATGGAGGTCTCTTTTGTTTTATTGGAATAATGTTTTGTAGTTTTCTTCGTATGGGTATTTTACTTTGTTTACATTTATCCCTAAGTACTTAACTTTTCGGGGGCTATTATAAATGGTATTGATTTGGGGATTTTCTTTTCGAAGTTCTCTTTGTTGGTATAGAGTAATCCAACTGATTTTTGTATGTTTATCCTGTGTCTTGATCTCTGCTGAAATCTTCTATTAATTCCAGTGGTTTTCTTTTGGATTCTCAGGGTTTTTCATATTACCTGCAAAAAGGGGTACTTTTACTTCTTCCTTACCAATTTGGATGCCCTTTCTTTTTCTTGCCTTATTGCTCTGGCTAGGACCTCAAACACAATGTTGAATAAGTCTGCTGATCAAGAACAGCCTTATCTGTCTCCGTTTCTCAAAGGAATGCTTTCAGACTGTCTCCGTTTAGAATGATGTTGGCTGTTGGCTTTGTAATAAATGCCTTTTTTTATGTTGAGGAATTTCCCTTCTATTTCTATTTTGCTGAGAGTTTTTATTATGAATCGGTGTTGGATTTTGTTAAATGACTTTTCTGCACCAATTGATAAGATCATGCAGTTCTTGTTTTGTTTTATTTATTGATGGATTACACTGACTGATTTTCTAATGTTGAACTATCCCTGCATACCTGGTATGAATTCCACTTGGTAATGATGAATTATTTTTTTGATATACTGTTGAATTCTATTGGGTAGAATTTTGTTGAGGTTTTTTGCATCTATGTTCATGAGAGATATTGTTCTGTAATTTTCTTTTTTTTTAGTGGTGTCTTTGCCTGGCTTTAGTATCAGGGTTATGCTTGCTTCATAGGATGAGTTCAGGAGTATTCCTTCCTTTTCTATGTTCTGAAACGTCTTTAGTAGTGCTGGTGTTAACTCTTCTCTGAAAGTTTAGTAGAGTTCTCTAGTGCAGCCGTCTGGGCCAGCATTCTATTTGTTTGGAGTTTTTTTAATTACCTCTTCAATCTCTTCTTTTGTTATATGTTTATTTTGGTTTTTTACCTTGGTTTGTGTTAGTTTAGGCAGGTAGTGTGTTTCTAGAAATTTGTTCATTTCCTCTAGGTTTTCAAATTTGTGGGAGTACAATTTTTCATATTATTCTGTTGTGATCCTTTTTTATTTCAGTTGAGTCTGTTGTGATACCACCTCTCATTTCTTATTTGGGTTATTTTCTTCATCTCCTGTTTTTCTTCTGTCAGCATGACCAATGGTTTGTTTATTTTGTTGGTCTTTTCAAAGACCCAGCTTTTTGTTTTGTTGACTTTTTCAGTTGTTTTTCTATTCTCTATTTCATTCATTTCCCCTCTAATCTTTATTATTTCCTTTCTTCTGGTACCTAAGGTCTTCTTTTGCTGCGCTCTTTCTATTTGAGTTTTAAGGTTAATGTTTTCATTTTGGCCCTTTCTTCTTTTTGGATGTGTGTATTTATTCCTATATATTCACCTCTCCGCACTGCTTTTGCTGTGTCCCAAAAGTTCTAGCAAGATGTGCTTTCGTTCTCTTTGGATTCTATGAATTTCTTTATTCCGTCCTTGATTTCTTCTATAACCCAGTAGTTTTTCAACAAGGTGTTGTTCAGTTTCCATGTATTGGATTTTTTTTTCTTGCTGTTTCTGTTATTGATTTCTACTGTTATGGTTTTATGGTCAGAAAAGATCGTTTGTAATATTTTGATGTTTTCAATTCTGTTAAGGCTTACTTTGTGGCCTAAAATGTGGTTTATTCCAGAGAATGATCCATGAGCATTGCAAAAAATTGTATACTTTGCTGTTGGGCATAGTGTTCTGTATATGTCTATGAGGTCAAGTTGATTGATTGTGGCGTTTAGATCTTTCATGTCTTTATGGAGTTTCTTTCTAGGTGTTCTGTCCTTCACCAAAAGTGGTGTGTATTATTGTGGAACTGTCCATTTCTCTTTTCAGTGCTGTTAGAGTTTGTTCTATGCACTTTGGAGCCCTATCATGAGGTGCATATATATTTATTATGGTTATGTCCTCCCGGTGTATTGACCCTTTAATCATTACATGGTGTCTTTCCTTATCCGTTGTGTTGGATTTTGATTTAAAGTCTATTTTGTCAGAGATTAATATTGCCATTCTTGCTCTTTTTGCTTGTTGTTCACTTAATATATTTTATTCCATCCTTTGTTTTTTTGTCTGTGTCTTTCAGTGTGAAGTGTGTGTCTCACAGGCAACATACGTATGGATCATGTATTTTTATCTATTCTGCCACTCTCAGTGTCTTTATTGATGCATTTAGTCCATTTATGTTCTGTATAATTATTGATAGTATGAGTTTACTGTTGTCATTTTGATTTTTTTTTTTTTGTGGTGTTTACAGGTTCTTTGTTCTCTGCTGAGTCCTTTTTCTTCATGTATTTTCTTTTGCTGTTTTCATTATTATTGATTTTGTGTTTGCTGAGCTTTTACATTTTTCTTCTTTTTTATTTTGATAGGTAGAGTTGTTAGCTTCCTTTTTGGATACCTTAAAATTTACCTTTATTTTTCTAAGTTTAAACCAGTCATTTATTTCCTGATTATTGCCTTAACTTGCTCTCCATATGAAAGTTCTATGACTATATTATTTATTTCCTCTTTTTTGTTTTGATGGTGTCATCATTTACATATTGACATCCTGATATCCTATTTTCAGTCTTTTAGCTTTGCCTTGTTTTCGTGACTTCACTATCTGGGTTAATAACTGGTCATTCTGTGCTATGTTCTAGTCTTGGGTTATTGTCTAATATTATTGGTTCTGTAACTGGAGGACTCCTTTTAATATTCCTTATAATTTTTGTTTGGTGTTTACAAATTCCCTTAACTGAGGTTTATCTGGAAATGCCCTAATTTTGACATCATATTTGAGAAACAGTTTTGCTGGCTATGTAATTCTTGGCTAGCTTTTTTTTTTTTTCTTCAAGGCTTTATATATGTCATCCCATTGCCTTCTTGTCTTATTGGCTTTCCTTTGTAGGTAACTTATTTATTTATTTATTTATTTATTTATTTTATCTCTAGCTGCTCTCAAAATTCTCTTTTTGTGTTTGGTTTTGGCAAGTTTAGTTATAAAATGTCTTGGTGAATTTCTTTTGAGATCTACCCTGTAAGGGGTTCATTGAGCTTCTTAGAGAGGTATCATCTCATCTTTCATATCAGACAAGTTTGCTCCCAGCAAATCTTCAACAATTTTCTCTGTGTTTTCTGTTATGCCCCACTGTTGTGGTACTCCAATCACTCATAAGTTTTTCCCTTGATAGTGTCCCACATAATTCTTAGGCTTTCTTCATTTAGTTTAATTTCTTTTTTTTCCTCAAATAAATTGGTGTTGAGGGATATATCTTCAATCTCACTAATTCTGACTTCCATTGCCTCAATTCTCCTCCTATGACTTTCTATTAAGTGATCTAATTTGGAAATTTTATTGTTAATCTTTTGGGTTTCTAGTTGGTGTCTCTCTAACAGCCTGTTAAATTTGTTGTTCTGTTCTTGTATTGTTTTCCTGAATTCCCCTGTTGCTTTGTCTGTGTGTTCTTTGGATTGATCTGAATTATGCCTAATCACCTTCCTCATCTCATGGAGAACTCTGTATACTATTTTTTTTTTTTTAATTCTATCTCAGGCAATTCCATGAACATCACTTCCTCTGGAACATTTCCTGGTCATTTTGGTCACTTGCTGTAGCCATCTTAACCTGCTTCTTTACATAATTTTATACTGACCATCTTCTCCAAGCCATCAATAAGTTATTATGTCTATTTATTGTATGTTTGTTTACTGTGTCCTAGCTTTTTGTTTTGTTTTTATATGCCCAGGTAGGCTGAGTGTGTGAGCTATTTTGGTAAAGGTGTCTTTGCAGCTCTCATGTCCTGTCTCCAGGTGGTTCTAGCATCCACTAGAAGTGCCAGCCCAGAAGTCTTTTTCACTCTTCTTGCATGCATGCAGCACAGGTGTCCAGGTCATTGGTCACTGAGTGTGTGGTACAGGCTTTCACCTATAGTCCTAGATGGGCAGGCCTGCATAGGTGTGTTCAGAGCAGGAACAGGTATCTGTCTGAAGTAGGGAACTATGGGGGGAGAAAGCAGGGGCTTACAGCTGCACCTGGGTCCTTGGATGAAGGGTGTGTCCCTGTACCCTAGAGTATAGAGGTGTGTGGGTACTGCAGCTGGTCCTTGGGCATCCAATGCTGTTGGCCATAGGGTCTGGGAGGCACCAAATATTCTCAGACCTCTACTGTAGATGGAGTGGGTGGTAGTGCCAGCACTCAGGGCCCTGATGTAGGTGAGTGAGGTTCCTGTTAAATGGGCAGGGAGATGTCAAATGTTACAAATGTGCAAATCCCCCTTGGCTGCTACAGATGAAAAGAGGCTTCAGGTGTATCCCCTGCTGTTTTATGCTAATGAGGGCATACAGTGTTGAATCGGCCCACACAGGTCTAGGCAGGGGTGAAGGGTGCTGCAAGTCTGTGAACACCTTAGGCCAGTGCCTAGGCAAAGGTGCAGAACCTCCTAACCTGCCCTGAATTCCCAGCTTAGGTGGCATGGTGAGATTGACTGAACATGGACAGCCCTGAGTTCCAGCTAGGGAACATGGCAATTGTTGAATTCTGCCAGGCTGGTGTTGGGATGGAGCAGCACTGGGGAAGGCACTTCTCTGCTGTGAAACTCGTAGTGGGGGAAGAGTTATTTTGTCCCTGCACGGTATGTCAGACAGTTGCACTTTACTTTTGAAGGTCCAGCACCACCTCCATATGGCTCTAGAGGCTTGTGCAGACTCACCGCCATCTGGCCTCACCTGACGTGGTGAGACACATCCCAAGAGCTACTGTTCACCTCAACCCACATGCATCCACCAACTCAGGCAGCAGGGTGATGGCAACTTCACAACTGGCACTATTTTGCTACTTTTGAATTGTCTCTCTTTCCCCTTGTTGCTAAGTCCAGCTCTTCAGCTTTGTTTTTGATGATCAGGGCTTCCTAAATTGTTGTATATGATTTTTTATACATTTGTTTTTTCAGGTCTCTGCTGTAAGAGGGATGACAGGAGGCATCTGACTATTCTGCCATCCAGGTACCACCTTCCACATACCCTCACTCCTCACATGTGCTCAATAAAGACTTTTGTTCCATGTGAGAAATGCCTGTCACTATCCAACTGATGTTAAATAAATTTTAATTTTTTTTTTTAATTAAACACTCATCCTGGATAAATGGGAATTAATGAGAAGAATGAAAGCCTGAATGATGGTGAACAATGACTTACTCAAGAGAATCTGCAGCTAGGAGATAAATTGTTTAAACATGGATTTATGACACTTCTGTTCTGAAACTGGGCTAAGAACTAGGGGCATCTTCAAGGAGAAAGAGCAGTAATCTACTGTGTTTGGGTGGCCCTAATAAGGAATAGTACACATGAATGTTTGCTTTTGGTTAGTGCCAATAGCCAATACAATTCAGAAGATCACCAGAAAAGATGGGGACTCCCAGGAAGAATTACCAACTGTGGGGGAGATCATGGAGATGCCAGTTCTGAATAACCAGAGAGGAGAACCTACCTTTTTATACTTTGTGGATGAAAAAAAAGAGGCTAGATAGGGAGTAGCTTACTGCAGTCTTCATACTTGGATAACTCTAGAAAAAGGATGCCCTAGGCCTGTGTTATAAGAAAGGCAAGATAGGACCTTGAATGCTAGAGTTGTTTTAGAATAAATACAGTGTTCAGCCTGAAGTGAGCAGGAACAAACTAAAAGGCTAAGATCCAGGTACAAAACTAGGAAGAGATATCTTAATAGACCAAGGATTGCACAAGACCTGAAAACAGACCCAATCCTCAACTTCCTAGTGTCAAATCTCTAGGGTTACTTCTTTCCCATGTAAGCCATAAATGGCTGATAGAATGTGTCTAGTCATCTTGTGCTGCTATAACAGAAATACCACAAGTGGATGGTTTCAACAAACAGAAGTTTACCCTCTCATGGTCTAGTAGGCTAGTAGTCTAAATTCAGGGTGTCAGCTGCAGGGGAGGCTTTCTCTATTTCTGTCAGCTCTGGAGGAAAGTCCTTGTCTTCAGTCTTCCCCTGGACTAGGAGCTTCTCAGAGCAGGGACCCTGGGTCCAAAGGATGTAATTTTCTCCTGGCACTATTTTCTTGGTGGCATGAGGTCCCCTTGACTCTATACTTTCTTCTCTCTTTTATATCTCAAAAAAGATTGACAATTCACAACTTAACCTGTTAGACTGTGTTCTGCCTCTTTAGCATAACTGCTGCTAATCCCACTACGTTAACATCATAGAGGAAGGATTTACAATACATAGGAAAATCACAACAGATGACAAAATGGACAATCACACAATACTGGGAATCATGGACTAGCCAAGTCAACACACATTTTTGAAGGACACAATTCAATCTATGACACAAGGTGTGATTGTTAAGGTTGTGCGTCAATTTGGCTGGGCCATGATTCTCAGTGGATTGGCAGTTATGATGTAGTTTGGCAGTCTTATAATGATGTAATCACATCCCTGATGAGATCTGATGTAATGTGATCACCTCCGTGATGGGATCTGCTGTGAGTAGCCAGTTAGTTGAAAGGGAGCTTCCTTGGGGATATGGACTGCGTCCAATATAGGTGGGTTTTCTTGCAAGGTTCATGGGCTTTTGCTACTCTGTATCCTGCAGCTGGCTTCTGTTTGTCTGACCTCCAGCTCTTGGAACTTGAGCCAGCAACTTACCTATCAATCTTAGGATTCGTTGGTCTCTTCAGCCTGAGAGCCAGAGGCTTGTTGTCTGACCTGTCTTAGTTATTTAGTGTTGCTGTAACAGAAATACCACAAATGGATGGTTTTAACAAAGAGAAATTAATTTCCTTACAATGTAGTAGGCTAGAAGTCCAAATTCAGGACATCAGCTCCAGGGAAAGGCTTTGCTTCTCTGTCAGCTCTGAAGGAAGGTCCTTGTCATCAGCCTTCCCTTGATCTGGGAGCATCTCAGCTCAGGAACCTCAGGTTCAAAGGATGTGCTCTGCTCCTGGCACTGCTTTCTTGGTGGTATCAAGTCCCCATTTCTTTCTGCTCACTTCTCTCCATTATAACTCAAAAGAGATTGGCTTAAGACACTATCTATTCTTGCAGATCTCATCAATAACCACCACTAATCCATCTCATTACATCATAGTGATAGGATTTGCGGTGCATAGGGAAATAACATCAGATGACAAAATGGCAGACAGTCATACAATACTGGGAATCTAGTGAAGCTGACAGATATCTGGGGGGAACACAATTCAATCCATGACACTGCTGATCTCAGGCTCTCCAGCTCCTGTAGCTACGTGCGTAGGAGAAGCCTCCAGCCTGATCCACAGATTTGGGACCTTCCAGGCTGTAACAACCACTTGAGCTGTTTTCTTGAGATAAATATGTATACATGGAGCCCTGGGGGTTCAGCAGTCAAGAGCTATAGCTGCTAACCAAAAGATTGGCAGTTTGAATCTACTACCTGCTCCTTAGAAACCAGTGGGACAGTTCTACTCTGTCCTATAGGTTGCTATGAGTCAGAATTGACTCAATGGCAAAACACTACACCGGTCTTGCTTCTTTATAGAACCCAGCCTAAAAGAGAAGGAGAAAATATCAGGAACTTGGTGCCTTGCCAACTGGTCTAGGTAGGCAAGATAATTGTTGATGAAAGAAAGTGGTGTTCAAACTGTAAATATGATTATTTTTATCTATTGTTTAGCATCTCTAGAAAAATTGTTTTTAAAACACTCTCATCTTGACAGAACTAAGCTGGAAATAAAATCTTTTCCAGCCTCCTCCTTAGCCCACACAGTCAGCCCCTAGCAGTTATTCTGTTCAAGGTAATACTACCCTCTGGGTCAGATTCCTTTTTTCAAGAATTTAAAAGTGGGACAGAAAAAAACAAAAACAGACCCTTTCTCAGTTCAGGCTGTTGGACTTTCATGGCATATAAGTTTGAGAACTGCAGGAAAAGTATATTTTTTCCAATTTGTGGCCTGGAGAAGCAGAGAAAGTTCCTCTCCCTCAAGAAAGAAAGCAGAAGTGCTAGAAACTGAGATGGGAGGCAAAAACGAAGCCAGATGGCCACCATAAGATACCTCACTAAAACCAAAGCACAATGGTTGTATAAGGAGATAATGTTTTCAGAAAAAGCCAGGATAGCCAGGGTAAAGAAGAGGCCACCAGAAAGAAAAGCACCTGATACTGGCTATGGACATGCACACAAATTCAAGGATTTATAGTAGCAATTTTGGGAAGGGTCATTTTCAAAGTCAGAAAACTTACCACCGTCAGAAGTTACTTTTGCATAGCAGATGTCAGCTCACAATTTTTTTTTCCTGAGCTCTTCGTAATATTTGATTTAAGACTCTAACAACTTTAAAAAATTATTGTCCTCTGCCCACTGACTCAGGATCCTTTAGGAACCAATCACAGATTTCTTGCTGTATTTCTTGGTATACTTGTGGGTGAGGCTTAGAGCTTAGAAGTGATGATGATTCTGAGTATTGCCTAGATGATGGATTTTCTTTCTCATAGTATTTCCCCCTTTAGTTACCTTTCCAGTCCTTGATAATATCTTCTTCTGTGTAATAAAGCAATGAATATTACTAAAGGGTAAAGAAATAAATTCATTCTTTACACTTTCTAGGCCACACTAAAAGTCCTAAGGCAATGGAATTTTTAATTTACTTATGATAATAATGCTTACTTAATTAGTAAATCTAGATAGAGCCAGCCTGCCTTATTTCTTAAATGTGTGTCAGTGTGGGTATGTGTGTTTGAGCAGTGGTGAGAATGGATTCACGAGTGTCCAGGAATGAGGAGTTGGTAAGCACTGCTATGATTGTTCCAACAGCTGAGTCAAACTATGAGGGTATGGTGTATGGCAAAGGAATCCAAAAAATTGACCACTCAATGAATTGTGTTTTTATAATAGCTACATGTCACCAATTGTGTATCATTTGAAACAACACAACCACTAGCCTAAAAATACTCTGGTAGAGGTTGAGTATATTTGTTCATCAAAACAACCCAAAACCTGAGGGAATTCTGGCAGCATGACAGGCCTGAGTTCTGAGCCTTTTCCAGATTTACCAAGAAATACAGCAAGAAATCTGCGATTGGCCCTGAGGAATTCTGAGTCAGTGGGCAGAGGACAGCAATGGGGACCTGCAAAGGAAAACAGGACAAGGAATTAATAGTGAGATTCCAATTTTAGTAACACAGTTTTTCCTATTGTCCCCATTTCCCCTTCCATGCTGCAGGAATTTGGCTGCTGAGGACTACAGAAGTGGAAATTATAGTACAGCCTGCTCCCCCCACCCACACACTGCCTGCTATTGCACAGGGAAAGGGTGGCAGCTCTGGCTCTAAAATGAACCAGAAAGATCCCCTGGGGGGCCTGTTCTGGGTGCATGCATCCATTTCCTTCCATGTACTATGAGGAAGTTCTACCTGTACTCGCCCCAATCTCCAGCTTTGAGGTCCTCAAACAGCAGAAAAGGGAGTCTTGTGCAAGAATAAAAAGGAGCACCCAGCCCTGCCAAGGGTTCATTTTGCTGGGTTTTCTGACTGAAAGTATGGTCATGAAATGTAGCCCACACAGAACAGAAGAAGGAGTGATAACCAAAGAAATAAGACTACACCGTCGGGTGGACAGATTGATTTTTGCATGTTCTCTGTTCTGTTTGGTTGCCCCCCTGGCCAACAGACTGATTACTGCATGTTCTGTTTCTGTTTCTGTTTGGAGACACTTAAAAAAAAAAAATCACACTCTAGGTTTTTTTTAATTCTAGATAAAACAGAGAGAGAGAAAAAAATGGTGAAGCTATCACAGAGAAATAGAGAAATAAGCAAACTCTGAAGGTTCAGCCCACATACGAGTTTCCTGCAGAAAGCAGTGGTTTTAAAAACACTGAATAATGGGGAAAATTAAGAAAGCTAACATACTGTAAAATACTAATGTCCCAAATTTTTAAAAAATTACAAGACACAAAAAGAAAATGAAAATTGATGGCCCATTGAAAGGAACAAGTCAAAGGAGGAGGAATTTTATTTATGGAAGCCCAAATAATGAACAGAATGGAAGAATATAATACAAAAATATTAAAGAAGCTCAAAGAACTAAAGGAAAACACAGAAGAAGAGTTAAAGTTTAATAAATGATGGATGAACAAAATGAGAATTTAAAAAAAGAGTGAAAGATAACACTAGAAAAAGAAACCAAACAGAAATACAAGCATTAAAGATACAATAACTAAAATGACAGACATAATAGAAGATTTAATAATATATTTGTTCAGGGAGAACGGATAATCAATGAAACAGGATTGTTGTTGTTAGCTGCTCTCAAGTCAGCTCTGACACATAGAGTCACAACAGAACAAAACGCTGCCTGGTTCTGGGCCATCCTTACAATCATTGTTATGCTTAAGCCCATTGTGGCAGCCACTGTGTCAATCCATCTTGTTGCAGGTCTTTCTCTTTTCCGATGACCCTGTGCTTTACCAAGCATGATGTCCTTCTCCAGGGACTGATCCCTCCTGACGGCGCGTCCAAAGTGTGTAAGACACGGTCTCGCTATCTTTGCTTCTAAGAAGCATTCTCGTTGTACTTCTTCCAAGACAGATTTGTTTGTTATTTTGGCAGCCCGTGGTATAGATATTCAATATTCTCGCAATTCAAAGGCATCACTTCTTCAGTCTTCCTTATTCATTGTCCAGCTTTCACATATATATGATGTGATTGAAAATATCATGGCTTGGGTCAGGCACACCTTAGTCTTCAAGGTGACATATTTGCTCTTCAACACCTTAAAGAGGTCCTTTGCAGCAGATTTGCCCAATGCAATGCATCTTTTGATTTCTTGACTGCTGCTTCCATGGGTGTTGATTGTGGATTCAGGTAAAAGAAATCCTTGACAACTTCTTTCTCCATTTATCATGATGTTGCTTATTGGTCCAGTTGTGAGGATTTTTGTTTTCTTTATCTTCATGTGCAATACGTACTGAAGGCTGTGATCTTTGATCTTCATTAGTAAGTGCTTCAAGCCCTCTTCACTTCCAACAAGCAAGGTTGTGTCATATGCATAATGCAGGTTGGTAATGAGTCTTCCTCCAATCCTGATGCCCGGTTCTTCTTCATATAGTCCAGCTTCTTAGATTATTTGCTCAGCATGCAGATTGAATAGGTGTGGTGAAAGAATACAACTTTGACATGAATCTTTCCTTACTTTAAACCATGCAGCATCCCCTTGTTCTGTTTGAATGACTGCCTCTTGATTCAAGGACAGGTTCCTCATGAACACAAAGAAGTGTTCTTGGAATTCCCAATCTCATAATTGTTATCCATAATTTGTTATGATGCACACAGTTGAATGCCTTTGCACAGTCAATAAAACACAGGTAAATATTGTTCTGGTTCTCACTTTCAGCCAGGATTAATCTGACATCACATCCCTGGTTCCATGTCATCTTCTAAATCTGGCTTGAGTTTCTGGAAGTTCCCTGTTGATACACTGTTACAAACAATTTTGAGTGATCTTCAGCAAAATTTTGCTTGTGTGTGATATTAATGATATTTTTCAATAGTTTTTGCATTCGATTGGATCAGCTTTCTTAGGGTTAGGTATAAATATGGATCTCTTCCAGTTGGTTGGCCATGTAGCTGCTTCCAAATGTCTTGGCATAGACAAGCGACCACATCCAGCTCTGCATCTGTTTGTCGAAACATCTCAATTCCCGAGGACCTGTTTTTCGCCAATGCCTCAGTGAAGTTTGGACTTCTTCCTGCAGTACCATCAGCCACTAGTCATATGTTACCTTCTGAAATGATTGAACATTGAAGACAGGCAGAATTATTGTGTCCAAAGAGCAATAAGCGGACTCAAGAATGCTGAGCACAATTTAATGAAATTATAGGAAACATCAGGTGAATCAACATACAGATTATGAAAATCCCAGAAGGAGGAGAAAGGAAGGAAAAAATATTTGGAGAGACAATGGCAGAAAAATTTCCAACTCTGATGATGGATATGAACCCCCAAATCCATGCAGCTCAACAAATTACAAGTAGAAAAAAAAAAAAAAAAACCCAAAGAGATCCAGGCCACATTATATTCAGACTCTGAAAAACTATAGAGAATCCAGATAGCAACCAGACAGAAACAATCATATATACCGAAAACAAAACAAAACAAAAACTCATTGCTGTTGAGTCTATTCCAACACATAGCAACCCTATAGGGCAGAATAGAACTGCCCCATATGGTTTCCAAGGAGCACCTGGTGGATTCAAACTGCCAACCTTTTGGTTAGCAGCCATAGCTCTTAACCACTACACTACCAGAGTTTCCAATCACATATAAGGATCCTCAGTTAGACAATGTGCCTATTTCTCCTCAGAAAGCTTGAAGGCCAGAAGGCAATAAAATGATGTATATATAAACTGCTGGGTGTGGTGAGTGTGGAGGGAGAAAAAAAACTGCCAAGCAAGAATGTAAAACTGTCCTCAAGAATTAAGGTGAGGAGGCAAGTCCAAGATGGCAGAGTAGTCAGACACCTTCTGTTGTCCCTCTTATAGCAAAGATCCCCCCAAAACAATGACTCGATTATACATGACAATCTAGAAGCCCTGAATATCAAAGGCAAAGTCAAAGAATTGGACTGAATGGCAGGGGGAGTGAGAGACAATTCAGAAGCAGCAAGAAGTCGCCAGTCCTGACCCAGCAGGAACTGGCACCCAGCAGGTGGGATCGGCTGTTTCAAGCATGGTGAGGCAAGCAGTGGTTCGGGATGTGTTTTCGACATTGGGAAAGACTGAGTGGTGGCAAGTCCACTCATGTCCCCAGATTTAGCAAAAAACAGTGCTCTCAGCAAAAGATAAGTACATGCATCTAATCTACACCTTTGGGAAAAAAACCTCTCTCCCATTTACACTCCCCACTCTGCACTGGGTCCCTAGCCAGCTTGAGTAATAGCCACTTTCCCTGGGCTGAAAGTAGGACATGTCATGTGCCCTGAGCCATGCTTCTGGACTTGGAGAAGGAAAACCTTAACAAACAGGGAAAAAATAATCTGCTGGCTTCCCTAAACTGGGAACTCAGGGCAGAAACAGCTCCCTTGCCTAGGCACAGTCATAAGTGGTCCACAGACTTTGAATACCTTTCAACTGTGCATAGACCTGTGTGGGCCCATGTCAACAGTGTAGGCCCTCATTAGCAAATCACAACAGGGTATATACTTGAAGTCTAACTTCAACAGTTTCAGCTATATGGTGGAGAGCCAAGTTTGTGACTATTGACACCACTCTGCCTATTAAGCAGGGTCCTCACCTACCATCAGGGGCCTGAGGACTGGTGGCTCTACCCATGCCATCTAGCCAACCATCACAGGGGTCCAAGGATAAGTGGTGCCTCTCAATGCTTACAGCCAACAGCACTGGGTGCCCATAGTCTGGCTGCAAAACCTACCCACCTACATGCCTTAGGGAACAGGGACCTACTTTCCTCACACTCAGGTGTGTTTGTCAGCTTTATGAAGTGTCTGCTTTACTCAGCACATGACCCTCTGCTGCAGCCAGATACCTATGCCTATATCAATCACCCCTGCTTGTGTAAGACTGTAGGTGAGAGCTTGCACCACACACTTGGTGACCAACTACCTGGACACATGAGCTGAATCCATACAAGAAAAGTAAATGGACTCCTGGGCTCAGATACCTAGTAACAGTTCTAGCCACCTGGTGACAGAATGTTAGAACTTCGAAGGTACCAATAATCAAACTAGCTCACTCAAGCATATCGGAACAAAACAAGAAGCTAGGGCACAGTAAGAAATCATAAAATAAATACAATAACTTATTGATGGCTCTGAGACAACAGGCAATATCAAGTCACATAAAGAGGCAGACCATGATGGCTTCAGTAAGCTCCCAAAACAAAGAATCAAGATATCTCCCAGAGAATTTCCTGGAATTACCAGAGGTAGAATATAAGACTAATATACACAGTTCTTCAAGAGATCAGGAAGATCAGACAAAACGCAGAACAAGCCAAGGAACACATATATGTCTTAGAGGAACTTAAGAAGATTAGAGAACAGCATAGTGACAAATTTAATAGGCTGCAAGAATCCATAAAGAGACAGCAAACAGAAATCCTGAAGATTAACAATAAAATTTCAGAATTAAGCAACTCAGTAGAAAGTCAGAGGAGCGAAATTGAGGAACTAGAAGTCAGGATTAGTGAGACTGAAGATAAAGCACTTGATACCAACATAACTGAGGGAAAACGAAAAAAAAAAGAATTAAAAAAAATGAAACCCTATGAATTATGTGGGACTCTATCAAGAAGAATAACTTATGAGTGACCGGAGTACCAGAATGAGGGGATAACAGAAAATATAGAGAATTGTTGAAGAATTCTTGTCAGAAAACTTCCCTGATATCATGAAAGATGAGAAGATATCTATCCAAGATGCTCACTGAACCCCACGCAAGGTAGATCCCAAAAGAAAGTCACCAAGTCGCATATTTTAACCAAACTTGCCAAAGCCAAAGATAAAGAGAGAATTTTAAGAGCAACTAGGGGTAAAAGAAAAGGCACCTACAAAGGACAGTCAATAAGAATAAGCTCAGACTACTCAGCAGAAACCATGTAGGCAAGAAGGCAATGGGATGACATATATCAAGCCTTGAAGAAAACAAATTTCCAGTCAAGAATCATATATCCCGCAAAACTGTCTCTCAAATATGATGGCGAAGTTAGGGCATTTCCAGATAAACAAAAATTTAGGAAATTTGCAAAAACCAAAACAAAATTACAAGAAATACTAACGGGAGTTCTCTAGTTAGAAAATCAATAACATCAGATAACAACCCAAGACTAGAACAGAGGACAGAGCAAGGAGATATCAACCCAGACAGGAAAATCACAAAAGTAAATCAAAGCTAAAAACTCAAAACAGGGAAACAGAGATGTCATTATGTAAAAGATGACAACATTAAAACAAAAAAGGAGTAAAAAATGTAGCTATAAATCTTTCATATGGAGAGGATGTCAAGACGATATAAAGAAATAAACAATTGGTTTAAACTTAGAAAAGTAGGGGTAAACTTAAAAAATAGGGGTAACCACAAAGGAAACTCACAATCCTACACATCAAAATAAAAAAGAAAAACATGAAGACTCATCAAATGCAAAAGCAACAACAATAAAAAAAAAAAAGAGGAAAAGACAATATATAAAGAAAAACAACTCAGCACAGAAAATTAAGTGGAACAAAGAAACCGTCAGCAACACACACACACACTCACACAAGACATCAAAATGACAGCATTAAACTCCTACCTATCAATAATTATGCTGAATATAAATGGACTAAATGCACCAATAAAGAGAGAGCGGCAGGATGGATTAAAAAAAATCCATCTATATACTGCTATAGGAGACACACCTTAGACTTAAAACACAAACTAACTAAAATTCAAAGGCTGGAAAAAATATATTGAGCAAACAACAATCAAAAAAGAGCAGGAGTGGGAATATTAATTTCTGAGAAAAAAAGACCTTAAAGTAAAATCCACCACAAAGGATGAGGACAGATGCTACATAATGATTAAAGGGTCAATATACAATAGGATATAACCATAATAAACATTTATGCACCCAAAAACAGGGCTCCAAAATACATAAAACAAACTCTAACAACACTGAAGAGTGAGATAGATAGCTCCACAGTAATAGTAGGCGACTTTAACACACCACTTTTGGTGAAGGACAGAACATCCAGAAGTAAGCTCAATAAAGATACATTTAGATTGTCTAAATGTAACAATCAACCAACTTGATCTCAAAGACATATACAGAACACATCACCCAACAGCAGCCAAGTATTCTTTCTTTTCCAATGCACATGGAAAATTCTCCACAATAGACCACACATTAGGCCATAGAGCAAGCCTTAAGAGAATCCAAAACATCAGAATATTACAAAGCATCTCTTCTGGCCAAAAAGCCATAAAAGCAGAAATCAATAACAGAAAAAGCAAGGAAAAAAATCAAACACATGAATGCTGAACAACCTTTTGCTCATAAACTACTGGATTACAGAAGAAATTAAGGACAGAATAAAGAAATTCACAGAATCAAATGAGAATGAAAACACTTCCTATCAGAACCTTCGGGACACAGCAAAAGCAGTACCCAGAGGTCAATATATAGCAAAAAATGCACACACCCAAAAAGAGGTGCACACATTCAAAAAGAAGAAAGGGCCAAAATTAAAATATTAACCATACAACTCAAACAAATAGAGAGCAGCAAAAGAAGCCCTCAGGCACCAGGGGAAAGCAAATAATAAAAATAGGAGCAGAATTAAATGAAATAGACAAGAGAAGAACAACTGAAAGAGTTAATAAGATCAAAAGTTTATTCTTCGGAAAGATCAACAAAATCAACAAGCCACTGGCCAAATTGACAAAATATTTGTCAACTGATGCAGAAAAGGCATTTGACAAAGTCTAACATCCACATATGATAAAAACTCAGCAAAATAGGAGTAGAAGGGAAATTGGTCAACATAATAAACAGCATTCATATAAAGCCAACAGCCAACATCATCCTAAACAGAGAGAGACCGAAAGCATTCCCCTTGAGAATGAGAACCAGGTAAGGATGCCCTTTATCGCCAATCGTATTCAACATTGTGCTGGAGGTCCTAGCCAGAGCAATTAGGCTAGAAAAAGAAATAAAGGGTATCCAAATTGGTAAGGAAGAAGTAAAGGTACCTCTATTTGCAGAGGTTATGATCTTATACACAGAAAACCCTAAAGGATCTACAAAAAAGCTACTAGAACTAATAGAAAATTTCAGCAAAATATGAGGATATAAGATAAACATACACAAATCAGTTGGATTCCTCTACACCAACAAAGAGAACTTCAAAAAGGAAATTACCAAACTGATACCATTTACAATAGCCTCCAAGAAGATAAAATACTTAGGAATAACTCTAACCAGAGACTAAAAGACCTATATAAAGAAAACAAGATTCTACTGCAAGAAACCAAAAGAGACCTACATAAGTGGAAAAACATACCTTGCTCACTGATAGGAAGACTCGCTATTGCGAATACGTATATTCTACCCAAAGTGATCCACAGATACAATACAATCCACATCCAAATTCCAATGGCATTTTTTAATGAGATGGAGAAACAACTCACCAATGTCATATGGAAGGGGAAGAGGCCCCAGGTAAGTAAAGCATTACCAAAGAAGAAGAACAACGTGGGAGGCCTCACACTGCTTGATTTTAGAATGTTTTATATCACCATGGTAGTCAAAATAGCCTGGTACTGGTACAACGACACAGAGACCAATGGAACAGGATTGAGAATCCAGACATAAATTTATCCACTTATGTGCAACTGATATTTGACCAAGGCCCGAAGTCCATTAATTGGGGAAAAGACAGTCTCTTTAACAAATGGTGCTGGCATAACTGGATATCCACCTGCAAAAAAAATGAAACAAGACCCATACCTCACACCATGCACAAAAGCTAACTCAAAATGGATCAAAGAGTTACATATAATATCTAAAATGATAAAGATCATGGAAGAAAAAATTGGAACAATACTAGGAGTGCTAATTCATTGCATAAACAGTATACAAGACATAACAGTGCACAAATACCAGAAGAGAAACTAGATAACTTGGAGCTCCTATAAATCAGACACTTAGGCTCTTCCAAAGACTTCACCAAAAGAGTAAAAAGACAAGCTAGAGACTGGGAAAATTTTTTGGCTATGAAAAGTCCAATCAGCATCTAATCTCTAAAATCTACAAGATACTGCAAAATTTCAACAACAAAAAGACAAACCAATTAAAAAATGGGCAAAGTATATGAAAATGCACTTCACCAAAGATGATACTGAGGTGGCTAACAGATATACGAGGAAATATTCACGATCATTAGCCTTTAGGGAAACGCAAATCGAAACTATACTGAGATATTATCTCATGCCAGCAAGGCTAGCATTAATCCAAAAAACACAAAATAATAACTGTCGGAGAAGTTGTGGAGAGACTGAAACACTTACACACTGCTTGTGGGAATAAGAAATGGTACGACCAGTTTGGAAATCGATTTGGATCTTCCCTAAAAAGCTAGAAATAGAAGTACCACAGGATCCAGCAATCCCACTCCTTGGAATACATCCTAAATAAGAACCCTCATGTGAATAGATACATGCACACCCGTGTTCATTGTAGCACTGTTTACAATAGCAAAAACATGGAAACAACCAACATACCCATCAAAGAATGAATGGAAAAACAAATTATGATATATTCACATGATACAATACTATGCAACAGTAAAGAACAATGATGAAACATCTCATAACATAGACAAATCTGGAAGACATTGTGCTGAGTGAAATTAGTCACAAAAAACAGATATTGTATGAGACCAATATTATAAGAACTCAAGAAAAGATTTAAACAAGAAGATAACACTCTTTCATGGTTAGGAGGGTGAGGGAGGGGGGTATTGACTAACTAGATAGTAGACAAGAATTATTTTAGGTGAAAGGAAAGACACCACACAACACAGGGGAAGTCAGCACAACTGAACTAAACCAAAAGCTAAGACGTTTCCTGAATACAACCAAATACTTCAAGGGACAGAGTAGCAGGGGCAGGGGTCTGGGAACCATGGTTTTAGGGCACATCTAGGTCAACTCACATAACAAAGTGCATTAAGAAAATGTTTTTCATTCCACTTTGGCGAATGGCATCTGGGGGGCTTAAAAGGTAGCAAGCAGCCATCTAAGTTGCATCAGTTGGTCTGAACCCACCTGGAGCAAAGGAGAATAAAGGACACCAAAGACACAAGGAAAATATGTGCCGAAGTGACAGAAAGGGCACGTAAACCACAGACTCCATCAGCCTGAGACTGGAAGAGCCAGATGGTGCCTGGCTACCTCCAATGACTGCCCTGACAGGGAACACAACAGAGAATCCCTGATGGGGCAGGAGAAAAGTAGGATGCAGATCTCAAATTCTAGTAAAAAGACCAAACTTAATAGTCTGACTGAGACTGGAAGGGCCCCAGAGGACATGACCCCCAGACTCTCTGTTAGCCTAAAACTAAAACCATTGCCGAAGCCAACTCTTCAGACAAAGATTACATTGGATTATAAGACATAAAAAGCATACTGGCGAGGAGTGTGCTTCTTAGCTCAAGTAGACCTATGAGGCTATGTGAGCCGCTCCTGTCCAGAGGTGAGATGTAAAGGCAGAGGAAAAAAGGAGCTGGTTGAATGGACATGCGAAATACAGGGTGGACAGGAGGAGTGTGCCATCACATTATAGGAAGAGCAACTAAGGTCACATAACAATGTGTGTATATGTTTTTGTATGAGAAACTGACTTGAATGGTAAACTTTCACTTAAAGCACAATAAAAAAATAAAATAAAATAAATGAATAGAATTAAGGTGAAATTAAGACATTCCCAAATATAATCCTAAATATATAAAACAAGCACTAATAGACTTGAAGGCTGTGTACTAGTAGTAGGAAACTTCAAAACACCACTTTCGATAATGGACAGCACACCTGGAAAGAACAATAAAGAAAGAGAGCCTGAATGACAATAAAAATCAACCAGACTTAACTCACATAGACAGAACACTCTACCTAACAAGACTATACTATATAGATTCCTCTCCAACGCACAGAAATCATTCTGCAAAATAGATGACATGTTAGATCACAAAGCAAGTCAAAATAGACAGAAAAATATTTAAATCATGTGAGTTGTTTTCTCTGACAAAAAAGGGAAGAAGCTAGAAATTAGTATCAGTTAAAATATACAAATACATGGGAATTAAACAATACACAGAGCCCTGGTGGTACAGCGGTTAAGAGAATGACTACTAACCAAAAGGTTCAGCAGTTCAAATCTACCAGCCACTCCCTGGACACCGTACTGGGCAATTGTACTCTGCCTGTCGGGTCACTATGAGTTAGAATTGCCTCAACAGCAGTGGGTTTGGTTTTGGGTTTTTAAACAACATGCTGTTAAACAACCAACAAATCAGGAAAAAATACAAAAGAGAAGTCACAAAATATTTAAGACTGAATGAAAATGACAACACAACATATAAAAATTTGTGGGATACAATGAATGTAGTGCTCAGAATCATAATTATAGCTGTAGATGCCTACGTTACGAGAAGAAATATCCCAATCAGTAATCTAACTTAACAACTTGAGGATTCAGAAAAAAAAAAAGCAAACCAGACCCAAAGGGACAAGATCAATACAATTTACAAACCTTTATTTACATAGATTTGAAAAGAGAGAGAGAAAACACAAATATCTAAAATCAGAAATAAAAGCAGGGTCATTAAAACTAACCCTACAGAAATAAAAAGGATTTTAAGAGAATACTCTGAAGAGAGACTTGTATGCCAACAAACTAGATAACGTATGTGACATGGACAAATACCCAGAAATAAATAAAATTCCTTCATTAACTCAAGACGAAATAAAAACATCTGAATAGATCCATTACATGTGAAGATACTAAATCAATTAAAAAAAAAAAAAATCTCCCAACAAAGAAAAGTCCTGAACCAGATGCCTTCACTGGAGAATTCTACCAAACATGTACAGCAGAATTGGCCCTAATCCTTAAGCTTTTCGAAAATGTATAAGTGGGAACATTGCCTAACCTAGTCTTTGAAGTCAACATTATTCTGATACCAGAACCAGACAAAGACACCACAGAGTGAAAAAAAAAAGGTACACACGAACATCCCTTATGCATACAATTGCAAAAATCCTCAACAAAATACCAGCAAACAAATTCCAACAGCACATTAAAAAGTTTACACTTTTATGTTAACAGTGGAGAAATAATTCAGAAAAGAAGGATGAGAATGGTTGCACACCTTGAACAGTGTAGCCAGTGTCACTGAATTGTACATGTAGATTTTGTTGAATTGGTGTATGTTTTGCTGTGCATATTTTTAACACCAAGAATATAATAAATTATTTTTAAAAAAGACAATATGATCAAGTGGGATTTATTACAGGAATGCAAGTGTAGCTCAACATTAGAAAATCAGTGTAATATACCACATTAATAGAACAAAGTAAAAGAACCACAGGATCATCTCAATAGATGTAGAGTTGGCATTTGACCAAATCCAATACCTTTCTCTGATAAGAAAACACACAGCTAGGAATAGTAGGGAAATCCCTTGATATAATGAAGGCCTCTTATGAAAAACCAACAGCTAACATCACACTTAGTAAAGATTAAGAGCTTCCCTATTGTGTGTTTCTGTGTAAAACCAAAACTAGACCAGGCTCATTGCTGCCAAGTTGATTTCCACTCATAGTGACCCTACAGGACAGGGTAATACTACCCTACAGGGTTCCCAGGGAGTGGCTGGTGGATTCAAACTGCCGAGATTTTGGTTAGCAGCCTTAGCACTTAACCACTGCACCACCAGTGCGCCGTATACATATATAGAGCTTGTTCTACTCTGTAACACATGAGTTCACAATAAATCAGAATTGATTGGATGGCAGCGATATATGTATCTGTAAATATATGTGTATATATGTACGTACCACACATATGATGGCACTGGGGTTTTTTTTGTGGATTATATATAATATTATATGTATTACTTTGGCTAGTAGCCATAAACAAATATATATATATATATACATATATATATATACATATATATATATACATACGTACATACATTTATATGCATGTAGGAGACCCTGGAGGTGTAGTGGTTAAGTGCTATGGCTGCACACATACACACACACACAGATATCACTGCCATCCTATGTGTGTGTGTGTGTGTGTGTGTATACCATTGCCACTAAATCAGTACCGACTTGTGGTGAAACCGTGAGTTACAGAGTAGAATGAGCTCCATAGTGTTTTCTTAGCTGTAATGTTTATGGAAGCAAATCGCTAAGCCTTTCTTCCGTGAAGCCTCTGAGTGGATTTGAGTTACTAACCTTTTGGTTAGTAGCTTAGAGCAAACCATTCACACCTCCCAGGTATCTCATAAAACATTACTAAAGTAAATTAAAGAAGACCTAAATAAATGGAAGGATTAAAGAAGGCCTAAATAAATGGAAGGACATTCCAGATTCATGGATCAAAAGAATTCATATTGTTATGCCTATACTACCTAAAAATTAAAAAAAAAATTAAAAAAAACCCAAACTCGTTGCCATTGATTCTGACTCATAGAGACCCTATAGTATGATACTACCTAAAGCTACCATAAATTCAATGTAATCTTCATCAAAATTCCAACAGCTTTCTGTGCAGAAATGGAAGAGGCAATTCTCAACTTTATATGAAACTTCAAAGAGGCCTGAATTACCAAATTCTTCTTGAAAAAGGAAGAACAAAGTAGGGAGACCCACACTTCCTGATCTCAAAACAATTATAAAGCTAGACCATCTAACAATCTTATACTGGTATGATAGGGATATTGATCAATTAAATAGAGCTGAGAGTTCAGAAAAAGCCCATACATGTATGGTCAATTTTCAACAACAGTGCTAATTCCATTCAATGGGGAAAGAATAGTCTCTTTAATAAGTAGTCTTAGGAGAACAGATTTCCACAAGCCAAAGAATGAATCTGGACCCACACCTCATACAATATACAAAAACTAACTCAAAATGGATCAAAAACCTAAATATAAAAACTGAAAACACAGGGATAAGGCTTCAGAACCTAGTTTTTGACATTGGGTCCTTAAATATGACACCAAAAACACAAGCCAAAAAAAAAAAAAAGATAAATAGGACCTTATCAAAATTAAAAACTTTTATCCAACTTCCGATCAGTGCCTGACCTCTAAAATCTACATGATGCTGCAAAAGCTCAACTACAAAAAGATAAATAACCCAATTAAAAAATGGGCAAAAGATATGAACAGACACTTCACTAAAGAAGACATTCAGGTAGCTAGCAGATACATGAGGAAATGCTCTTGATCATTAGCCATTAGAGAAATGCAGATCAAAACTACAATGAGATTTCATTTCACTACAACAAGGGTGGCATTAATCCAAAAAACACTAAACAATAAGTGTTGGAGAGGCTGTGGAGAGATTGGAACACTTATACACTGCTGGTAGGAATGTAATATGGAAATTGATTTGGTTTTTCCTTAAAAAACTAGAAGTAGAAGCACCATACGATCCAGCAATTCCACTCCTTGGAATATAACCTACAGAAATAAGAGCCTTTACACTAACAGATATATGCACACCCATGTTTATTGCAGCACTGTTTACAATAGCAAAAAGATGGAAGCAACCAAGGTGCCCATCAATGGATGAATGGATGAATTGTGGTATATGGAATACTACGCATCGATAAAGAACAGTGATGAATCTGTGAAACATTTCATAATGTGGAGGGACCTGGAAGGTATTATGCTAAGTGAAATTAGTCAGTTGCAAAAGGACAAATATTGTATAAGACCACTATTATAAGAACTTGAGAAATAGTTTAAACAGATAAGAAAATATTCTTTGATGGCTACAAGAGCGAGGGGAGGGAGGGTGGGACAGGGGAATTCACTACTTAAATAGTAGATAAGAACTACTGTAGTTGACGGGAAAAACAACACACAATACAGGCGAGGTCAGCACAACTGGACTAAACCAAAAGCATTTTCGTGAATAAACTGAATGCTTTGAAGGCCAGCGTAGCAGGGGCAGGGGTTTGGAAACCATGGTTTCAGGGGACATCTAAGTCAATTGGCATAATAAAATCTATTAAGAAAACATTCTGCATCCCACTTTGGAGAGTGGCATCTGGGGTCTTAAATGCTAGCAAGCTGCCATGTAAGGTATATCAATTGGTCTCAACCCACCTAGATCAAAGCAGAATGAAGAATACCAAGGACACAAGGTAATTATGAGCCCAAGAGACAGAAAGGGCCATGTAAACCAGAGACTACATCATCCTGAGACCAGAAAAACTAGATGGTGCCTGGCTACAACCAACAGCTGCCTTGACAGGGAACACAACAGATAACCCCTGAGGGAGCAGGATAGCAGTGGGATGCAGACTCCAAATTCTCGTGAAAAGACCAGACTTAATGGTCTGACTGAGACTAGAAGGACCCTGGTGGTCATGGCCCCCAGAACTTCTGTTGGCCCAGGGTAGGAACCATTCCCAAAACGAACTCTTCAAACAGGGATTGGAATAGACAATGGGTTGGAGAGGGATACTGGTGAGGAGTGAGCTTCTTAGATCAGGTGGACACTTGAGACTATGTTGGCATCTCCTGCCTGGAGGGGAGATGAGAGGATAGAGGGGGTTAGAAGCTGGCAAAATGGACACGAAAAGAGAGAGTGGATGGAGGGAGGGGGCGGGCTGTCTCATTAGGGGGAGAGCACTTGGGAGTACGTAGCAAGGTATATATAAGTTTTTGTGTGATAGACTGACTTGATCTGTAAACTTTCACTTAAAGCACACACACACACAAAAAAAACAACACTTTTATCCAAAGGCTTTATCAACAAAGTGAAGAGACAACTTATAGATTGGAAGAAAGTTTCTGAGAACCACGTGTCTGACAGGGTTTTCAAATAACTCTTGCGTTTAACAACAAAAAAGACAAACAACTCAATCCAAAATGGACAAAAGACTTGAATAGACATTTATCCAAAGAAGGGATACCAATGACAAACAAGCACATGGAAAGATGTTCAGTGTCATTACTCATTAGAAAAAAGCAAATAGAAAGGACAATGAAATATTTCACACTTACTAGAATGGCTGTGATTGAAAAAGAGAAATCCAACAGGTGTGGCAACAATGTGGATGATTAGGAACCTCATCCATTACCTACGGGACTGTAAAATGGTTGCAGCCACTGTGGAAAACAGTTTGGAGAGTCTCAAAAGTTAAACATAAAATTACCAAGTGATCTAGCAATTTCACTCCTAGGTATATACACAAGAGAATTAAAAGCAGGACTGCAAACATATACTTGTACAGCAATGTCCACTGCAGCATATTCACACAGTGGAAACAACCCAAGCGTGTACAGACAAATGAATGGGTAAACAAAGTGAGGTGTATATATACATATATACAAACGCATATATATGTATATATGCGATGGGATATTATCCAGCCATAAACAGAAATGAAATTCTGATAAATGCTATAACATGAATGAGCCTTCAAAACATTTGCTGTTGAGTTGCAGGAGTTCTGTATATGTACTGGCTATTACAGCACAGAAGTTTTTGTGGTTTTGACTCCCTAATGACTAGAGGAGTTCTCGATTCTATGAAATCCATTGGTCTGTAGGTCTGTACTTACTCCAGTACCACACTGTTTTGATTACTGTAGCTTGATAGTATGTCTTGAAATCAGGAAGTGTAAGTCCTCCTACTTTGTTCTTCTTTTTCAAGATTGCTTTGGCTATTTGGGGTGCCTTGAGATTTCTTATGAACTTCAGGAGAAGGCCTATATATGGCAATAATAATTACCACAAGGAAATAAGTATTGGGGTGAGTTTATTAACTTAGTATGCATACTTTTGGTGTTGTTCTACAATCACTACAGTAACAAGTATTGTCTGTAATTTCAAAAAATCTAATAAAAATGGATAATCCCATACAGACCTTTGAAAAGGAAATTATAATTGTTTCAGATAATGGATTAATTTGACACACTTTCCTTTCTTCTGTGCACCATTCTGAACTTAAAAATTCTCTCCAAAATGAATATACACTTAAAAAAAAAGAGCATGGGTGAATAGTCAGTAGATACAGGAGTACTTGATCCTTGAAAGAAAAATTGCTGAACACAAAATATTATCACAAAACATATGGCAAAGGCTGTAGAGAAAAGATAAATCATTCACTGAATAAGGAGGATGACATGGTGGGTGATTACTTAATGTTTATCAAAACTTGCAATATAAAAAAACTTGCAACAGTTTCATCAATATATGGTAAAGAATTTTGCCACTATGACACTGTAAATCATGTGGTTTCACCTGTATGCTCTATAAGCACACACTGTTGTTTTTCCTGCTGCTGGTGTTCATATAGTCGCTGACTTTGGCAAATTTTCTGGTGTTTTAGCTACAATATTGTGGTAATTAGCAGGGAGGGGTGGCCGCTAGTGACACTGTTATTTTCTCCCACAGAGTGGGATGGTGAGTTCAAACCACTCAACTTTTGGTTAGCAGCTGAGTGCTTAGGATGGCAAACTCTGCTTTGCTTTTCCCTGGACTATGGAGGACCCTGCAGCCATTCTATACTACTTGCTGCACTTCTCTGGTGAGAGGGCAACCAGTCTCTCTACAGCTCACTCGGAGGAAGGTAAGGTACATCCCAGGCCTTCACATCATTGGCTGCATTATTAAACGGCTAGGCAAGGCCTAGATTTGGAGAAAATAGCACATAGACACATCTTAGCCTCCAAGTATCCCAATCCAGTTTTATTAGATTAAATCACACATTCGGCGTGATTAGAATTCAAAAGGCAGAACGTATGTGATTAGCACCATCAAAACCTCAGCAGATGTCTTTGCAATACCTTCCATTATTTCAAGTAATCTCCAACTAAAGGAAATAGATTCTGCATTTAAAGGCAAACATAAGCATGAAGCAATTGGATAGCAAATGTAGGTTTAACGAACTAATCAAGTTTAATTGATACATTTTGAAATTTCTGTCATAATTCACATAGCTAAATATCATCTAGAATTTCTAAGCATTTTTTCTGACTTTTCAATATCAGGAGGTCACTATAATGACAAATCCTATGTTACTCATTACCAGCAATACAAGTAACACAGGATACCAAGTAGATCCAAAAAAAAAAAACCCAGAGCTGTTGAGTCGATTCCGACTCATAGCGACCCTATAGGACAGAGTAGAACTGCCCCATAGAGTTTCCAACGAGTGCCTGGTGGATTCGAACTGCTGACACTTTGGTTTAGGAAAAGCCAAATCAGAAAAAATAATTCTTGATTTTTTAACTCAAATTTCAGTAATTTACTGCATATTGCCACCTCAGAACTTGAGAAAATGATTTTAAAATCTAAGTGGGCACAAATATTATGGCTACATGGATGCAACAGTCATTCATAGTTTCACTGGTGCTAGAAATGCCAAACTACTCAAGGGGTCACATTTCCTGAATGTAGAACATGTAATTTTAAGCAGCCTTATTTCTCTGTGTGTGTGTATCTGTGTATGCATACTCATGTATATATACATATACAGTCACACATACATATATGCCCAATAAAATAGTAAGTTATTTGTAAATATTAGCAAATATTTTTAAATAGCAGGAACAATATATTTAAAATTTAAAACTTGTTTTATAGGCAGAACAAATAATATATGTACAACAAAGAAAAACATAAAATCCAAAAACAGTACTGATGGCTGCACATGATGAACATAATGTCTCTAAATTGTGCAAGTGAAAATGTTCAACTGGCAAATGTTGTGCTATGTATGGTTTTTGTTTTCTGTTTTCACACACAAAAAAACAAATCAATAAAGGTCTACTTAATTTTGACCTTAACTAAAATAGCTACAGGATGGCGGGGGGGAAGTTTTCTAATATGAATTACTTAAGTCTCCCTACAACTACTGAGTTGAAATTACTTATTTCCCTATGACGCACACAACTTTTTAAGCCCTTCACCTTTACTTGCCTAATATTCCTCTGAATTCTCTTTACCTTTCAAGAATTTAATTTTTGAGAGTCTATACAATCAACTCTTTGGCAACGGGTTTTATTTTTCATACAAGGTTTGAAAGGAGCCCTGGTGGCACAGTGGTTAAGTGCCTGGCTGCTAACCAAAAGGTGGTGGTTCAAACCTATCAGCTGTTCCATGGGAGAAAGATGTGGCAGTCTGCTTCCACAAAGATTGAAGTTGTTGTTAGGTGTTGTTGAAATGGTCTAACTCACAGCAGCCCTATGTAGAGTAGAATTGAAAACACTGCCCAGTCCTGTGCCACCTTCATAATTGTTGTGATGTGTGAGTCCGTTGTTGCAGCCACTATGTCAATCCATCTGGTTGAAGGTCTTTCTCTTTTTTTGCTGACCCTCTGCTTTACCAAGCATGAGTCCTCCTCCAGGGACTAGTCCCTCTCGATGACCCACCCAAAGTACGAGGTGAACACTCTTATTCAACATTGTGCTAGAGGTCCTAGCCAGAGCATTTAGGCTAGACAAAGAAATAAAGGGCATTCGGATCAGCAAGGAAAAAGTAAAAGTATCTCTATTTGCAGATGACATGATCTTACACACAGAAAACCCTAAGGAATCCTCCAGAAAACTACTGAAACTAATAGAAGTGTTCCGCAGAGTCTCAGGTTACAAGATAAACATACAAAAATCACTTGGATTCCTCTACATCAACAAAAAGAACATCGAAGAGGAAATCACCAAATCAATACCATTCACAGTAGCCCCCAAGAAGACAAAATACTTAGGAATAAATCTTACCAAAGATGTAAAAGACCTATACAAAGCAAACTATGAAGTACTAGTGCAAGAAACTAAAAGGGACCTGCATAAGTGGAAAAACGTACCTTGCTCGTGGATAGGAAGCGTGAACATAGTAAAAATGTCTATTCTACCAAAAGCCATCTATACATACAATGCGCTTCTGATCCAAATTCCAATGATATTTTTTAAAGTGATGGAGAGACAAATCACCAACTTCATATGGAAGGGAAAGAAGCCCCAGATAAGTAAAGCATTACCGAAAAAGAAGAAGGAAGTGGGAGGCCTCACTCTACCTGATTTTAGAACCTATTATACAGCCACAGTAGTCAAAACAGCCTGGTACTGGTACAACAACAGGCACATAGACCAATGGAACAGAATTGAGAACCCAGATATAAATCCAACCACATATGAGCACCTGATATTTGAAAAAGGTCTAGTGTCAGTTAATTGCGGAAAAGATAGTCTTTTTAACAAATGGTGCTGGCATAACTGGATATCCATTTGCAAAAAAATGAAACAGGACCCATACCTCACACCATGCACAAGAACTAACTCCAAGTGGATCAAAGACCTAAACATAAAGACTAAAACGATAAAGATAATGGAAGAAAAAATAGGGACAATGTCAGGAGCCCTAATACAAGGCATAAAGAGAATACAAAACATTACCAAAAATGACGAAGAGAAATCAGATAACTGGGAGCTCCTAAAAATCAAACACCTATGCTCATCTAAAGACTTCACCAAAAGAGTAAAAAGACCACCTACAGATTGGGAAAAAATTTTCAGCTATGACATCTCTGACCAGTGCTTGATCTCTAAAATCTGTATGATGCTGTTAAAACTCAACCACAAAAAGACAAACAACCCAATCAAAAAGTGGGCAAAGGATATGAACATGCACTTCACTAAAGAAGATATTCAGGCGGCTAACAGACACATGAGAAAGTGCTCTCGATCATTAGCCATTAGAGAAATGCAAATTAAAACTAAGATGAGATTCTATCTCACTCTAATAAGGCTGGCATTAATCCAAAAAACACAAAATAATAAATGTTGGAGAGGATGAGGGGAGATTGGAACTCTTACACACTGCTGGTGGGAATGTCAAATGGTACAACCACTTTGGAAATCTATCTGGCGTTTTCTTAAAAAGTTAGAACTACCATACAATCCAGAAATCCCACTCCTCCGAGTATACCCTAGAGAAATAAGAGCTTTTACACGAACAGATATGTGCACACCCATGTTTATTGCAGCACTGTTTACAATAGCAAAAAGATGGAAGCAACTAAGGTGTCCATCAATAGGTGGTTAAATAAATTATGGTATGTTCACACAATGGAATACTACACATCGATAAAGAACAGTGATGAATCTGTGAAACATTTCATAACATGGAGGAATCTGGAAGGCATTATGCTGAGTGAAATTAGTCAGATGCAAAAGGACAAATACTGTATAAGACCACTATTATAAGTTCTTGAGAAATAGCATAAACTGAGAAGAACACATTCTTTTGTGGTTATGAGAGTGGGAAGGGAGGGAGGGGGGGAGAGGGTGATTTACTGATTAGTTAGTAGATAAGAACTGCTTTAGGTGAAGGGAAGGACAATACTCAATACCCAGAAGGTCAGCTCAACTGGACTGGACCAAAAGTAAAGAAGTTTCCTGGATAAACTGAATGCTTCAAAGGTCAGCGGAGCAAGGGCAGAGTTTGCGAACTACGGCTTAAGGGGACTTCTAAGGCAATTGGCATAATAAACTCTATTATGCAAACAAACAAAAAAAGAAACAAAGTACAAGGTGAAGTCTCCTCTTCCTCTGTTCTAAAGAGTATTCTGGCTGTATTTGTCCGTGACAGGTTTGTTTGTTCTTGTGGCAGTCCATGGTATATTCAGTATTCTTTGCCAACACCGTAATTTAAAGGCATCAATTTTTCTCTGGTATTCCTTACTCATTGTTCAGCTCTCATATATATATTAAACCAAAACCAAATCTGTTGCCATCAAGTAGATTTTGACTCATAGCAACCCTATAGGACAGAGTAGAACTGCCCCATAGAGTTTCCAAGGAGCTCCTGGTGACTTGGTGATCCGTCAGTTAGCAGCCATAGCACTTAACCACTACACCACCAGGGTTTCCTTTCATATGTATATAAGGCCACTGAAAATACTGTGGCTTGGGTCAAGCACACCTTAGTCCTCAAAGTGTTGTCTTTGCTTTTCACCACTTTAAAAAGATTTTATCCAGCAGATTTGCCCAATACATTGATTTGACTGTTGCTTCCATGGGCTTTCATTGTGGAGCCAAGTAAAATGAAATCCTTGACAACTTCAATCTTTTCTCCATTTATCATGGAGGCAATGGCTGCAATGTTATCAGGTTGCTTATTGGTTCAGCTGTCAGAAGTTTTGTTTTCTTTAGGCTGTAGTGTTTGATCTTCATCAGCAAAGATTACAGCCTTGGAAACCCTGTGAGGCAGTTCTACTCTGTCCTATTGTGAGTCAGAATAGACTAGAAGGCAATGGGTTTTTTCCGATTTATATAAGATTTGAAGGAGCCCTGGAGCACAATGGTTGAGTGCTGGTGCTATCTTAAGTTATCTATCTAGTGCTGCTATAACAGAAATAAGACAAGTGGATGGCTTTAACAAATAGGAATTTATTCTCTCACAGTTCAGGAGGCTAGAAGACTGAATTCAGGGTGCTAGCTCTAGGGGATGGTTTTCTGTGTCAGCTCTGGAGGGAGGTCATTGTCTCTTCAGCTTGTTTCCTGGTTCCTTGGAGATCTCTACATGGTTTGACATCAATCTTCCCCAATCTCTGCTTCTTTGTTTGCTTTTTAAATCTATTTTGGTATTTCACCTTTGCTGCTTATTTCTGAAGAAATTGTTGGTGTTTGTTATATATATTACAACACAAAATGCTGCACCAGTAATTCTGTAAGTTCCTTCAAGCACTCTAAACCATGGGCTATCAGACTTAATAGTATACCAAAATCACATTAATGACTTGCTAAAACACAGGTTTCTGGGCCTATACATAGTTTGATTTAGTACATCTGAGGTGAGGCCCAAGATTTTATATTTCCAACAATTTCCCAGGTGAGGCTAATGCTAGCTGTCCCTGGCCTACACTTTGAAAACCACTGCTCTGACATACCCTCACAATATTGATTGGTCATACTGCTTTCATTAATATGAATCCTAGAATTTGTGGAAAACAAAAGAAACTGTTAATACTGATTCCCAAAGAGCAGAACAGTGTCATCTGACTGGTTGGGCTCACAGATTGATTGCTATTTGTTAATCCAAAACCAAATCCCATTGCCATCTAGTTGATTGTGACTCATAGTGACCCTAAAGGACAGGGCAGAACTACCCCATAGGGTTCCCAAGGGGTTCCTGGTGGATTCAAACTGCTGACCTTTCGCTTACCAACTGTAGCTCTTAAGCACTATGCTACCAGAGTTCCCTGTTACTTGTTAAGTGTTCTATTAAAACAAAATTGTTCAGCATAATATTCAGTCATCTTACCAATTTCTGGCTCTTGAAGTGATGTTCACCACATGAAAAGGCAACGCTGTAAGAATGAACACAACCCTGGTTCACATGAGGCAGAGGTCATGTATATATAACCCCATTTTCCAACATCACAATTTCTAACAGCTGCCCTGGCTTCCCTCCCACTCCTCCCTCTACCCATGCTCCATTTGTTCTGATAATTCATTGAGAGACAGGAGAGATGTACTTCCTTTGGACACAGACCCAGAGCTGAAATTCTGCTGCCATCACAGGTTTACCTGGTCTAAATTTCAGCTCTGGGCCTGTGTCCAACGGAAGTACATCTCTCCTGTCTCTCAGGCGGCCTTATCTGAGCCTCCACATTATAGGATTTTTATCAGTCACTGGGCAGATCCCCAACCCAGGAGTGGTGAGGGAGGGAGGGGAGCCCCAGCAGGGCAGTCAAGTCAAGCATAAAGATCAACTACAGGGCCGGGCTCCCAGCCAATCCCAGTAAAGCCAGTAAAGGTCAGGACTCAAGAACTGCAACCAAAATGCCAAGTTACTTTTTGGCAAGGTGATTCCTATGTCTTACACCATGTCCTCCTGATGATTTAACTAGTTTTAATTATTTACACTTTGAAACTCTTGTTTCTATATAATTTAAGAACTGCGAGAGCTTCATCAAAGCTGTTTTATAACTAGATCGATGTGATTGCACAATTTGACATACTAAATGACACTGAATGCAACTTTAAAAAGTTAACCTTAGAAGAATTTTACCTTCATTTAAAAAAAAAAAAAAAAACCAGGTGTCTCAATTCTTTTTCTACTTCCTCGACTCCTGGTAACTTTTACCAAATCGCACCATGATAAGGGCCCATTTTATGTCAATGTCTACTGTTATTCGGTACCTTGGTGCCACAGAGTCAATTTCTACTCATAGTGACTTCATGTGAGAGTAGACCTGTCCCCACAGTGTTTCCTAGGCTGTAATCTTTACACGAGTATAGCTGGTCTTTCTCTCACAGAGCTGCCAGGCAGGTTTGAATTGCCAACCTTTTGGTTCGCAGCCCAGTGGCTTAACCATCCCGCCACCAGGGGCTTCTTCAAGCCCTCCAAACTGGGCACAAAGGGATATTAAGGTACAAAGTGGTAACTGACTCCAGGGAAGGCTCTTGTGATGCAGAGGTGGTGATAATCCCTACAGACTCAATATGCTGTGAATTTATGCTGAACTTTTAAGTGCTCTCAAAAACTGAAAACTTATCTAAAAGAGAATTAGAAATACTAATAAAACAAACTCTTTATGAAGGTAAATGGAAAAAATAAATTTAAAGGATATGCCCGTCAAAGAACTCACAAATGACTTCTCTGAAATACAAGTTGCAAATTCCCAGGATTATCAATATAGCCACAAAATGAAGCAATCTGCATCCCACTGCTCCATAGATTTGTAGTGGTTAACAGCCTGGCTGCTAACCAAAAGATCAGCAGCTGGAATCCACCAGTCGTTCCCTGAAAACTCTATGGGGCAGTTCTACTCTGTCCTACAGGGTTGCCAAGAATTGGAACTGAGTCAATGGCAACAGGTTTGATTTTTTTGGCCCCACAGAACGAATTAAGAAGTGGGTAAATGAAGACAATCAAGTACGTTTATGTTTATCAGATTTAATAAAACTGCATTTTTTTCCTTAACAAAAAGCATTAACTTAGTACTGGTATCAAACAGACTAAACATTCATTAACAGGAAAATATTCTTATTTTTATTTTTGCATGTTATTCTCAAGTACACATTTACAATAGTGTCACACTTCCCTATGTGAATTTCTTTTAAAGTATTTTATACTTATTTTACAATGTATACAGAGAAGGAACATACAATATTTAATCGGATATTTCAATAGAACAATAACTTATATTATGTTCTTGTAAATATCTGTACCTCTTTAAAGCATTCAACTGAAACAACTACTTTTTTAGCTTCGCTAATTAAATTGTCTTAAGTATAAAACCAGCCTGTAACAAATGTTAGTATGTAACGGTAACTACAATTTTTTTATACATGTTTTACCATATTCACTTGACCAAACCCTTTGTTGTCTTTTAAAGGTTTCAGTATTGTGCTTCAAAACAAAACAACTGTGATGACTCCAGACTATGTAAAAGAAACGAAGTATGTCAAGTGTTGTGTTCTTTATCTTTCAGTTTGTTTCTTAAAATATATTTAAACGGCTAATTATATTTTCTCTATTAATTTTATGGAATGTTTTCAAATTCTTAAATTTCAATTTTTTTTAATTTTCTCTTGTATTACTCTAGGGAAAAATACAAAATCAAGGAAGATTTAAAAGACTTAAAAAAAAAAAGGAAAAAACAGCATTCACGACAATGGATGACATTTAAAATGTGCGGGCCAGGTATGGGAGTTAACTCAGCATAAAGGTTCCAAAATTCATGCCTCGGCTTTGGTTAGCAATAGATTTGAATTCCTACGTGCCTAATGAAATTAAACAAACTTGTACTTAAGAGGCTGCAACACCAAATATTTGTATTTCTTACTCTATAAATAAAACTCTTGGCTATGATTATTAGTGGCACAGAAAAAGGTAAAACCTGACAGCAAGAATGGAACGTAGCACCACAATGAAGTGGAGCAAAGTAGATATTAAGTGAGAAGAAAAACCTCTAATATATGTTGCTAACACTTATGTTAAAGGACCTAAAAAGTGTTTTATTTTCCAAAATTGTTAACGCAACCAAATTCTAATTAACTGCTCAAATTCATTTTATATTATATTCATGTTCATAACTGCTTAAAATACATCAATTCAATAAAAAAACAAAACTGTGAAAGATTTGGTAATGTCAGACCTCAGGTTTTCATTGTATATTTAAAACACCTTTATCTTCTAATCAAAGCCAACTTTTAAACTTTGCTAACAGTGGCTTTTTCTGTCTAAGACAGAACAAAGCACACTAAAATATGCCAAGTTTTAGTTCGCTAATTAGCAACCATCCTCAGTTACTGGCATTTAGTTCACTGGTGGGCTCAGAGAGAAAACTGAGGGTGGTTATGTCTACACATTCAGCTTCTCAGAAAAATACAAAGCCATGAAGCTGAAACTGTACGGAAAAACATTTTATCTGGAAACATCTTCTATTTCTCAATTACCAAAGAAATTTAAAATAAAGTACCTTTACTCTTTAAAGATCCTGAAGGATAATTAATAATTTTCCTTCTATTTCTTCACCAGAGTAGACTCGCTGAATAGCAAGTTTACAAAATGCTCTGTCATGAATCCCTAGATCTTTCAGGTTACTGTAAATTTGATACTTTTCATGCAGATTTAAAATTTGGGATTGTGTATAAATATGTAAAATAAGCAACACACAGCTAGACTACATTTACACATCAAGTTTCAAAAAGATCTTGTGAGCCCAATTTTCCTCAAAAAGATTCCAAAATTTAGTGTACAATAAGCCTCACTTTCAGAATGCAACTGTTCCAAGACAAACAGCATGAATGGAACAATAAAATGAACAGGAATGAGCAAAGCTTTTCAATGAGATTTTCTAAAAGTTTGCTCTGCTAGAAACCTAACAATACAAAGAATGTCAAAGGAAACATATTTGCCTGCTAAACAAAATGAAAATTAAATACAAATCTAACTATTCTTCCATGTTCAACAATGTCCGGCTCAAACAGGAAGTTTCACTGTCATGTCATCGGAAAATGTTAAGGCAAAGGAAATGATTTTTTTATCACAATTAAAGCTGACAGTACAATCTCCCCTTTGTATTAGCAGATGTCTCTGTTGTATGTAAAGATTTTTTATGTGTGCGAGGAAAAGCCGAAAAAATTATCTTTAGAGTTACCAACCTTAAATTATTTTAGCTTTAAGTCAAGAGTCTTAGAAGAATACCATGAAGGTGAATGAAGTATTTAAATAAACAGTAAAACTTCTAAGACTGTAAAGTTCATTACAGTATCTGGGGCTATGAATTAAAAGCAACTGAATTTTTGTCACTTTTCCTCACTATACAAACTGGAAAGAATTCAGAACACTATCTTGAATAACAGGTAAAGAAAATTTAACTAGAGGCAATAATCCTATTGGCACACAGCAGAAATCAATGTACACAGTACTGTATGTGAATGACACTGCGTTTAAAATCAATTTTCTGTTTTACGGTGGGTATCTCTACAAAAGACTGTAAGGAGTACAGTTAGGGCAGGCCAACTTCTTTATGATGCCTCATTATGTGCTGGTTCTTTTCTGAAGGTCTCCGGAACCCTTTCTTGCAGTGCTCACAACGGTGAGGATAGTCTTTAGTATGAATGGAAATAACGTGCCGTTTAAAGCCTGAGGCATCCGTAGTGCTATACTCACAGTACTCACACTGATACACTTTCCTGCCACTGTGGGTCTTCATATGCTTCTTAAGCTCATTCTGTTGCCTAAATCCCTTTCTACATCTCTTACACCTAAATGGAAGATCCTTTGTGTGGACTGAGAGAATGTGGCGACTTAGAACAAATGGGTCTGCAATCTTAAAGTCACAATGTCTACACTGGTGCATTTTTTTACCCTTGTGGGCAGCCACATGTTTCTTGAGTTCTGAAGGCCTGTGAAAGCCCTTATCACACATGTCACACTTGTGGGGGTAGTCCTTCGTGTGAACTGAAATTATGTGTCGTTTCAAATCACTTGAGTTCGAACTCTTGTGGTCGCAATGCAAACACTGGTGTGTTTTGCTTTCTTGGTGGATAACAGCATGTTGCTGCACCTCTTTGGTATCCGAGAAAGTCAGAAGACAAATGTCACACCTATATGGCATCTCTTTACTATGCTTAGTTTTTACATGAGTTTTCAAGTTAGAAGAGTCTGCAGACCTATATTCGCAGTACTGGCATTGGTAGGGTTTCTCCCCAGTATGGATCCGCATGTGCTTTTTCAGCTCTGAAGGGTGACGAAAACCTTTACCGCACTCCACACAAATATGAGGAAAGTTCTTGCTATGGACTGCCAAAAGGTGGCGATTCAATAGCCCCTGCTCAGCTGTCTCGTATTCACAGAATTTACACTTGTGCATTTTGCTGGATCCCTTTTCCTTATGCACCATTTTGTGAGTAAACAAAGCCCCAGTGTGAGAGAAATGCTTCCCACACTCATCGCATTCAATGGCCTTCTCGGCCTTGCTGGTCAACTTGTGGCTCTCTAGGTGGTTGTGTAAACTTATCTTCTTGTTGGTAGTGTAATCACAGTCAGTACAGCGGTATTTCTTCTTGGTAAGATGTTCAGGATGGTTTTTCATGTGCCTTTTCAAGAAGCCTCTCGACTTAAACTTCTTCCCACAAATCATGCAAGGATAAACAGTCAAGGGATGTCCATCAGGGCCAATAATTATTGCTAGCAAAAGGAAAAGAAAGGCAAATGCAAGATCAAAGTTGTTTTCTTCAAGAATTTAAATTGTGTGTTCTGAACCTAAAATATACCATTTACCACTTAAAATTCCTTTGTTTTTCAACATGAACGATTTAACAACCTAGTCATAAAGAAAACCTGGTCTGGAAAGTTTATTCAGTATTACTATACCAATCTATCTCCAGTCTAAAAACTATAAATCAGAAGTTACATCAATTTAGAGACCTGCATAAAAATCATTTATTAAATTAAAATTCACTACTTCTGCTTTGATTATTCAAAGAAAATATATGCTTAAAGTTTAACTACATCTATAAAAATCTTTTAGTATGCAAATATATACACAAAATATACAAGAAAGGAGTTTGTCCTATGTACAAGTACTTGTCCTGCTCCTCTGTAAATTATGCTTGCTCTATACTAGCATAGTTAGATTTTTAAATTTACGTTAATTAATCCATTTTAGGGATCCTTGTCTATATAATCACTGTGGGGAGGGGGGGAGATCACCTGAGCCTTTTAACTGTTTATCCTGAAGGTTTTAGTCACCATTTGTTTCTTTTTATCTAAGAAAATCATTCACGAATATCACTGAATTCTTAAAATGATGTTTTATGATTCAATACAGAAAAGCTGGATACGGTCTAGCAGCTAAAATGCCATCAGAACACCTCTGTGGACACATACTAGATTCAGTCTGGGAGCTGGCACAGAACTCTGTGCTGTGGAACTTGTGAGCCCTCACCTGTTTGGTACTGCCTGGAATCAGGTCTTCTCCTTTTCTTTGGTTTCTGTTTAGTCACTCTGCCGAGCCCAGCAGATTCATCTATGTGCAAGAGGGCACTTGCAGTGCCATTCCGGTTTTCAATTCCATCAGAATTATTACCTAACAATGCGCATTAGAAAAAAAATTATACAGTATTATAAACGATAAAGAATTAGGGATTCTTTATTAAGCACAACAGTGAAAAATAAGTCATGACAATCATGTCAGGAAATGTCCCTTTCTCAGTAATGGGCTTTGTGAGCACATTTAGAGCAGGATCGTAGGAAATGTCTAACTTTCAGATATTGTAAGAAGTACACAGGCTTTCACAAGCTGAAACTTTTCATCTTGATTATAGCTGGCACATAACTTTAAAATTTTGTAGACAACCAGGGAATCCACAGGGCAGAATGCTGACATGGGTTTTTTAGGTTTGAAAGCTAGACATGATTCCAGGCATGAAAGAAGTTGCTGTTAATATTAAAGGCAAAAAGTAGAGTTTATAATGCCGTTCTATTTTTACTTATATAACAATATTGGCACTTCAGAGATCTGAAATCTAAGACCATGAATTCAAGTTAAAAAACCAATGCAAGCCTAAGAGTGGTTATGTGACTTACCATAAGCAGCTGCCCATGCTATCGGCACAAAAGTTTTAATTTCACTGTCATCCATTTGCTGTTCATGCACAGCGGCAGCTGCTGCTGCAGCAACAGCAGCATCCTCCTCTCCTACTATCACTTCCATATAAACTTCATCAGCGATTTCAGCAACATCTAAACAGAATAAAAAAAAACTTTTGTAACTGTCTTTAAGGAGATCACAAAGAAAAGATACTGATTTGAATTCAATTAACAGACAAATACAAAGTTCAAATGTTGCACATCTAGAACACTGCTTTCCCTTAAGAAGCATTCGATAAATGAATCACATTTATTGGATTTCACATTTTTTTTTTAAAGCAACATTCTAAGAATATGCAGTTACTGATGTACTTCCTTGGAATGTGGCATCGTAATTATCTCAGAAATAGTGCTGCTTGTTTCCTTGCATACAAAAGAAAAAAAAAGTACAGAAACAAAACTGTCTCCCACAGAAAGGGCGCTACTTACTTAAATCTTCATCTTCTTGCTGAGAGTCATTTACAGTCATATAAACCATCTTTTCCCTTGGAACACGAATACTGCTATTCTGATCAAGTAGTTCAACTCCATGATCATTCTCAGGCTCACTTTCTACAATGTCTACCGTCCCACCTACAAGGGAAGATGAGAGCTCCAAAATTTTATTTCCACCTGTTTTGCTTTCTACCTTTTACAATAATTTTATATTCCTACATTGGAATTCTTTTCTAAAAAGTTATCCTCAGAAAAGATTTCAGATGTTCTCAAATTAAGTAACAGCAAAGTAATCAGACTGAAGAATTTGGATCAAGGTATGTCCCTATGCTGAAGGCTTCCTCTTACCTAAGTCATCTTCCCCAGGATCAGCTTTAAAAATATAGACTTTGATGACTTCAGGACAAGTGCCATCTACTTTACAAGGATCGATTTCAGACTCTGTGTCCATGGTTATTCCAGACGTACCATCGTGTCCCAGTTTGCCGGCATCATCCACTAAAAATGCAGGAAAAACACCACAAATAGTAGCAAATACTGAAACAAAATGTTACAGTTTTCAAACAAATATAACCTCTTAACTGCTTCACATAACACTGGATGATTTCACCTAGACAATTAGATGATTCAATAAATACAATTCTAAAAGACTTTTAAAAATGAACATATTAAAGAAAAATCTGATGTAAAGAAAAATCTGATGTAAAGAAAACTTTTGTAAGTAATGAAAAGGTACACTTTGCTTATCTGTAAGGTAAAAACATTGCTGTATTATAAATATTCTTAAAATACTGACAAGTGAAGACACTGGAAGGAATGTCCTAACAGTAAAATCAGCAACTCTTCATGTACATAAATTATCAGCACTACCTCATGGCCACTATTTATGAGTATTATTTGTTCTTATCTGTTTCCATTAGATTGTGCATTTTTAAATAATCAAAACTTGACTGCCTGAAAGGTACACTGCAATGAAATAGCCAATGTAAACTCTAGTTTTGTTTAAATTTGAAACTACACACACATTACATACACACAAATGCACACATACTTGAATTCATGAAGGTAATAAGTCTGCTTCTTAGCTGGCAAATGCAGCAAATTATATCAACATTTTTTTCATGTCTTAATGAAAGCAGCCTGTTTTATGGTTATTTTACTTCTTACAAAAGCCACCCTTAACAACAGAGTTAAGTATAACTTCCAATAGTACACACTCAAACAGTATACACGGATGGCACAAACGGTTAAGTGCTCAACTACTAATCAAAAGACTGGCAGTCTAACCCACCCAGAGGTCCCTTGGAAGACAGACCTAGTGGTCTGCTTCCAAAAGGTTGCAGCCCTGAAAACCACATAGAACAGCTCTACTCTGTACAAGTGTGGTCATCATGAGTCAGAATCAACTTGTAAGCAAATAACAACACAGTGAATACAATAAACATTATATATTTCAAGCTTTATATAGTAAATGTGATATGATGCTTAGGACTTGGAAAATTAACAAAAATAAAAAACGCTGTCATAAAGCAACAGATTCTGGATTGGATTAAGTACCAAAAATATAAGCTCCATGTAATGTAACTTCTCAGTCCCACCCAGTCCTAGGCAACCACTGATCTACTTACTTTGTCTTTACAGGTATTCCAATTTTGGGCATTCTGTGTTTTTTCTTAGCATAATGTTTTCAAGACTCATCCATGCTGTAGCATGAATCACTGCTTCATTTCCCCTTATGTTTGTATATTCTATTCTATGGATAGACCATTTTGGTTAACTCATCAATTGAAGAACATTTGGGTTGTTTCCACTCATTTCCTTCAAATACCGGTTGCATTTTAAAAAAAACCTTACAGAAACATAAAACTGTCTCCCACAGAAAGGTCACCTACTTACTTAAATCTTCATCTTCTTGCTGAGTCATTTACAGTCAAATATGAATGCTGCTATGCACATTCGTGCACAAGTTTTTCTGTGGACATATGTTTTGAATTCTCTTGTGTATATCCCTAGGAATGGAATAGTTGAGTAACATGGTAACTTTTTAATGAACTGCCAATCTTTTACAAAGTTGCTGTACAGTTTTTCATTCCTATGAGCAATTTATAATGGTTACAAATCCTTCACATCCTTGCCAACACTTTTCTTTTTCATCATAGCCATCCTGGTGGATGTGAAGTGGTATCTTGCAGTTTTGATTTTCATTCCCCTATTAACACATGAGAGGTCCCTGGGTAGGACAAACAGTTTGCATTTAACTAGAAGTCTAAAAGTTGGCTGTTTTAACTCACCCGACAGAGCCATGACAGAAAGGCCTGGCAATCACTTCCACAAAGAGCCCAAAACACCCTATGTAGCAGTTCTACTCTGAAAAAGATGGTGTTGCCATGAGTCATGATCGGCTCATGGCAACGGGGTTTTTTTTTTTTTTTTTTAAAGGACTAACACGGGAAGGCAGGGTGGTTCACCGGGAGAATTCTATCCTTCCATGAAGAAGATCTGGGTTTGATCTCAAGCCAATGAACCTCAAGTGTACCTACCATCTGTCTCAGTGGAGGCTTGTGGGCTGCTAAGATCCTGAACAGATTGAAGCAGAGCTTCCAGATTAGGAAAAGGCCTGGTGACCTACTTCTGAAAAATCAGCAATGAAAACCCTGTGGATCAATGGTGAAATACACACAGCTTGACAAAGCTAAACTGTCACTAAAAAGCACACAAGAAAACAGGACCTGAAGGTGATTGCCATGCCACATATAATTTTGAAGCAATAGCAAAAACAACCAAACAAAATAAGGTGTGGCTATGTGTGTATATATATATATATGAAGGCATATATGTGTACAGGTATGTACATGTGTATACGCATACAGGTTTATGAATAAACACGTATATGGATCTATGTGACTATGAACATGTACCCATATATGATACGGCTCATAGTTAAATACTTTAGACTAACAAAATACAACCTGTGACTGGACTTCTGGATTTGAAGGATTAGGACCACAGCCTCATGGGACATACCAGTCAGCTGGCATTATACAGTTCATGGAGTTACGTTCTATATCCTAGTTTGGTGAGTAGTATCTGGGGTCTAAAAAGTATGTGAGTGGGCCATCTAAGATATAGCTATTGGTCTCTACTCACCCAGAGCAGAACAGAAAGAAGGAAAACAAAGGCTGAAAGAAGAAACCAGCCTAAAGGACAAATGGTCTATACAAACCACATACTCATCTACTATCCTAAGAACAGAAGTACATAGTGCCTGGCTACTAATACCCAAATATTCTAATCAGGCCCACAACAAATGGACCCTGATAGAATAGTAGATAAAAGTGGAATAGAACCTCAAACTCCTAAAAACAAAAAAAGCCTTACTGGACTGGCTGAGGCTGGAGGACTCCTCAAGACTACTGCTTGAAGTAAATTAATGGAAAAGGAACAACCTGATGGACATAACTACTATGTTCACGTATTATGAAGAATGTAATCTATGTCACTGAACAACCTGAGTAGAAATTCTTGAACAGGAGCATAAACTACTGTGTAAACCTTCACAGAACACAATAAACTACTATTAAAAAAATAAAAACAAAAACCTATGGATAGAAATGATACAATCCTGCTGTGCATGGGTTTACCATGAGTCAGAGACCAACTCAACAGCAGTTAACTACAACAATCACTAATGAATGATGTTCAAGTTTCTCTTCATGTACGCATCTGGCCGCTTGTAAATGTGCTTTTAAGAAACGTCTATACAAATCATTCGCTCATTTTTTAAGTTGGATTGTCTTTTTGTTATTGAATTTTTAAAGTTTTTATATATATCCTGGGCCCTCAATCTATTTATTGGATGTACAACTTGCAAACAGTTTCTCCCATTCTCTGGGTTACCTTTTTCTTAACTGTGTCCTTGAAACGCTACACTTTAATGACAATGAAATTCAATTTTTTTTTTTCTCCTTTTGTTGCTTCTGCTTTTGGAGCCATTGCTGACTAATTGAAGATAAAGAATATTTACACCTGTGTTTTTTTCTTAAGTGTTTTATAATTTTAGGTCTTTTCATTGAGGTAGCTGATCTGTTTTGAGTGAACTTTTGCATATGGTATAAGGTAGGGGACCACTTTCATTCTTTTGTATATGGATATCCACTATCTTAGCACTATTTGTTAAAGAGGCTTATTTCCACACTGAATTTAGACACCCTCGTCAAAAAAAATCAGCTGGCCAAAGGATCATGGGTTTATTTTGGACTATTAATTCTATTTCATTGATGCATGTATCTATCCTTCTGTCAGTATGAATTACTGCAGCCTTTTTGTGTAGCTGGGATTATAGTTTGGCTGGATATAAAGCTCTTGATTGACAAGTGTCTTCTTTCAGCATGTTTACTGTTATCCCATTGCCTTCTCACCTGTTTCTGATGATAAATATCAATTTTTTTGAAGAAGGATCACCTGCATGTGATGACTGACTTTTTCTCGCTATTTCGAAGATTCTTTGGGTTTCAACAGGTTGATTATGTTGCATCTAGAGGTGGAGCTGTTTGAGGCTATTCTATTTGGAGTTTGTTGAGTTCTTAGCTTACGTATGTAGGTTAACGTTTTTCATCAAATTTAAAGTTTTCACACCCAGTACTTCTTTAAATATTATTTTGACTCAGCTGTTTCTCTCGTCTCTTTTGATGTTTCCATTAGGCACGTGTTAGTATGCTAGATGGTATTCCATAGGTCCCTGAGGCTATCCACTTTTCTCCAATCCTTTTGTTTCTCAGCCTGGAAAATCCTTCTTTAAATTTACTGATTTTTCTGCCTCAAATCTACTTTTCAGCCCAGTTTGTGAGATTTTCATTTCAGTCATATACTTTTCAAATTTAGCTTCTTTCCTGAGGCTAAGAGTTTAATATCTACCTCCCTTTATTGCCTAGTGTATCTTTGTTGAAACACTGTATCTCTTGTAAGATTTTCTAAACACATTTTAGAGTTCTATATAAAAACACATCAATTCTAGTGTAACAAACGCCTCTTTCTAAATTTTATCAAATTTAAAAAAATGATCAACATTCCTCTATAAAATATCCAGTAAATAAAACTTTTCTCCCTTTTCAGAAACATTCCCTTGTAGATATTTATTTTTTAAACTCCAAAATTTATTCTGTGTTTTAACCAAATGGTCTGATCGGGAGCATACAATGGCAAGATACATACATATCTAATAATTAGCCTACAGAAGAAAGGAAAAAACAAATAAATGATTACTTATACAAAAAAATAAAATAATGACTATTTCACCATACTTTCTGTACTGGTAGGCACTAGAATCAAAGTAACCGTTATGCTGAATGAATACTCAGAATGTATGCATTAAACACCTAATATGCATAGGGTTTGATGGGGAAAACACATAAGTAGGTAAGACAGAAGTACGTTAAGATCATGTCCTCAAGAAATATAATCAAAGAGAGGCTAAAGAGAGGGAAATATGATAAGTTACTGATTGATGGATACCGAGTTTGTCTGGGGTAAGGAAAAGTTCTGGAAACAGAGTGGTAATGACTTTACAACATTGTAAATGCATTTAAAGTCACTGAATCATACACTTACACATGGTTAAAATGCAAATTTTATGTTACAATATTTTACCACTATACATATAAACACATACACGCATATATAAAGAAGAAACAATCTATTTAGAATCAAGTACGAAGATTAGATAAAGACATCATCTTGATCTCAAAGGCATTTATGCTGCTACAAAAAGGATTCAGGTCTAGATATGCTTCTGATATTGTTAGTTGCCACCAAGTTGATTCCAGCTTAGGGTGACCCCATGTTTGCAGAGTAGAACTACTCCACAGGGTTTTCAAGGTTATGACCTTTTGGAACCAGATCACCAGGCCTGTCTTCCAGAGCACCTTTGGATGGGTTTGAGCCACCAGCCTTTCAGCTACTAGTCAAGCACTTAACCATATGCACCACCCAGCCACCTATGAAAACAGTATAAACAATGCAAACTCTTCTTTGTGAGTCTTCATTCTTAAGTGAGACCTTCCAAAGAGACAAAAACAACCAAGATGGATACCAAAGACTTTATGAAAACTCTATGTTAGGCTCTTAAATAACTTACTGAAAATTCTAAAGACAAAACAGTACTAACACATCTATTTATTTTCTTTGGCCAATTATACTAAGTAGATATACCATAAATTCAGAGAAAGTATCATCTCTCCTAACATTATAAAAAGCATTAAGACTGTCAACAGCATCTGAGTTTTCTCTATCATGTATAAAATTTGGCAAAGTTCCTCTAAACACTTACAAAAACCCATCAACCCTAAATACGGTTTTAAGTTATAAGGCATCATGAGAGAAAGTATCTTCCAGGGAGGCAAAAACAAGAGAAATACCAAGAAAACAAATCTCTAGATAACTTCACCTCATGAAAGTACTTTAGATTACACCGTTAAATAGTTATGATAAATAACCCCTCTTCCCTCTTTGTCTTTCACACTGGATTGTAAACTCAAGGGCAAAATCTGTAAGTTCTTCTTAAATAGTCTGTAACAGTCCTTTATAAAAAGAAGTCAATCAATGATTATTAAACCAGGCTCTTGGCACTTATTAAGCAAGTTCAGCTGCAGGTAGAAATTTATCATCATCAGGAAGAAAGGACTTATTATATAAGACTTAAGAATGTCTGTTATTCTACACCCAGCAAAATGCCTGCAAACTCTTTTGCTGTGCTATGCTCAATGATAGTGGGTAAGGGGAAGAGACCTGCAACTTGTATTAATGGGAAAACTGAATTCAATCTATACTATAAATTATTATTCCAAAGACATTAGCAGTCACATAAAATGGTGATTAAGGATATGTTAAAGTTATTTAAATCAACAGACTATGAGGCTAGTCTATAAAGCTGGAATTTCATTAACGTTCTCAGAACGTACGTAAAAATTGAAGTTATAGAGACACCATTGAGGTATTTTAATAACACTGAATTATCATGATTTTCTATCTAAGCAAAACTATGTCCAATCATGTCCTGGATGATAAAGAGGTAAACACAGTCAAGGCTGTCAGCATCCCACAAGGGCAGTGGACAGAATACAAAACCAAATAATGCTAAATTTCTATCAATCTAAACTCACTGTAAGTTAGTTGTTTATAGTCTTGTTCATGGCTACTTTATTTTAGATACTTTTTTTCAAGTTGAACCCCTTTCAAGTTTTAAATGGTAATTCTGACAAGAAGGGTCACAGTTTAGACATGTCTTTCACGATTTCACAAAGCCCAATCTTATCCAATTAAGCCATTATCTTTCTCAGGAAATTTCATTTTTCTATTCCTTTCTTATATAGAAACAAATCTTTACTCTTAACATCTCACTTTTCTTAACTTTGGCTTATCTCACAAAATGCAAACTGAAACAACAACGTATGTAGGTTTACCCTGATTTTTGAACTTTAAGTCAAGAATATGTCAACCTTGATTCCAGTTAGAAAAGACAGTACTCAAAACCACCTCTGACAATCACTTTAACCTCAGCACTTACAGGAAATCATAAGGTAGTCCTCACAGTTGCCTTTGTCATCATCTTGCTGGTCCACAGGGATCCCATTGGCATCTATGACTGCTTCAGATGTACAGTCTGCTACCAACACTTCTTCTGAAACTATGTCGGTTGTCAACGTATCAGTGACGATTTCTGCTTCTACTACATTATCATGAACCACATGTTCAACATTCCCAACATCAGGCACACGTATAGGTTCATGTGTCAAGACATGTTCTGGCATAGACATTGAGGCTGAAGTAATGTCAGAAGCTAAAACATCATTTGGCACTGTGCAATGTGTTAAAGAAACTTCTTCGGATATATCTGACTCCAGTACTTGCTCAGGAATAATGACATTTTCAGATACATCTGCTTCTTCTAAGATATCTGAGCACTGAACATTCTCTATAACAACATCCTCAATAACATCTTGGATTACAACGGAGTCGGGGTCTTCAGGAGGAAAGTTATGCACGGTTATGTCTGAATCCACAACATCTGAAACAAAAACAGTTTCTTGTACCTCCACAACAATTTGATCACCAACCATGTGTGTAACATCAGCTCCTTAAAAAAATAAAAATTAAAATGACAGTTCAGGTAGGCATGCAGGGTTATCTCAAATAATATGTTATTTAATTTCTACAGGGAATACAGACTATTTCCTCAGGTTTTTTCAAACATTAAAATAGAGTAAAGAAATAAAGAGGGAATCCATTTTTTATTCTTATCAGAAATTGAAAATTATAACTTAAGAACTTTATTTTAAAAAAAAAAAAGACATTACTAATCAATGAGCACATAAAGAAATACTAGGGAAACAAAATATGAGGCAGCCACAAAAGAAAAAGACCTATAGAGGGAAAAATCCAGAATATCTGCATAAAAAACTTCCTCAACCACTAAATTTTAAGGGATGATTATAAAAACTGCATAAGTAGCCAAGTTTAGAAAACAAGTATATCACTTTCCTTGATTGCATATGTTTCATTCCTTCTTTTCCTGACTCCCTTCAACACATGGTTTTTCTTTTTTCCATCACTCTTACAGATTTTCTTTTAGTCTTTGTTTTTTTGCTTTCACCTGTCATAATTTTCTCCTTTTGATCTGATGCACTATTCCACCAGTATCTCTCCCCTGTTGCTATGCAAATTTAGAAATCATACTTTGAACCCAGGACTAGAAAGGACTGATATAGAGGGGAAGAAGGCCACAGATAAGGAAAGATTATTCACTGAGGGACCTCGGTGGATAGGTAAAATGAATAAAAGTATAGCTGCTTTGGTGTGACTGAAGGTGAGATTAGTTGGAGAGGGGCCTGCCACAAATTCATGAGAATGAATCAGGTCTAACTACCTCCATACCTCTATCCTCCTCCCTATTCTTCCAGTCTCTAATACCCTGCACATTTCCACAGAATATAATAAACTCTAATCTAGTCCATTCTGAGGTTAAGGAATAAAGGTACAAGGTTAAACTAATTGAAACCCAGTGAGATTAAAGGATTTAACCAAAATCACTGGGTTTGCATACAGTATGGTGCTCAGGAAATATTCTCAATGAATGCTATAGATGAAAATAGAATTTATGTATCTTAACCAAAGATATTAAAAAAAAAAAACCAACTGGGTATTGTGGCTCCTGGTTCAAGAAAAGCAAGCAGTGTATTATGAAAATTTCACATAAAATGCAATTAGTCAGTCAATTAGTGCTTCCAGCTGTGACTCAGAACAGGCTGGAGCCAAGCAGTGCCTAATTCAATGACTGTGTGCCACTGACCAGGCCCCAAAACAAATAAAAGGCTTTCAATAAACAAAAGTGGCCAAAGAGTAATAAAGTTGTAAGAAGTTTTTAAAGTCAGTTAATACCCACTATAATTTACATATAAGAAGAATGTGTTTGCTTTCTCCTCTATAGTACAAAATGCTTTATACTCATTTGTCTTCAGTAGTCATAATATTAACAAAAGGCCACTTGAATCTCCATTTTGCAATGAAACATGAAAGCATTTAGTGGCCAAGAGCACTGACAAAAGGTCTAAATTATAGAGCGGATTTGGATACATTATTTTTGTGATCTCAGGCAAGTCATTTAACCTGTGAGTTTCGGTTTCCTCATCAGTAAAATGAGGACAGTAGCGTCTGCCACACATACCTCACAGGACTGTTTTGATAATCAAATGGGAAGGTATGCAAAATGTTCTGAAAAACTCTAATGAGAGATTTCATTATTATTATAACATGAAAATGGAGGCACTGGCATATTAAGTGACTTGCTCAAAGATAAACATCGGAAGTGCTAACAATCAGGACTGAAATGGAATAGCCCTTCAATCTACCTTAGGCTATGACCCATGACTGCTGTGACAAAATTAAACTATTAAGTACTAGCTTTTCCCTGAAGAACTTTCAGGCATATTTATACCAAAGGGTCAGCAGTTCACAAATCCACCAGCCACTCCTTGGAAACCCTATGGAGCAGCCCTACTCTGTCCTACAAGGTCACTATGAGTTAGAATCAACTCGATGGCAACAGGGTTTTTTTTTATATTCCAGTAAAGAAAAAAATCTTAACTTTGTATTTACCATTATCAAAGTGAAACTACCAAATGTGAGTTAAGACTATCCCAAGTTGTTCTCTTTCTCTCTCTCTCTCACACACACAGCGATACATAAATTATACATAACATACCTTGTATTTCTTGGTAAGGTTAATTGCTATCATTAATACACAGCAAATGACCACTTAAAATTTAATGAATAAAATCACTGCAATTTATAAGAGTAGCTATATAGTATAATATAATTTTATATTACAAAATCAGCTGCGATCACCTACATTATTACATACTTTGAACTAACAATAATCTGAAATTTGGAATACTTTTTTAATACTATTACAACTCCATGAATATAATCCTTCTTGTGCAGTCTGGGTGAGCTAGCATTATCTGCCTGAGGCAGAAGGCTCCTTTGAAACGAGATGACCTTGTTTTATATGTTACCTCTTGAGCAAGAGACGAGAGAAATGATGTGTTCCATGTGTTATTTTAGGATGAATAATTTGTTAGGTAGATTGAAAAAGAGGCTAAGGGTAAGGAAAAGAGTTTAATACTACGGATTAAGAATGAGACAGCAGAGCCCAGCTAAGCCAAAGGAACTGGCATGAAGAGAAGCAGTATAGAGGACAGAATGCCCCTTCCCCCTCAAAGACATCTATACCCTGATCTCTGCAACCTATGAATATACCACATTATAGCTTATGACAAATGAACTTGGCAGACATAAGTAAGTTTACCGTACAATAAAAGATTATCCTGGGTAGACTAAGTGGACCCAATCTGATCACATGAACCCTTAAACCACTAAACTTTCTCTGGCTATAATTAAAGAGTTGCAGTCAAAGGATAACTTGCAGAGAGGCTGAACATGTGAAATTGACTTAACTTGCCTTTGCTGGAGGGAATACATGCCGAGAGCATGAGAAGGAACACAAGTCACCATAACGAAGGAGCAAAGACCACTCCCCCAGGTGACGTCGGCAAGGAAACAGAAATCTTAGTCATCCAACTTCAAGGAACTGAATTTGGCCAACAGCAGGAATGAGTCTGGAACAAGGTTCATTTCCAAAACCAAAAAAGCAAACCCATGGCCACTGAGGTGATTCTGACTCACAATTACCCTGTAGGAAAGACAAGAATTGCCCCATAGGGTTTCCAAGGCTGTAAATCTTTACGGAATCAGAGTCCACATCTTTCTCCCAAGGAGCAGCTGGTGGGTTCAAACCACTGAGCTTTTGATCAGCAGGCAGGTGCTTAACCACCATACCACCAGGACCCCTAGATTCATTTTCAGAACTGAGAACGAAAACATCTTGATTTCAGCCTTCTGAACCCAAAGCAGAAGATCCAGCAATGTTATGCTAGCCTTCTGTCCCACAGATACTAGGAGACAATGAATTTTGTTTTAAGCTAGTAATTTTTTTTTTGGTCATTTTCAAGGCAGTAACAGAAAACTAATTCAAATTTTGGTGACTGACAGTAGAGTGCTGCTATACAAATATCTAAAAATCTAAGCGGCAACCATAACTAACAATAGACAAACAGCAAAAGATCAACTAGGTAACAGAGATCTTCTAAGTTAAGCACTTATGCTCATTGAAGATTTCACCAAAGAGTAAAAAAGAACCTACAGAGTGGGGAAAAGAACTGGCTATGGTATATATGATAAAGGTGTAATATCTCAAACTTACTAGTAAATCCGACACCTCTACAACAAAAAGATAAAGAATCCAATATAAAAAATGGACAAAGAATACGAACAGACACATAACTTTATGAATGGCAGCAGAACACTGTTTGATACCGTGCTGGAAGATGAGCTGATTGATGTGGCATGACTCAAAATGAGAAGAAAACTGTTGCAAACACCCATTAGTAACTGGAAAGTGCAACGTACAAAGTATGAATCTAGAAATACTGAAGTAGTCGAAAATGAAATGGAACATATAAACAATCAATATGGTAAACATCAATGACCTGAAATATACTGGGATTAGCCATTCTGAATCACAAAATCATATGGTTTACTATGTCAGAAATGACAAACTGAACAGAAATGGAGTCGCATTCACTGTCGAAAAGATTTCAATATCTCTCCTGAAGTACGACACTGTCAGTGGTAGTATAACATCCACACACCTACAAGGAATGACTATTAAGATTTACATACCAGCCAAAGATGAGGAACTTGAAAGATTTATACAAACCTCTGCAGTTTGAAAATGATCAAATATGCAATCAAGGTGGATCAATAATTACTTATGATCAGAATGAGAAAGCTGGAAATGAAAAATGACTGGTAGTTGAAAAATATGGCCTTGGTGATAGAAACAAGGGATTACATAATGATATTTTGCAAGATTAACCACTTCTCAATGCCAAATAACTTTTCTCAACAACATAAAGGGGGACTACACATGAGGACCTCACCAAATGGAATACACAGGAATCAAATCAACTACATCTGTAGAAAGAGATGATAGAAAAGCTCAATATCATTTAGAACAAGGCAAGGAGCTGACTGCAGAACAGAACATCAACTGCTCATGTTCAAGTTCAAGCTAAAGCTGAAGAAAATTAAAACAAGTATACAAGAGCCAAAATACAACCTTGAGTACATCCCAGTTGAACTTGGAGACCATCTCAAGAACAGTTTTGATGTATTTAACACTAATGACTAGGCATGTTGCAAAATGACAGCAGGGACATCATACATGAAGCAAGCAGGTAGTCATTAAAAAGAGGAAAGAAAGAAAAGATCACAATGGATGTCAGGAGAGACTCTGAAACTTGCTCTTAAATACAGAATAGGTAAAGTGAATGGAAGAAAAAGCTGAACAAAAGATTTCAAGGAACATCTCAAGAAAATAAAGTAAAATATTAATAATGAAATGAGCAAAGACCTAGAGACACAAAACCAAAAGGGAACAGCTTGCTCAGTATTTCTCAAGCTGAAAGAACTGAAGAAAAATTTCAAGCCTTGAGAAGCAATTCTGGAGGATTCTACAGCAAAATACTGAAGGACACCAGAAGCATCAAAACCAGATGAATGGAATACACACAGTCCATGTACCAAAAAGCACTGGTAAACGTCCAATCATTTCAGGAGGCAGGATATGATCAAGAGCTGATGGTGCTAAAGGAAGATGTCCAAGTTGCACTGAAGGCATTGCAAAAAACAAGACTCCTGATATTGACAAAATACCAATTCAGATGTTTCAACAAACAGATGCAGCACCAGAGGTATTTATTCGTCTATGCCAAGAACTCAGAAGACAGTCACCAGGCCAACTGACTGGAAGAGATTGGTATTTGGGCCCATTCCAAAGAAAAATGATGCAACACAATGTGGAAATTCTCAAACAGTATCATTAATATCATACACAAGTAAAATTCTGCTGAAGATCATTCAAAAGTAGCTGCAGTGGAAGATCAACAGGGGACTGCTAGGAACTCAAGACAGATTCAAAAGAGGACATGAAACAACGGATATCATTGCTGATGTGAGATCATGGCTGAAAGCAGAAAACACCATTACCTATGTTTTATTGGCTATGCTAAGGCATTAACTGTATGGATCATAACAATTCATGATGATATGGAGTCGCTATGAGTTGGAATCAACTCGACAGCAGTGGGTATTGTGAAAAATGGTAATTCCAGAACACTTAATTGTGTTCATAAGGAAACTGTACATAGATCAAAAGGCAGTCATTCCAACACAGCATGGTTTAAAATCAAGGAAGGTGTACATCAGGGTTCCATCCTTTCACCATAACTTATTCAATCTGCATGCTAAGCCAGTAATCCGAAAAGCTGGAATATATGAAGTGGCATCAGCACTGGTGGAAGGCTCATTAACAATGTGGGATATGCAGATGAGACAACTTTGCTTGCTAAAAGTAAAGAGGACTTGAAGCACTTATTGATGAAGACCAGAGACTCCAGCCTTCAGTGTGGATTGTACCTCAACATAAAAAAAAAAAAAAAAAAAAATCCTCAACTGGACCAATAAACACCATCACGATGAAGAAAAGACTGAAATTGTCAAGGATTTCATTTTACCTCAATCCACAATCAACGCTCATAGAAGCAGCAGTCAAGAAATCAAACAACATATTGCACTGGGCAAATCTGCTGCAAAAGACCTCTTTAAAGTGTTAAAAAGTAAAGATGTTGCTAAGGTAAGCCTGACACAAGCCATGGTATTTTAAATCACCTCATAGGTACAGAAAAGCTGAAAAATGAATAAGGAAGGACGAAAAAGAATGATACCTTTGAATTATGATGTTGCCAAAGCATACTGAAAATACCACAGACTGCCATAACAATGAACAAGTCTGTCTTGGAAGAAATACAGCCAGAATACTCCTTGAAAGGGAGGATGGAAAGACTTCACCTCACAAAGTTTGGACAAGTTATCAGGAGGGATCAGTCCCTGGAGAAAGACATTATGCTTGGTGAAGTAGAGGGTCACTGAAAAAGAGGAAGACCCTGAATGAAATGGATTGACCCAGCGGTTCCAACAATGGGCTCAAACATAACGATTATGAGGATGGCACAGGACCGGTCAGTGTTTCTTTCTGTTGTACGCAGGGTTGTTGTGAGTTAGAACCCACCTACGGGCACCTAACAACAGCAGTTTATAAAGAAAATGTTCTACACCCAACTGTGGTGAGTGGCATCTGGGGTTTACAAGCCGGTGAGCAGCCATCTAAGATACATCTACTGGTCCCATCCTGTCTGGAGCAAAGGAGAATGAAGAAAACCAAAGATACAAGGGGAAGGAAGATTAGTGCAAAGGACTAATGCACCACAACTACCACAGAGCCACCTGAGTCCAGAACAACTAGATGATACCTGGTTACCTCCCCTGACTGCTCTGACAGGGATCACAATAAAGTCTTAAGAGAGAGCTGGAGGAAAATGTAGAAAATTCAAACTCAAAAAAAGACCAGACTAACTGGTCTGACAGAGACTGTCAGACTCCAGGAGTATGGCCTCTGGACATCCTTTTAACTCAGTACAAAAGTCATTCCTAAGTTCACTCTTTAGCCAAAGATTAGACAGGCCTATAAAACAAACAACCCACATGAGAAACGTGCTTCACAGTTTAACCATGTGTACCAGACTAAATGGGCTCACCAGCCCAAATGCAAAGATGAGAAGGAAAGATGGGACAGGAAAACTGGATGAATGAAAATGCAGAACCCAGGTTGGAGAAAGGGAGAGTGGTGACACGTCACAGGGTTGGCAACCAATGTCACAAAACAATTTGTGTGTTAAATGTTCAATGAGAAACTAATTTGCTCTGTAAAATTTCATCTAAAGTACAATAAAAAACAAACAAAAAAGTGAGTGGCTGTGGAATTATCTAATTCCCTAAGAATTGTGAGAAGCGTCACTGAAGAAGCCCAAATTGACCAGACTACTGGTACCAGTATGAATATTAACAACTCTACTACTGAGGACTCAGAAAGTAAAGAAGAGTATGGTAGAGAGAAATTCTACTTCGATTTGGAGAATTTCTAACTCGCAATGAATGACCAGGAGCAGTAATCTAGACTTTAAGAATGTTATTGATGAAATAGTGAAATACAAGTATTGGTGGTCTTTATTCATCTGGAACAAAAGTGAAAGAAGGAAACCCAAGAATCAGAGAAGGTATAGGACCAATTATCTCCATGAATCACTGCCTCCTCCACCATGAGACCAAAAGAACTAGGTGGTGTGCTACTAAGCATTCAGAGTAGGAACACAATAGATGAGTCCTAATCAGAAGCGAGAATAATGTGGAAAAGACCTTCGAACTCCTAAAGAATCCAGATTTACTGGAAGGATCTACAGAGGCTGGAGGAGTCCCCAAGACTATAGCTCCAAATTGCTCTTCAAACCTGAACTGAAACCACCCCCTGGATCGCCTTTAAAGTAAGTAATACCTTAGCCCAGAGTAAAGACTGAAAGATTATCACCCCTGAGCAATGCATTAAAAAAAATACGTATATATACACATATATATAAGACCAAAGGATTAGCAACTATTTTAAAGTACGGTTGTGAAGGTTGAAGGACAGGGAATTTAAGTAAATAAAGATGAAACAACTAGTAGAGAATTATGATAATGCTAATAAGTGAAAAATGTAATCAATGTCATTGATCATTATGTCTTTTGACTGTAGAATAGGAGCCAGTATGCTGCACTTTCATCAAAAATAAAATTCAAGTAAAAAATGCAAGTGAGAAACATGTTACTGGAAACTAGAGGAAAGAGGGGATTCTTATCATGTAGCAGTACTGAACACAGTAAAATTGTGTCCAGTAGTTATGTGGAAAAAATAACTTGTAAATGACGAACTTAGGATATTTAGCTGAGGAGATCTGCAAATAATTTTTGAAGTGCCCTGGCTTCTTCTTGCAGGTTATAGTAAAACACCAAAGAGATACAGGCTATGGTAATAACTGTTAAAAGGGAAGCTGGACACAACAATCTGAGAAATAGTCTATCCAGAAAGGATAATGTTAAAATTAAAGAGATTTGCTGTAAGGGAAAGATGTTTGACAGAAAAAAACAATGTGTGACTCTACAATACTTGCCGGATTTTTCAGGAAATCAAAAGGTTAAACAATTCATATAAACTCACATAAAACACTCTCTGAAAAGGCTGAGTGTACCTCACCGAGACTCCTCAATCAAACATAGACACTTCCAGGAAGCTTAAGGGTATTGTTCCTCACCCTTCTCAGCCCAAGTAAAAAAACAGAGATGGAATTATGCCAGAAAGATCTGCAGATAAGCCTTTTGTCTAATGCAGTGAATCCCAGTGACATATGCAGAAGAACCATAAAGTTTTGAGAAATTTATATAAGTGGAAACTCTGCTAGCTTAGGCTCAAAGACTCTGAGAAAGTACAATATGAAAGAGCGTCGTTCACGGCCCCCAAAATTATAGAGTCAGGAACCAGACTGGTAGATCTACTTAGCTAAAAACACATGAATGTTATCTTTCTTGAAAAAAGCAAAGACAACTCAGAGCAGAACCACAGCTCACGAAGACTACTGTTGTTGTATACCACTAAATTGATTCTGACTCATAGTGACCCTATAGCACAGGCTAGAACTGACCCATAGAGCTTCCAAGGCTGTAATTTTTATTGAAGCAAGCTGCCACTTTTTCTCCCAAGAAGCAGCTGGTGGGTTCCAATGCCCAACCTTTTGGCTAGCAGTGAAGCACTTTGCCACTGCGCCACTAAAGAAAAAAAAACCCAAACCCACTGCCGGTGAGTTGATTCCAACTCACAGCAACCCTATAGAACAGAGTAAATTGTTATTACAAGGCCTCAAAACCTAGTGGAGTTCACCTAGCTGGATTTGAAAACTTCTTTGGATCAATGACTCATTTTACATTCTGAATTTCCCCATCTGAATCAAGATGTCTAAAACTGTCCTATTAGAGTATACTGGGAGTAGACAGCTTGTTTACTTTCTTAGACTCACAGACCCAGAGAAATTGTGTTCCAGATGTTATACTTAATGAACTACATCTGGAGCATCAGCCATACCTGTTTGCATGATTCAGGTATCTGAAATTTTGGAGCTGATTAGCTTTAGGTAAGATTTTGGGGACCATGGGAGCAAATTAACGTATTTTTGCATTTGGGAGGGACATAAATGTTTAGAGACTAGAGTGTAGACCGTATGTGGTAGGTAGAATGGTTCCCCAAGGATACTTCAGTCCCTAAATTTTTAAATGTGTTACAATGATACGTCAAAAGGAACTCTGCAGATGTAAGGCTATGGGTCTAAAACAGAGAATTATCCTGGATTATCTGAACGAGTCCAATCTAATCAAGCTATCAAAAGGAATAAAGATTTCTGGTTGGCAGAAGTCAAGTCAGAGAAATTCAAAGCTTGAGACCCAAACCACTGTTGCTTGAGGGGGCCACATGAAAAGCATGAGAATGAACAAATGTAGGCAGTCTCTAAGAAGCAAAAAACGGCCCAGCAAGGAAACAAGGATCTCTGATCTACAACCAAAAGAACCAAATTTCACCAAATTTTTCAAGGAACTTCAAAGTGGATTCTTCTACAGAGCATCTAGAAAGGAACACAACCCTGCCAACACTTTCATTTTGGCCTTGTGAAACTCTAACCACAGGACACTCTTGAGCCATACCATATATTGACTTCTGATTTACAGAACTCTGAGGTAACAAATTCAGGTTAAGTCTCTAAAATTTGTGAAAATGTATTATGGCAGTAATAGAAAACTAATATGCCTAACACAGATATAAACAAGAAACACTTTTAAAGTGAGAACTAATAGGACTTACTGGTATAAATGGGGAAAATGAGGATTAATGATAACAGTAAGATTTTTACACTGATGGTGTTAGTAACAAGAATATAAGAGTTGGCTACAAGATTATGACAGGATAACAAGATACCTAAGTATGAATCAATATCAGATCTAGCAATTTTTCTTCTTGATAAACAACTCTAAATTTGGCAGATGGGAGGTAGAATAACCCAAGAAACAGTTATACCTATTCCATCAAAAAATGAGTTTGGCTCTTGAGGTTGTAATTCAAGTTCATCTTCATCCATGGCCTTTAATTCTCATTAGTCACAGCTCCTAAACCAGGGAATAAAGTATATCAAATATTAATTTTTCATACCATATATTAAAGATGTCATCATATTTACATTTCTAAAGTGCTGAAATAATTTATCAAATATCTATCAAATAAAATAAGGAACATAACTGATTTCCACTGATACATGGACAGTTATGTAGAAAGAGATGACGGCTAAATCAAGCAGGTTGATTTTGGGTAGACCATATTTAGAGTATTTGTCTGAACTGAGGCACTAGTCATATAGAGTGCACAAATCTTAGTGTAGATTAATGACATATTTTTGCATAGGTATTTCCACCACCCAGGTTAATATATAGAATATTTCCTGCAGCCAAGAACATCCTTTATTTTCCCCTGCTCCATCAACAGCCCAGTGACTCCTTCAAAGTTCAACTCCAGTATGCTTTATAAAATTTCCTTACTGTATCTCTAAAGTAGTCTACAATCTTTCCATCAAAAAATTCCATAATGATAAAAATTCCAAGTTTGTGATTACGGTAAACACACTGACATATCTTGCTAGCTTACAACGACCTTTCCTAACTTACCTCTTGATTAGAGAAACAATTTTCACAGTACTCTCCAACTACAGCTAATTGATACTAAAAATATATATATTTTATACTAGTTATCTACAAAATGGTAAAAGTGAATTCATTTTTGGACACAAGAAAATCAAAGTCTTATCCCTAAAATATCTAGAGTTTTGAGGGTGGCAAGAGGGGTTTCTAAAAAAGTGGATCTATGACTATTCAGCTCTCACAGTAGAGTTAATAACTGCACAAATATCTTCATATGTATAAAGATGATGCCAGTGTCAACAACTTAGGGATGTGGTGATAGCAACTAATTCATATAATCATATGTACCATAAACATGTAAATCCTGGTTTAAGGAAAGAAGAGCTCAAACAAATAAGAAACCAATTAATTAACTCCTGAGCTGGATCCTAGGACTCTATTCAGCAAAGGCTGCTACTCACAGAAAATCTTCAAATATAAGGGCCAGCTTTTATATCATATACATTTCCTATTACACAGCCTGGCCTAATATTTTGTCTGGCTTGTCATATATCTTATTTTTACTAAAATGATCAATCATTGCTCAACAATGCACTTGACTAGTTATTCTTCCCTTTATTTCATCATCATAAAAATGCAAATGGGCAAAGAAAAATTTTTTTCTCCACTTCCAAGGCAAAGATGACTATATCTCACCTTAGTAACCTTTCTTGGTTTAGAAGTTAATTCCTTCCAGTAGTCAGAATAAGACCATGTTCTTAAAATGGAAAATACTCAAAAGAGTTCCCAAGATTGTGATAATGCAAAGGCAGAAGAACATGCTCTGATGATTTAGCCGAAACTGACCATGGTGTTGCAGCAGGAATCAAGCCTAGATATAGACTGAAGGTGAAGACAATGAGAATGACTCAGGGAACCAAGAGTCTAAAAATTCAGCGTGAAAATACTTCTACTTTTGAGGCCCCACTATCATGTGAAACTCACTATAAGACTTTCTGTCCAGCTGTTAGGTCTTGACTTTGAAAATTGTAACCTGGACCCTGAAAAGTAAGATTATGAGCTGCCTGGGGAGAAATTAATTTGAAAATTTTACAGTTTAAAGGAAGATAAAGGCTTGGCAGAAATCTGGGAGATTCATAAGTAACAGTCCTCAATTCTTTAAAATAATAAAAAAAAATCATTCTAAGTTAATAATACAGAAATATTTTATCTAAAACTAATGATAATGACTATAATTTATTTACACTTTATATCTCTTGATACTTAGACACTTGATCTCACCCTCTGGCAAGTTTCAAGACAGTGATTATATACCCCTTTCTTCTTTACAAAGTATGTGCTTTTTAACATGCATGCATAAATCATTTTTCTAATTCTGGTCTCCCAAACATACATTCAATGCCTTTTAATATTATTGCTTTATTTTAGTTCCTCTCCCTAAGTCATACCCAAAAAACCAAAATATGTATTATACATGGTAGACAGAATCACTAAAAAATGCTAGGAAATCAAAATAAATTCATCTGTAACAGATTTTTTTCACAAAAGGAAGTTGTAACCAGTGAAAAATTAACTTATGTTTAAAGTCACTAATACTACTGCCTATTGAGAAACGACATTCTTTTTATTTTTCTGTGTTGTTCAGTGTTAAACATCATTCCTCCAGGTATCTAAACTTCAAATCTAGAGTGACATTTCATTCATCTTTCTACTTCAGCCCTTAAGTGAATAACTTCCTCTTTATTCTCACTGCTATCTTATCTCCCATTCAGACCAGCTCCTTTCAACGAAAACATATGAGCTTTTCTTTTTTCATTTTTGCTAAAAATTTCTATCAGGATATAAGAACAACTAGAAATAGTCTTTTTATCACTTTATCCGATTTCTCTATTTTCCATCTTTACCTTTACAATGCTTACTAAGAGAATCTCCATGCTCATTTTTCTAAGCTCCCAATTTGATCTTGAGCCACATACATTCTGTTATCACCACATCCACTAAATTGTTCTTATTTAAAAGATAACATAAAATTGTACATACATGTAATAGTAAACAACTAGACACAACCCAAATGTTACAGCAATAAAAAGAAACTAGTGTTTGCACACATAACTTGAATAATCTCAAAGGCACATGCTGATTTAAAAAAAAAAAGGCAGTCTCAAAAGGCCACATACCTAGAAGAGAAACTAGATAACCGGGAGTTCCTAAAAATCAAACACCTATGCTCATCCAAAGAATTCGCCAAAAGACTAAAAAGATTACCTACAGGCTGGGACAAGTTTTTAGCTATGACATTTCAAATCAGCGTCTAATCTCTAAAATCTACATGATACTGCAAAAACTCAACAGACAAATAATCCAATTAAAAAAACAGGGAAAGGATATGAATGGGTACTTCACTAAAGAAGACATTCCAGTAGCTAGCAGATACATGAGGAAACGCTCACAATCATTAGCCATTAGAGAAATGCAAATCAAAACTACAATGAGATTTCATCTCACCCAAACAAGGCTGGTATTAATCCAAAAAACACAAAATAATAAATGTTGGAGAGTTGTGGAGAGACTGGAACACTGATATACTGCTGGTGGGAATGTAAAATGGTACAACCACTTTGGAAACTGATTTGGTGCTTCCTTAAAAAGGCAGAAACAGAGCTACCATAGGATCCAGCAATCCCGCTCCTTGGAATATATCCTAGAGAAATAAGAGCCTTTACACAGACAGATATATGCACACCCGTGTTCACTGCAGCACTGTTTACAACAGCAAAAAGATGGAAGCAACCAAGGTGCCCATCAACGGATGCGTGGATAAATTATGGTATACTCATACAATGCAATACTATGCAACAATGAAGAACAATGATAAATCTGTGAAACGTTTTATAACACGTAGGAATCTGGAAGTTCTTATGCTGAGTGAAATTAGTCAGTTGCAAAAGGACAAATATCATATAAGATCACTATTATAAGAACTGGAGAAACAGTTTAAACAGAGAAGAAAATATTCTTTGATGGTCACGAGCTTGGGGAGGGAGGGAGGGAGAGGGATATTCACTAATTAGATAGTAGACAAGCAAAGGGAAAGACAACACACAATACAGGAGAGGTCAGCACAACTGGACTAAACAAAAACAAGGAAGCTTCCTGAAAAACTGAACGTTCTGAAGGCCAGAGTAGCAGGGGCAGGGGTTTGGGGACTATGGTTTCAGGGGACATCTAGGTCAATTGGCATAATAAAATCTATTAAGAGAACACTCTGCATCCCACTTTGGAGAGTGGTGTCTGGGGTCTTAAACACTAGCAGCCAAGTGGCCATCTACAAAACATCAATTGGTCTCAACCCACATAATGAAAGGAGAATGAAGAACACCAAAGACACAAGGTAATTATGAGCCCAAGTGACAGAAAGGGCCACAAAAATAAGACTACATCAGCCTGAGACCAGAAGAACTAGATGGTGCCCAGCTACAACCGATGATTGCCCTGACGAGGAACACAACACAGGATCCCTGATGGAGGACTCTAGTGGGATGCAGACCTCAAATTCTCATAAAAAGATCAGACTCAATGGTCTGACTGAGCCTAGAAGGACCCCAGAGGACACAGTCCCCAGGCCTTCTGTTAGCCCAAGACTGGAACCATTCCCAAAGCCAATTCTTCAGACAGGAATTCGACTGGACTACAGGACAGAAAATGATACTGATGAGGAATGAGTTTCTTAGCTCAGGTAGACACATGAGATTATGTAGGCAGCTCCTGTGTGAAGGGTGGATGAGAGGGCAGAAGGGGAAAGAAGCTGAGTGAATGGACATGGGGATACGGGGTGGAGAGAAGGAGTGTGCCGTCTCATTAGACGAATAGTAACTAGGAGTATATGGCAAGGTATACATAAATTTTTGTATGACACTGACTTGATTTGTAAACTTTCACTAAAAGCATAATAAAAATTTTTAAAAGGCTACATATCGCATATACTTGACATTCTCAAAAAAGACAGAATTATAAATAACAGAGAACAGAGGAGCGTCTGACAGAAATGTCTACGGAGAGAGTGTGGCCACAAGGGATTGTTTTGGGTGTTCCGTACCTTGACTGTGGTGGTGGTTACACAAATCTATGTATATATTAAAATACATACCAGCAAATTTTAAAAGTCAATTTTACTGTGCCATAATTTAAAAGATATTTTCAAATAAAAGGAAAAAATTCATGCTTTAATTTCAAAATCAAATGGTTTCCTTTCCACAGTAATGTTTTTTTTCTTTTTTAAGCAGGCACAATATATTTTCAAACATCTGATGATTTAACGTTTATTCTATACCCTGTATTAAACTGTCCCCACAACTGCTTCAATTTCGTGCCTCCTTTCAAGCTACTGAATGATTTTTCTCAAAAAACATACTTATTCTTGGTTTTCTGTTCATGTTTATACACAAGGATCTTAAAATCCATACTTACAGCTGGGGGTGTGTTTCCTCAGCCCAAGCAAGAATCCCTGTTTGCCTAGCAGTTAATACATTCTGACTACAGGATCCTTATCTCAAATGGGTCAATGATAGACAAAGAAACCACATAACCAGACAGGCTTTAACAGTGAACTGGCATCCTATCAGAAGCCATTATGTCACAGTGGTTAAGCACTCAACTGCCAATCAGAAGCCACCCCTCCAAAGAAAGATACAGCAGTCTGCTTTCATGAAGATTTACTTCCTTGGAAACTCTACGGGGCAGTTCTACTCTGTCCTAGAGGGTCACTATGAGTTGGAATCAACTCAACGTCAACTGAGGCATCTGATCTTCCAGGTGCTGGAGCTTTAATATCCTCAGGACAGCTGCAAGCTATCTAAAAGCACTGCTTTTACCTCTCTCTTCAAGCACCTGCTCTAGAATTCTCTCTGTCTGAACAGCAACTGAGAAAGTTGAATTTTTTTAGTTATGCAGCCCAAGAAAGGCTTACCTTTCAATGACCCAGGCTATCTGGTTGTGCTATCTCCCAGGCTCACTACTTTTGACAATGGAATTATGCTAGCAGAAAATTTCATTTGTGGGGGAAGGCCCATCCTACTGATTGAATGGAGCTGAGTGTCCATTAAGCTCTCTTGAGTTTTGCCATTAATCCATTCACATTTGTTCTCTTCAACAAGAAATTTGTCATATTCTAGTCTGCCATTGGCACCTCCTCCACATTTTTCATCTTTCTTTAGCTTATTTTCATATTTCTTCCTTATTTTGACTTTGGGAAGAGTAAAATGTAAATGTAAACTCTAAGCTATGTTCAATCTGAAGTCATGGATCTTTAAGGAGCCCTGGTAGCACAGAGGTCAACAGCTCAGCTGCTAATCACAAGGCTGACAGTTTGAATACACCAACTGCTCCCTGGAAACACTACAGGTTGGTTCCACTCTGTCCTATAGAGTCACAATAAGTTGGAACCAACTACATAAAAATGGGCTTGTTTTTAATGAATCTTTATATACCAAACAGAACACAGAAGCATGCAAAGAAAGACTAAAAAAAAAAAAAAAAAAAAAAAACTACAAAACAAAGAGGAACCCCAAAACATTCATTAGTAGTAGAAGGCTACAGCAACTTTATGAGCACTTGACAAATCAACTTGTCAAAAAATAAGGAAAAAGAAAATTGCAATAATTAATAAGATTAATCTTATAACCTTCATTCAAATTACATTACCTAAGAATGGCATATTTTCTCCTCAAAGAACTCCAGAATATTTCAATAAGTGATCATCCAATTGGTGCAAATGAAAACCTTGATACATTTTATGAATAGAAATTAATGAACTATGGTATATAAAAATTTTAATAATGTAATAAACAATACAAGACTTAAACAGTCAAATAATTCTTGGATACAGAAAATATAAAATTCAAAACTTTAAAAAATAGGTTATCAATTTTTAAATCAAAATTGATAGAATGAGGCATTTGTGTATATACAACCATACAAGTACACACACACAGACATAACCTGAGGAATATCAAACATACAAAAAAAGGACTCAAACCAAGCAAAACATTCAAAAAACCAAAAGCTTATGATTTTGGGAACAGTTTACAGCAATAAACCCTATTTAAGTAAATTTAAGTTCTATCAAAGTTTCTAAATTAAGTAAAAACTAAAATACTAAAAAAAAATGGATCTGTACAAATTATATATAATTTGAGGTAAAATATAGTCTATATAAAAGTACAGTAGCAGGAGCATAGGAAACCATTACACCGGATGACCAGTTTTGAGTGATTGCTAATCAAAATGTTATATCCTGAGAGTTAAAAGGCTAGTTATAAAAACCGAACAAACCAGCAGTGGGAGAAAAAAAGTAAAAATCAGAAAAGCAGACTGGGTAATGTATGAGCAGGTTTGCAATCAGTGACTTAACAACTTCAACCCCCCCAAAAAAACAAACCCAGCCAGTGCCATCAAGTCGATTCCGACTCATAGCAACCTATAGGACAGAGTAGAACTGCCCCATAGGGTTTCCAAGAACGCCTGGCAGATTCAAACTGCCAACCCTTTGGTTAGCAGCTGTAGCACTTAACCACTACGCCACCAGGGTTTTGTTTTGAGTAACTGGAAGCATTTCTATCATGGTACTTAATCATTCTCCAGGAAGCCCTGGTGAGCCAAAGGTTAAACACTTTGCTGCTAACTGGAAGGTTGGCAGTTTGAGCCCACCTAGTGGTTCTCATAAAGACTTCTTATAGTTATGGCTTGTGGAATCAACTTCAACTCACAATGACCCCATGTGACAGGGCAGAACTGCTCAGCAGGGTTTCCTAGGTTGTAATTTTTATAGGAGCAGATTGCCAGGTCTCTCTCCCATGGAGCCAGAGTGTGTGTTTGAAGGACCAATCTTTTGGTTAGCAGACAAGTTCTCACTTATTGTATGGTATGACCAAGTATCCTTTTTGGTAAACATGACAGTGTCACATGGGGTCATCGTAAGTCAGAATCAACTCAACGGCACCTACCGACAACAACAATCATTCTTCAGCGTAAAAGCTAATGAGCCAGCTATTTAAAAAACAGAACTACAAATCTAGCTCTTTTAGACAGTAAGAAGAGACAATGAAATATGAGTAGTGAGTAAACTAAAAAAGGGCAAATAAACTGGTGAAAAACACAAACATGTATGTTTCTAAAAAGAAAAAAAAAACAGACAGAAAAAAATGAAAATACTTAAAACACTAGTTCTGTGCTAGCATACTAAATTAAACAGATTAAAAATAATCTACCAGGAAATATAAACTATCCGTATTAATTTAAGAAGAAACAGAAAGCACTGTAACCTCATAAAAAATGTTAACAAAATTGTCTAATATCATCTTTTACAGCATTTGAAACTCAAATGGTTTCACAGGGAAATTTCTGCACAGCTTCCAGGAACAGACAATTCTCAAGCTAACTTTCTCAGAACATGAGGTGTCACAATTCCTTCTACAAGCCAACAAATCACTGAAAACAAAACCTAACAAAATAATTCAAACTAAACTCAAACTCTATTACTTCTGAATCCAACTTAAGTATTTGCAAATGTGACCCATCATGTAAAAGGAAAAAATACATACACACATACTTTAATAAAGTAAGCTGTTCTAGAATGTACATAGGGAGGCATATGGAAATCCTGGTGTTGTAGTGGTGAAGTGCTACTGCGGCTAACCAAGCAGCTGGCAGTTCGAATCCACCAGGCACTCTGTGGAAACCCTACAGGGAAGTTCCACTCTGTCCTACAGGGTCGCTATGATTCAGAATCGACTCAACGGCAGTGGGTTTTGGTATAGAGACATATATGTATACAGGTATGTACATGTGAGTATAAATGAGTAAATACAAGTATATATAACGATGTATGTGTGAATGTGCATAGTCACATGTATGTAATAAAGCACACAGGAGGCACAGTCACAAGCATTTCTTAGATATAACCAAACACCTTATGGGATTGATTTCCTGGGTTTGAAGGCTTAGGACCAAAGTCTTGTGGGAAAACTTAGTCAAGTGGCATAATGTAAGTTTATGCTCTACATCCTAGTTCGGTGAGTACTGTCTGAGGTCTCAGAAGTTTTCGAGCGGCCATTTAAGACAGTCCTATTGGTCTCTACTCATCCGGAACAAAAGATAATGAAGGCAACCAAAGACTCAAAGAAGAAACTAGTCTACAGAACAGAGAGTCTATATGAACCAGGGCCACATCTACCCTGAAACAAGATGTGCCCAACTACCACTACCAACCATTCTAATCAAGCCCACAACAGATGGACCCGGTAGAACAGGAGAAAAACGTGGGACAGAACCTTAAACTCTTAAAAATCCAGATTTACTAGACCAACTGAGATTGGAGGATTCCCAGAGACTACTGCCCTGAGCTACTTCAAACCCTGAACCAAAACTATCTCCTGAGGTCACTGTTAAGCTAAATTAACAAGACTGGCTCACATAATAAAGAGTATCATTCACGAGTACTGCATTCCTTTAAAAAAAAAAAAAATCGCCCATATGCACTCAAAAGGTGAAGAATTACTTGAAAACTGAGATGAGAATGTAAAGGGACAGGAAAACTACATAAATGGAAACGGAAGAACCAGAACAGAAATAATGAGAAAGTTCATGCATTGTGAAGAGTGGTAACCAATGAGGGGAAAAAGCAACCAGTGTCACTGAACAATCTGCACAGAAATTCTTCAAAGTGAGCCTAAATTGCTGCAATAGCCAGGATTGAAAACATAACAAAGTATTATTTTTAGAAAAATCTACTCACAAAAAGATACCACATACATACATTTTGCAGATGAATTCTACCTTTCAAGAAACACACAGTCCCTTTTTAATACAATTTGTTAAAATAGGGGAACTCCCCCACTAATTTTATGAGGGTTACACAACCTTGTTATCTAAAAAAAAAAAAATTATGGAGCAGTAATAACCCAAAAAAAACCCCATGGCCACTGAGTCACAGCTACCCTACAGGACAGAGAGCACTGTCCCCAAAGAGCACCTGATGGATTTCAACTGCAGACTTTCTGGTTAGCAGCCATAGCTCTTAACTACTACACAACCAGGGTTTCTATACAGCAATAATAAAAGGGTGTAAATACCCAGGGCATTCATGGAGAGCTTAAAACTGAGAAATCTATCACTACAACTGACCACCTAAGTAGATTAAAAAGAAAAAAGCATATAGTCAATTCAACAGATGCAGCAAAATCATTTTTAAAAAATTTTAATTCATGATAAAAACTAACTGTGAACAGAAGGCAATTAAAAGATAATCTACTCAAGAAAACACTACAATGTCATACTTAAAAATACTGAAAGCACTTCTCTCAAGTACCTAGGTATAAAAGCCGATTGGGGGGAAAATGTAACACAATTATTCACAGAAAACTATGTAGTAAATGCAAAAGAATCACTGCCTAGCATTACTCCTGTACTTAATTGTAAGACGTGCCACTAGTTAAACCACTAAGAAAAAATACTGCCAGGTAAACTGAAATAATACTTTTCCATCACTTGAAACTTTTATTTGAAACATACAGTTCTTTTAGACTTATACATATTTTTAAAAATCATATGTCATTCTTGCGATATAAAGAAAGAAAAATACACCCAAATAAAATTGGTTAGACTATTGCTAAAACATCACATTCAGGACACTACTTTGAATCACTTTTCTACCCAAAGTGCCCTCTTGCCAACAGCAGTATTGATGCATTCTTATTATCTCTGAAATTTTTCAGGTCAATGACATCTACTATGCAAAGTTTTCCTGCTAGCACTTTACCAACTGACTAAATGTTTCAATTTTTTTTTCCTCAACTGAAGCTTGTTTATGCATGTTAACCAGCTTCTATTCAAAGCTGGAAAATCTGCAACCAATAGCCACTCTATAGAACTAATTATCCCATGATTAAACTATGAATCAAACACACCAGCCTGAGGTTGCTTTGAAACTTCTTTGAACATTTCTAACGACCGTGACAATTTATTTTGTCTTCAGTTGCATAAGTTGGGATCCTTTAGCAACAGGTATAGATGGTATTCACCATGCATGTAACTCATTTTAAGTTATACTACCTAGTCAACAGTAATTACAGGACTATCAACAGTTGCAAAAAACATCCTGCTTTCAGAGATGTTAAAATATAAAGGGAAAAGTACATCTCAGAATGTGTGAAATATAGCCATATGTGAATTCAACAAGCCTGCATGATCACTAAATGAAGACAATTAGAAATTATTTCTTAAACACTATTCACCATGACAATAAAAATCACTCAATATCTAGAAGTAAAGTTAACACAAATTCTGCAAGATCTCTATAAAAAGCAGAATAGTAATACGTATAGAACCTGTAGTAAGAATAGAAAAATTCAAATCCTAGCTCAAACACTTAGCTACGTAACCTAAAATTTACTTCATATCCCTGGGCTTTGGGTTTTCACAAGACAAAGTACACAAGGGCATTTACTTACTTACAAGGTGTTGACATAAGGATTAAATGGGTTACATACGTAAAGCCTCAAGAACAGCACCAGCACACAGTGTTTGCCATGATTATGGCAAAGATGATAACATAATGGTGGAGAAAATTAAAACTTTATAAAACAACATAAAAACCTTAAGGAACAAAGAGACATAATATGTTTAGCAAAAGGCGTGTGTCTATACACACCCATTTTATAAATCTGATGCAAATACAATGAAAACCTGTTTTTCCATGAAAACTGACAAACCAACCTTAAATGAGCTAAAGGAAAAAAATAGTTAAAATACTTGTACAGAATTCATATTAATATTTACAGTTTTTAAAACAAGACACAAAGATATACAAATAGACCAGCTAAAAGCAATATCATTGTCCTCAGCTGTCATCAAGTCAAATTCAACTCACAATGACCCCATGTGATATAGAACTGTTTCAAAAGGTTTTATTGGCTGTAATCTTTACCAAAGCAGGCTGTCGGGTCTTTCTTCCATGAAGCCACTAGGTGGGTTTGAACCGCCAACCCCTTTGTTAACAGCCAAGCGCTTAACACAAAACCAAAATACAGAAACTAAAATAATGTACATACATATGGAAATCTGACCCATCTCATGAGTTGCATTACAAATCAGTGGGGGAAAAGCTAAACAGTAAATAAATCCATGTAAAAAAGGTAAAATTAGAATCCTGTATCACAAAACATACAAAATAATTCCAGATGAATATAAAAATATATATATAAATATAAAAAAAGCAAACATTAAGACCTACATTTAAAAAATACAAAAACAGTATCTTAATAGCCTTGTAACAGGCAACAAAAGATGCTGGTGGCTCAGTGGGTAAAAAATGGGATGTCATCAAAAAGGTTGGCAGCTTGAACCCACCAGCCAACTCCTTGGGATACAAATGTGGCACTCTCCTTTCTGTGAAGATTTCAACCTAGGAAACCATATGGGGCAATTCTACTTTACCCTATACAGTGTTGCTATGAGTCAGAATCTACTCCAAGGCAACAGACAGAGGTAAGGGAGAAGTTTCTTGAAGGCACAAAAAAACACAGGCCATATATGAAAAGACTAAAAAAACCTACCCTCAAATTAAGTCTGACTCAACAAAATATACCAAAAACAAACTAAAAGTCAAGATATGCCAGACTGAGGAAAGAGATCTGCTGTATAAATAATCAGCAAATTGTTGTTAACCAGAAAATAAAAATAAAATCTAAAAATCAATAAATAAAAGGCAACAACACAACAGAGAAATGGGCTAATGATATGCACAAGCCATCACTGAAAATGACAGCCAAATGGCCAATAAATACACACACACACACACAAAAAAAAAAAACTCAACCTCGCTAGTAATCTAATAAATGAAAAGTTAAAGCAGCAATGAGATACCACTTCATACCCAAAACATTAGAACTAATGTCTTGTCTTTGGCAATATGGAGAAAGAGAGGCTTATCTATAGGTCAGAATCTATTTAAATACAATCACACTGAAAGCACTTGGCAATTCCAAGTAAAGTGAAAGCACATTTCACCTATATTATAAATCCAAATCATACACAAAAGCACTGCTTTGAAATAGCAAAAAGAGTGAAAATCTAACTTACCTAGAAATGAATAAAACACAGTTAATTTACACACTAGAATGTATGAAGGAATTAAATAATTTCTCAAATGCTTTCATTTCAGGACTCTTATAATTTTAAAATTTGAGAGTCTCAAGGAGTTTTTTGTTTATTTGAGCTATATTTATTCATATTTATCATTTTAAAAATTAAAGCTGAATAATTTTTACATTGTTATTCACTTAAAACTAGTTTTAATGTTAACATAAATAACTTTATATAAAAAATGTTTTCCAAAAAAAAAAAAATTGTACCAATCTTTTTAAAGTCTGGCTTATTAAAGACATCTTGGTCACCCTATCTGCTTCTGTATTCATTTTACAGTATTACAAGTCACACACCCTCTGGAAAATCAAGAGTAAAAAGGCAAATAACTTATTATTAAGAAAATAGTTTTTCCATCACCAAACCCACTGCCATCGAGTAGATTCTGACTCATAGCAATCCTCCAATATTTTGTAACTTAAATGTTTAATAGAGCAATGTTAATGTATCTGCTGAAAGCCATCCAGACTGCGTAACTTCCTTGCCTTGATTAAAATTCCTTTCTTTCAATAAACCAGTATTTGCAATCTACTAACTCTTTTTATGTTATGTTTTCCAATTACAAGAGACCTACTAGGTTTCATAAAATGTTGTTTTGGAAATAATTTGGTAGAAATAGGAATGGGTTGTCCACATTCTCATCAGTTAAAGTGTAACAGGAAGAGAAGTTGTTTCTGAGCTCCTTTGGATGGACTGGGTGCCTTCCCAAGATGGATGCGCTATGCCTCAACAGTACCTTCTGTAAAAAACTCAATGTCTATTTGGGTACTGAATTTCTACTCAAAAGCTAACCATCTCCATATAAGTTAATTTTTGGAGATAATGATCATGTACCAAGTCATCCTACTAAGTAAACAAAGCAGAATGAGAAACATGGTTCTGGAAAAAAAATGTTAAAGGAGGGACACTGGTGAAGTAGTAGCTAAGAGCCTGGCTGCTAAACTAAAGTCTGGCAGTTTGAATCCACAAGCTGTTTCCTGGAATTCCTACGGGGCAGTTCTCTCTGTCCTATAGGTTCTCTATGAGTTGGAACTGACTCCATGGCAAAAGGTTGGGTTTTTTGGTATGGGTAAAAAAAAAAAAAGGAGGTGACCTAGTGGTCAGTAGTTAAGGGCTCCGCTACAAACCAAAAGGTCAGTGGTCAGAGCTCACCAGCTGCTCTGCAGGACAAAGATGTGGCAATCCGCTTCTGTAAAGATTTACAGCCTTGGAAACCCTATGGGGCAGTTCTACTGTGTTCTATAGGGTCACTGAGTCAGAATCAATTCAGAGACAATGGTATATACACACATAGATTTCAATAACTGTTACTGAGTACCCATATGTGCCAAATTTTATTTCAGCTATGTTGAGGGTGAGTGGAGATATTCAGTAGGCAATTAGAAATGGTAGGTGAGAAACACAAGGGACCCTAAAAGTGGGTCGAAGAGTCAACAAAAAAAGATAGATGACTGGCCTTGAAGGAAATTCTACATTTAGGTGATAGAAGAACCACAGAAGACAGAAAAGGCACAGAGAGTACTGAAACAGAATTATTTTGTATGAAATACCCACTAACATGCTGTGAAACAGTTTCCCTAATTCAGGAAATACTGGATTCAGAAATAAGTGGAATAATAATAAAGGTAGTGGGAAAAGAAAGTTTTTTTAAGTTAGCAAACGTAGAAATATATATAAGGCCAAAAGGGGACACCAGATTCAGGGAAGAGCACAGGCAGAAGAACCTAGTTTTAGAAAGGGGGCAATTCCAAGAAGGGCAGCCAAAGACAAAGGAGTAAACCCTAGGTAGAAACAGAGGGGAAAAATCAAATGTTTATATCAGATGGCTGTTAAACCTCAATTAAGAAAAGATTAGGTAATTTGCTGGGGGTGAGATTTCAAGGACTGGGATTCAGAAATTTTAAGAGTTATTTGGTTTAGTAATAACAATTACTTTAAAACACAGATGAGAATGCAAGCAGGCAGGGAAACCAGATTAATGGAAAAGAAACAACCAGCATGGAAATAATGAGAATGTTCAAGCATTTTGAAGAATGTAACCAATGTCACTGAACAATTGTGTAGAAATTGCTGAATGGGAACCTAAACTGCTGTGTGAACCTCAATAAAGAACAGTTTTTTTTTAAAAAAAATTACAGTAACAAAGAAGATTTAGACTTACTAGTATCCACAAATACAAATAAAAAATCAATCCTTGTCACTACAAGGAATTAGGGTTAGAGAGCAAGCTTTTACAAAAAGCACTGAGAAAGAAATTTTTAAAAAGCATCTTTGCAGCTACCTGAAAAACACATGTAGGTTAAAAATACCTCTTTTGTCTAGCATGACTGGGTAATAAGATATTTCACCAATTTTGCAGGTCAGGAAAGGTTATTAAAAAAATTATATTAAACCATTTCTGATGGAAATCCTTCTAAACCATACATTTTACCTGTCTTCTTAGTCATACAACTTGGGTCTAATGAGTCAATCTTGAGCATCCATTGTTGCTGTGTACTGGAACATCTACAGCTGCTGTACTGTGCAGTAATACAATTCTATCTTCTTTGTAGATCTCTCTCAGCTGTCAAGACATAAAGCAACTAATTCTTCTACAGTTTAGCCTTACCTTTAACACCTCAACTACAATCTACCTTAGCAACTCGCTTCTGGTCTGATTGCTGCAACCCACTGTTTTCCAATTTTTTCTAAACCACAATTCTTTATGATAAACATGAATGTCCAATTCCCTCTCTCTCATTGACCGTTATTGCTCTGACCTGATGCAGTCTAAAAAATGGAGAAACTTGATTTTTCTACAATACATTTCTAGGAATCAAGTGCTGTCCGTGTTTCCCAAACTTCGCAACTAGCACATTCAAAAGTCAATCAAACTGTGGCTTTGGAAGGAAGCTTGGCTAAGTGTACCAAAAGGTTACTTTCACCTGGAGGAAGAACAAAGTTTGCACTGAGCCATCTGAACGGCACTGCATTAGTAATAATTGTTTTTCTAGCCTACTGTTTAAACCATGTTTTCAACTATGGTAAATGAAACTTTATTACAGAAGCTATAAAGCTTCTGATCAAAGATTACTTGGGGTTAAACTTTAGAACAGAAAAAAAAGAGCAAGTTATTTAGAAACAAAGCAGCAACATTATTTATAATCTTTCCAGTAGTGAACAACCACAATGCTCAACTGAAGCTACTCACTTGCCTTGTTTCTCAACTTTGAAACTTTTCCTAGTCCAATAGCTGGAACCAAAAGTGCTAAGTGACATATAGAGCCCCGCTCAGGTGTGTCATCCCTCTGCCACTTGAGGGCTTCACAAATGTCTCTTACCACTAGTATAAACCCCTTAAGCTAGGCAAGAAAGCTCTTTTGCGACCATTCTTTGCTAATCCGAGTTCGCACCACTCCTCTATCAACAGCATTCACTTCAACCAAAATGTATAGAATTAGAGCCTCACTTCTGGGATTCCTTTCTCCTACCACGAGCTTTGCCTAACGAAGTCCTACTCACTGATAGTAAACCTTTCAAAAAGTCATCTACTTCATGAATTTTCCCAGATGCTCCAAATGGAAATCCCCTGTCTCCGAAGTCCGAGCAGCTAGTCTTGCAACAACATTCTAACAAACTTTTGAATATTTCTTAGTACCTAACATCGTGCACGGATAACACGACTTCGAGTTTACCAAGAAAGTTGTATAGTGCTCAATCAAAAGTACTCTAAGGACAGGAACGCTACTTAAAACTTTTCGAAAAGATATTAAATTTAAAAAGCTTCACAAGTACATGAAATATAAATAATGCATCACATTATGTTGTCCTTCAGAAAGAAGTGCTTTCAGCCTCTTTTGGTACCCTTCTTACTGAGAAAAATACAAAGAGATCATAGTTCAAATGCAGTTTATCAAGATAGCTGTTTTCAGATAAATGAAACAAAAGGACTGCGGCAAAACGTTAATCTTCCGCTTTAGTAATGTGCATTTGCATTTTTGTGTACACTTTTGCCCTATTAGGACCCCTTTGCTATCAAATGCCATCTTTAGCTTGGTTATTCAGGTACTCGAGGAGGCAACGATTGTGCAAAATATTCGCACAGAGGACACTCTAAGTGCCACTTTAAAATTTCTTGGTGTCCCGTCTGCCTCGGTAAAGTCGAGATCAATCGACAGCGTGAGTTACAAAGCGGATCCGAGCAGCGGCGGCCCTGAACTCTGGGACTCCGCGCCTGAGCTCTGTTAAAGTGTCCACCTGGGTTAAACTCAGCTCGGTTGAAAACCAAGAGTCACCGGCACACGGCCGACAGACGGCAAGGTGGCGCTGCCTCCCAGGACCTGGGGTGCAAAAGCTCAACATGGCGGAAAAAGCAATGGCCGCTGTAGGGAGCGGGCACGCCCCCTCTGCGCGCACACGCCAGCGCGCCAGACCTCCCAGACCCGTTACCGGCGTCTCGGCCGCAGCAAGCAGCTCCCCGACACCCCCCGACGGGTTGCAGCGGAATTTCCGCTCCCGACACCGCCTTCAAGATGGCGGCCCCCCCTGCCGGCAACCCCCTCAACCGTCCCCAGCAGCAGGCGCCGAGCCGCCGCCATTTTATCCCCCATCCCTCCCCTCTTTCGGCAATATTTACATAGTGAAAATCGGCCCGACCAGCCTGCGGCCTTCACCTCACGCATGCAGCCTTAGCCTCCTCACTAGGCCTCGCCCCCGCATGGTACCCAGGGCCGGTCGTGGCGTCCACCGGAGGCCCCTGGGCGACTCTTGGGCTACCGGGCGACTTTCCTCAAAACCCCTCCCGCTTACGGAACGCGCCTCCGCCACCGATCGGGACAACCGGGCTCCTCCCCAGGCCTAACTGCGGCCTCCTCAGCGCCGTATGGGACACTGCCCAGCCTATCGCAGGAGGGCGCCCTGCGGGCCACCGACCAGGCCCAGACCAGGCCCCGCGGCCCCGCCGGCGCCCGGGACTCACCGGACGGGCTTGCGGGAGGTCGGCGACGGTGGCGGGTGCCGCAGACCGGCCTTTCTCTGGAGCACTGGGCCGGGCTCCGGCTGGTGGGACGGGCGGAGGGAGGGAGGAGGGGCCGAGCTCGGAGCTGACAAAAAGCGGCCCAGCTCTCCGGCACGGGCCTGCCGTCAGCACGTCACGTCAGCGCCCGGGAAAAAGACCCAGGAAAATGCGGAAGGGTAGAAAGACCCCTCCTCCGCCCGGTAGGTGCCTCCGGCGCCCCGGGTCGTTGCGGCTCACGCCCCGCAGCCTGTGAGCCCAGTGGTCTCGTGGCAGCTGGGTCTCCGTGACAACACTCTACATTCCAAGTTCTCTGCGTTCCCGCCCGTCGCCGCCTCAGACGCGGCGCCGCTGCCGCTCTTGCCGCAGCCTAGACCGTAAGGCCAGCGCGGGGCCTACCCGCGGAGAGACAGGCGGCCTGTACCTGTCCCGGCCGCCCACCACCATCCCCTGTGGGCCGCGACTGCCCCCGCGGACTTCCCCGGAGACCTACCTACCGTCTCTTTACCTGGGTCCTGGCAGAGGCGCCAGCTCGAGTAATTTGCAGGCCTCAGACAATGTCAGTGTTTTCGTCCCTGTGACTGGGGAACAAGGTCGATTTAGCAATCCCCTTTGTTACTTTCCTTCGCTTAAAGAAAAAGCTTTTTTAAATAAAATGAAAATGGATTTGCCAGTCCAAATGAGTGTGTGGGCAAGAGGGGAGGTTTTTCCTACAGCAACTACCAAACTTTAATTTTATAAATTAAGCTGTCAGGATAGCTAAGTTTATTTGCGAATGAAATGAAGAAACGGTTACGTTTTAAAGGTGGTTTTGCACACTGCAATTAACAGGAATTTTTAATGTACAGATTTGTGACTGTGTCTCTTTCACAGTTTGGGAGCCTAGGAAATACAGGTCTTCTGTACCTGTTTCATAAGTTAATGAGTTTTCCCTCTTTAATAGGTTGAGTAGCAGATTTGGGTATAGGTTTTTGGTTTTGTTTTACAAACAGCTAAAATCTTTAAAGTTTAAAAAGGACTTTTGGAGAAAGAACCAAAATGTATTTGATTAAACAAACAGCATTTGCTTTTTGTGTGTTTTGCTTTTGCCCAAAAAAAAAGAGGTGTATGTGTGTTTTGCTTTTCCATTAACTTAATATTTATATGCTACCATTCCATACTAAATCTGGGACTGAGACTATGTTTAAAAGTTAATAGTATAAAGCTAAATACTGTAGTATTTACATACATTCATCCAAGATCTGACATGCTATACTATGAAACAGTACTAAATGTAAAAGACATTTGTAAAGATTAAGGGACACAAAACTTACATATAACATACTGGCGTAAAATCTATTTAAATGCAGAAGCCCTGTGTTTTAGTTCCTGTCAACTCTTTTAAACTCTGGAAAAGCAAATGCGCCTTAGACATCAATCATACAATGTTTTAGAAAAGATAAAACAAAGGTAATGCAAGAGCCCTGGTGGTGCAGTCATTAAGCCTTGGGCTTCTAACTGAAAGGGTGGTGGTTATTATCCATCAGCTGCTCTGCAGGAGAAAAATGTGGTAGTCTGCTTATGTAAAGAGTTTTCCCTTGGAAGTCCTATGGGGCAGTTTTACTCTGTCCTAAAGGGCCACTTTGAGTCGGAATCAACTCAATGGTAACGGGTTGTGGAAGAACTAACAAGAATTATGACAAGAGTATTTTGTGTGCTGACGATGCTGCTTACAGTTGAATGATGAGAGACTCCATTAACATAGCATTAAAGGCCTTTGGAAAGTAATTAAATGCTGGTTATCACTTTAAAAAATACTACACAAATGTCAGTACAGAGCTTGTTTTAATTATTTTTACTTTAAAAAATTGCTTAGTTTTATTTCTTATTGTGAATACAGTCATATATATCACAGCCTGATAGGATTTTCTATAACCAATAATGACACATAATTAGTCATTTTTTAAATAAAATTTAATCACTTGAAAAAAATCAAAATTAAATCACTGAGAGGAAATTACCATGACACAATGGTAAAGAGCTTGGTTGCTAACTAGAAGGTTGGAAGTTTGAACCCACCCATGGGGCCCACAGGAGTACCTGGTGATCTGCTCCAATACAGATTACAGCCTAGAAAACCTTATGGGGAAGTTTTACTCTATCACATGGGGTTGGCTGTGAGTCGGAAAATTAACATTAAATACTTATAACCCCACCAGTATAAAGCACTTAAGCAACATGTGTCTCAATAGCCTTAAAATTTAAAAGGTAAGAAACACCATAAACATAAACTCACTACTTCACCAAAAATGGTTTTTTCCTTCCTGCCCCTGGTAACTGCTCACAAACTTTGATCTCCATATATTTGCCAATTCTTATGTCAGTATAATGTCTTTAAGGCTTATCCCTGTTACAGCATGTATCAGTACTTTGATTCTCTTTATAGCTAAGTGCCATCCCACTGTATGTATAACCCCATACAAATAGTGGACTTCCAGTTGTACATGTCCTAGTTTTTGTATTAGTATAGGAAACCAACATATTTTGGGGGTGTTTACTTTTTATCCTCCAGCCTTGCTAAATTTATTAACTACAGATGTTTTTTTGTAGGTTTTTTCGGATTTTGTATATACAGGATCATACTACCTATGAGTATAGTTTTATCTCTTCCTTTCCAATTTGAATACCTTTTATTTCTTTTTCTGGCCTTATTGATCTGGCTAGAACTTTCCAATACAATTTTGAAAGGAGTAGTGGGGGGGGGGTATTTTTGTCTTGTTGCCCAATTTGAAGGGGAAGTTCTCTACCTTTCTCCATTGAGTAAAATGTTGGCTATTGGTTTTTATAAATGTTGTTAATCATATTGAGGAACTTTCCTTTTATTCCTCTCATGTAGATAGTTTTATGAAGAAATGGTGTCCAACTCATAGTGACCCTAGGTATCACAGAACCAAACACTGCCTGATCCCATACCATCCTCACAATCAGTATGTTTGAGCCCATTGCTTTGTTGCAATCACTAGTCAAACCAGCTTATTGAGGTTTTTCCTCTTTTTTTTTTTTCTTTTTGCAGACCAAGCATAATATTCTTCTCCAAGGACTGGTCCCTGCGGATAATGGGTCCAAAACATGTGAGACAATTTTGCCATCCTCCATTCTAAGGAGCATTCTGACTGTACTTCTTTCAAGAAAGATTTCTTTGTTCTTTTGGCAGTCCATGATATATTCAATATTCTTCACCAGTGCTGTAATTCAAAGGCATCAATTCTTCTTTGATCTTCCTTATTCATTGATACTCATATGCATATCAGACAATTGAAAATATTATGGCTTAGGTCCTGAATACCTTAGTCCTTAAAGCGATATCTTTGCTGTTTAACAGTTGAAAGAAGTGTTTTGCAGCATATTTGCCCAATGCAATATGTCATTTGATTTCCTGACTGCTACTTCCATGGGTGCTGATTGTGAATCCAAGTAAAATGAAATCCTGGACTTTTTTTTCCCGTTTATCATGATGCTGCTTTTTGGCTCAATTGTGAGGACTTTTGTTTTATGTTGAGGTATAATCCGTACTGAAGGATCTTCATCGGTAAATGCTTCAAGTCCTCTTCACTTGGAGCAAGCAAGGTTGTGTCATGTACATATCACATGTTGTTAATCTTCCTTCAGTCCTGTTGCTGCATTCTTGATACAGTCCAGCTTCTTGCATTATTTGTTCAGCATACAGATTGAATAAATTTGGTGAAGAATACAACCCTTATGCACCTTTTCCTGATTTTAAACCATGCAATATATCATCTTGTTCTGTCTAAAGGACTGCCTCTTGGTCTTTGTTATGGATTGAATTGTGTGCCCAAAAACTATGTATCAATTTAGCTAGGCTATGATTCCCTTCAGAAACCCTGGTGGCATAGTGGTTAAGTGCTACAGCTGCTAACCAAAGGATCGGCAGTTCAAATCGGCCAGGCACTCCTTGGCACCTCTATGGGGCAGTTCTACTCTGTCCTATAGGGTCGCTATTAGTTGGAATTGACTTGACAGCCCTGGGTTTGGTTTTGGTTTTTATGATTCTCATACTGTGTGATTGTTCACCATTTGTGAACTGACGTGATTTTCCTATGTGATGTAAATCCTACCTCTATGATGTTAATGAGGCTGGACTAGTGGCAGTTATATTAATGAGGCAGGACTTGGTCTACAATTTCGGATTGTATCTTCAATCAGTCTCTTTTGAGATATAACAGAGAGGCGAGCAGAGAAACAAGAGCCAGGAGAATAGCACATCCTTTAGACCAGAGTCTCTGTACTTAGAAGCTCCTAGACCGGGGAAGACTGATGACAAGGATATTCCCCTGGAGCTGACAGAGACAGAAAGCTTTCTCCTGCAACTGGCACCCTGAATTCAGACATCTAGCCTCCTAGACTGTAACAGAATAAACTTCTGTTTGTTAAAGCCATCTACTTGTGGCATTTCTGTTAAGCAACACTAGATAACTAAGACAATCTTTGTACAGGTTCTGTGTGAACACAAAGTCTGGAATTCACGTTCTTTGCATTTTTATCCAAAATTTGTTATGATCCACAGAGTCGAATGTCTTTGTATAGTCAATAAAACACAGAAAAACATCTTTCTAGTATTTTCCGCTTTCAGCTAAGCTCCAACTGACTTTAGCAATGATATCCCTCATTCCATGTCCTTTCTGAATTCAGCTTGAATTTCTGGCAGTTCCCTGTCAATGTATTGTGGCAACAATTTTTGAATTATCTTCAGCAAAATTTTACTAGTGTATGAAATTAATGATATTGTTTGATAATTTTTGCATTCTGTGGCATCACTTTTTTTGGAGTGGGCACAAATATAGATCTCTTCTAGTCAGTTGGCCAGGTAGTTGTCTTCTAAATTTTTTGGCATAGATGAGTGAACAGTTCCATCATTGCATCTGTTTGATGACACAGCTCATAAATCCGTGGGGCCATTTTTTTTACCAATGCCTTCAATGCATCTTGGACTTCTTCCTTCATTACCATCAGTTCTTGTTCGTGTGTTATCTCCTGAAATGTTTTAACATCAGCCAATTCTTTTTAGAACAGTCACTCTGTATTTCTTTCATCTTCTTTTGATGCTCCAGCATTGTTCAGAATTTGCTTATAGAATCCTTCAATATTGCAACTCCAGGCTTTGATTTTTTCCCAAGCCTTGAGAAATGCCAGTTCAAACTAAAACTGAAGAAAACTAGAAAAAATTCACAAGAGTCAAAGAAGACCTTGAGTATATCCTACCTGAACTTAGAGACAATCTCAAGAATAGATTTGACACATTAAACACTAATGACCAAAGGCCAGAGGAGTTATGGGATGACATCAAGGACACATACAAGAAGAAAGCAGAAGGTCATTTAAAAGACAGGAAGGAAAGAAAAGACCAAATTGGATGTCAGAAGAGACCAAAGCTTGCTTTAAAAAGTAGAGTAGCTAAAGCAAATGGAAGAAATGGTTAAGTAAAGAACTGAACAAATGATTTCAAAGGGTGGCTCCAGAAGACCAAGCATTATAATTAATTTGTTTAGTGTTGGTGAAAGAAACTGGAAAAATATATCGAGAAATGTATACAATTTGAAGAATCTAACCAAAATCACTGGATTTTATGTATAGGAATTGTTGAATTTGTGTGCATTTTGTTTTGTATATCTTCAACAAAATTAATTTTTTGAGTTAAAAAAAGGTAAGAAACTGTCTCATCACTGTCATTTTAAATAGGCTTTTGTCATTATTTTAGATGCGTAAGAAAGATTAACTTTGTAGGAAGTGAAGAAAGGATAACATTGATCTATCAACTGTATCAAATAAACTTTTTAAAGCCCAAGAAAGATTAATTTCAAAATGATTTTACAGATGAGGTCAACTATATATTTTTTGAGTTTTCTTAAAAAAAAGGGAAAGTAATTTGTACAACAAATCCATTTATGGAAGTCCATAAAAACCAGAATATGGTTTAAAAATAAAATTCTACTAGCAATATACCAGTAAATAAATAAAACCACTGCTGTCTAGTTGATTCATGACACATAGCAACCCAATACAGCAAAGCAGAACTGCCACCTAAGTTTTCCAAGGCTGTAAATCTTTATGGAAGCAATCTGCCACCATCTTTCTCCTGAGGAGCAGCTGGTGGGTTTGAACCACTGACTTTTTGTTTAGCAGTCAAGCACTTAACAACTGTACTGCCAAGACTCCTACTAGCTGTATACTTAACTAACACTACAAAATACCATGATAAAGTAGGCACAAAGCCTGAAGAGCAAAGATCAGAAAATGTTTGATAATATAATAAAATGCAAAATGTGTTTTATTAAAGTAGTCACAATAAGACCTTGGGTACACCTAACATCACTGAAAACATTTGGTAATCAAGCACTGGGTGATTAGGCATCCTACACTGCCCGTAAAGGACCTAGTACATTCCTATCTTGTGTTGATATTATTATGACTGTTTTAGTATGTGAAGACTGTGGAATTCTAAGCACAGGTGGTAACAAAGATGTGAGGCTCCATGTAGAGTGCTTTAATTTTCTCAATTAAAGAAATACACTAAAGGGAAAATTAACTTAAGACTATTGAAAGGAAAATATTATAAGCATATGCTATGAATACAAAGTTAAGAGGTGTAGAGGTGGTGTCTGACATCCTCCAATTTCATAAAAGGAAGGAGAATCAAGATCAACAACCCAAGGCTGATTCCTGTGGGATGGAGATCAGACATGCCTCCTCTCCGTCTTTACCAATTCTGACACTGAATACCCGTACCACGGCACTCTGTGCTTTTCTCCTGGTTTTGGTAATTCATTGCAATGGCCACACAGAACTCAACAGACAATGCTCGTGATTATGGGGATTATCAGGGAAGTACCTATTAAAAAATAAAAAAAGAACACCGTTAATGCCAAGTTGATTCTGACTTATAACAGGTTGCAATTCAGACTTAGGAACACTCAGGATGCAGTTCCTCCACCAGGATAGCCTCTTTTCAGCTGTGCTCATTGGCACACCTCTCTCTGGTCCTGGGCCTCTTCCTTGCTCAGACAAGTGCTACAAACCCTGCCAGTAAGTGCCCAGAAGCACCCCCCCCCCGCCCCCCGCCAGTAAACCTCATCCCGAAGGCACTTACTTTTCTCACTCCATGGGCCAGGAAGCCCACTGTGTGGTTTCCTGCCAGTATCTTCTGCTACCACTTCTTGAGAATTACAGCTTGCTCTGTCTCCTGAGTCCAGGAGCTTCTCAACACAGCGATCCCACATCCAAAGGATACACTCTCCTCTCCTGGCTGTCCTGCTTTGATGGAGGTGGGATCTTCTATTTCCTGCCTCTGGGGTGGCCCATTTCAAGCCCATCAGGATGGCAAAACTGACCAATACCTCTGGTAGGCCACAATTACCCTATTTGCACAGTCCTATCCAGGCACTTCGGTGGGAGTTACAAGACTATGGTGAGAGAGGCCACACAAAAGCAATCCATCACACCACAATGGGCTTCAAAGCAGTCAAAGGGATTTGATTCTGTACTAAAATGTGTCGGTTCCTTCAAAGCTATTAATGTGAATCACATAGTTATAAGTTCAGAGATATCCAGGCTTTGATACAGATTTTTATCCTATTTATTTAAATTTTTAAGGTGGTAAAGTATATATTAAAAACAGTTTGGTGACTTTAATTAGGCTTACCATGTTGTACAACCGTCATCACATTTTGTCATCTCCCCATCATAAACTCAGTACCCTATAAGTGATACCTTATTTCCCCACAACCTGCCCCTGGTAACCACTAATAAACTTCAGTCTGTACGTATTTATCTGCTCTAGGTATTTCAGATTAGTAGGATCATTACACACTTGTCCTTTTGTGTCTGACACTTCACTAAGCATAATCTTTAGCCCCTCTTTTCTCTTTATGGCTGAGTAGTTATCCATTGTATGTAGATACCATATTTTGTTTATCCATCAATCTTTTGATGGACATTTAGGTTCTCTTTCTCCCATTTCGTTCTCCTACCTACATAGCTCTGTGTGCCATCTCTGCCCCTTCTTGATGCGCTGTGCCACACCACTCAGCTAGAGAGTCACTGGCATAGGCACACAGACTCCCTGGGTCCACACCACCCCTACTGGCAGTCTCCTTCAATGCATTTGTTCTTCCTTTTGTTTGTTTTTGCTTTTGTTGTTTCTTCTCTCTCTCTCTGTCTTTCCAACATTCCTTTCTCCCACCCACCCTGTCCTTGAGCCACACCACCCTTCTTGATGGGCTATGCTGTACTAGGCAGCTGGAGAACCTCTGGTACATGGCCTCCCCAGGTCTGCATTGCCCCCACAGGCCACCTCCCTCAGCACTGTATTTTTTATTTTTCTTTCCCTTTCTCACTTTTCCTTCTCCCTCTCATGTAGGCCCTGTGCTGCCTCCACCCCTACCCAACAGCCTATGCTGCACTGCTCAGTGAGAGAGATACCGGCTCACCAACATACCAATTCCGCTGGCCCCCAATGGTGAGCTCCCGCAGCACCACATTTTTGTTGTTTTGTTTTTTCTTTCTTCTCTTCCCTTTCCCTCTTTCAGCACACCCATTCCCCTTCTTGAAAGGCTGAGATGTACCACTTGGCTAGAGAGCCCCTGGTACACAGCCTTGCTGGATCTGCCCTGGCCCCCCAAGCAAATCCCACTGTGCCATCATTTTATTCACTTTTTTTTTTTCTGTTTTATTTCTTTCTTTCTTTTTTTTAACTTCTGTTTCTCCCTCTTCTTGCTAATCCACTTCAGTCCAAACAGTACATCTTTCCCTTCCCTCCTGTGTATCTGCATCATGTGCTGAGTACCACACCCCTGAGCAGCATGTGCACAAACCATCAGACCCCACCCTGCATTGCCCCTGGCTCCACCCTGTCAGCCCTAGTATGTGCCACAAATGACCCATGCCTGCTCCACCCCCTCCACTACCCTACCCTGCTGCACCATATCTGAGCAGATGGTCCTGTCAACTTGGAAAAGGTGGTGAGAAGTATCATGCCCAGGAATGAGCAAGCAACAAAGCATACCAAACCCCCACCCATATACAACCAAATGAAACTAAAAATCAGGACAAAATAAATAAATCTACAATCAATAAATGAATAAAGTAATTCCTGAATGTCCTGAAGACAGCAGACCACATCAAAATGTATTTTTAAAAAGGACAGGATGGCTCCAGAAAGTGTCCAAAAGAAAATACCAGGTTACCTTCCTGTAGAAGAGGAGGCAGTGGAACTACCTGATAGGGAATTCAAAACTCTACTATTCAGTGCACTTCCAGAGGTGAAGGAAAACACAGACAAAAAAGGAAAAACAGACAAAATCATGGAAAAGACAGACAAACCAATGGAAGAATTCAGGAAAAACATGTCAAAATAAACAACTAGAAATCATACAAAACAGTAATTAGAAATCCAAAAGAAAAAACCATAAGATTTCAGAAATGGGCAATGCAAGGGAAGGTTTTAGGAGCAAATCTGAAACAATGGAAAACATGATCAACAAAATTGAAGATAAATCCTTGACTACCACTTTGTTTCAGGAAAAATCAGACAAAAGAAGAAAAACAAAGAAACCCTGAGAACAATGTGATATACAATCAAAAGAAAAATTTGCATGTGATCAGAGTTACAGAACAGGGGGAGAAAACAGAAAACACAGAGAGGATTACCAAAGAGCTGCTGACAGAAAACTTTCTTAATATCATGAAAGATGAAATGCTGACCATCCAGGAAGCTCAATGAATCCATATATGATACAGCCCAAAAGAAAATCACTAAGACATATCATAATCACACAGTCCAAAACAAAACACGAAGAAAGAAACCTGAGAGCACCTTGAGAAAAACCAAAAGTCACATACAAAGGGGAAACAATAAAACTAAGCTCTGATTACTCAGCAGAAACCATGCAAACAAGAAGGCAATGGGATGATATATATAAACTTCAAAAGAAAAAATTGCCTACTAAAATGTAATATATCCTGCAAAACTCTCACTCAAATATGATGGCAAGATTAAGACATTTCCGATAAACGCAAATTAAGAAAATACGTAAAAACCAAGCCAAGCATTCAAAAATTATCAAAAGAAATCCTTCAGTTAGAGAATGAATGACATCAGACAATAACCTGAATCTAAGACACAGGACAGCATCAGTGAGATATCAACCTACATAATCAACTCTCAAGGATAAAACAAAACTAAAAGATATAAAACAGGGAACCAGAGAGGTCAATCTATAAATGCCAACATTGTCAGAAAAATAAAAGAGGGAATAAATGGTGTAGGTATAAAAACCAAAAAATCAAACCCACTGCCTTCGAGTTGATTCCAACTCATAGCAACACTATGGGACAGAGTAGAACTGCCTCACAGAGCTTCGAAGGAGCGCCTGGTGGATCTGAACGGCTGACCTTTTGGTTAGCAGTCCAAGCACTTAAACACTACACCACCAGGCTTTCCAGTGTTAAGTATAGAACTGTCAAATACAAAGGAAGTCAAGGCAATATCAACTAATAAAATCCTGGTTTAAACTTAGGAAGAGAGGGGTAAATTTCAAGGTAACCACAAGGAAAGTTAACAAACCTGCTCATCAAAATAAAGAAGAAAAATATAAAGTGCCAGTAAATGCAAAATCTACAAAAACAAAAGAAAAGAAAAAAAAAAAATCCACAAACAAATGGAATTCACCGCAGGAGAGTAAGAGGAACAAAGAAAATATCAGATCACAAAAAAAGCACTGTAAAATGACAACAATAAACTCACACCAATCAATAATCACACTAAACATAAATGGCTTCAATGCACCCATAAAGAGAGGATAAAGAATGAATAAAAAATCGGGACTTATCGATATGATGCCTGCAAGAGACACACTTTATAAACAAAGACATGAATATATCAAAAATCAAAGGATGGAAAAAAATACACTGAGCAAACAACACACACACACACACAAAAAGCAGAAGTGGCTCAACTAATGCCAGATAAATTAGACTTTAAAACAAAATCCATCATAAAAGATAAGGAAGGACATTATATAATGATTAAAGGGACAATCCACCCTGAAGACAAAACCATAATAAATACATGAAACAAAATCTAACCGTACTTAAAAGAAAAAATGACAGTTCCACATAAACTCTCAGTAAAGCACAGAACTTCTAGAAAGAAACTCAACAGAGATATAGATGATCAGAAGGCCACAATTAACCAGCTTGACCTCAAAAACATATACTGAGCACTCCACCCACCAGCAGCAAAATATACATTATTTTCCAACATACATGGAACATTCGCCAGAGCAGACCACAACTTAAGCCACTCAGCAACTCTCAACAAAACCCAAAACACTGAAGTAATTATAAAGCATCTTCTCCTATCACAACACTATGAAAGTAGAAATAACGGGAAGAGCAAGGGAAAAAAAAAAAAAAGAGATACATGGAATCTTAAAAACCAACGGGAAATAGAAGAAATCAAAGATGGAGTTAAAAAATTCCTAGAATCAAATAAGAATGAAAATACCACATATCAAAACCTTTGGGACACAGTAAAGGCAGTGCTCAGAGTCAATTTATAGCGATAGAAGCACACATCAAAAAAGAACAAAGGGACAAAATCAAAGCATTAGCAACACAACTCAAAAAAAATAAGAGAACGGCAAAAGAAGCCCACAACCACCAGAAGAAAGGCAATAATAAAAATCAGAGAAAAAATAAATGAAATAGAGAACAGCAAAACAACAGAAAGAATCATCAAAACCAAAAGTTGGTTCTTACAAAGAATCAACAAAATTGACAAAACATTGGCCAAACTGACAAAAGTAAAACAGGAGAGGAAATAAATAACCCAAATAAGAAATAAAATGGGGAACATTACAACAGGCCCAACTGAAATAAAAAGGATCATAACAGAATGCCATGAAAAACAATACTCCTACAAATTTGAGAGCCTAGAGGTAATGGACAGATTTCTAGAATCATGCAACCTACCTAAACTAACGAAAAACTGAAGTCAAAAACCTGAACAAACCCATAACAACAGAAGAGATTCAACATGTAATAAGAAACAACAAAGAAAAAACTTCCAACAACAACAACAACAAAAAAGCCCTGGCCCAGATGGCTTCACTGGTGAATTCTACCAAACATTCACAAAAGAGTTTGTACTGGTACTACACAAGCTATTTCACAGCATAGAAAAGGAATGAATATTTCCAAATCCATTCTATAAAGCCAGCAAATCAGCAATACAAAAACCAGGGAAAGACACCACAAAAGAAGAAAATTACAAACAAACCCTCGTGAATGCAGATGCAAAAATTCTCAACAAAATTCTAGCTAATAAAATCGAGTATATCAAAAAAATAATACACCAGCACCAAGTGGGATTTATATTAAGTATGCGAGGATGTTTCAATATTAGAAAATCAATCAACATAATCCACCTCATAAATAAAAAAAAAGAACCACATGATTATATCAGTCAGCACATAAAAGGCATTCAACAATGTCCAACACCCATTCCTGATAAAAAAAAAAAAACTCAATAAAATTCATATAGAAGACAAATTAAGCAACATAAAAAAGGGCATCTATACAAAAGTAACAGCCAACATCATTCTTAATGGAGAGAGGCTGAAAAATCCCCTGTGAGAACAGGAACAAGACAAGAATGCACCACTACTATTTAACATTGTGCTGCAAGTCCTAGCTAGAGCGATACAGCAAGAAAAATAAATAAATAAAGAGCATTCAAATTTGGTAATGAAGAAGTAAAATTGTCCCTTTCTGCAGATATGATACTATATGTCAAGAACTCAAAAAACCCCACAAGAAAGCTACTGGAACTAATAGATTCAATGGAGTAAGCAGGACACAAGACAAACATACAAAAATCTGTTGGATTCCTATACACCAACAAAGAGAAGAAAAGAAAAACAGGAAAGCAGCTCCTTAAAAAAAAAAAAAGTTATAAATCTAACCGGGGATGTAAAAGACCTATACAAAGAAAATTACAAACCACTAACGCAAGAAACCAAAAGAGACCTACATAAATGGAAAAACATACCATACTCATGTAGTGGTAGACTCAGCATTGTCAAAATGTCAATCCTACCAATAGCGATCTACAAATATAATGCAATCCCAATGCAAATACCAAATAACATTCTTTAATGATATGGAAAAACTAATCATTAACTTTACATAGAAAGGAAAGAGGCCCTACATAAGTAAAGCATTACTGAAGAAGGACAAAATAGGAGGCCCCAAGCTACCTGACCACAGAACCTACCATACAGCTGTAGTAGTTGTGATGGTTAAGATTGTGTATAAAATTGGCTGGGCCATGATTCTCAGGGTTTACATGTGATCACTCCCATGATGGGATCTGCTGTGAGTAGCCAATCAGTTGAAAGGGAGTTTCCTTGGGGGTGTGGCCTGCATCTGAATATAAGCAGACGTTCTGGCTTTTTGCCATTCTGGATCCTACAGCCGCCTCCTGTTCATTTGACCTCCGGTTCTTGGGACTTGAGGTATCCACATATCTGCCAATCTTAGGATTCATGGATCTTCACGGCCTGTGAGTGGAGCCTTGCTTTCTGACCTGCCAATCTTGGGTGTGCCAGCCCCTGCAGCTGTGTGAATCAGGAGAAGAAGCCTTGTGTTTTGCCTGGCAGTTTTGGGACTCCTTGATATTCATAGCCCATGAGAAATAGCCCTGATTTCCAACTGCCAATCTTGGGTTCGCCAGCCCCTGCAGCTGAGTGAACTGGGAGAAGCCTCTATCCTAAACCACGGACTTTAGAGGTTCCAGCCCCTACAATCGTGTGAGCCATTTCTTTGATATAAATCTCTCTCTATATATCTACATGCTTTACTGGTTTTGCTTCTCTAGAGAGCCCAGCCTAAGACAGTAGTCAAAATAGCCTAGTATTGGTACAACGGCAGAAATCGGAAAACGGAATGGAGAACTCAGATGTAAATCCATCACCTGATCTTTGCCAAAGGCCTAAAGTCCATTAAATGAAGAAAAGACAGTCTTTTTAAGAAATGGTGCTAGCAAAACTGGATGTCCATCAGTAAAGAAAGAAACAGGACCCATACCTCACACTATACCAAAAACCTAATTCAAAAGGGATCAAAGACCTAAATATAAAACCAAAAAGTATAAAGATCATGGGGGGAAAAAATAGGGTAAATGCTAGGGGCCCTATTATGCCGCACATATAGGATACAAACCATAACTAACAATATACAAATACTAAAAGGTAACTGGGACCTTCTAAAAATGAAACACATCTGCTCATCAAAAGACTTCACAAAAAAAAGTAAAAAGAGAACCTACAGACTGGGATAAAAATTTTGGCTACGACTTATCTGCCAAAGGTCTAATCTCTAAAATATATAGAAAAACCTCCCAAAATGCAAGAAAAAGACAAATGATCCAATTAAAAAATGGGCAAGGGATATGAACAGACACTTCACTAAAGAAGACATTCAGGCATCTAAGGAAATGCTCTCAATCACTAGCTAATCAAAACTACAATCACACACCACCTCACCCCAACATTATCACTAATAAAAGAAAACAAACAAACAAAAATGGAAAACAACAAATGGAGAAGCTGAGGGGAGATTGGAATTCTTGTGTACTGTAAATGCACTGTAAAATGGTACAATCACTTTGGAAAACGATATGGGCTTCCTTAAAAGCCTAGAAATAGGAATTCCATACGATCCAGCAACTCCACTTCTAGGAATATATCCTAGAGAAATAAGAACCATCACACAAAGAGACATATGCACACCTATGTTCACTGCAGCATTATTCACAATAGCAAAAGACGGAAACAACATAAGTGCTCATAAACAGATGAATGGATAAACAATGGTACATACACACAATGGAATACTATGCAAAGATAAAGAACAATGATGAATCTTTGAAACATCTCACAACATGGATGAATCTGGAGGGCATTATGCTGAACCGAATAAGTTAATCACAAAAGGACTAATATGGTATGAGACCACTGTTAAAAACTCACAAAAAGGTTTACACACAAAAAGAAACAATTTTAATGGTGATGAGGGAGGGAAATGGCAGGGAGGGAAAAACACTAAACAGACAATACATAAGTGGTGACTTTGGTGAAGGGTAAAACAGTACACAGTACTGGGGAAGCCAGCACAACTTGACCAAGGCAAGGCCATAGAAGCTTTGTAGATATATCCAAACTCCCTGAAGGACCAAATTACTAGGCTGAGGGTTGGGACAATGGGATCCAGGGACATCTAGCTCAATTGGAATAACAGTTTATAAAAAAACTATTTGAGACCCTCCTTTGGTGAGTTATGTCTAGGGTCTTAAAAGCTTGTGTGTGTCCATCTAAGATCCCCCACTGGTCCCACTCCATCTGGAGCAAAGGAAAATGATGAAAACCAAAGACACAAGGGAAACATTAGTCCAAAGGTCTTATGGACCACAGCTACCACAACCTTCACCAGACTGAGTCCAGCACAACTAGATGGTACCATTTACCAACTGCTCTGGAAGGTATCACAATAGAGGCTCCTAGACAGAGCTGGAACTAAATGTAGAACAAAATTCTAACTCACAAAAAAAGAAGAGCAGAATTACTGCCCTGACAGAAACCGAAGAAACCCTAAGAGTATGGCCCCTCACACCCTTTTAACTCAATACTGAAGTCCCTCCTGAGGTTCATCCTTCAGCCAAAAATTAGGCAGGCCCATAAAACAAATAAGATTTGATAGGCACACCAACCTAGGGGCAAGGACAAGAAGGCAGAATGGGATAGGAAAGCTGGTAATGGGGAACTCAAGGTTGAGAAGCGCAGAGTGTTGACACATTGCAAGGTTGGTTGGCAACCAATGTCACAGAACAATATGTTTATCAATTGTTTAATGGGAAAGTAATTTGTTCTCTAAACTTCATCTAAAGTGCAATAAAAAAAAATTACAACTCTTAAAAAAAAACACTAAATATAGTGGAAATTTCATACCACACCTTCTGACAAAAAAAAAGAAAGGAGGGTGGGAGGGAGAGAAGAGGGAAGGAAAGAAGAAAAACCAAATGATGTACTGCACTGAGGAAATGTGCTCTAAAACATCTTTAAAGTATTTAAAAACCAAAGATGTCACTTTGGTGACTAAGATACATCTGACCCAAGCCATGATCTTTTCAATCGCCTCATATCAATGAAAATATTGACATTGAAAAAGAACACAGAAAAAGAATTGATGCCTTTGAACTGTGAGCTGCCAAAGAATGTTGAATATACCATGGACTGCAAAAATAACAATCAAACCAGTTAGAAGAAATACAACTAGAATGCTCATTATAAGCAAGTATGACTAGGCTTCCACTGGCTTACTTTAAATACCTTATCTGGAAAGACCAATTGTTAGAAAAGGGCATCATGGTTGGTACAGGGTTTGCAAAAATGAAAGAAACCCTTCATGAGGTGTATTGACACAATAGTTTCAACAATGGACTCAGCATACCAGCAATTATGAAGATGGCAGAGGATTGGGCAACATTTCATTCTGTTATATACAGGTCACCATGAGTTAGAGCTGACTCAAAGGCAACTAACAACAACAAATGTTTTCATGGTTCATCCATGTATCAGAATTTCATTTCTCTTTATGGCTCAGTAATATTCTGCTATATGCAATTACCACATTTTATTTATTCATTCCTCTGTTGATGGAAATTTGGGTTTTTTCCCCTTTGGCTGCCTGAATAATGCTGCAGTGAACACTGATGTAAGAAGTATCTGTTTGAGTCCTTGTTTTCAGGGCTTTTAGGAATATGTCTAGGAGTGAAACTGCTGGGTCATATGGTAATGCTATGTTTGTCTTTTTGAGGAACGACTGATCTATTTTCCACAGTGGTGGAGGAGGGCCAAGATGGCAGAGTAGTTAGATGCTTTCAGTGGTTCCCCTGACAACAAAGGCCCCCCCAAATAAGTGAATCAATTGTGTATGACTATCTAGGAGCCCTTAACATCAAAGGAAAGTTGAGGAATTGGACCAAGCTGCAGGAGGAGGGAGAAACAGTTCAGAAGCAGTGAAGAGTTGCCAGAACTGACCCAGTGGGAACCAGGACCCTGCAGGCTAGATTGGCTGGGATGTGTTGTGATGAAAGCAGTTGTGCTTGGGAAGCATTTTCCACATCAAGAGAGACTGAGCGGCGGTCAGTCTAGTCAAGCCTCCAGTACCAGCGAGAAGCAACACTCAATCGGCAAAGGATAAGTAGTAACTTATCACACAGATCAAAAAACACCCCTTTTGGGTAGAATCTCTCTCCCATTACGTGCTCCCTCCTCACTCTGCACCACTGCCAGGATGGCTTCAGCATTTGCCATGTCCCCTGGGCTAGAAGTAGGGCTCATCTCACACCCTGAACCATTCTCCCAGCTTTGGACAGGGAGCTAGTTAACAACAAGAAAAATAATCTCCCAGCTCCCCTAAGCCAGGAAATCAGGGCAGGCACAGCCCCTTTGGCTAGGCACAGGTATAAGGCATTCACAGACTTTGAATGGTTTTCACCCCTGCGT